>NC_045952.1:11465160-12078285 GCF_004382195.2 Drosophila sechellia | reverse complement strand
TTACGACCTTTGCTGTTCGCCCAGTTCGGACTTCAACGTCAATTAAATGCGCATAGAAATGTTGGGAGTTTGGCATTCCGCCCACAACAACAATGGAATTTCCATTCGGCTCACTTTTATGATCCGGCCCCAACACATTTCTGCACTTTATACGAATTTAATACACGAAAATAGACCCAAAAACATGCCGTTCCAAAATAGTTGAAACGAGCACGGGAATCAAATACAAATCTAGTGATTCTCGTAAAAATTTGTAGACCCCGAGAACTTGTGGCACTGGCCGCAGTCGTAAAAATGCAACTTTATGTCATTTATGTTGCTTTTAGCGGCTCATTAGCATGACTACCATCGAGTTGGAGTACAACAATATGGGATTGGATGCGATGGAGTGGGTTGGATTGGGTTAGTTCCCGATCTCAGTGGGACAGCTTGTACTATTGTTTTACTAGGGGCACTCAGTGCGTCCAATAAATAAGCAATCGTACGAGTTCAGGCTGATGGATGCGGTAGATGGATTGATGGCCCATAAAATTGTTGTCCGGATGACACTGGAAATTTCTTTAACCCAATGATGGATTGCGGATTGATGGTGTTGATGATCCGTCGCTGAGGTTTTATTGGGAGAATAGAATTTTAATTCAATTTCGGTTCTGGTATTCTCACTTTAATGCCCCGCAATTACGCCCACTTGAAATTACGTTTAACACAACATTGAATGTCCATTAACCAAATTGGCTTTAAAATCCAGCAATAAAGTCTTAAATTAATTTATTTTAAATTACATAAAAGTATATGATGTCTCGCATTGCTTTATGGACTTATCCGTGTTGAGATACCTGTTGGGAATCATGGATTAAGTTACTCTAATATACAAGAACTAGAACAACTAGGACATTAAATATTTTAATTTAATTGTTTACACCAAATTCATTAATTATAATGTATACAAAAGGTGTGAAGGTCTGAATGTGAATTATACTTTACTTATTATTTAACTTTTCCGTGATTGAGTGCCCCTAGTGCCTTTGAGAATTCGTAGGCCAGCAAGCAACGCCATCAATTAAGCGCTTTGCTGCGGTTTGAGCAGCCCGCATCATTACGAGTACCCACGCCCATCTGCCCCTCCGCCCATCCACCCTCCCGCGTGTGCCACCTCCCCGTGCCACTTACCCCTCGTCCACTGTCCCTCCTTTCCACCAACTTATCAGTGGCTGGCATCAAAGTGCTTCGATGTCGCAGTGGCATTTCGATGTGATTGCGATGACGATGCTCGTGTTGCCGGCCCATTGTTGCTGGAGTTCTTGCTGGAAGATCTGATGCTGCGATATCTGTCGGCAGTAGCAATTGCAGCTTCAGTTGCATTCGATTACTTCCGCCGAGCTGTAGGCTCGAACTCCATCCACTTTTCCCTGGTGCGTTGATGGACACGAAATTGCAATTTATTTTTCCCCAAATTCAGCTGAAAGAACCGGGCTACCCAGGGGACACAACTTCGGCTTGATTTGAATAAATGGAACGTCATTTGTTTCCGGCATTCCCAGCGTCTGGTCTCGACGGCTCTGCTCAGTTTGGCCTGGCTTATCTTATCGGGCCCGTAATTAGTTAAGCTTTCTTTGTGTGTGGACTTGGCAGCCCTGGGCAATTGGATGTGTCGCCTTCAGGCGGAAAATGCCGGTCCATCTCGTCTCGGAAAATCTCAGTGCGGGCAGCAGAGCTGGCTGGCAGAAAACAAAAGCTATAGACCCAGCTCTAATATAAAAAATTCAATTTATTTCATGATTTATTTGAATTTCATTTCATTTGGTTTTTTGCCTGATTGCATTGCGTCTTCGGGCGGCAGCTTCCGTTCTATGAAATTAAAACTTATCTCGGGCATTTCATCTGCCAGCGCAAACAAAATAAACACTAAGCCGCCCGACCGGCAATCCAATATCCTGGACACAATAAATCCAAAATTCAGCTTGGATCCTGACTGCTTTGGCTGGCCATAGTCTGTGTATATAGTTTTTATAATGTTTGTTGCAATTGTCGACTGAAATGCTTAACGTTGAATTATGCATGCATAAATAGAAAACTTCAGGCCAGACAATGGGGCTTGCGGACAAATGCTTTACAAACAAATGGGAGGCGACATCGGAGGATCTCTCTGTGCTGGCAGAACCGGTAAATTTATGCTCTCCGCAGGACGAGGTCCTTTTGCGTTGAACAGCAATTTTACGAACTTAATAAATTCACTATATCTTTCATGCCCTCGCCCATTTTGACAAGCCGCACAATTGGATTTATCTACGATATGAGACCCCTCCCTTCCCTTTGCTGTTGGCTGCGCAAATGGTCTGGTTTCATGGTCATGCCAAACAAACCCAAAAAAAAGGCAATTTCTCATTATTCTAACTAAACAGGTTGGTCGTCGGCCGCACAGTGGGCCAAAGGTCAGAATTTAGCCATCTCGGCTTAGGAACAAAGCACGCAAATTGAGCGAATGGCCTCGCGTTTAGCTAGATTGTAAATTCTCAGGACGGGATCTTATGATGAGCGCATATTAGATTTGCTGCAAGCCGGATCTGGGGTATTTGCTCCATATACACAGATCCAATTTCTGCCGAAGAATGCGAGTCCTTGGCGGTGGAATAAATAAGGTCTGTTTCTGCAGCTGCCAGCAAAAGTGCAGCTTATGCATATTAAATTGTTATTCTGCTTCTGTTTGCATTCCAATTTCAATTGTATCGGAGTGACGTCGAAGGGAAATTTATGGCAATGTTATATATATACATTGGTATATGTACATAGAATACTATTAAGTGGGTCAAGTCGTTGCCGTCATTAGCATAGGATGAAGCTGGGGCCTTGAACTATTTGCCACCGACGACCATTTACCATTGACTTGCGACCACTGTGAACTCGGGGCATTTCATTCGCTGGCGATAAACAATTTGCATTGCCAACTAAGCCCCGACCATCGTTAAACCATCAAAAGCCTGTCCGTCCCTTATCATCAACCAGTTGAACAAATTGCTGACCAAAACCAACAAAATCGGGCATAAGGGGTGTAGCGGAAAGGCGGCATTATTGAGCTCTCGGTGCTCTATAATTACAAAGGCCACGCCCACTGTTTGCACAACACTTGCGGGCGCATCCGAATCTGTATCTGTATCTGTGTCTGTACTTCTATATATATATATATGGGATCTGTGTATCTGTGTAACCGAATATATTCATGGCAGTGTTTGCTCGCATTTTGAAATCTGTCACTAGAAGCGATTCGCTGAAATTAACATTTTGTGAACAGGTCCGCCTGGAGAACCGGGAGCTCGAGGAGAACCGGGACCCATTGGACCAGCAGGACCTCCCGGCGAGAAAGGACCGCGCGGCAAGCGAGGCAAGCGGGTGAGTAATCAACACGCCACAAAAAGCTGAACAAAACAGGAAAAAAAAATCGAAAAAAAACCTGATTCCACTCGATTTTTAATTAGAAACTCAACGGCGCAGGCCATAAATTGAGTTCGAAAACAAGAAGTGTATTATCATGTAAATTACTTCTGTACAAATGCGTGGGCGTGTGCGTTAATTTTATGCTAATCTGTAAATACTAGTGACGCCGCGGGTGTAAATATCCACATATATATGCCTACATAATATACCAACATAGTAGAAGGGTAAACCCAAAACTTGTCCTTCCGCATGGCTTCACCTGCATGTTGGCAGTCGGTGTAATGAGCATGTTTACACGGCTGCGGAGAACGTGTTACTTAACTCATTACAGCAAGTGCGAGTCCTGCCTGCGATACAGTTACCAGTTTTGTGTGGAGCGAAACTTTGACGAGCTGCCAAAGGGAGATACGAAAAATAAAAGTATCTGTCAGATACTTATACTTCTGGCAACAACACCCCCCAAAAAACTATGTATTTCGCCTGCTAATCTGGTCTCTTCGGATTTTTGGCGGCGCCTCCCTGGAAATACTTGTGCCATATCGAAGGCATTTATCTAGTACTATCTCGTCGTTATGGTTCTGCCCCCCAAGAAAATGTCAACAGTTCCTAAGATACTTAACATTTTTATTGGCACTCCAAGTGGCGGCAGCTGTTGCCGCCCTTTTGACGTGTTGATGGATGCGCGATTCTTCGGGGCGATGGCGGATGGAATTTTCATTTCATTTCGCTGCCTTTCTTTTTTGCGCATATATGAATATGTGTGGCCAGCACGTGTTTGTGTGCGCCATGAAAAATGCATAAGCGCCGCCGGCGAAGATGCTACGCCACGGATGAGTTTCCTCGCATCCAGCTGGGGGTTTGGCTTCGGGTTCCGTTCTGTTCTGTCTGTTCCGCTCCGTTCTGTGTTTATGTATTATGCTGCTCAACCAGTGCGCAAACATTTGCGCATTTTGCCCATTTTCACGTAGACAACTGGTCGATGGGGGGTTCCAAGGAAAGCGTTCTGATTATTGTGCAGCAAAGTCAAAGTCACGGCAGCCGCTGTTGCCTCCGTTGTTGTTGCTTTTCTAATAACGCGTAATGCCAAAAAGAAACGGCTGCAGGCATTTGGCCAATACAAACCGACTTCCAATACGCCCAGCAGCGAAACAACAAACGGAAAACGCGGCGGCAACGTGCTGAACTTCTTTTATGGGTTCAAAGCCAGCGAGGGTAGATTCAGCACTTGATGGCAAAGAAAAGCTCACCAGATAATGAGATGAGAAACAAAAAGACATTAAAGACATCGAGCTGGAAATAAAAGCGTTATCTACAGAAATACCTATGGTAGGAATATTAATTTCATTTTCATGAATAAACTCTGCTGACTTTATATATTAAATGTACATCCTGCGGATAATCCGAATAAACAAATTTTCAAAGTTTTAAACAATGAAAATCTGCAATAATTCCACCACATAACAGAAGGCAAAAATGTCAAGCTTTCAAATGAATGTATATACATAATATTTCACAAGCACGTTGGCATTAAATTCATTTAAAGAGTTGTGCACATGTTTTAGTAAGAATATTTAAATTCCAGTCCAGTTGCGAAAGCTACACGCTTGCAGACAAAAATTTGGAATGCATTTTTTGTCCAATTGAAAATAGTTTTTCGAAATAAGAAAACTTATTAAGCATTTCATAAAACTTTTCGATCTTACCCAGCTGCCAGGCGGCTAGCGAGTTTCAATGAGCCGATTATATTGAGCCCCCAGCCCCCCGCACACTGGAAAGTTCCCCAATCCAGCGAGCTGCAGCAACGTGATGTCAAAACAAATGAAAGTCATAAGCAAACGGCTTCTGCCTGTGGGCCGACTTCTTTGGAAAACAAACAAAAGTTTCGGCAACAACAGATATAACTATATATTCGCACTCATGCGCCGCACCGCAGGCAGTGCAAGGCATAAAAAATGATTTGCAACAATTGCCGTCGACTTCGGTGGAAACGTGACGCCTTCCAGGCAGCTAGTTGATTTTTCATCGATCGATTTCCCTGCGAAAAGAAAAGCCTATGAAAATAATGATAATTATGTGAGTAGCTGGAGCTGCATCGGTGGGAATTGTGTGCCTGCATTTCCCAAATTTGGCCCATTGGGAGGTGAAAAGCTCTACCATAATTAGTTCAGCAAATCGTAAAAAGTGTCTGGCCTATTTTTGAAAAACATATATCCATTGCTCGTCAACAGCATCTGGCTTTGGCTAAAATCATTTTTCCATTTTTCCTCCTAGAGTTTTTTTTTTGGGGTATTATTGCCTAGCCGTCGGCGTCATAAAAAAAGCATAACGCAATTGCTGGCATTATAAATTTGACATGTTATTTTCGTCGCCTCGTCAGAATAAAATGCTCGTATAGATTGCCACATGCCAGGGGCAAGGTGTGGGGGCAAGACGAGGGGGGATTCTGATGACGGGTTGGCATATGAAATGAATTCGATGTGTGTAGTGAGGCGTGAGGCAGCAATGTACAAGGAGCCGATGATTGTGTGCCCTATATTCAGAGCGAAAACCAATGGGCAATGGGCAAACTAAGCCCAGTGACAAATGCAAAGTAAGTCAGCTGTCAGAAAAATCCATGAATAATCCGGCCAGCTACGAAAGCTATATGCCCCTTGGCTATAGGGTATCCAAAAAAAAAAAAGATTTCTGCCCGCAGCACAAACACGAGTTTTACGAGCGGGCATCGTATTAAAAATTTAAATTAATATTAAAGCGACTGTGTCATGGCTCGATTTAGCAGTTGCAGATTTGCACTTTCCGCATCCATATATCCCGGTTTAATAAAGTTGAAACGATAAGTCAGTTGGGGGGATGGAGATGTGGATGTGGGTTAGTTGACAGCAATCTCAGCCAGAAGAAACTGTTTGTGAAGCGTTTATGTCAAATTTATGCTAATGTATTTTACAATCGTTGCTCAGCCAAGGCCCATGTCAAGTTTGTTGTCTTTTTGGGCCCTTCACATCAGCATAAATTTAACACCCCACCCGCACCGGCTTTCCTTCGCTTTGCTTATCAACCAAAAAGTTTTCCCGAGCCGGCTGCGACTTCGTCTAAGTAAATGGAGTCATAAAAATTGCGAAAGTCGCTAAAAAAAAAAGAAAAGAGGAAAACTTGTCAATTCGCTACACGTCACACTGTCTCCGCCCCGATGGAAATGCGATCCCAGAAACGTTGCAGAAGGAGAGCTTGGCACACTTTCCTCGGCAAATCAAAGACTTAAGGTTGCTTACACGGAAATCCAAATGGGCCAGGACCTTTTCATGCAAGTGTGTGTCTGTATCCTGCACGTATGTACATATTTATGTATGTTTGTACATCCATACACATATCTTCATGTCTGCCACTCAAAGGGTTCATCGCTGTGGCTGCCACTTGGCCAATTCGTTGGTTGTCGGGTGTTGCCTAAACGACGCAATAAGCTTAGCACTTTCACCACCGAACTCCGGATCCTGGGCTCATTGCCTGGATTTTCATTGCTTCAGCTTGAGTGGAGACGACTTTCTCTTTCTCCGTTCCTTGGCCGATTTTACCCGATTTTCTGATTTTCCGATTTGATAAGCGCCATCCAGCCCAAATGGCTAGCCAGCAATGTGGATGTGTGCTTACGTCATTGTTCATTGAAATATGTGCCGCATGCAAATTTCGCCTTCTTTGTGCGCAATTTTCCAATTTTCCTTGTCTGCGGCAATTATTTGCGGTCAGCGTCCATATATCTTATATTGAATGCGAGAGAAGGCCCGATTGTGTACGGGTCTGAAAAGCCGGAAAAAAACCCGGTCAAGCGTGGGACACGCCGCAGGACACGCGTGGGTGGGTACACACACATAGATGTACACATGTACATGCATGCATGTGGGTGTGCGGGTAATGTCCTGGCCCCAAGGGTGTGCGTAACTTTTATTTTATGGCCGCTGATGATGAGAGCGTTGCGGGAGTCACAAAAGCGATTGAATAAAGAAATCCGGGCTCACCCACGGAATCAGTAACGCGACGACAATGGGGGTCAGAACCCCCAATGCCCCGCCCACTGAACTTCCTTTCCTTTGCCAACTCCCACTTCCAGTTTCAACCAAGTTAGTCGGCCTCATAGAAATTTATAGGCACGCGTGTTACATTGACGTGGGTTTGGGGTCGCCAGAGCTGGAAATTCAAGATGGGGTGTTTGTGGGGGTTTGGGTCAGGCAGAGAAGAATGCGGAATGAGATGAAGAAAGTGGAAAGGGGAGCTGTGCATGCAAAAGTAGCAAAATTATACGAAACCAACGCGCTCTGCCAACCTAAAAACCAAACAACCAACCACACAAATGCCAACTGCTGCCATCTTGGCATTGATGTGGAACTGTTGTCGTCGAATACGATGGCAAGGAGCAGCAGCAGCAGGAGCAGCAGCAGCAGGAGCAGCAGCAGCAGCGGAGGCAAAACGACGAAATCTTTAACAACGATTTCCCTAAATACTTCCGAATTTCATACATATTACAATATCACGGCAACCGGAGAAACCGCAGCTACATTGTTAGGGGCGAAACGAAATCACGCGAAATTTTTACAAGAGGACTTGACTTCCTCCTCTTGAGATTTTGGCACAGTGGGTGTTGCGAATAGAATTCTACACCCCACTGAATTTTCTATAAATAAAATATATTCTCAAAAGACGAGAATATATGTAAGGATTTTATTTTGAAAGCGACGCTTATAAACTGAAAATTAAAGCTTTTATGAATGACAGAGGTGGAAGGAAGGTAATTGGGTAATCTACTTTTCGTTATAATAGTTTACTTCCTTTCTGTACTTCGAAATGCCAATTATAAACTGAAAAGTATTCATTTATGAATGTCAAAGGGAAAATGTAATTGGGCATTTTACTTTTCGTGCTGATGGAGTTATGATAGTTTAGCTCATGATTTTTGCAGTCTTGCAATTTCTTACAGTATTTTTAGCTGGTTTTTATTCTTGAGCTTGAGTAACAAAGTTTATCAGTACTTATTTCATAACTTGGAAATCAAAAAAACTTTATTTTAATAGGGCTATTAGAGTTGGGAGATCGAAAACTGTAATCGCTTCCGTATTTGTAATTTTTATGATAGTTTTATAGTTTATCTACTCTATAAAGACTGTGTTGCATAACGAAAGCAATCATCTCAGATTGTTTATAGTTCCGCCTTCTATCGCCCAAATCGCCCATTGTAATCGGTATCAATGCGAGGCGGAACGTATTACGAATTTAATGCGCTCGCGTACTTCCAAGGAACTTCCCCTCGGCCACCGTCGAATATTTTGTAAACTTTTGCGGCAAACGCGCAACGCATTACACGCCATGAAGTGCCGGGATTTTGGCCGGAGTTCACGGAGTACACGGAATATGTGGGTGTATGTGAGCCGGAAACGGGCTGCAAAACTTTCACCTCAGGTGGTGGGCGGATGGGGCGATGGGCCGATGGGATGATGGGCGGAACGGGACGCTTGGTCGTTCAGTGCGCTTTTTTCCGCCATTTCCCGCTCCCACTGGCTGTTGTTATGGCTCGGGAAAAATATGAAATTTCAAAGAAGGGAAAAACTGCCGGGAAAAATGAAAAATTGTGAAAAATATGCGCGCACGCAGGGCACCAGCGGCACATGTTGTACTTGAAGGCGAGTATCCCGATGAGGTCCCGTCCTTCTGCCCCTGGTACTACGCCTTGGTCCTTCTGGTCGCCATCCTGCCATTCGCCGTTCTATCTGGTTCGCATTCAGCGACATCCGCAAAAGGTCGCGTGGAGATCAAAATGATTTTCAATTTAACGCGTTTACGTGCGGCCATTTGTCTGTTTTCCTTCTCCGGTTTTCTGCCAGCTTTAAATGTAAAAACTTCGCCGGATGCATACTGGGAGAAATCCACACGTAACGACATACCATCAGAGATGGGGCAATTAATTTACAATTACAATTTACATTGACAACTAAAACGTACGCAAAAAAAGGTGGTGCGCCCGATAGCATGCAGTTAAAAAACGCCATGACTGCGGAATTGGAAAATTCATTTGCCTCGTCATTTGTGCGTTAAATTGGAAGGCGTTTGTGCAAATATTTTCGATATTTACGCATAATTTAAGAGGACCTTCCCACGCAAATAGATATATACACATATGCTCGTATGTGACGGTGTTTGGGTGCTTTGAAAATTAAATTCTACCCGAGGCGCTCGCCCGCACAAATATTGATACATTCTAATGAATTTCCTTATACACACATACTTACGCCCCCGCAAGCCGATTGGTTTTTGGGCTCTCGAAAAGGCAGATCCTGAAACACAGTGCGTTTTCATTCTGATGTTTTTTTCCATCGGATATCGCAGTTAGACAGCTGAGCCAACATTCGTCCTTGCGAGCCGGGCCCCACAAACATCTGCTCAATTCACTTGCCGCTTTCCGCATCTGTATCTGTATCTGTATCCGTATCTCTTATTTATGTTATTTATGTTGGCTTTAAAAGCCTTTAAACCCCGACTGCCGCTTTCCTTTGGCAACTTGCGTTACTGGGTTTTGCGATCATCGTTAAGCACTCGGCTTTAATTCAAATCGCTTTAATTGCTCTACAAATGGCCAAGGCAGAACGGAGAAGGAAACCCTGGCGGATTCCCCCTATTCCGCATTAGGAATAATGTGCCAAAGTTGCTAACAAAGCGCCAACTGACGCAGAAGCTGGCATCCTTGCACACACACACACACACGCAGGAGGAACACACCTGCTCAGGAGCCACATGCAGATCAGAGCTCCTGGGGCAAAAAGAAAATGGCAAGAGGGAAAAAGTTGAAATTGGGAAGTGCATTTGCGGCGAAAAGGAAGGGACTTCTGCCTCACCGTCCTTAGACCACAGTTATCTTTGCCGCCTCGTCCTTTTGTCTGTCGCCATTTCTCAGGACGAACAACTTGTGCATATGCCAAGCCACATCCTGTCCGTATAAGTGTGCGTTAAGCGCTTACATTGTTATGCCTTCTCGCTGATGCCGTTGTCCTTATGCTGTTTTGCTGTTGTTGCCGGGTTTTAATAACTGTAAGTACGCCACTTCCTGTGACAGAAGAAAATGTAATTGTTGCACATGCCCGGGCATGCCGCAAGGAAATTACACTTCCGCAGGGACAAAGATATAGACACAGATACATATGCAAGTACAGTTGCAGATACAGATACAGGATCAATTGCGTAATGCCCGGATAGAGTTGAACAACTGAACGTAATACATATGCACAATCAAAGGACTAAACGGATACTCTCAATCTGATTTCCTGCATTATTACTAGGGGAGCAAGTTTTCTAAATTCAACGAAGGACTCAGCTTTAATACCGAGCTGAGGCCCACTTTATATCCAACTGGATTTGGGCCCAAATGCGATTGAATATCTTAGCAAACGACAAGTGTGTCTATTTACTTGAGCCACATGTGTAAGTGGTTTTCCCTATTTGCCTTTATTCTAGCCATTTTCCATGGCTCCTTAACATATTCACTCGTTGTTTTAGCGGGAGTTTGCCTTTTATGTCGCTTAGCATTCGCCTAATAGGGGTTTTTGTTTGGGTGCAATGCGGTCTGAAAGCCCCCGCCTTCCAAAACTTTTGGTAATTTCCCGCCAGCCACAATGCACTGAAGAAAAGCACTTCATAGACAAGAAAGCCTTTACAATGAAAGACTTTAATAAGGCATAGCTATTTTAGGTGCCTTACCATTCTTCATTAGTTATAAAAAATTATAATAAAACTGCAACCTTTAAACTTTTGCAACCTTTATCTTCTGACTGCTCAGACTAAATCCCGACTTAATACATTTATTTCGAAATGCTTTACCCTGAGCAGTGCACGTTTAAGCCCCATCGAAACTTTGGACTTTATGTATTTTTTGGGGCTTGCCTGGTTGTCTGTGCCTAACAAATTTGCCCCGAAGCGTGCACATTAACCCACCAAAAAAACACGGCTAAAAAAAAAGAATTAATTGTCTTTCGCAATGCACTCACTCACTTACAAACACATGCGCGCACACAATGGCAAGGGCCAAAGAGCACCCACACACTCGAACGGGGGGCACTCACACATAGGCACTCGAAGCACGTAGAGAAGTCGCTGTCGCTGACTTGACTTTATTTTCGACTCTCGTAAGGCCCCGTACCAGCCCGGCTCACCCACCAGAGCTCCACGGGCTTAAAGATTTTCTATGCAGCCATTGTCTCAACGGGATGCGAAGTGTGGGCGACGGGGAGGTGGTGGTGGTGGTGTTGGTGCGATGGCACGGATGCTCCAACTTGCACTTAACACAATTTCGTGGCACACAAAAGACTTTCGCTGCGGAACAGCCACCAGAACACGCCGCACCACCACGAAAACCGCCCCATCCAAATCCCAATCCTCTCCTGTGGGCGAACTTTTTTTCCTTACCTGCGAATTACGCGCCGCTTTTGTTTTCCCCATCAAAGCGTGTAAAACGAGCGCGTGCAACGCCTCGGGCGGTGCCACGTGGCATAAATTAATCTTCCCACTAAATTTGCCATCTTCTCTTCTCCAACCCTTGCACTCACACACGCACTTGTAATGCGCGCAGATATTTGGACCCGGAGGCACCAAAATAGACGAAGACTACGACGATCCGCCGGTGACACTGCTGCGAGGTCCACCTGGACCGCCAGGAATCGCTGGAAAGGATGGACGCGATGGACGGGACGGCAGTAAGGGAGAACCTGGTGAGCCAGGAGAGCCCGGATCTTTGGGTCCACGAGGATTGGACGGACTGCCCGGTGAGCCGGGCATCGAAGGACCACCGGGACTGCCGGGATACCAGGGTCCACCAGGAGAAAAGGGAGATCGCGGGGATATTGGCCCACCTGGATTGATGGGTCCCCCGGGCTTACCAGGTCCTCCAGGTTACCCTGGCGTCAAGGGGGACAAGGGCGATCGTGGTGACTCGGTAAGTACAGTCTGAGTTCAGTTCTTTAAGGATGTATGCTATCTAGCTATCGTGACCTTATACCTATATATAATCCTATTTTGAGCATTAATAATCCCAACTCCCTTACAGTACCGCAAAATGCGTCGTCGCCAGGATGACGGGATGTCCGATGCCCCCCACATGCCCACCATCGAATATGTAAGCCACAGTATTTCACCCACCACCTTGTGGATTTATCCAACCTGATGTAATTTCCTTCGCAGTTATATGGCCCCCCGGGACCTCCAGGACCGATGGGTCCACCAGGACACACCGGCAGTCAGGGAGAACGCGGCTTGGACGGTCGCAAGGGGGATGCGGTAAGAGTCAATAGGCCAGATATCTCTAGATATGCATCTCTAAATCTGCTTTAAATCTCGTTGGCAGGGTGAAAAGGGACACAAGGGAGATCAGGGACCTATGGGACTGCCGGTAAGTGGCAAAATAGCCCAAAGTTTAGCCCGTAATTATAATGAAATGATATAATTGCAGGGTCCGATGGGCATGAGAGGCGAGTCAGGACCTTCTGGGCCCTCTGGAAAGGCTGGCATACCGGTAAATTTCAATTGAACACTGGAAACCCGTGCGGTTTTGTATTTATTTTGTTACATCACCAAAATTGGGGCTATTATCCCGCTTAGCTAGTCGTAACCCTCCTGGCTTTTGTTACTTTCGTACTCGTGGATCTCGTTACTAAACGTTTTGACTAACCCAATTATGTGTTCTCATCTCTCTTTCTTTTTCTACTTGAAACAGGTGTGGGGCGACTACTAATACTAGTTAAAAGGCAGTCCCTATTAAAAAATATAACCAGCACTCATTGCGCCAAAGTCGATATGAAATGCGACTTGAAATAAAACCATTCAAAACTCACGCACACGCACACCCACACCAAAACACACTCATACACTCACACACAAACGAACAGAAAGTCCTTAAGTTGAAAAACTCAATTTAATCAAAGCAAAACAATGTTCAAAGTTAAGAGGCCGCGCAACGCTTGTCAAATGTGCTCAGTTAACGTCTATGCATAGATATATATAAATTTGTATATGACAGGCGTACTACTATATGTATATCAATTTGTACAAAACGCACCCATGTACAGAAAATCAAATTTGAAATAGCAGCATGTCAGTGCCGAGTAAGCAAATCAATAAGTTGCACAAGGCAAAGAACCGAAACTGAACGAGCCCCCTCCACTCAAGCCGCATGAGAAAAAAATTAATATTCATATCATTTAAAATGCCCCAAGAGTCAAATAAGTATTTATGTATACAATAAAATAGCGCAAACAAACGTGCGTCTACAAAAGCGTATTTACAAACATCAATCAATCGAATCAACTAACACACACTTTGAACCCAAACCCACACTAGCATGCACACTCACTCCCACTTACACTGCCACCAACACACACACACATCAAACAGTTGTACAACAAACCAACTAACAAGTATGCAATGCAAATATTTTAATTGCATTTCAT
Source organism: Drosophila sechellia (assembly GCF_004382195.2). NCBI lineage: Eukaryota > Metazoa > Arthropoda > Insecta > Diptera > Drosophilidae > Drosophila > Drosophila sechellia. Next base: position 12,064,378 of record NC_045952.1, on the reverse strand, counting down.
TCGCCGCCGTTCTATGCGAAGCAATTGCAGCAGGAGCAGGAAAGCCGCTTGAAAATGCATAAATCATACGCACCGTGGTACGTGAAAATATCATGCGATGGGATGTACTGAATTTCAAGTGATTCCCCGAGTGCAAAGCAATAATTTCTGGATTATTACAAGGCCAAGTCGCAATCATCGGCAATTAGCCACAAGTGACTTAATTACTTGCTTAATCAGATTATTCTTAACAGTTGAACCGAATGAGTCCTTTCCACTTATGCTGCGTCTGCTCCTGCTGCATTTTGCATTGTCTTAGGTGCCGTCCATGGGCTATGTCTGAATATTCGAATAGAACTCGTTCATACAAAGCATTATTGCCAAAGCTTCAATGTGAAACACAAGGCTAAGGGCAGAGAAATCCCATAAGTGTGTGTTTAAATAAGGAATTGTGCTAATTAAAGGTGTCGAAACAAAAGAATTGTAAGATATTTTCATTCAGAACTCTCTTGATGTCTACAATTAATAAGTACAGGCACACAAAATCCACATAAAAGATGTTTATACATACACGGCAACGTACTCTAATATCGATAACAAAGAGCTATCCAAACCAATTGTGCATATTTTTCAGTGTTAATGAATACAACTTCAATAAACAAGCAAATGTGCAGAAACTAGTTAGGCGAAAGATGAATTCTATAGTCGATAGCTGATGCTTTTCAATTGAGAACCAAGCTTGAAAAAGCTTCGAAGCTGGAGATTCTCTCCTGAAATGCGAAATAAAAAACAATAAATACATAATCTTACCACAAGTATGTATCCTATTGGTTTCATGGACATCTCAAACAATGTAACGCAAAACAATTCTATTTATACAACAACAAAAATGAATGCATAAATTAAAATTTACGAGTAACTGCAGCATTTTCAATTTCAACGCTCAAACTAGGCAAAGGACGAATAAAACGCCCTGAAAATCAAACATAATCAATGCAAATGAAATAATGCCATGGAAGTATGATAATAAAAGTATATATACGAGTATATATACTGCCATTTGACGGCCTCAGCCCTGCATATTTTCGCATAAATGTTGAATGCGAATTATCGAATATGCAAATGGCAAATGGAAATGTTTGCAGCTTTAATGTTTACTCAAACGGCATCGAAAATCAGAAAGAATGTGTCAATTTGTTTTCAATTAGATGTGTCTCGTTGTTGTAATAATCCCAAATGGAAAACAAAATACACAGGCAAATTGCATGTCAATTTTCATTTAATCCACTAAATGTCAAACAACCCCAAATGTGTACATAAGCGGTAACGGTAAAGAACGTAACTTAATCGTAATTAATTATTAATTTTTTCTATCCCTTTTGACCTCTCAACGTGTTTACTTGCATCTAGCTCTCTCTTTATATAGATACTTGTCATCTGTACTATCTCTAGATTCTCTCACTTAATAACTACAAACTCAACTTTCTCGATCAATAGGCTAGAATAATGAATTGTGTTTTTGCGATTAAAACCTAACATTAACTCAATAAATATCTATATCGTATATGGGTAGACGAACGAAAGGTTAAACCCCAAATAAGCCGCTAATTTTAAGTGTACATTTGTTAATTACCCAATAAACATGAGGAGTTTGCAAACGAACAAAAAATATACAAATAAATATATATTTACGTGTATTTATGTCTATATTCATGCATATATCAAAATGTCGATGTTCGAGTGCATTATCCCAGAACAAACACAAAATGAAATATTTTTATCCGTGCTGCTGCATTTCAAATGTATGATTCGAATAAAATTGAAACGAATGTGAATTCTGGCATGTGCGAACGTTCGATGGAATGACTAGAATGACCGAATTGTAAAATGGCTAAACGAAACTAACATAATTTTCGAATTAATTATGCATTTCCAATAAAGTGATGGTTTTTTACTAAAACAATGTCCGCAGGACATCTAATGCTTATTTTCGAGGCAGAATTTCCACTTCACGCCGCCGAGCTAACCACACGCTTTTCCCATTCTCTTGTTTTTCTTTCATTTGCTGCAGGGTCCTCCGGGCTTGGATGGCATGAAGGTATTTTTCCCGAAACAGCCGCTGATGTGAAAACAATATGGTAATAACCGATCTGTTTTCTGTGTTCGCAGGGCGCCCAGGGCGAGACGGGACACAAGGGGGAGCGCGGGGATCCGGGACTGCCGGTAAGCAACTGCAGGAATTAACTGCCCGTAGGATATTTCCGTAGAAAGTGCTCTTCTACTCCGTGTGGTCGCTAATTTTGTGTATTCTCTTTCTCCATTTTTATTGTTTTTACCTCTGTTTGCATGCGTATCTCTCTTTCTTGGCGTCGTTCACTACCTATATGCACAACTCTCGAACACCCCTCAACCACTTTTGACCTCTGACCCCCTGACAACACCACCCTCCCCCCATTCACCCCGTTAAATACTCGAACACACCTCCGGATAATCGAAACAAAAGGGCACGGATGGCATTCCCGGGCAGGAGGGGCCACGCGGGGAGCAGGGCTCCAGAGGGGATGCCGGCCCGCCCGGCAAGCGGGGACGGAAAGGAGATCGCGGCGACAAGGGCGAGCAGGGCGTGCCCGGACTGGACGCCCCCTGCCCCCTCGGCGCCGATGGGCTGCCGCTGCCCGGCTGCGGATGGCGGCCGCCAAAGGTTAGCATGCGTTATTCGTTATCGACTAAGAGTCATCGAAAATCCCCATTCCCTAACTCCAACTTTGCACAGAAAAAAAATTATAAATCGGGAATATATCTAACATAGTCTCGAGTTTTAAATTGTAACTTTTACTTGAACTGAAACACCTATTTTTATAGAGCTGGTGGAATAAATCCCACGCATATCTTGGTAGTTTTTTTAAGAACAGAATTTTCTTTTATAAAAGATTAAAAGTGGGATATCTATTATATCCTCTCGCCTTAGTGCTTCCTTGAGAAAATGAACTATTGATTTGCCCACATAAATGGCCTAAGATTTAAATAGCACCTGAAAGATTACAAATGCCTTTAAGCAATACATACTTTTTTTCTGTGCAACCCCAATTGGCTGTCGGAAAGTTGATCGTTGGGACTTTTGCATGCACCACTCGTGGCCTCCATCTACTTGGTAGAGTATCTTGTTGTTGTCCAAGTTGGTTAACTAACTTTTGCTTTCGCACAAACACTCACACTCTCACTAACACCAACACACTGGGATACACACTCGCACACCCACGAACACACAAAAACACACGAATACCTAACACAGGAGCCAATCATCTCGACGCCCGTGCACAAGGATTATTTGCCCGATGTAACGCAGCCGGAAAGCAACACCAGCGATTACGAGCAGGAGGAGGAGGAGGAGGACGAACAGGCGGAGGATAATGAAAACGAATATGATGAATATCAGGATAATTTGCATAACAATGAGTGAGAAAAGGAAGCAGTCAGCCAGCCCAGTAAATGGCAAACACAGGCGCATAAAGGCGAACAGACCCTAAGAACCAACGTCCTTCCCACCTACCACCACACACCACCCACAGCAGAGACACCAACACACAGGCGCTTGGACTGGCACAGAGGCAGGCTCACGCACACCGACACAGACGACTAGTTAAGCATTTCCGATTTCCGCTGCGAGTCCTGGCTCTGTTTCGCTCTGTTGACATTTGCAATTAGCGCTAACAAATGCCAAGTGGCTGCTGCGTCTAACGGTTCTGCAAAGTAGATGCTATTAGCATACTCTATCTCTGTCCTTAACCCTATTCCTCACTCACTCCCACTGCCTCACGCACACGCGCACGCACACTATTATCCTTTGGTTTGGCTAACACACACGCTGGCTTAGCTTGGTGACGGGTCCTGGCTCTCTCTACCATTAGAACCATCTCTATCACTCTCGCTCAAATTCGCTCATCCAAATGCGGCCGTTTCTGGCTGAACTTCTGTCTCGCCCCTAGCAGGAAAACTGGCAGGCCTGGCTCAAGGACGAACTAAATGCGCTGCAGCATCCGCGCTCAAAAAACTGATTGCCAGCGATCACCCCTCGGCGGCTGCAGCACAGGCGTGGCCCGGCAATATCCACATCCATCTAAGCGCTTTGGTTATAATTTTAGTAACTTGTTATTGTTAAATGTAGACATCAAACAGAGTTATAGCTGCTACATCCATTGCATAAAAACATCCTATCATAAGCACTGTATAATCTGTATCTGCATCTGTGCCAAATTGCTCCAGGTTGCCTCCAGTTCGGCGTTCCCGGCCCCTCGATGTCGCAACCTTTAACTATAGGCTTACCTTACCTACTACTATATAAATTGTATCCACTAACAGCTATTTCGAATACCTTAAGCCAGAAATGAAACCACCTTTTTTTACAAAAAAAAAAAAAACACTATTTAAAACGAAAAATAAAAATCGATAAAATTAAAGAAATGTTTTTATATGGAATGGGACTTACAAGCACGTCCTATAAAAACATGATACCTCTGAGAAATCAGTCAATCCAAAATCATTCTGAAATCGAATTAAACCCAAATCAAAAGCAATGTTCCGCTTGGGGGAAAATTTTGGAAATTTTTACTTTGAAAATGGTTTGGCGTACACCGAAGATCGCAAGGTTGTGCGACTGGTGACGATCTCTGCGAAGTGGCACTTTTCGAAGAGCCAACTCTGGAAGCACTTCTCGAGTTTTGGAACTGTGGAGGATCTCCAATGAAAAAAAGAATAAGAGAGTGGGATCGGTTCTTTTTCAAGAGGCTTCCCAAGCGGCAAGGGTTTTGGTGTTGACTAAACACTATTTGTATGGCCATGTTCTTTATTTGCAGCCCAGCACCTCCAGGCGCGAACCGCCGGTGAAGGAATCAGAAACTATTTCTGCCTACGATACACCCGTTGTCGATGACGTTTGGTATAAAGTGCTCGAATATCTTCCACTAAAATCCCGTCTCAACTTTGCCGCCAGTTGTAAAAGATTCAAGACAATCTACGAATTGGAGTCGCATCGTAACAATCGTGTTCTTAATATGAGGGATGTTTGCACACTGGACGACTGCGGCTATCCGGAAAACACATTCATTGTGTAAAAGGTGGCCCGCTTCATCGGCCGCTTATGTCGGAGTTCGTGCAGCTATTGGGTGTAAGCTGTCCAAATCTAGCAGAGCTAAGTTTCTACAATAGAGCTAAGTTTCAGTCAGCCTAGACCACATGACTCACCTGTTTGATGGTGCCAATGGCTTAAATAATATCACCACCATATCCTTGAGGTGTTGTGACTTGGCAGATACTCACATTTACTGCTTGCAGATGCTATCTAAACTAAAGAGTCTGGACATCGTACAGAACTATTTCATTAAGGGCGAAAGTTTAAAATCTCTGCCAATTTCCTTGGAGATTTTAAATGTTTCAAAATGCGACAGACTGCTGCCCAAGCATCTTATCAATCTTGCGTCCCTGTCGCATCTCCGCGAACTGCGCTGATCTGGCACTTCCAAGTGTGCGAAAAATGAGCTGTACAAACGGTTCGCACATTACTGTCCAATGCTCGAGGTTCTCGAGGTTACCGACATTATGCAGAAGATACAGCTGGGCGGTCTGTCTCGTCTCCACACCTTGGTCATTCCGTCTGCCGAAGGGTTTGGCGACCATATGAATAACTTGCTGCTTACGTCGATCGCGGAATCGTATTCGCTGCGCCATCTGGAGATTATAGATTCTTAACTTAACTTAAAGAACTGCGGACCCTAATATTACATAATCTAAACTTTACACCGGTACACCTAATGGGATTGCAAAAATTCACTGCCTTGGAGTTTCTGGACCTGACTGGCTCGCGCGATCTATCCAATGAGAACGTTGCGAAGTTGACGAAACCGCTTGGCAGACTCACGACAATTAACCGAGATCCTGAAAGGGAATCCTAAGCTTCAAGTAGTCTTTTAGGGTCAACTCAACAACAATGTTTTTATATCATTCCTAAGAAGTGCAGACTTTGCATTTGTATCAATTTGTATCAACTAACTTTATATTCGACCCGTTGAGCTTATGGAATAAATTGTCCATTTTGTAATATTGTTAACTCCACCGCCAAAATATAATAAATACATATATACTACCCATAGCAAAACAACGCCTCTTTCTTACATTTTTAGTATCAATATACAACATATACAACAATAATGTATTACTCTTTTAAAAGCTTTAGGTGCTTGACATATTTATGAACCGTGTCCTTAACATAGGGTTTCAAGGCGATGCAGGTTGGGATATTTTCGGGCTGTTCGATCCACAACTTGTGTTTAATCTCGTTCTCCTTCAACTTTTCGCTGAGCTTGACCAGAGCACTCTCATCTTTGGCCTGAAAAGGTGAAAGACTTTAATTGTATCCGTTTGATTGAAAATACAACTATTAAGATTTTGAACGGGAAATAAAGTGTTGCAGAAGTCGTATGATACACATTAGTTAAAAGATAAACCCATTTCATTACCTCCAGCACAACTTTGTGCATATTATCCAGATCGTTCAAGTAGGCCACAGTGTCGGCGTCCTCCGAATTCAGGTGAATGACGGCGGCTGTGGCATGACAACTCTGGGCGATCACCGCCCCCAAGGGCCAACTAAGGGCGGAACGCAAGTCGCTGCGGACTACAATATACTGCACAATATTATTCATGTTCTATGAAATATATTCCAAAATGTGTTTACATTTTTTGAGTTAGGGATGTGATAAATATGTAAAAATATCAATACATCGATATTTTTCTACAAATATTTTTATGGGTACGTATCTTACCAATCTATATCAACACTCAAATATTAAAATATCTTAATGCTTATGCTTATATGTGCTAAGAATGGATATTACGTTGACACGATGCAGTAAATATATAAGCAACTGGTCGAGTAATTGGAATAGTAGTTTGGAAATTAATCCGCAGTGTGAACAGCACTCACGTAAAATGTAAAAATACAAGTACATTTGCAACTTCTGCACCAGGTGTCGCCACTTCTGCGCGACAAACGTAAACAGTTCAAACTGACATATGTAGATGTAAGATGTATAAAACAAGGCCTTTTGTTTATTATGCGATACTCCTGGAGAAAATCTTTATTTTTCGGGCGTTACCTGCTTTAAAATATAATACGAATAAATATAAAAGGGCATTAATAAATAAGTTTTTTCAAGTTTATTGTAAGGTTATGCTTCTTTAAAGGCATTCCACTACGCAATGAACAATTGCCACAACAAATTTACTCATTTTGGCATAAGGGGTTATGGAAAGAGAATCAAAGTATCTCTCCATGACGCTGTCCAGCTAAGAGCACTTATCCATAATTTTCATAAATTGTCTGTCATGCATATGTTGATTGTATCGCACCTGATGCGGAATATGCTGAGCTTCAAAGCGTATTTACACACCCGCCACACCCACTAAGGAAGTCGAAAATGCAAGGACCGCAACGATTGATAGCCGAGTTTTGTATAGATACTTTGATTTTATTATTGTAATTTCTTGGAACACTTTACATTTACATTTAAATTTATACGCCATAGATCCGAGACGATAAACGACGACTACACACACATAACAATTTGACAGTTTAATTGATTTAATTTACGCACCACATTGATACGGATCTGTGGGAGATCCTACCTCGTAATTGATATCATCGCTAGATATAGTCGTAGTTCGTAAAGGTACACTTTTGCATATATGTGTATGTGTAGAGATACTGCAGCTTGCACATTACTCGAAGCCTTGGTATATAAAATATAAATAGTTTGCAGACAGATTACGCTACTAAATTAGAACATTGAATTGGGCAAAACTTGAGATTCTTGGAGAGAAAACAACACTCAACTAACAACGACGGATCATCAAGTCGGGAGGGTTGAGATCTGCCTCCCTTGTCGACAATAGATATATTATATTAATTTTAATAATAATTTCACTTGTTGCATTTGTTCAGTATGTCCAGTATCGGAGCTGTTGTTCTTTGGCTGGGTCTTAGAAACTGGTCTTTCCAAAAATGTAGTTGCCAGGCGCATTCACATCCTCGGCGGCGAAGTACTCCTTCCACAAGGCGGCGAACTGCTCCCGGGTGACCTCGCTCTGCCCCTGAGCCATCTTCCCAAAGGCTTCCTCGCACTCGGTCTTCTCCAGGCCATAGCTGGAGCAGACCAGCGTGAACTCGGTCACATCGATGCCTCCATCGTGCGAGGCGTCCTCCAGGTCGAACATGAAGTTCATGTAGGCATTCTGCCAGTCCATCACGCTGCTGGGATCCTTGGCATAGGCGTCCCACATGTTGCACCACTCGTCCACGCTGACCTGGAAGAGCCATAATGGGATGAAGCGTTGAGATTGCGTATTAGGCAGTGCCTCCGGACCCCCACATTTATGCATGCATCCCGCCCCGTGCTGAAAAGACCATTAGTGGGTATCGCCTCGGGCGGAGATTCCCCATAAAACACGTTATGGTTGCTCTGGGGGCGTAATTTATGCCATCTAGTGATGCGATATTAACATTTTCTGCCTGCCAATACCGAACGAGCCAGGCAATTACCGCAACATCGCCTTGACCAACTTGGCTGACCACCTTCCACGGCGTTGCCCAAAACCGTACCGATACCGAAAGCAGTAAGGGTACCAGTTCCTAGGGCCGGCACCCCATTCCATTAATTGTGGCCAGCCGTTACGTTTTGGCATGTTTTAATACGACCATAAATAAACGCGAGGGTTGTGTCTGACCAAGACCACTTGTTATGCCAATTGGCACTTCACCCCTTCCAGAAATGAACTCTAAACAGCAATTCGAACAGACTGCATATTTCAATGTTTATGGCCGCCGACTGAATTTGCCCCAGATCCTTGACCCTCCTCCGCTGTGTCGCCGAAAATAAAAGAGATGCGTCCTCTGGCCTCGACTGCAGCTCCTTTTCCGGCTAATTTGGGGCCGTGTCACGGCACGTGCTCCGACTTGGATTGCTGCGGAAAGTGAACGATAAATCTTAAGCTGACTGCCACAAAGGCGGACCAACAATAGCTGGGGATTTGGCATATTTTGGCAGAAAACTCCATCAAGTTCCCTGGACGGTGGCCAGAACTTTTGTGGCTTCATAGCAGTCGAAGTTCCACTACCTCCAGTTGACTACATCGAGTTCAGTTGCGCACAAAGTGCCCGTAAACCAGTAAAACCGTAACCCTTGGAATGCGCCAATAGAATTAAGCCGAGGTTTTGTCGGTCTGACATTTCAATTTCTGTTCGCTTTGTATCGAATTGTTGCGGGTTTTGGTCGTCGTTTGTGTTGATATTGAACTATGCTCCGCCGGCCCGGATTATAATTTAATTTGCTGCACTGGCGATGGTGCGATTATGGCAGGGCCATTGTGTTGCAAAATGGGGAAACCTGCATCCCGCAGTCTAGGAGACAGAAAGTTCGACCTGGTAATGAGAAAAAAGTTGGTGGCAAGTCGGCAAGTTCTCGGCTGGAATTCGAATCGGGTTGCTCAAATAAGTCACAATTCAATTTCCGCCCGCTGGCAGGGAATTTGTTTACCCCCCTCGGCATTCCGCACCAATAAAAAGGCAAATTTATTAACGGAATTTCTCTTCCGTTTTTTGCGTTTGTCTGTGCAAAGGACATACCCACATCTGTATGTGTGTGTGTGTGTTTCTGGGGTGTCCTGCACACTTGTCAGCTGCTGCCACAATGGCATCGAGTGCAGTCCATGGATTTCAGCACTTTTGGCACTGACAATGGAGCCGCACAAAAACCCGAATCACTTGACATGTAGTTAGTTGCATTGCCTTTGCAACTCAGCGGGGTGGTGGAAGGTAGAAAGAAGGTGGGAGGAATGGAACTCACCTGTCCATCGTTGTCCTTGTCGGCCTTGGAGCGCAGTCCAGTCCAGATTTCCATCATCAGGTCGTAGGTCTCCTTGTTCTTCGGCGTGTCCTTCTGCCAGCCGCGCAGTTGGCAAACGCGCTGCAATTGGCAGAAACAATAACAGTCAGCATGGCACCCTCCAAATTGAGTTATCAGTTGATATTGGCAAAAACAGTGCATGCAAATGGGCAAAAAAAAACACAGTAAAAGACAAAACACAAAACACAAAAACTGGAAAACATTTGCGCAGCTCTTTTGTTGATGTATGAACGAGTAGTTCATATGCAAGCACCAGCATTTCTCGCATGCACTCTTCACAATTTATTCAAATTTTTGGCTTGCTTTCTTTTTTGCTAGCACCATTTCCGCTCCACTTACCTCGATGGCCAGCTCGAAGTCCTTAACGTCGATTTCGCCGCTTTGGTTCACATCTGTTGCGGCACGCATTATGCGGCATTGTTGTTATTTTGGGGGCAGTCAGCGTAAATTGCATGTTGTTGGTCCCGCATTGTTTGCATTGGTCAGTGCGGCCCAAAATCCAGATCCAAACAGCGCAGGCGAGAAGAGCCGAAAAGAATGCGAATAGAGGAATGAACAATGTACGGATTTTTTGGCACACAGCGACCAAGTTCCGGTCGGCGGTAGTGCGAACATCGACAAAATTGCACAGCCCAACTGTCACCCAGCCGCCACACGGAAGTCCTTACAACACTCAGAGAAAAGGATTACGGGTATTAAGGAATCGCTCGTCTTAATTATCTTAATTGGGAGCTGTAAAATGTATTTCTTTTTGTCCTTCTTTATTTACAAAATTACTTTCTACTGTCAGTGCATTTATAGATTTCTAATTAAACCAGACTGAAATCGCTCTTACCCATAATTCACAAATGAGAAAATAAATATTAGTTAATCTTTTTTGATCACACTATCCTAATTTCAGCATATCAATTCGAATAATGCCTGACTGTCTACCAATTATCATATTTACTAATGAGTTTAAATAAAACTAAATTTCCCTAATTATATTTAGGCAAGCTTTCATTTCGTTTAAGCCATTCAGTTATCTAAAGTCTTCGATTATTGATTTTAGCACCTAAGAAACTACTGGCAAAATAGTCCCTAAAGTCATTAAAATAAACCCCCTAAGCCACGCTAGATTAATTTTTTGTTTATTTTAGTGACCATTTCTTTGAGTGCTCTACGTTTGGCTTTTGGCCATGCGGGCGTACCATTATCATTCGCAACGGTGTGCAAACGGCCACTTCAGTGCCAGTGTCAAGTGTTTGGCGTTTGCGTTTTATGCCCTTTTTTCGGCGCTGCTCTTTTGTTATATCCTGACCAGCTGCCGCCGAAAGGCGGGCAGTGAGCCAAGTTAGCAGAGAGCATTTTGTGGATGGGAACCAAGGGATGAGCGAACCGCACCGCACCGGTGAATTAGTCATAATTGAAATGCACTTAAGCTTTATCACACACAGTGTTGCCTACTTTCGTGAGCTCTCCACGAAAGTTGTTCCTTCGACATTTGCATTGCGTTTAATTCAATTTTAAATTGGCAAGTTTTGTTTGACTTCCCTGACAGGCAAACACTCCTGTGCATTAAACATGGAACGGAATACACTCCACGTATTTAAGTGGATTTCGAGCACTTACGTATATGCGATGCAAGAGTACCACATTACGTATACGCGCTGTTTTCACAGCACATATGGTGGTGCTTAAATCGAAAGCGATCGTCATGCTTATGTCTGTCATTCACGTTACGATTTTATTATAGGAATTCTCATAATATCTTGGCCGTGTTTTATACTCCTATTAAAGCCGATTCCTCCACCTCGTCTCCAATCTAATCAAAGTTTTACCGTCCCAGGACTGGGATTTTCCCCTTAAAATGGACGTCACGTGCGGTTTGCGATTTGCAACTCCTTTTTTTCCACATCGGTCATTCTTCATTCTGATAAATACTCACCAAAGAACACATTGAACAGAAAAAGCAGCTTCTTTTTGCGGAAATCGGAGATCGACATTATTGTGTTGGTTTTTTTTTTGTGTGTTTGATTTACCGCTGGTTGTTTTCTTTATTGAGCTTATATTGGCTCTGCACAGTTGCAACCGGAAATGGGGAACTGCAATGACAACGAAAAACACAATTAAACGGACATCGTCGTTGGCAGATAATGACAAATGAAGAGTATTCGGAAACAAGGCTGCGTTTAAATTTAAAGTTCTCTCTCAATTAGGGGTGGTGCTGCCTCGTAAATATAAAAGTCTAGGAAGAGAAAAATAGTAAAACCAAAACTAGCAGAATAGAACCAGGGGCAGCAGGAAAACGGATTGGGTTTGCTCTAGTTGACTGGCTTGGTTTATGCCAGCTAATTCGGGCAAAGGAAATAAAACAGGACTGTCTAAGGATGCGAAAAGAGCGAAAGCGCTGCTGTGCGCAATGCAAATGCATCCTGGGGGAAAAGAGGCGGGTCGAGTGCCGAGCTAAAAGCGACACAAATGCAATGGCTTTGCCTCAGACTGCCCCCGGCCCCGCCCCCTTTGCGAGCGTGCGAGTGTGTGCTTATGTGTGTGTTTGTGGGGCTCATGGCTCATTTAACCTTCAATCAGAAGCCAGTTGCAAGGCAGGGCCATGTGCTAAATTAGACAGAACTATATATGCATGCATGCATTGCGGAATGTATCTTGGCAGTACAGATGCACTAAACAGGCGCCCAAACATCAAAAGACCAGACCGGCCCATTGCCAGCGCTCAAAGCTGAAAGCCTGTGAAAGCCTTCGTGTTTGCATTAACTGCCTCTAAACGAGAACGTCATATTCACAGCGTTTATGGGTGGTGTTACGCGAGTCTCAAGGGACTTTAAATCGAGTGCCGAGTGCTGTACCAGAACCCTATTGGATTGAAGGAAAATAAAATAAATAAAATACATCTCTTAAATATAATTTAAAGGCAGAACAAATCTCATCGTTCATGTTCACTACCTTTATTTGGTAAAGACTTAAGTCATTGCACAAGCTCAGTAAATATTTGCCTTAGTTCATTTCGGGTAACCCTCGCCAAAGAATCTGGATTTTGTTCCGCTCAGCTCGGAGCCGCTAAGGTAGCCAAAGCATAATTCCACAACAGAGGGAAATTGCAGCGAGGATGTCAAGTGGAAAGTGGAATGCAATGAACATGACAACGGCAACGAGGATGCCGGGATGGCCAAGACAGCGTCGATGGCCAACGGCTGATGCCTGATGGCTGATGGCTAAAAGCGGACCACTTCCGTTTGGCAAAAATGCAGTTTGTCTCGGAAATGGAATTAAATGGAATATCTCCGAGTCGCCAATTCGATAAGCTCCTGAGCGGCAAATTCAAATAAGACATCTGATCCAGGAACGGCGTAAAGGTTTCTGGTCAAGTACGCGTAAATTTGACTCTTACTAAAGATAATATTATTATATTATTATGGCGAAAAGGTTGCCGTCTGCAAGCCAAGTCAAGGTGGAAACATGCAAGAAAATGGTGGAGCTGAAATTGTTATTCCAATAGAAGAATTATCAATATTGGTTCTATTGCCTTCGGGCATCTGAAGTGCAGGTGAGTGGTGGCCCAAAAGTGGAATAGAGCTGTTCAATTACAAATTATGAACAACGGAATAAAATCAACAATATTATCCACATTATATTTAAAACTACGTCATAGCAAGGTCAAAAGGTCAGAGTCAAAATAATTCAAAAAGTAATCTGGCCGAGAATTCATAATGCTGTATATTGCAAATATGCAAAAGCTAATAAGCCCTCCTCCCATTTTCCCTTAGAACGATTAATCTTGTGCAAAGCTGATTCGGGTAATGTTAATTAAATTTACAAATTTCGCTGTCATAAAGGTTAATTTTGACAATTATTGCAATAGGTTAAATCGCTTGTTTAATTAATAAATTAACAATGGCCGCAAACAATGTGGCAGTCGATGTCAACTTCATTTAGCATTTAATGCACACACATTTGCGCGTAAAAATCAGACTGTCACAGTTCATTAATTCCCCACGTGCGCCTCAATTAACATCAGGTGAAATCGGAGTGGTAGTATGTTGGTTGAAATAAAAAATGAATGCTGAAAAAATAATCCACATCTCAACTGGCTAAAAGTACACAAAAAGTGTAAAATTCAATTTGGCGCCCTTTCCATCTCCATTGGCAATTGCAATTGCGTGAGTTTCTTTCCAGAAGGGAATGAAAAGTGCTTTTCAACTGAAATACAATCACGTAGCCAGGGGCATAAGGAAATTAATGTTTTTATACGAGAAAATACGAATCAATATGAGACCACTTGTGAAATTTGTTCGTCGTTTAAGACAAATGAAACCATTTTCATACAACAGTTCGGAGCCAATAATATTCATCCCAAAATAGTCATACTATTTGGTTTAGTTATATTCTGATATATTCTCTTCTAGCATATATCTTTATATGTTTATATATATATGTACAAGGGTGATATAAACGGTCTGCTTGTTCTAGGCCAATTGGTAACCGGATTAAGTCCCCCTGGATAATCTACGAACCTGCTTGCCATTGCATTGCAATGCAGCGAAATCTCATTTCAGTAGCACTTTCGATGGCCGTGGAAATTTAAAGCCTTTTAATAGCATATAATAATTAAATATGCGCGCAAATTGAATTCATCGATGCCATTTGTTTCTCAGTTTTCCGCTGCGTTCCGCTTTGTAGGTCGGCGAGCACATTACGCATACGCCGTGTGGTGCGGAAGTTTGTTTGTCGCTGTGGCACGGTCATTTGTGCCGCCGCCTTCCCATTAATTACTAATACTCATGCGCCAATGCATAAAAGCCACGCGCTGCTTGCCACAAAACTGCGTCGGCTTTTGTGGCACGAGGCAACCACATTAACCAACATCACCGCCGAAGGCTTGTTAATTGGGTTCTGTTTGAGTTTCGCTTTCATTTTTCGGGCCATGCAGCTCAACGAGTTTCTAATAATGGAAATATGGTGGAAATTGCGAGACTTTTATCTCCTCTGCGGCAATAAATAGCCATCTGTGAAGTTATAAATTTCAATATGAAGACATCAATGCTTTAATTGCATTTTTAGTGTCGGCGCGCGAGATGCGAAATGGTCTCATTCGATACAGCAATTTATTGGGCAATCAAATTAGAGAACACCCTACCACTCGTTTATCAACACAATTTGATTTGCATAAACTGGTTCTTGTTTTTTTGGTTTAGCCTGCAATGTGTTTATTATGCAAAATCTGAATTCCCGGCAGGCGAGGGCAGGCAGGAAGCTCATAAATTATTAGAGAATAAAGTGTGGGATGGGGTCCGAAAAAAATGCAGATTGCTGACAAATGTTAGGCAGTGCTGAAAAGTATGCTACACTCCGTCAGACATGCGATTGATCGATTTTGTGGACAAATTGTAATAGTTTTGATTGCATCAGCATGCAAATTGGACAGTGGACATTTGGCAGGGAATCTACAACTCGGATTGCTGATCCCAGCGGCAGCTTAATCCCCCCGCTGACCAGATGACCCAATCGCTTTTCCAATTCTCACCCATCTTCATTCTCAATTCGGGTTGGACGATGGCACAGTTTTCAACCGTCGCTAATTACTTTTGCGCTGCCGTAAATTTGCGCAGCCAATTTAAAATAATAGACAATGCAAGTGGCGTCGTCGTTTGCTCTTTATCTGCTGATGCAGCTCCGGGAATTGTCCGTGGTCCGCTGTCCACTGTCCGCCGTATTCCGCGTCCACTATTTGCCTTTTGTTGCATTGTCCGGTTCGCAGTAATTTCGTGTAATTTGCATTAATTTACATTTAATTTGCAGCCACCGAGGAGCTGTGGAGCCAAGGAGCTCACAATGCGCGGCCTAAGGCCACCGACGCATGCCTGGCCAAACAACAGGACCGAAAAACAGACACAGGCTAGCTGACTGACACAGGACGAGGATCCTTGGAGCGGCAGCGCTCGCTTCTCCTTGGCTTGGCCAGAGCAAAACTTTGGCCACGCTTTCAATGAATTCATTATGGCCCTGACCAAGGTGGGGCGAAGTAAGAATATTCTTCCAGTTGTTAAATTGTCGAGAGGTTGGTTGTGTTTTTTTTGCAAAAGTACCTCCAGCACACCCTACCCCCACCTTTCTTTCACAAACTATCTGCCCACTCAAGGAAAACTGGGGCTCTGGTTCCTGTTGAGCCTCGCAGCTCTTTGAGCCGCCCACTTGTGCTCGTTACTTTTGGCTTGTTCTTTTGTCGGTTTTGGAAATGGGCTTTTTCGAAAAATGTTGCGGCATTATTATTCTTGTAGCGGAAACTCTCAGCACAAACACAGGTGCACTCGCACACACACACACACACACATGGAGAGATAGACGTTAACTTTACCGTTGCTTCTGAACTGACTCTACACTTTCTGATTGGATTTTGGAACCCTCTCGAACTGGACTCGTCTGCTCGGCAGCGCGGTTGGCCGTCTTGTGATGCTCGTTGCCATCGAGCCAGCGGCCTTTATATGCGCTACCCGTCTGCGCCGCCATCTCTGCCAGCGTCGGCAGAACTCGGGCGCTCTGGGTGCTCTATGTCATCGCAGGGGCTTTATCTTATCGCAGTCGCCGTCTCGGTCGACTCTGCCGACGCCTCTGCACTCGTCATGGTGTGAGTGAGTGCTGCACCCGACACGAGTCTCGTGTGTGTGTGTGAGCGTACGTGTGTGAGTAAGTGTATGAGTGAGTAGATGTAGTGCATGTAGCGTGCTTTTTGGCCACCACGTGCACTGTTACGAGCCGAACATCGGCATCGCCGTCGTCATCAGCATGCGGCATATTTGCTCGTGGGTTTGTTTTGGGATTTGACACTCGCAGAAAACTCCATGCTGGGCGCTCTGCTAGCCGGAATGCACTTTATATTTTGGTAATTAAATGGCACGTCTTATCGGGGCGGCATTCGCATACAATGTTGGGCTCAGGGGTTACGACCTCGGGTGGGCAAAAACACACTGAGGGATGTGTGCTGGCTTTCTGGGTTAGTTACTATCAAAAATTAGAACTATACTAGAGCTTCTCCTAAGCCAACTTTAAAAGTTGATCGCCCTTTTATCGCAAAACTTGGTTCCATTGAAGGAGTAAAGTCTAAGCTGCACAAAAACAACGAAAAAGCCAAAAAGTAGCCAATCTATTATTTAATAAAACTTACCAATTTACCAATAAACTATTGCAAGTTATCCATAAAACAGTAAAGTATACTCGAAGTTTAATTAACATAAGTTCTTCTGGATAATATTTTCATTAATTAAAACTTGGCAAATAAATCCCAAAGGATTTATAAGAAATTGAGTTTTGTTAACAGCACATTATGATCACTATGATGTAAATAAAACATAATACTCGTACAGCATCCACCTAAAAACATCGACATTGTTTGCAGTGCACCACAACATAACAAATCAAAATGTGCAAATGTTCTGGACAAATTTTTAGCATAGCCTTGACACACACACAATAAACTGAAGCACTCACACAGGCATGCACTCCCTTTAAAGAAGGCTGTGGCTGTGGGCTCAACTTGGCTAAAGTTAATTTGGCCCAAAGAAGACGGCAGCCAAAACAGCTGCTGCAAGAGCAGCAGTAGCAGTAGCAGCAATATAAGGCACACTTGGCGGCATAATTTCTGGTGGCGCATTCAATCTTGGCCAAGAGTGGACCACCAACGGACAAAAGTGGCTAGAACCGAAAAAAAAATGAAAGCATTTTGGCAAGCAATTTCCAGGCTGTCTGCTGGGCTTTTAATTACACAAAGCAGACATATACAGCTCATGTATTTCAGCTGTTAATTGTCAAGTTTCGGCTGAAATGTCGCTACCAATTTATCAAGCGCCTCAGGAGCAGGCTCCCCGTGCCTTTTTGGCCCACATCCTGTGCTTCTCACCCAGCGGGTGTCCTGCAGCCTCTGCCTGTTCCACTTTCACGCTGTTCCAGCAGCAGCTGATGCTTATTGCAGATGACCGTTTTACCAATGTTTCGTTCCAGCCACCTTGCTTTCTTTTTGTAAGTGTGTGTGTGTGTGTGGGGGAGCGACGGTGCGTGTTGGAGTAGGCAAATGTTTAAATTTGTGGCCTTTTTACCTGTTTGCATCTCAAGTGGCCAAAGGCTACGTCCTGTGTGTGTGCGTGTGGGGGTGTGTGTGCAGGAAACGGAAGCCGACATTGACACAGTTTGAAATTAACATGAGCCTGGCCAAAGACCCACTAAAATCTTGAATGCCTTCTAGCGTTTGGCCCCATTTCACAGCGTTTAGCTGTCCACCTATTTCATGTTTTTTTTTGTTTTTGGGCTTCCATTCCACGTCTGCTGCATCGCCTCTTCCCTTCATTTTGCTCCGCCGCATAAGTGGGACCACTAAACGTTCCGTTGTGGCTCACACACGAGCGGACGAGGTACACTGAGAAAAGCATGTAGTTGCTCCAAAAACCCAGTCAATCAACTAGCAAAACAACAGGAAAGGGATATATGATTATGGATCAAATTGTATGGGAGTAAAAATCAATGTGGCTTAAAAATCAATAAATACAACGTTACGTTTCCTTATCTTAAATCCTTATCTTAAATACCATTCCAAATCAACAGGAAAGTTTCTTTCCTTCCTCTTAGTAGTAAAAGTAAAATACGTAAATTATAACTTGAAAACTTAATAACATTTTTAATGGTAATTACAAAATCCTTGAAGTGTAGGCACATTAAAGGTGCACGGTAACGGCAAATTATTTGAGTACAGCAGGGCTGCCACCGAGGACCCTCAGCTGCCCTCCTCCCCCGCAGCAGATGGTTCTGCTGCTCCAGCTCCCGCTGGCCACCTTTGTGCGGAGGACGTTCCGTGCCAGCCAGCCACACACTCGTCGCTTACCTGCTCGGCAATGGCAACTTGATTAGACCAACATGAAATTAAGTAATTTTGCTGTATTGTTTAGTGTTCCAGCTTGGCAACAAAAGTGGGTGGTGGCAGATGGGTGGCCTTCCGCCGGTAGCAAATGGCAGCAATGGACCCCATAATGGCGACTGAGAACAAAGCGGGTCACAAAAGAAACCACCAAACAAACCGAATTTAATGAAAACATTTGTATCCCAGCCGAGGATGAGTCTCTGGCTCTGGACTCTATGGAAAGAAAAATAGAAGAAAATAAATCATTTATCTTGGAGCAGCGAAAAGTTTATGAATCATATATAAAATTCCATTTGCACCCAGTGGATGCCACCGAGATAAGCTCCGTAAAAAATCAAGCACACGCTCAGCAGTATTTTCATATAATAGAGCTGGCTGATGCCGAATGCAAATCTCGTGTGCCATCATGGGCAACTTAAACCAAATTGCATTTACCTCCATTGCAGCAGCACTCACTGCCGTTTCGACGGAATCATCTCATTTGGCATAATCAGAAGCGGAAAACTTGTACCATGTGCCATGAATTCTCATATCGCAAATGGTGAGTAAAACAATTTGAGTGTTTCGGCGAAGGAAATTGCATATAATCCGCCGAAAGTGGAATTCCCTTTGAATTTAAATGTGCCGCGAAAGGCGAGCAGCCGAAAAAACGTTAGGGCAATCCGTTGACCCCTCCTAATTTCCATCTCCCAGCCAAAGGTCCTCCGCCCACTGATTTCACCAGGTGGGGCGTTGCAAATCGCGGCGTTTTGGGCCACGACAGGTGAGCAAAGCGTTAACCCTTCAACGCCCCCCCGCCCAACGGCCGTCTGGGCACGAGGTGCCACCGCCTTCGTCCTTGCTGCTTGTGCAGCTCCTGCTGCCCGGGATTAAATCAGCTTGCCCCAAAATAACGCAAGCTTGTCATGCATGGCTGTATGTTGCAAAAAGGGGGCGTGTCGTGGCCGGGCACCCGGTGCTTGTCTGTGTAATTTACTATTATTTTTTAAGCACTTTGCTTTTATGCTCGCCGCTGCTGCTACCTACGTACATACAAACATTTTTATTGTTTGTTTCATTTGGCATTTTGTTTGTCTTCAGCTGGGCGTCCTTCCGCCATTTCTCCCCCAATTGTGTGAAGAAGTGGTAAAGTGGCGGGATGGGAATCAACAAAGAGAGAGACCCCGCAGTTGCACGTGAGAAATTACACATGTCCTCCAATGTTTTCAGCATTTCTGCATGCGATTGCAGCAGGAGTATCTGGATCCGTGTCTGTATCTGTATCCGCATCTGCACCAGTATCTGTATCTGCATGTGTAGTCGCAATCGCATCTCTGACTATTTGTTTGTTCTCTCATTTCACTGTTTGTGTGTTTGTTTTCTTTTTTGGGGGGCAAGCCAGGGTTTTCTTTTTGGGAGGGCACACTTGTGTGTGCTGGCTGCCAGATTTATGTTTTGCCAAACGGAATGTGTCTCGTGTAGTTTAGTCGCAGCACTGGAATGCCCAGACCCAGGTCCTTCGCATCCTTGCAGTCATGCCGAATAGCGAATTGATGACCCGAGATTTTCGCTGCAGTTGCAGATTTCCTTTCAGGCGGGCCAAATTCAATTTACCGCCGGCCCGGTGGAAACGCTTGCGCAATTATTTCCACCTGCTTTGAGGGTCATTGCGGAATTATTACATTTCCCACCCACAAAACAAAGGCTTACATAACGCCCTCAGCTTTCCACTCTCCAGACCACATAAAATGAATTTTAATTTGACTCGCCAAAAGCCTGTCCACCGCCACTAGGCCCACTTTTTTGGCCCAGCTGACCTTCCAAAGGCATTCGAAATTCTTTTTTGCTTACAGTCAGGAAGCAGTGCAAACAAAATACTAAATACATGAGAATTTAGAAATTGGGCCTCAGTGGAACGGCAATGCTCTATAAAAAGAACGATTTTGCTGGATATCGTAGGCCTATGTAAACATTAAACAATATCTGCTATCTCCCAGTCAGCTGATGTGATATGTACTTGACAATTCGCAAAGATAGTGCCAGACTTATTTGCAGGCCAGTATCTTATGTTTGAGAAGCTATTTAAATGACAAATCTTGGCCATGAAACAAAGCTATAAATAGTCATTAATTAATAAACCAATGTTGAAATACATGTAGAGTTCAAATATTTTAAAATGGAATTTCTTATAACAAATTGACTGCATAAACTTTATTTCTTTAACAAATCGCGTATTTGAAGGAAGTAAAGCTTTTCCAAGCAATTAAAATCAACATTGAAACAAACTGGATATTGTATTGTCATGTTCGAACGTTTTTGAAAAAAATGAATATAAAGTGTGAAATTAAGGCATTTCTCTCATCATGCGAGCATTTGCATACTTTCTGTGAAATTGAGAGGCCTCTCTAAGGCTAAAAAAAAAAATTGTTACCAAAAGGAATTCGGAGCATTATTTGCAATATGTAAACAGTTCAGCAAACAGTTCAGAGTAATGACAAGCCCATCTGCCTAACGATTTTGCCTTAAAATTTGGCCAATACCCGTATGCAAGCACATATGCAAAATAAATACCAGACAAACGGATGGTATAATAACAATTATTGCCTCGCCGGCCCAATTTTACAATCCCCACTTGGCTCGAATGTCGGGCGGGATGGGCGCAATGACAGCGGAAGTTGAAAATTTCATTGATTTTGGCAACGACTGTGGCGACGGAAGCCATGAAAAAGCCAGCAGTCAGCAGTCAGCAGTGGGTCTCGACTTCTGGGCCAAAAATGTTGCAAGCGGCAGGCCAAACCAGACCGTTCCACTTGACTATGGTAATTTATATCTCCGACGACCTCGCCTGCCACTGAGTGGGTGTCCTTTTTCGGAGGGCAGGGATATGTGGATGAGTGGGTGATTAGGGGATAGGGTAGCTGGGTGACTGGGTGATGTGTGAGGTCTAGGCTAAGGTTATGACATGGCCTGGCCAAGCATTGCCAAAGAATTTTGGGTAAACAAAAACTGCGGTTGTCTTGCTCCGTTTTGGTTTTTTTTTTTGTAAAGCAGGGCAATTGCCGCATTTGTATCTGAGACTGCGTCACTTTCACAACGAAATGTTTGCCAGATAAGAGCAATGGTTGGCCATGGGGGCTTCTTCGCTGACTGGAGTGATAAGTAAAAGGGGCTTCTCTGTTATCAGACCCCCGCGTAAGTGGACGTCATCGAGCGGCTGCTGATCCACTGATTGCAGGCTCATTTGAAAATCAAATTTGCTGCAATTGCCTTGGCTTTTGACAGGCCTCAATCTAAAATGCAATTAGTAATTGTGCAGTCTCACTGTTATTGCTTTTCTTTGCCCGTCTTACTTGTTTGTGTGCTGGATAATTGGCTTTATCTGACTGTGCCATCTGCAGTGCGCCATAATCTCGGACCAGCATGACATAATTTTCGTATTTTATATCAACTCACCTTGATATTTGACAATCTCCGGGGGAGTCGCTGCTGATACGTACTCGCAATTCGCTTTGGGTTCAATCGAGTTCAAGCCGTCCGAATGCCGGTACGAATAATTTTCGACTTGACAAGCATATATCTCCGCTCACACAGTCGAGTCGAGTGGTGGTTCATTTACAGCGATTTCGCATCAGCGCCACATGGAAACCGCAAATTTTGCGCCACATAAAACAACCGCTAGAAGAAAAGCGAGGAAAAACGCGGATAAACCAAATCAAAAAATACAACAAAAATCCAGCAAGAAAACCGAAAACAAACAAGAGGCCGCAACTTCCAGGCAGCGTGGATACACATACATACATTTGTTGCCTTTTTTTCGCCATCCAACTAATTGCTATTAATAAAAAGAAACAGCTTCCAGTGCGACTAACACTGCCGCTGCCTCTGCAGGTGAGACGCTATTAGGCGGCATCTCCACATCTTGGCGTCTTGTGTGGCCTGTTGGATGGAAAGCACTCCGGCCGATCGGAATGGCCAAAAACCCGCACCAAGGCCCGTACACAATGGGCCCTTAGCCACTGCTGCAATCTTGTTAGCCCAGATGTGGAAAGTCAGCGCAGTCCGATCCAGTCGCAGTCCCATTGTCTGGGCGAAAAGAGAGGAAAGCTGGTTAGCCAAATGGGAGCTCATCTGTGATTATGTTTTTATGGGGCTTCCCACACCTGTTGATCGGACGGCATTCGGTGTTTGGTATTCGGAATTCGGAATTTCGCGGGGCAAGCTCCGCACGATTTGCCTCGATTCCAAGCCATATATACAGATGCACGTTAATTCAAATTTATTGCATTAACAGCCCACTAATTGTTTAAGTAGCCGGCAATCTAACAAACACGCGCAAACACGGCCAGCACAAGCTCATAAAACAACGATTATGTTTGACGAAAGACCCTGGCATAAAGCATAAATGTTCATTTTTTAAATGGAGCAGCCAAAATTAACTGACATGT
The DNA here is from genome assembly GCF_004382195.2 of Drosophila sechellia. Classification (NCBI taxonomy): domain Eukaryota; kingdom Metazoa; phylum Arthropoda; class Insecta; order Diptera; family Drosophilidae; genus Drosophila; species Drosophila sechellia. The sequence goes on along the minus strand of NC_045952.1, from coordinate 12,041,117 downwards.
TGTTGAAACCAAAGTGGGCCTACAATGCCTACATTAAATTTTAAATTTTTTCAATTAACTTTTATTAGTTTTCTACTTGCTCTTAATAATACTTAAAGTTTGCAATTGAAGAGTTTTGCTCAAAGACCTTAATTTTTATATTTCCACTTATAAATTGTTTAAAACTTATTTGCTTTTAGTTAAATTATAGTTTTAAAATCAATGATGACGTTTTGTGCTAAATTTCGTTGAAGCTGTATTTAAAATCACAACGAGTAATAACCCCATAAAAGTGGTAATTAGCGAAAAAGTATAAGTGTATGTTTGAAAAGTAAAAACAAACATTACAGCACCTACAACCAACATGTACTATTTAAGTACAAACTCAACTAGCTTGGCTCGGAATTCGCAAAAATCAGTTGAGAGAACTTTCGGTTCCAGATGGGTGGCCAAAGTGAGACCCGCATGACAAGTACATTAACCCTAGACAGACTCCGAAACAGCAACATTTGCTTTCAAAGTTTGTCAAACTAATTACCCTTGAGCTTCTGCTACTGCTTATGCTGTTGCCAGTTTGTTACGCAAACGTAGGCGAAAATGGCTGATATAGACGTCGATAGCTGTAACCCCTGGCAGTTACTCAACTCGAGATGAAATAACAATAAAACAATTAATTATATGGGCATCGACAAAGTCAAATTGCCTGTCTGCAGAGTCTCTTTGTTTGACAAAAGCCATGCAAAACAGTTTGCAAATGCATGCGGCAAGCGTGTGGCATGCCATTGCCATTGAAGCTGCAATTTCAGTGGCAACAGCGGCATAAAACCCAATGCAACACAGCAACAGCAGCAGCAGCTACATGAGAGCAGCATACATAAACTTGGAGATACAGGAAACACACAGCAACCAAGCCAAGGCAGTAGATAAATTTCAGCAGCAGCAACATTGGTAGGAGCAACATCAGCAGCAGCAGCAGCCGCAGCAGCAACAGCTGGCCAACCACTTGAAGCACTTTCGTTTTCATCTGATCGCCGGTCGGGTGGAAAGCGCCCGTTGGTTGTTGGTAATGTGATGCGCGCATCTTTAAGACATTGTAGTTGCTGCTGCTGCTGCCGCTGCTGGCATGCAAATGCTGCCCGATATTGATCAGTTGAGTTGTCCGGCCTACCATTTGTCTAATTGTCGAGTTTCTCGAACTCTTGCAGAGCATCCGCCGTTCGAGGGGCACACACGGATGTGTGTGTGTGTTGCCACAGTGATGATGCAACGGCCAATTGAATAACAAGCGGCAAATGCAGCAGAGAGAGAAATTGCGTCCTCTGCATCAGCCACATTCAAGGTCCCGAACCGCGATTTCTCCCGACTCCGACGACGACTGCGAATCCAACTTGGTTTCCAGCTGATCTACGTGCCCAGTTTGTCTGGCCTGACCAATTGGTACCGAGCGTTGCCGTCTTGACCCGCAAGGCTTCCGCCGATTGTCATCGCATCGCGGGGTTCAGAGGCATGCGTAAAAACTTATTTTTTCTGCCAACCGACTGCTTTACGATTTCAATTAAATGCCAAAGCACACAGCCATTATTGTTATTATTTTCGCAATACGACGGGAAAGTTCCCACCAGACAGTCGCCGAGCGGTGGGGAACTTTTCTTCAAATTGTCTTCGATTGGGCAAGCGATTTTGGGATTTCAAGTTTCTGATTTTGATTATCCGGCGGGTACTGCTGCTGCTGCTGCCGCTTCGCAAGACAAGTCAGCGCCGTCAAAAGGCGCCTCTTAATTGAACAACAACCGAAAATGCCGAACAAATGCCAACGCCCACCACTACAAATTGACAGGCAGCGTCTTGGCTTAAATGATCAATCGGCTGCACAAACAAAACTTCCACAGCCGCTGCAGTTGCTGTTGCACTTGGTTGTTGTTGTTGCACTTGGTTGTTGTTGTTGCACTTGGTTGTTGCTGTTGCTGCTGCTGTCAGTGTTGCATTAACAACTTCCCCATTGGCTTTGTGTATGTTGCCGTGGTGCAGCAACAAGCAACATGACTTATGAGTTTGTGCATCAACACGGAATTCGAGTCGTAGTAGTTGGAGCTGCTGCTGCTGCTGCTGCTGCTGCTGATGTTGCTGCTGATGCTATTGCTGCTGCTGCTGTTGCTGTTGCTGTTCATGTTGCTGTTGCTGCAGTTGCCTTCGTCGCGTAATGAAAACGAAAGTAAATCGCACTCACATAGAGACACTCACTTGCCCACCGGATCGGGCAGCCACACGCCACATCATTCACTCTCTGGCCGGTTGGGGGCAGACCGGAATTATGCGCATATTTTATACTAATCGCAATTAAACTAATCACTTGACATCTTACATTGAAACAGGCGTTGAATAGCTGACCGCTAATTACTCACTTAAATGGCACACATAACCAGCCGGGAGTAGGGAAAAAATGCACTCCGAATGCCGCAATGACACAAAATGGCATTCGGGCGCCAATTAATGGGTAGCAAAACAGATCGATCAGACCGGGCGGGTCCTATATGTAACCTATGTATATATCGGAGACAATCCAATGTTGCACGACCTATGTGTGCCGTAGTTCGCATTTAAAATAGATTAGATAATTGATGGAATCGTTCGGGCAGCGACACGAATGTGAGATCAAATGGTTGCGCTCTCTTATCTAACATACTTATTACTCGAAAACGAATTCATAGTCATCAATATTTCCCTCACAGCAGAATCGGCTTATAAGCATGCTAAAACGAAAATAGAAATAAATAAATAATTATGGTAATGACCCACTTGTATGACTTAATTTAGCAATTACTACAGTTTTACATTTACTTGGCAGATACAATGCCCTGCTCGCATGCAATCAGCACTTCAAACTCGCGACTTGTTTTTGATACTGGGTTAATTTGTTATCCGTTCAAGGGATTGTGATCAAGAAAACTGCGAAAACAACTAATGGGAATTTTACCAGTTTCACAATATGCTAAATGACGACTTTAGCGTACACATATTCATTTAGTTTTTAACTATTCTTCGGATGTTTTTTTGGCCCCGTATCTTGTGTTCTATACAATTATCGAATAAATAAATTATGATATTGACCGAGTTCTTTGTCTAAAGTGATAGTTTAGCCACTTCAGACGCTGAAAAACAATTAATTAGCATAACTTCCAATTAATCGTCAATTTTTATTAATCACCTATCGTGTTCGTTCAACGTTTTTATTTAATGCTAATAAAAATTTCCTCAACGAGCTACGATACAAAAACATTAATCAAATATAAAAGTAGAACACTTTAAATATAAAACCAATGTTAAACCATTGAATAAGTAAAAAGTTAGAGCTTAATCAGGAAATAAATATCAAAACTACGTAGTTCATCGCCGTTCATCGTTATTATACAAAACCATGGATGAATATGCAAATAAACTTGAAGTTATGAAATCTTCAGGGGTATTCATTATGTGCTGCATTCATTGCCCAAATAAAGCGAAATAATCACTATTTGCTGCCTAATTTATTCCCTTGTATTGCCGCTTTCCACGGTAAATGATTTCCGTGGGTTGAGCAGGCCCAACTTACCCTTTTTTCTCCCAACGCCATCTCAGCTGGCCATCATCATCTATGTGGCTTTTGATTGCCCCCCAGCGTCCCGCTGTCTTTTCACTTTCGTTCGTGTTGGTATAGGTGTTGTTGTGGCTGTTGTTGTTGTTGTTGGTGTTGTTAGTGGTGGAGCGGGGGCATGCCACATCGCAGTCGACGGCGACGTCTGCGCCGCTCTGCCGTCGAAACGGTAAATGTTTGCTGGCAAACCCGAGCATAGCACAGTTGCATTTTGGCGCTCGTCCCCAGCGATTCGCACTCTCGCACATCTGGCGCCAAAGCCAAATCAAAAGCCGTCAAAACACCGAACCTTGCTGGTTGTCGCGCATGCGCACGCGCGCTAAACGAAATCGAAAACGAAAAGCAGTCAAAGTGACCGTTATTATCGTCGAGCCGCAGGCGCAGTCAGCATCTAAAGTTGTTATATAATCTAGAGTGGAAACTGTAGAGCCCGAGTTTCTGGCAATAAAAGAAGAAGAAAAACCGAAAGCCCAGCTTCTGCACACAATTCGCCAAGTCGTCGCCGCCCAGCCAGCGGACTAATTAATGCGAGTTCGTGGAAAGAAAAGTAAAGTAAAGCGAAGTTGGGAGATCTCGTAAATTATAATACTTAAGGCCGAAAAAAGCGCTTGGGCCGCGAGACGCGATCCGCCTCCGATCCCAGTTCCCGATCCCAGAGCCAGTCCGCCCGGAAAAAGAAAAACCCTCGACCGCCCATTTGAATGGCAGCGTGAAAGTGAAAAGCAACTGGTCATCAGCAGCAGGACAAAGCTGCAGATACAGATAGATTTACAGATACTCTATAGAGATACGATCCGTAAACGGCCACTGTGGGTCAGTCATGCGCGCGATGAGCAGCTGAGCTGCGCCAGCTGCCCGAGGAGCGGCCACCAAGATGATGATGCCATCACAATCGCAATTGCATTCGCAGTCGCAATCACAGTCGCGGCCACAGTCGCGGTCACAGTCGCGGTCACACTCGCAATGCCACTGGCAGATCCCGGCGACAAGCACCACGACCTTGAGCTGGCTGTGTCTTCTCCTGCTGCTGCCCTCTTCCAGGCAGTTCGAAACGGGTGGGTAAAAAACTATAGAACCATAACGAAAATGGAATAATTTCACTGGATTACAAAAAACGGTTTTAGCAAGTGGATTGCGTTATTTAGACTAACTTTTCATTCTGCAAAATGCCATCTATAATCAAATTGCATATTTGCTGATCAGTATGTTAGAACACGAAGTTTAATAAATTAATTTAGTTCCATAACTAATGTCCATAACTTTTGCGCGTATTTTATACAAATGTGTTTTATATCGGAAGAAGTATGCTCATAAAAATAAATAAAATCGTAAACTAGATTGATCGATCTCCATTCGTATTTCAACACCTCGTAACTAAGTTATTACTTTGAAAGGTGATGAAACTATTAATCACCTTTTTAGTAGTCTACTCGTACGAGCCAAATAAACCTGTAAATTGATTTTAACGAGAACCAAATGGTATAAAATTCTGAATAATTTGTTAAAAGCTTACCGACAATATGTTTAAACGATCATGGTGATTCCCATTTTATCACAGACTGTGGATGTCGTCCGGCGCGTAGAGGCCCGAGGATCATTGCTGGAGCTGCCACGAATGAGGGCCAGTTCCCCTGGCAGGCCTCCCTGGAGCTGCTGCACCCCTCGCTCGGATTCCTGGGCCACTGGTGCGGGGCGGTGCTGATCCACCAGTACTGGATCCTCTCAGCCGCCCACTGTGTTCACAAGTAAGTCGGATCAACAGAAACCCCATAAACTGGATTTTAATATGTGCAATACCTTACCCAGCGATCTCTTTAACCTGCCCATTCCACCGCTGTGGACGGTGGTTTTAGGCGAACACGATCGCGATGTGGAGTCGGGCAACGAGCAGCGTATTCCCGTCGAGAAGATCGTGATGCACCACCGCTACCACAACTTCAAGCACGACGTGGTGCTGATGAAGCTTTCAAAGCCAGCGGATCTCACCAGGGCCTCCAATATCCGGCGGATCTGTTTGCCCTTTCTCCTAGCCGAATCGCCGGATCAGGCCCAGTCAGAGGCAGTGCCTCCAGCTTCGTCAGCCGATGAGGATGTGTTAATCCAGCAGCTGGAGCTAGAGGATGTGCCCGAAAAGATCGACAACTTTCTGCGCAGCGTCCAGAGCCGTCGGCGCTATCGAAATGTCACGGCCCCCAGCATGAAGGAGCTGATGAACATGAAGATCCTCAGCAGGATGCGTCAAGCGCTGGCGCAACGCTCCCCGCGCAGCCACAAGCGTTCGCGAAGACGCAACGATAAGCTAATGAAGCTGGGTCCTCGCCGGGATTCGGATGATTCTGCTGAGCAGAAGCACCCAAAAGTCAGTGATGAGCCAAAGGAGATGGCCTTTGTGGACTGCGTGGCCACGGGATGGGGCAAGGCCAACATCAGTGGTGATCTCTCCAATCAGCTGCTGAAAACACAGGTGCCACTGCACCAGAATGGCAGGTGAGTGACGTCTTAAGCCTGTGTACCCTTTAAATTTAATAATCGTTTACTTTTACCTTTTTGCAGATGCAGGGATGCCTACGGCAGCTTCGTCAACATCCATGGTGGTCACCTGTGCGCCGGCAAGCTGAACGGGGAGGGCGGCACCTGCGTGGGCGACTCCGGCGGACCGCTGCAGTGCCGCTTGAGCCGCGACGGACCCTGGATACTGGTGGGAGTCACCTCCTTCGGATCGGGCTGTGCCCTGGAGGGCTTTCCGGACGTCTACACCCGCACCTCGTACTACATGAAGTGGATCGAGGACACGATCGCCACCCACTGAATCAAGGATACGTTGTTTACATAGCTATCGACCTGTATTTATCGAGTGCAAGCTCAGCTGTATATTGCTTACTGTTACCACTCTAACTGTAGCCCTAGCTTATAGTTATCGTTAACTAGTACGTAGGCAAGGACGTTCCCTAAGTTGTTTCCGATGAGCACAATAATTTACACCGAATCTTAAGCCTAAATATCACAGTGTTGCCCCATCTTAAGTTGGGGTATGCATTCCGATCCTCCGCTGGGTTACGTCTTGGCCATCTTGGGAATGAAGCTGCCGCCGCCGAGGAGCAGATGGTGCTGCTCCTCAGGGTCCAAATGAAGCGAGGGTTTTCGCAGTCCGGTGGCCAAACCGAGTCCAACTCCAATCACCTGAACCGCCGTGCCGCGTTCCACTTGATCCACCTTCGGGAACTGCTTCGCTGTTGGCCAAAAGCAAAGCAACAGGGCGCTGCACAGCTGGTAAACGCCGGCCAGCAGCATTCCCAAGGCAGCGCTCCACTGCAGCAGCGGGAAGCCCCACTTGATGCCATGGATGAGCAGACGCAGGCTCAGGCACAGTACATCTATGTTCAGGTCCACCCACAGCAGCGGCAGGATCATGTTCTCGAAGGGCGTCATCATCCGGTTGAAGTTCACCTTCCCCACCACCTGGTTGGCCTGCAATCGCAGGTGGGTGCCCTGCATCGGAGCTCCAAGTTGCTGAAACCCATAAAGTATTATTGAATTGACCAACTGGGACCACTTTCGATTCAACTTACCGGTTGCACCACGAAGATGGAGGTGAAGCGCGACTCATTCGGCTGCAGTCCGTCGAATGGCTCCAGCAGACTGGGATCGGCATGCATGAAATGCGGATACGTAATGGCTAAAGGAATGTCTGGAATTGAGTGAGGGCCTAGTAAATACACAGTCTAATGTTGATTAAGGTCATCGGTACTCACTGTAGTAACAGGGTGACACGTTGCCAACACCCTTCTTGAGGCAGCGATTGTTCTTACAGTAGCACGAGGAGTTGGCATTGTCCACCTCGCTGTCGAAGGAGTCCGGCTCCATTACGAACTCAAAGGCATCGAGGCCATTATAGGTGGTGGTGCGATTGAATTTCACCGGCAACCTGCGGCAGAAGGTTCGCCTGTACAGAAAGAACTCGTCGTTCTCATCCATGTCCAGCGGAAAGAGCGTGGCATCATGACTGCCCCAGATGCGGTTGCACATGGTTCCGCTAAAGGATAGGTAGAGCTATAGACAATTCACTCAAAAGGGATAGATGTGAAGTAATTACTTGGTCTCCTCATTGTACTGCCAACCCTTGAAACCACGTTCGCCATTGATGCTATCCACGGTATAACCACGCGGAGCATCCGTCATCCTCATTCCATACTTGTCCTTGGGTTCCGGCAAGTTCATGTTGAACACATTGCTCTCATTTCCCTCTCGGAAGAGCTGAATATATAGATATTAGTTAAAAATGTTTTTAAGACATTTATTATAAGACCTCACCTTCTCCATAATGCCAAAGCTAGAGAAGTCAATCCAATTGGGCACGAACCGAGAGGCCAGCTCCACCAGGTGATCCTCATAGCCCCACATGTAGTCGTGTACACTCATCTCCAGCATGGGCTGCGAGTTCAGCTGCCTGGCAATGGCACTCAGACCCAGGGCGGCAAACATCGATAGACTGGAGGCCAGAGTAGTCACTCCCATCAGTGGGATGTTTGGCGCCCGGATGCGATCGATCTTGGGATCACCCACAGATCTTTCCGGTGCAAAGACATACTCGCGTTTCGGCGAATACGTGATGGTATTGTTGGACTCATTGTAGGTGACATTGTGGTTGCTCAAGACCTCCTTGTAGACATAAGGACCCACCTCTTGGACCTGCAACTTGGATGCTCTGCCCGACGTGAACTCATCCACATTGGTGTAGTTGAACATGTATACATTGATGTAAACGTTCAACGGTGGCAGAAGCCAAAGTCGATGGAGCAGGGCGCCGGGCTTCAAGCTCAATTGCTGCAAGATAAAAGATAACAAATATTTATTCTAGATACTTTAAAATGTGGTTTAATATTACTTCTTCTAAAGAACCGTGGCAGCATTGAAATTCCATCGAATGCCAATGTTTGGCCTACAGAAAGACCTATTGTTTAGTTTTCGATCTTGAATTTGGACAATAAATTGGATTGGATTCGTCAATGAACACCATTTTCTATTCATAAGATACAAAGCCATATGTTACTTTTGCATTTTTAAGCAGTTTGTAATGGAAAATTTAAAAGAGTAAAAAATTCTATTTCGGAAAAAATACTACAATAAAGAAATCCAAATTAAATCATATTTTCCTTATGAATCAAAAGATCAACGATTATACCGGATATCTTGAATGTATTTATAGACGCTTGTAGATCGTAGTTTTATTTAAATGACATCTACTAGTATTCATATCGGTAGTCAGAATAAAAGTTCCATTTTTATTGGCACAACGCTTACAATTAAGTGATTAAAGTCACTAATTGACACGACAATAACAAACCGATTTTACTCATATACCCCAGCAGCACTTTACTATTTAAAACAGCTCCAAAAGGCATTGTTCTTACCGTGTCCAGGATGCTCTGAAGAGGATCCGAGATTATCACCAGGGAACCGAAGAACAGCAGGGTCATCCCGAGGGCGGCGCTGCGCAACAGCTCTGCAATAAAATAGATCAGCGGGTGAGTTATGGTCATGTCAGCTGAAGTTGAACTGGTTTTTGGAGCGGTTCCAGTTTGTCGATAGCGTGCGCCCCCCATCATCGTGTCCATCGTGCCATTGACCTTGGCGGCGGATCGAAACGGATAGGGTTGGCCGAGATCCGCGACCTGCCTCAATGGCAGGAGCAGGAACAGCGGCTCCAGGCCAAAAAAATTAATAAACAAAACGATGACAACCGGCAGACGATGACGATGCCCGAATTCGGCGGTTTGGCGGTTCAATGAACGTTCTTCGATTTTATAATCACAGATGCGGCGGAAGGTGATACGTGCACTCAAAAAAAGAAAACAATTTATAACACACCAAAAATGCCAATAATTCTACTTAAGTGCCCTTGCTCTGGGAAATTTTTTCCGGTAATTTAAATATATTGTCTAAATATTATTCGTTTATAAACGGCATTAGCAAACACCTACAGCTACCAACAGGTTTTTTTTTGCAAAGTCGCCGACTTTTTGGCATAAGGGTAAACAAAAAACATTTGTTTAATTTATGGTTACACCTTAAATATAGGAATAGTTTATTTCCCACTGTCACTGGCTTGCTTTTAATCTTTTTTAAGGCAATGGAATTTACTAGGCTGAGAAGTGAATTTCAACTGATTTTGTGTTTTGTTTACACCAATTGGATAAGAAGGCCGCTCCTAGAAAAGTCGATGAAATCCAGTTCCACTGACCTTGTTTGGAATATTGATTAAAAGTACGGAAGATGGGAAAGGCAATCGAAGCATATCAATCTAGGCTGCAATTCTCCTCATATTCATTTCAAGTAAAATCACTTATTTTACGACCGAAACACGTTTGTTCTCACCTTGCGCTAAGATTATTGTCTTTGCCCCGGTGAAATTCACTTCCGCACTCGAAAAATTGGCCGGAAATTAAAAGGAAGTCAGCGTGGCCGCACCCAATTCTCCTGTGACCGATTTCCAGCGATCATGGCCGCTTCATGAAGAATCACATTGGGTATTGTAGGCTGTTATAAATCAAACACACTATCGTAGCCCATTTATCGGTACAAATCGTTTAGCGAGTTCTCACAAAAAAAAAAAAAAAACAAAAGTAGAAAAGTTCCCAACTGTAGAAATAGAAGTAGTAGAAACCGAAAGCGGCGGAAGATACATACATAGATAGGTAGGTAGATAGATAGGCACACCTGGCAAGATCAATGAACTGGCTAGCACGCCCCTAACTCGCTCCAAAATGGCACGATCCCACAGCGTCTGCGATCCGCGGCTGAGATCGAAAAGCAAACAGCATAAACTCATTAACAATTTCGTTTTGGTGTCAACTTTGGTGTCATAAATAGGTTCAAGACTTCACAATCAAAACAAACCGCAATGATACATGACAAATTATGCATGGCTCCGATGAAACCAGAAATCCAAACATATTTCCCATTCATAGGAAATACGCATGTGCACAGGAAAAAATTACATTTTAATGAATATTATACAAAATATTATTTTTGGAGCAAAAACAATGACGTGTTCTTCATGGAAAAGGTTCATAAATATATCAAGTTTTTATATCTTGTGTTTATGTGACAGTAAGAATAATGTATACTCCTCCACTCCTTTTGTCGTGTTAATTCCTAGAACTCGTTTTGAATATTGTGTGTACAAATATTGACAGAATATGTTCTTTAAAAGTGAGGAGGTTTTGTGTTGTTAAATGTAACGATTCAATAGTATAGAATTCTCTTAAAATCCAGGTTGTTAGGTATATATGGGTCTTGCAATCTTTGCGTTCCCCCTCAAACTAAGTAAATATATCTATTTAATGACCTATGTTTTCTCGCAGTGTGCGCTGATACTCATGCATATCCTTGCCTTGAATGTGACAGCCGAAATTCCCGAACTTAGGGCCCACCCATAAATTAGGCCGCACACAAAGCGCTCCAAAATTATTCTGCTGCAATGGAATGACCAATGCCAAAATGGACACGCAAAGTGGCCAAACGACACGAAAATCTCCACAAGCTGGCTGGCTAACTAGCCAGCTTGCATTGCGCAACAATTGCACCGGCGAGGCAAAAGCCAAAGTCCGCTGCCAAATCGTCGATGACGATAGAAAGATTGGCGGGCCAAAACACACAAGACACGGACGGCATCATGAATGAAAGACGCTTGTGCGCTTGTCTCGATCGCAGCAGCTGTGAACTTGTTTGCGACAGAAAAACAGCAAAACAGCAGCAGCAATCGGCTCAATATCAGTATCAGACGGGATCGGATATATCAGTTAGTAAGTATGCGCTTGACGGCTGGCGACTGCCACCTCTACTGCCTCTGCAGCGGTCTGAAGTTCAAGTTCGGTGCAATTCGCCGGCCAGCATTAAAAACCTGAAAATAAACCCAAGTGCACGCTGCGGTGCTGGAAAAAATTAAATAAAAAATACACACACACATATATGTACATGTATATATATAATTTTTTTGACCACTAAAAGCGTCACATCGGAGCAGCAGTGCTGACCCACTGAAGTCAAGAATGAATTTGTTTTGTTTCTGACGGAACACCTTCGCCGGTTGACAGGTGTGTTGGTGTGCGTCTGTGTGTGTGCGACTTCCGTCAAACGACAATAAATTAGGCAAATAGCCGTATGCTATAGCCGTAAACTATAGCTATAGCTCTGTAGCTCGACGCCGAGATTCGCACTCGGGTATCCACAAGATACAAATAGAGATACAGCCGAGCCGTGATTTTTCTGCTTAGCAGCATGTGGCGATCGACTAATAGTCGAATAGCTGTTATGACGATGTTTGTGTTTGCCTGTGTTTGGCTAGTGATTAATCCCAGATCTGTCGCTATTTGCTTTTAATCATCGCCAAAACCAAAAAACCCAAAACCCTTAAATAGTCGCAGTCAAAGTCTCGCGGCAATTAGATGCCCACCAATAAGGAAAAGTAAATATGTAGCTCGCCAGGTTTACAACTTCCCCGATTCGCAGGTGATGCTCATATGTCGCCAATGTGATGCTGATGCTCATTCTCATTCCCATTCCCGTTCTCATGCTCATGCTCATGCTCATAACGATGCTGATCCGATTTGTATTGGCCTGCGAACGGATACTTTACACGGGCGATGATATTGTTATTGCTAATGCCCGGACAATGGCTGCTATTTGCATTGTTTAGCGGGCATTGAGCTGTATATCGTATTGATTTATGGCGCACTGCGTCAAATTAGTTGGCTTGGATCAAAGTGTTCTCGGCGATCTCTGCAAGTCATGGCAGCGACTCCGATTCGGCTTGAGATTCGGAGCCAGGTGAATCTGTCAGCATCTTGTCGAGCGATATCGCCTACATTTATCATGGGGCCAATCTGACCCGGGCTGGGCAATCATCGCGTTCACCTTCAGTTTTCCCAGCGCATATGTATATGCTGATTGAAATCATCGAACTTCGAATCATCGGTAAGGTAATACGTGACATTTTCAGTCACAACCGATTTCATTTCAAATCTTAATTTATGCAAACTTAATTGCACTACCGCTCAGATCGGTTAATACACACATACGTATGTACGCTTCCGAAGATTTAGCTAGCGGATGACTTTGCCAAAACTGGAGATACGGCGTTACTGGATATGTGGAGCTCCACATTGTACTATGTACACATATGTACAAGCTACAAGCTGCTTACAATTAATCTCGAGTGACCCTACACACATCTGACCTACAATGTATAGAACCCTACGCCCTTGGTTTCTCATTTGTCGTTATGCAAATCGGCCGATCCGATGGCTTGCCCCTTTTAATTCGTCTTTGGATATATGTTTGCTTTGGCCGAGAGCCCAAAAAAAAAACAAACAAATAAAGCGTATAACCCTAGAAAGCAATAATTAATACAATTTTAAGTTAATCTCTCTTCCCAGCCCGTATCGTTTTCAATTCGCTGCTAATTTTAGCTCACAGCTGTCGTGCCGCCAAATATCTACGGACTTTAGAACTGGTATCCTATCCAGATATTTGCAATAAATTAAAAAGAAATATTTACGCGTGCCGCCAGCTGTCAGTAATTCGGTAATTAGCATTCTAATTTTCGCCAGGAACGCGAATGGGAAATTTCGACACCATTTTATATTGCGTTGATTAGCATGCACGAGCGTTTTAAAATCCATTGCACCATTCCCCTACTACATTTCAGCGATTTTAGCCGACTTTTTGGTCGACTTCGTCGGCTCAGTTTTGTGCAAGAGATCTTTGTTGACGTTTTTACGATCGCGTGGGGAGGGCAGCAGCTCCCTTGGCGGCAAAACGGCGGTTCGAATTAACTTTTATGGGCCTTTGGCTTTGACCAATGCGGACAATGGTCTCCACATGGCTTAATTAAGCGCACTGGTCGCATACTTCATACTCACTTGCATTGCGCTGGTTTTTGTTGGTAAACAGTTTCATTTTCAGCACCTAAAAAATTTTAGCTCCGGCGCGATCTGATTTGGATTTTGTATCCCCCTCCTTTCAACGGGTTGCACTTGATTGAACGGCTGGCTAGTTGGTTGGTTAGTTATTTATTGATTTATTACGAAAATCAATTAATTCTTGTGTTGTTATTTATGACAGCAAATTAAACTATTAACAGGTCGGTCGCGTTACGGATTGTGATAGTGATTGAAATTCCGATTACGATCGGATAAATTTGCATGGTAACCGCAGTAGTTTAATTTGTTTTGATATGGGCTTCCATTTAAATGAATAGGTCGAGTGCTTGATTCCTGTCGATTGTCCACCCGAGAGTCCCGCTCCGACGTGATCCGATCTGGGCGTTAGATGATTCTATGGCCAGATTCTAATTCTGATTCTGATTCTGCTGCTGATTGTGGCTATATCTCTGAGCTGGATCTGATGGCTAGGCTGGGCTGGAGTCTCGCTGCTTTGTCTCGAATCGTACTGAACTGTCGCGCACTTCCTATTCTCACAAATTTTGACAACTTAATGCGGCGATCTCGACTGCAGCGGGGACCTTTATATGGACTCTTGGGCCGTTCCCCGATCTCTCGACCGATCGAGTTCCGAGTGTCTGCCGGAGATCGGATCGGCTAACAGCTAGCAGTTAGCAGTTAGCAGCTAGCAGCTAGCAGTTGGCTAGCACTAGCATCTCAACCTTTCTACAACCGGTCCATATTCAAGCCTCTGCTCGGGCTTCGCGCTCGGCTAAAGCGCCGCACATTCGCACACGCTCGTTGGCCAAAACGAAAAGCCCGAGCAGCATTAAGTCACTTTTTTTGGTTCGGGGCTATGAACCCCCTGGGCGAATGCGAAGATCCAACATCCAACGCCCAGCACCCAACCCTCGAAAAACCCCCCTGGGGTTAGAACGATCATCGGGGGATCGGCGCAGGTTGAGATGGGTTAGCCATTGTCAACGGGGAACGCTTAGCCGCAATTGCCTTCTCATAAATTTAATGGCTCAAATGACTCTATTTAATCCGGCGGTGTGGTCTCTATCTTGGGCACACCAGACACGCACACGTGCTCGTGCCCTTTTCGCTGCCGGCCATAAATATGCATGAAGTTTAGCCGCAATTAAAAGCCATTTCTTGACGCAATTACATCCAGTTCTGATTCTTAGCAGCCAATAACGATTAGCTATTAACTGGCTGTTCTGATAATTGTCCGTTCGCTCGCTATTTAGTTCGATATTTATGACAGATCGGTGGCATGCCCATGCGATTGATCCGATCGCGCTGACTAAGAACAGTTAGCCGGACAATCGAGTTTTCCGATTTCCATATTATAACGTGACCTATTTCACTTCGCAGTATTCTCTCTGACCCTCTTGAAAAATAGCCTTTTCACGTGCTCAGCCCGCCAGACATTTGTCTGAGAATTTCCATTTTGTTAGCTTTATTGCCCGACATTGTGTTTGGGGTTCTTCGGACTATTGGCACCGCGCCGACCGCTTAGGTGATCTGATCCCGAATAATAGACAATGAGCTCCCTCCTAACTACCATATGACATGTGTGTCGCAATTTGCCACCGATTTGCCGGACGGCTGTTGTTACCCGGTTAATTGTTGTTTGTGCTTATGGCATCGCGGGGCACAATTATGGCATTGGGGGCATCCCAAAGTCCCATTTTCAAATGGGCGCTTTTATGCTTTCCCCAAAAAAGTTCCACGAGTTCTAGGTTGTGTTCGCAATAAAAGCTCGTCAGAGAAAACTTTTGAGTCCTGGATAAAGAAAACCGTTCCTTTTCCGCAGGATTGCATAATTAGTTATTTAATAAACCTGTTGGCTCGCAATCTGCGAATAGATAATACCAATACTCCTTAAAATAATTGCATAAACGCTTTATTTAATAATTCTATTGGCCTGTAACCTATTTTAGGTTTCGCCCCCTAAGCGCCTACCTGTCATAAATCTATAATGGACTATCTCATAAATATATAATTAAAGAAAACAAGTTTCTTATTCAACCTCATAAATTCATTTACCCCACAAAATAGGTGTGAAGAAACCTTTTTTCAGCCAGCAATGTTTATAAGATTTCACTAAGAGCTATAAAGATTTTATCGCGCACGCGTTTTCTGGGATTAATTAATTTTATTGAAAATTTGAAGCTAATTTTATTTACAATTTATAAAAAACACCAGTTCGCTGACCTAAACATAGACTTTTATGACTCTCTTGCATATAAACTCTTAAATACACAAACTTGCTGAACAAACTAGATAATAAATGAATGAAAAAATATTTTTTAATGTATGCGAACCAATTATATGTAATGTCTTAATAATAAATTCCCATACCTGTTGAGAGCAAATTAAAAACGATGAAAACCGTTTCTATTTTAATTTCTTAGAACTCCCTGTGACGCTCGACAACTGACCCCTAAAACTCCTCTGTCCCAATGGAAAATTCACGTGGGATACCACGGATCTGACTAACCCTTTGGATGTAGATCAATATTTGCCAGATTAGAAAACCAAACAAAAACACACACACACACAAATAGATGCAAACTTTGTTATTAAGCTGCGAAATTTTAGCTACAATTATCATTTGGCTGCCAATGAGACTATTGTTTGGCGACCGTCTAAATGCCAATCTCCCCATTGGCGACCATCCTCAAGGCGAGGAAAACCCCAAAAAGCTCGACCCCCATCGGATGTGATCGCTGAGCAGGCGATTTATTTGCCCATAGTCCCCACTAAAACACTGCCTCGCATACATTAGGCGCTCAATTACCCCCAGTAGTTTCCAACGAGCTGGAAGGGGCGGGTCGGATCATCGGAACGGAATTATTAGCATCTACGTCAGGGAACTGACATCTCGGAACTGTTCCTCCCAAATTGGGGGCTGGCGTGCCATATAATATGTGCACTGTGCCCACTACAAAACTGACACGAAATGGGCCTGGGAAAGTCGGAAAGTGGGTAGCTCCTCCGTCTGAGATGCGAAAAACGCAGGCCACAACTTAAAGATTATAACTGTATGAAACAAGGCACTTTGTCGTAATTGCTGCGCCGCATCAGCCACAAGTTTTGTCTGAGCCACTTACCGGCACAGTGACGCTGGCGATTTAGCACAGGGAAGGTGACAAAAGCCCTGCAAAGTCGCAGCCAGCAGAACAATGAAGTGCATATAGGCGGTGCTGGGAAAACCCGAAAGACAGCCAGACTCGACTGGAACACGTTCCAATGCGGAACATTCGACTGCAGATGTCCTTGAACCAGTGCAGGGGTTCCCCGGCTAACTACTAACTTGCACAGTAGGAAACTGTTGCAGCTACTTACTGCGAATAGGTTAACCCATACTAACTCTTGTTAAGTGTATGTAAATATTAATACCTAAGTAAATACTGCTTGATGACTAAGGTGTATCTGAAAGTATCCCAAAGGAACAGATGCTACGATGTTGTAGTGTTAATAACGATAGTGGTTTTGATCCTTTGAATAACATGCATATTCCTAAGGCTTTAAAACTTATATATAAATCATTTGACAATCGGTCAGCACTTAGAAAATATATCTTAATACTAAGCTGAGTCACAAAACAAATATAATTATACCCAAAATTGCATTTTCAGAACGTTATAAAACTAATTAGTGGTTGTGTAAATGTCGACCTTTTAGATTTTGATCAAATAAGATGTTTATTGCCGTCGCGAGACCAGAAAGCGAGAATAACTATAAGTGAGGTGTTATCTATTATTTTGGAAACAAAATGTTTTAAGAAAGTGTAAATCTCAGATAATTGTTTGAAAATGTATCTCAACAGGTGTTCTTTATTGGGTAATATAACTACTAATCGAACTAAAAACATTCTAATAAATTATTTATACCCACAAAGGACAGACACATTATTATATATATATATTAATATTTATAATTTATTGCACTTTTCTCCACGTGGAGTAATGATAATAGTAATATAATAAAAAGTGCAGGAAGGTTCAGGGGACTTCGGCCAGACATTGTCCGCATCGCGTATGCTGTAATGAATGTCGATCGCAAGGTAAACATACGGCAGAGATTTTCCAGTAGCCACCGCTACCGTATGTAACCGCCTATCTTGGCTCCGATTATTAGCAAAAGGCTAGTGCTCTATATTGCCGGTGGGTAATGGAACTGGAACTGGATCTAAACTCTCAGACGAACAATGAGGAACCAACAATGTTGGATGCCAATTAGATTTAAATATAAAACGCTGCCGCCCGTCGCAAATGAATATCTAACGAGTTTAATTGGAGCGGTAATCACATCGATAGTAGAAGGGTAAGAGAACGGATACAAAAATGAAAAAGAAAAACGCAGGTAAGTAAGTAATGGCAAGAGCGTTAATTAGTCAGAACGCTTATAACAAATATTAAGTTAATAACCATCCAGAAGAGCCAGAGAACCCGCTTCATGATGTCACGTTGTTGTGATACCACAAGCGAAAGCATATTACGTATACGCACCGTAACCACTGGCAAGCAGATTACAGCACTGATTGTCCGATTGAATCGCTATTGAAATGACTTAACCGCCTGACCCCAAATTAAATAGCAATGGGAAGTCGAGCAGCGCACTTAATACCTCATCGGGACGGGTGGGTTGCGTATCGTATCGTATCGCAATCAGCGTCGCCGTCTAAGCCAACAGTTATTAAACAATAATCAAAATACTATAATTAATGATACAGAGCCGCAGCTCGCTGACGCCAGCGAAGGCGGAAGGAGGATTGCAGCTAGGCACCCAGTCAGCTAGGCAGCTAGTCAGCCAGGACGTGAGCACATAAATCAGAGAACCCAAACGAGAACGAATTCAGGTGGGGTAGTGGCAGGCACTATAATCCTGCTTATCGAAAATTTGTCATTTATTCAGTTATGCGTAATTCTGCTCCTGATAGCCACGTTTCCAGATATCTCGTTAGCCAACTGTCACTATTTGTTAGCGCCCGCCAATCTCCGTTCTCTGTTCTCCGTTCTCCATTTTCCATTCTGCATTCAACGCTCCCATTTCCATACCGCCCACCCACTTCGCTTGCCACTCCCACTCCCGGTGGCTCTTCCGTTCCAGCTGCTGCGAAAGTTTGAACGCGACAGCAGCCACATAATTAGCCTGCATATGAAAACATTTTAGAGGTTTCGCACGGTGTTCGTTTCGTTTCGAATCGTTTGGCCAACTTCCGTTCGCTTCTGCTCGGGATCTGGATTGGAGGTTGGAGAGTGGGCTGGTCGGCGATGATAAGCCGGGCACATCCTCCAGCCGGGGACTCCTATAAATACCTGTTGCCAATGGCTTTCGGCCAACATTTATTCACGGTCGCGTCCGCTGATTACACAGTCACACAGTCCGACGAACAATTGCATTGTGACACCGCTGCGCTTTCCAATACTCAAACTCCCAGTTGAACCAGGTAAGGGTTTTCAAACGGAACAACACCCAGGCCCGCTGCCCCGTAAATCACTTAGACACTTATGGTAGATAAATTTATCAAATAATATAGTCAAACAATGAGCTGTCATTTAGAGCAGGTATGACAAGTAAAAGCGCTTTCTTAGAACTATTTTATGTGCTCTTTAGTACGAATAGGCCGTAAAACTGTGATTCATAGCCACATCCTTTCGGTGGGCGCAAGTTGGCCCTAACTAGAGGCTAAGTGCCTTATAATTCTCGTAATTCTCGTAATTATCGGCTTTATTTGCTTTTTTCCGGGCCGAAGTATGAGCAGCTTGTTTCAGTCCCGCCCAAAAATCATTGAGGGACCATAAGTGACGCCAGTAAGCTTGTACGATCACTTAACCGAGTTATAGCCGAGTTTTAGTCAATTAGCATACTAGATTGCCCGCTATTACGTGAGGCCCTCCAAAGATCCAGACCCCTAAATAGGTCCCCGAGCGATACGAGATCTAAATTACTTAATATTGGTAGTTAATTCTAAGGTTTTTCTACCCTGTCATCGATTATTGTAAATGGAAAAACACCATCTAATTATAAACAAACATTGTTACGCTCACGTGTTTTACTAAACTATTCATTTTTATCGATTCTGTAAAAAAAACTATTATAAATTTCCATCGGTAATATGTGTGCACATAAAATTATAAATCAAAAAGACTCACAGAAAATAACCGAAATTTAGTGAACAAGCGAAACATTCGCTTTTATAAGCTATTGCTAATTTTTTGCGACCTTCCCTAACTTTGCGAAGTATCGAAATGTTAGCTTGCCTTTTGGTTTCTCATGACAAATTACTAAAAAAAAACAGTGATAAAAAAATTATGCTTAACTGAGTTAAGATAATTTATAGCTCTAAAATGATTCACAAAGTATCCTACATAAACCTACATTGACCATTCATAGAACTATGTGCCAAACAATGCGTTGCATCCTGGTTGCCTGTGTGGCCCTCGCTCTCCTCGCCGCCGGCTGCCGAGTGGAGGCGTCCAACTCCAGACCCCCACGGAAGAACGATGTCAACACCATGGCCGATGCCTATAAGTTCCTGCAGGATCTGGACACCTACTACGGGGACAGAGCCCGCGTTCGGTTCGGAAAGCGCGGGTCGCTGATGGAAATCCTGAGGAATCACGAGATGGACAACATAAATCTGGGAAAAAATGTTAACAACGGAGGAGAATTGGTAAGCGAGAAATAACTGACTTTTGGGCGCAAAATTATAGATCTATGTTACAGGTGCGCGGTTTTAATGAGGAGGAGATATTCTAAATCCACTCTAGGCGACCATGGCAACGTCACTAACTCATGATTATAGTTATTAGCATACGTATTTTAATTTCAATTGTTTTTCGGGGCAATAGTTTAACGTGCTAGGAAAGAAAATGTAGTTGCAGCTACAGAATTAAGTATTTACTCTAGTCTTGATGTCGGTTAAATAAATGAATTACCCCAATAATCGATGTTAATACTTAAATAAAGGGTGCAAAGATCAATTGGTGGTTTTCACTTTAGCAACATAATTAAGATCAAACCCAAATTTACAATTTGCTACCTCAAGTATACTACAAGTATCTCTTATGAAAACCCAAAGACATTACATACTTGCCTACTTTTGGGCCTCTCTTTAATTTGGATAACATGGCTTAAGAGCAATTACTTCAGTAAATACACATTAAGTGAATTCATAGCACCTCATATCTTACATATCCCTCGAAGTCACAATGGCAAGTACCCCTCCATACAAGCGGCAACTGTAGGTAAAGCAATTATAAATGGGATAAACAATATTTAAGGATCAGTGGCATTGCATCTTACTCAATGGTAGTATTGAGATCGCCAACAGGGAGAGTTCGCAGTTGTACTGGATCTTGGAGCCCACCAACATGGCTCCAAACGCCGCTCCGCATCTGCACCACATCAAGCTGATGCAGAGGGCCTTGCCGCGCAGGTAGGTGGGCACGAATACCAATAGGGAACCACCGAGCAGCCCAATTATGATGCCAGGAAAAGCGATTAGGAACACGAGCGAAAAGAGCTGCAACATGTGGTTGGTGGAAAAGATAAGCAGGAATCCAAATGTCGAGGAGGCCACCAGGGAAAAGACGAACATCACCTTCTTGTGCACGCAGAATAGCGATGCCCATGATATGTTGTACAGCAATACAAAGACAGATCCCAGAATAAAGGAATCGTTGAAGCCCTTAAAGGAGTCACTGCAGACCTAGTAAATTATGAAGTTCGTATTTAAAACATTGGCAGACTAGTTAGCGGAGGTTCCTTGGCTTACCACGTCCAAGTCCGATTCAGTTTCAATAAACGAGCCCGTTTCTGGAACAAAAAGTACCCCGCAGAAGGTCATGCCATTCGTGTTCCCTTGCCTCATATTACAACGGTTTCGCATGGCCGTATACCAAATACCCAGGCCGTGTGTCCTGGGAATTATTGGAATAAACAAAGGATAACAACCCTAGCCACTAACCGATACTTACAGCAGCCCTAGGACGAACATAACCATGCAAACGCACGTGAAATAACCGCCATAGGGCTTCCGAACGAGGGGCATCGCATCGTCGAGCATGGAGCGAAAGAAGTTCTGGTGCTCCTTCCGCCGCTTGACCTGAACGTGTTCCTGGTAGGTGAGTAAACGTTTCACTTGATCTTCGCTAAGAGTACGTCCAGTGTTCTTTCGGGATATCCACTCCATAGTATCTAAACCTCTTTTCGTCTCGCCAATCATGAGCAAAAACTTGGGGCTTTCCGGCAAAAGGAGCAACAGCAGAAAGGCAACCACGCCCGGAAGAATGTACAAACAACCCAAAATGCGCCAAGGTCTTAGTGTCAAGGAGCCCATTAACTCCTCCTCAAACTCTATTAGGCCCGAGCTGAGAAAGAGTGTAGCCCACGCCGGGCACGAGATCATGGCAAAACCAGTAAACATGTACAAGTGAGTAATGGAACGGACCATAATCCGGTGCGAACAGAACTCACTTAGGTAGGTGGCTGCCACGAAGCTTGGTCCGGCCACACTGAAGGAAAGCGTAATTCTAAGTGTACACTGTGGTCTTCGATCTCCTCATGGTACTCACAAAATACATGTGATGAAGCGCATCACAAAGAAGCCAGTGAATGTTACCGTGAACATGGAAGCCACTGAACACAAGTTGCTTATAGTAATGGTCCGCAAAAGCGTCCAGCGACGACCTTTCTTGTCAGTGATGTAGCCCCAGAAGTAGGAGGAGCATATAATGCCCATAAAGCCGGCCGCTGTTAGCGAGGCCAACTGTGCCTCATTCATGCGGAGGTCGCAGACGGCCGCCGGACCAATAATACCCATGCCCATTGTTTCTTGGATGGTGAGCATCTGCAGGAGACCGAGCGTCAGAGTGGCAAAGAGATGGACCCTTCCGAAACCTGTGGGCGTGAGCTATGCTTGTGCATGCCAAGCGTTTCTTGACGTTTGAATATTTACCAATATCTTCCATCACCGCATCAAAGTGCTCCATCTTGTGTGCATTGGCTATGAAGACTTAAATTTTGCAAAACGAATACTGTTTCGTGTTTAATATATCCCTGTCGTGTTTGTTCTGTTTATTTTGATTAAAATCGCAGGGCCTAGACCAGCTGTATGTTCTCAACTTCCTTAATTAGATCCATGTGCTTGAACTCGTCCGGCTTGCGGGTAAAAGTCTCCAGTAAGCGCAGCTTACCCTCGTCGGGCTTCAGGTAGAACATCTGCAATTCATTGGCCAGACACTGAGCCTCCTGGGCTGTGAGTACCTTAGTGTCGTATTCGCCGCGCATGAGAACCACACCCTTGTCTTGGACCTCGGTATAGTGAACCAGTGTGAGACACTCCGGAGCGTTCTCATGGTGCACCTGGTACGCCAAAAGCGGAGTGAAGTGCACGGTGTTGGCGGCGAACTGCAGCATGACGAACTCGAATCCCTCACTGCGGGGAAGCGGCAGCAGAAAGACGGGGTGCTCCTTGGCGCGCGCCATGAGGTTCTCGTACTGAGATGTGCTTAGAGTGGCGGCCAGGACCTCCTTGGTCTTATGGTACTCCAGCCAGATCTGAGAAACCTCTTCGGCGGTCTTGTCCTCAATCAATTCCAGTTTCATGATATCAGTGAGCTTCTTGTGGGGCAGTTCAGCCGCCTGCTCAGCCTGCAGTTTTTGCTTGGGATTAAGGAGCTCGGAGTAGGACCTGGAATTAGCAAGGGATAAGCTTTGGATTCTTTCGTGCCCGAAATATGAGCATACCTGGCCTGGCTCTGGCCATCTTTAATGGGATTCAACACACGCTCCACGCGATCCAGGAACTCCTCAGCCGACGTCTGCTGCAACTTGGCAATCTTGCTCGCGTACTTGGAGTAGTAGGGATTGTCCTCCTTCAGCTTCTCGATAGCCTCCTCGGCACGTCGCGCGGCGGACATGGTGATTGTGCGGTTCGCCGTCAAAGAGTTATTCAGGAAAACGCGAGAAAGCAATTTCTTGGCGCATGCCATTTCCTCACCTCACATCAAAAATTATACAACTAGACAGCTGATTCTGATTGTCAATAGGAAAATCGATACTATGTATATCGATAGTTGGCTCTAGCGATGGGTGATGGGCGCGTTAAGACTTTTTCTACATGACATACGCAATGCTCAAAATTATTATTTTATTTTATTTTTTTTTCTGTGACATAAAATGTTAGCTGCAGACCATCTTTCGTCTAGGCTGCCATGACGTTTTAAAACAAATCCAGTTAGTTTCTTATTTCAAATGTAGGCAATTGCAAATATAAATTTTTTACAATTATTACTACTTTGGCGGGAAAACATCGTAAGTTGATAAATTTAGAATATTCACAGTTTCAAAACAAAGGTAAAGCGTAACATATTTATGTTATTAGCAAATAAGTATTTAAAAATATTCATTAATATTTTTGATAAAGGTATATCAGCTATTATCGTCAACTAATCTAAAGTCTTCAATCATTTTTATCACAAAACATCCTTTTGTTTAATCTTTAAATTTGTTTATATTAATCACAATTAATTTTTTTAATAGGAAACGACACTGACAGCCATTTAATGCTACAAACAAGAAATGGTTCGCATTTCATAAACTTACTTGAAATCCGTACTTAGACCTCCTTTGTAGCGCATTTGGTTAGCAAATAGGCTATACTCGATTAAAAGAATATGGAAATGAACATATAGGGAAATAAGACAGGAATGCAGTAATAAAGTACACTTAACAATTTATTTAAATAGCTCACAACGTTAACTACTTTCGGGAGCCCTTACCCTGGCATACAATAAAATTGGAAACCAGATGCGTAAGTAAGTTCTATAATATTATTCGTGATTACCAGCCCTGGGTCTTCAGTTCACCGCACGGTCGAAAATTTTGTATAAATATCCGCAGTGAATTCAAGGTGATTTACATTAAAGCCGTTCTTTGTTAAAAACGAATGCAACATTTGCTTCTATCGGATAGACTTATCGCCGCCAATTAAAGCGTAAACCATACTTCTAAAAATGGATACGGATATTCAAAGATGCTTCCGGAGTAAAACGATGTTCCTAACGGGAGCCACCGGCTTCTTGGGAAAAGTCGTTATTGAGAAACTTTTGCGGACCACGGAGGTGAAACGCATTTATGTGTTGATTAGACCAAAGCGAGGAGTTGAGATTAAGGATCGGATTATCACCTGGTCAAAAGACGCGGTAAGTAAGGGGATAGGAAATCCAAAAGGTATACTCACTCGAAAGGTTTTGAAAAGGTATTTGAACTGCTGCTGAAGTCCAAGCCGGAGGCACTTCGAAGAGTATGTCCCATCGCTGGGGATTGCCTCGACTTTGATTTGGGAATCAGCGAGAATGATCGAAGACTTCTGGCCTCCGAGGTACAGATTGTCATCCATGGAGCAGCCACCGTGCGATTCAATGAGCCGCTTCACGTGGCCCTGGCCATCAACACAAGGGCCACCAAGCTGATGATTCAACTGGCCAAGGAGATGAGACAGCTGGAGGCCTTCGTTCATGTATCGACAGCCTTCTCCAACTGCGTTATCTACAACATCAAGGAAAATTTCTACCCCGAGCATCTGAACTGCAGTTCCGATAAGGTGCTCGCCATGGCCGAGCTGATGAGTGACGAGCTTCTGGACAACATGGAGTCAGCGCTCCTTGGCTCGTTTCCCAACACGTACACGTACACCAAAGCACTGGCCGAGGATGTGATCCTGAAGGAAGCGGGCGGCTTGCCACTTTGCATCTTTCGACCGGCAGTCAGTAAGTGATCCTTCTTACGTAACCCGTCTACGTCTTGTCTTGGCTAAGATGTTTCCCTTACCCAGTTATTGCGGCCCACAAGGAACCCATTTCCGGCTGGATAGACAACATGTACGGACCAATGGCCATTCTTTTCGGGGTGGCCCGTGGAGTACTGCGCATTGCAACCATCGATCACAATGCCGAGGCAAGCCTGGTGCCCGTGGACTACTGTGCCAATTTGACTCTGGCCTGCACCTGGAAGACCATTGACGAAGGCAACGGGATGGGAACACAGGAAACTCCTGTCATCTACCAATTGGCGCCCATTGAGCAGAACAAGATCACCCACGGGGAGTTCATTCGACACGCTCTCGATGGACGTACAAACTGCCCGCTGACCAAGATGATATGGTATCCCTTCATCCACTGCATCACAGTGCCGAGGCTCTTCCCTCTGGTAGCTTTCTTCTATCACACCCTGCCAGCGTACTTCTTTGACCTGGCTCTCTGGCTGAGTGGTCGGAAGCCCAGACTAGTAAAGGTTTACCAGAAGATCCACAAGACTCTCGGCATCCTGGGACCATTCGCCTGCAAGAGCTGGCGCTTCGACATGCGGAATACGGATCACTTGAGGCAGCAGATGTCGGAGGAGGATCGAAGGATATACTACTTCGATATGGTCAGCCTCAACTGGAAGGAATACTTCCTTCAAGCTCTGCGCGGCATGAGGCAGTTCCTGGGAAACGAGGCACCCACTCCAGAGTCCATTGCACAGGGCAAGAAGCTCATTAAGCGGTAATTTCCATTGTCTTTACTATTTCTTAAAGTATAATTTATATTATTTGTATTTTAGTTTGAAGCTACTCCATCATATCCTGCAAGGTGTCCTCTGTTTTGTGGCACTACTAGCACTGTGGTCGTTGGTAAGCATCCTAGTCTGATTCAGAAGTACATGGGCTACCTACCGACTCACCCGCGTAATTGCGTCATGGAATTAAATAAATATATTCAACACATAGAATTTAGCGTATGACATGTCTTTTGTTTCATTACTTGAATGGTAGCTATAAGGTTTTTCCCTCACAAGTCGATCTAAATAAGTGCACTGAATGACACAATCGATTGCATAAAGTCTAGGCAACTGGTTACATCAAGAGGTTATATACATACAGTTGCGGTATTTGCCCCATCGTTTCTCTATTTTCTGAAATCGGATCGATTTCTGCTCAAACCACTTTCGAGCTCTCTTGCTCGTGTGTTTTGGGTCGTTATCCTGTTGAAATGTCCAAAAAACGGCATTTCATCCTCGGCATATAGTGCCATCACATTTTCCAGGATATCTTTGTAAATGTGCTGATCCATGATGCCTTGAATCATATGAATCGGATCTACTCCATAGTATGAAAAGCACGCCCATACCATGATGTGTGATCCCCCGTGCTTTACCGTCTTAAATGTGAAGCGAGGATTATATTCAGCTCATGGTGGACGCCGAACATAAGACCGAGAGCCTTCCCAAACAAAAAAAAAAAAAATTTTGCTCTCATCTGACCACAAAATGTGGCGCCCCTTTTCCACAGGCCAGTCCTTGCGTATCTTGGCATATTCGATTCGCTTTGCCACGTGCTTAGCAGTCAGAAGCGGGACTTTTCTGGGACTGCACACATTAAGGTTGTTTTGTCTTAAGTGTTTGCGAACTGTTTCCACGCTTGCAGCTATCTGGAGCTCCTTCTTCAGTTCCGTCGCCGGCTTAAAAGGCTCCTTCTTGCTTTGCCGAACCAAGCGCTTGATCTCCACGTTGGACATAGAGGGCTTTCTCCCACGTTTTTCGTTATTTTCGACAAACAGAAGTGCGTTGCGGATCATTTTGTTTGAAAAACCAACAAACCGTCCCATTTTAGCGTAGGTTTTACCTTCAGAGATCATGTTTTTCATCAAATTCCTTTTTTCGACGATAGAATGCTTTCCCCGACCCATAACTAGAAAATTTTTGGTCTTCTTTCGAAAAAAATTCAATAAAAACCTTTAATGCAACTCCTTTTTTCAAAATTTGTCGAAAAAAAACCCAAAGCAATCACTCCTATTAATTTTATTCAGCAAAAACGTGGTCAGTGCTATTTTTGTTACCGCCTCATTTAGCGCGATTTTGCAGAAAGTGCCCAAAAACAAAATGAACCGTTACATTGAGAGACTAAAAATTTCTTGCATAGAGAGACAATATATGGTACTTATTATTCATGCAATCAGACTTTAAAAAAAATAAACATCCAATACCTTTTTTTAGGAAATCAACTTTCCACCTGCAGTAGTGCTATTATTTTAACCGCAGCTGTATATAGTATGCCCTTAGTATAGTGTAATATTTTTCTTAATTGAATTCGCTCTCTGCTATTCCATTGATTAAACCTTATTAAAATAAATAGGCCATAAATTGGTAAGTGGTATGATATAACATGTATATGAGGGGTTCCTATACAGAAGACATGGTCGAGCACTTATACGGTGTCGTAGTCACGAGTGGATACATATATGCGATTATGTAACAACTGATCGGAAACTTCTTATACGTGCCCATAAAATATTTATATACGCGGAAATTCAAAGTCATCGCATGCACTTTATCATTTACCATTCTTTTTTACCATTCATACATATGCTCATTTGAATTTCGCACAAGAGATGGCAGCTCGATACTAACTTACTTTAAAATTTCAAATTAAATGCACCATGGGTGGTTTCATTCATAAACAAAAATATAATTAATAAATACAACCACGCCTTTGAGCGAAACAACCCAAATAATTAGCTATACCCAAAAAATACACTTTCGCTGCGTGTGGAGCACGAGCTCCTCCCTAAAACGGGAGTCCATTGGGTGTCTTGAATATGCTGAACTCGACCTTTGTTGGGTGTAACTTATAGATTCCCAAATAAATAGAAGCGCTAGTTTGGAATCACTTTTCAGTTCACTGGCTCGCGACGCGTTCAAGTACCTTACTCGGAACAAAATGGATAGTGAGATGCAAGGATTCTTTAAGAACAAGACCGTGTTCCTCACGGGTGGCACTGGATTTCTGGGAAAAGGTACCCCACTCTTCGAATCTTTTCGCAAGCTCATGGAGTGTGCTTTTCAGTGATCACTGAGAAACTACTGAGGACCACGGAAGTCAATCGGATTTACTCCTTAATTAGACCTAAGCGTGGAGTTCCCATCCAGGACCGAATCACGACCTGGGCGAAGGATCCGGTGAGTGATATTCAGTGGTAGAGTGACAGATGTGTCCTGACCCCTCGTGTTTTGAAGGTGTTTGAGGTGCTCCTAAGGATGAAGCCAGATGCCTTGCAGCGGGTTTGTCCCATCGCGGGCGACTGCCTGGATCCGGATCTGGGTATAAGCCCATCGGATCGGCGGATCCTGACCACCGAGGTGCAGATTGTAATCCATGGAGCCGCCACCGTGCGATTCGACGAGGCTTTACACCTCTCCCTGGCCATAAATGTGCGTGCCACCCGTCTGATGCTTCAGCTGGCCAAGCAGATGACCCAGCTGGTGTCCTACGTGCACGTATCCACTGCCTACTCCAACTGCGTGGTGCACGACATCGAAGAGCGCTTCTATCCGGAGCACTTGAACTGCAGTTCGGATAAGATCCTGGCCGTGGGTGAACTGGTAAGCAATAAATTACTGGACGCGATGGAACCGAGTCTTGTTGGCTCCTTTCCCAACACGTACACCTACACCAAAGCCCTGGCCGAGGATGTGATCCTGCGGGAGGCGGGCATCCTGCCATTGTGCATCTTCCGACCGGCGATCAGTAAGTGCACCATAGTAAATGGAATAACCTTCAAAATCTGCAACTTAAATATTCCCAGTAATGTCCGCTTACAAGGAGCCCCTGGTTGGATGGGTGGACAACCTATTCGGACCACTGGCCCTCTGCTTCGGCGGAGCTCGCGGTATAATGCGGGTCACCACGGTGGACCCAACTGCCAAGATCAGCATGGTTCCCGCTGACTACTGCGTAAATGTTGCATTGGCTTGCGCGTGGAAAACGGCGGAGAAATCCGTACAGAGTGGAAAGGTCACAACGCCCCCCATTTACGCGTTTGCACCCAGCGAGAATAACCTGCTGAGCTACGGCAGCTTTGTCAAATCAACTATTATGTATCGGGACATCATACCCCTGACCAAGATGCTGTGGTATCCCTTCGTCCTGTGCATCTCCACCACATCCCTATTTCCGCTGGCCGCCTTCTTCCTACACACCCTTCCCGGTTACTTCTTCGATATGCTGCTGCGTCTCAAGGGCCGGAAGCCCATACTCGTCGATCTGTATCGGAAGATTCACAAGAACATCGCCGTTCTGGGTCCCTTCTCCAGCACCACCTGGAACTTTGACATGACCAACACAAAGGAGCTAAGGGAAGCGATGTCCAAGCAGGACCGCAACCTTTACGACTTCGACATGGCCCAGTTGGATTGGGATGACTACTTCAAGGCCGCCATGTATGGAATGCGTCTATATATTGGCAAGGAGAAACCCACAGCGGAGTCAATTGCCAAGGGTCTGAGGCTGAGGATGCGGTGAGTTTCAAAGTGACACTTTCCAATCGTTTTTATTAACATAACATTTTGGCAGCCTGAAGGTCCTGCACTATGCATTCGCATCCTCGCTGGTTTCTTTAGCTGGTTACGTCCTGTATTCGCTGGCCAGACTTGTAGTTTAATTTCCGCAGAGGGGTTAGATGTCCTCAACAGACCTAACGATAAGACATGATATTTTGAGGTATTTTAAAGTTTTATGCTTAAATTTATAATCAAAAATAAAATATTAAAACGAAAAATCTAGTGTCATAAATACAGTTTGTGTTATTTATAAATCCTTGCCATCAAAGTCTTTGGGATGCGATCTTTTTGGCTTATTCTCCACCTCTTGATTGCTGGATCACTTGATCATAGCACATTTGTATTACTTGATTAAGCTACTCAGCCAATGTAAGCAACTAAAAAATTCCGTACAAGGCAAACATATATTGTAAAACCTTTACATTTTTCTTTTTAGGTGGATGCCTAAAAGTATGCTTTGAAAAATAAAATAATTTTTAAGGTATCCGAATTTTTGGTCTTTTTCAACAAATTTTAAAAGGTTTGCGTTCGTTGAAAATATATGCCAGTAACCAATTTATTTATTACAAATTTATTTTATAACCATCTATAAATCTATATTTCTTTGTGTAATTCGTATGCTGATTTTACATTTACATTTTTAAATATGTAAATTATTTGCTAAAAGGGGAATTGGAAATTGGCAAGTTTGGATCCCAAAAGCTGATAGAAAAAATTAACAAACATAACAAATATTTTTGAGTCTCTGCTAACCTTTTCTTAAAGTAAAACCAGGAAGAAGATTTGTCGTAAGATCTGGATTTCATTTCTGAGTAAAGCTAATCAAAATGGCGCGGAGCAAGAACTTTAAATATTTAACAAAATTTCCAATTGTGCTGCAAAAGTGTTTAAATTAAAACAAACGAGCATGGATGACAGTGCAGTTATCAAATGTTTCAGCGCCAGCCGAGAACCGAGAAATGCAATCCAAGCATAGCTGTGACTATTCATTAGGTGTTTCAGGTGTATTTGATATAATTTAGCATACGATTGGCCGGGTCACTGTACAAATGGCACTGCGTCTACCGTCGCAAAAAAATATAAAAAGCGCGACCATACCCAATTGATTTCCTATTGGAATTCGTTCAGAACGACGCCGAACAATATCGTATCCAGAACGAAAATGGACGACGGCATCCAAGGATTTTATAAAGACAAGGTGGTGTTTCTAACAGGCGCCACCGGGTTTCTGGGAAAGGGTATGAGCCGAGGAAAGGAATCCACGAGAACTGGTTGTATTTCATCTACATTTTCCTAGTGATTATTGAGAAGCTCTTGCGAACGACGGAACTAAAACGTATCTACGCTATGATGAGACCCAAAAGGGGAAAGGATATTCAGGAACGTCTTGCCATATGGCAGAAGGACCCAGTAAGTCAAAAGTTACAACAGGGTAGAGCCCCTCATAGGATTTGCTTTCACTTTTCAAGCTTTTTGAAGTACTGCTAAAGGCAAAGCCAGATGCACTGAAGCGAATCTTTGTCATCGCAGGCGACTGTCTGGATGCCGATCTGGGCATCAATAGGTCAGATCGCAAGCTCCTAGTTTCTGAGGTGCAGATAGTCATCCATGGAGCAGCCACGGTGCGTTTCAATGAAGCACTTCATGTGGCACTGGCCATCAATACACGTGCCACCAGACTGATGCTCCAGTTGGCCAAAGAGATGCAGCACCTGGAGGCCTATTTGCACATTTCAACGGCGTTCTCCAACTGCGTTATTTTTCGCATCGAGGAGAAATTTTATCCCGAACACCTAACCTGCGACTCGAATTCGGTTCTGGCCATGAGTGAGCTACTGAGTGAGCAAATGATGGACAAACTGACGCCCACTCTAGTTGGGGACTTTCCCAACACCTACACCTACACCAAAGCCCTGGCGGAGGATGTAGTCCTACGGGAGTCCGGCGATCTTCCCCTGAGTGTCTTCCGACCATCAGTCAGTGAGTATTCAATGTGGTTCAAAGGGAAAGGAATCCTGATAAACATACTTTCATCACAGTAATTGCGACCCATGAGGAGCCTGTTTCCGGCTGGATCGATAATCTCTACGGACCCATTGCTCTCTTGTACGGCGCGGGACATGGAGTCATCCGCCTGACCACCTTCGACAAAGATGGCCTTGCCAGCTTGGTGCCCGTGGACTACTGTGCAAATGCGGCTCTGGCTAGCATATGTCAAACATCCAAAGAGAAGTCCCAACGAAATGCCAGATCCCAGCCCGCCATCTACACCTTAGCTCCCAGTGAAAATAATCTACTAGGCAACACGGACTTCATAAACCACTCACTGATCGTGCGGGAGGATTTTCCACTTACCAAGATGATATGGTACCCGTTCATGCACAGCGTCTCAAATCCGCGACTTTTCCCATTTGCCGCCTTCTTCTATCACACTTTACCAGGCTATTTCTATGATCTAGCCCTGAAACTCACGGGAAGAAAGCCTCGTCTGGTGAAGCTGTACAGAAGTATACATGCCAACATTGCGGTACTAGAGCACTTTTTCCACAACAGTTGGCACTTTGAGACGAAGAGCACGGATCGGCTGAGATTGATAATGTCTCCGGAGGATCGGCGATTGTACAACTTCGATATGGAGGCCTTGGACTGGAAAAAGTACTTCCGGAAGGCACTCTTCGGCATGCGACTTTACCTGGCCAAGGAACCTCCAACGCGGGAATCTCTCGAGAAGGGTCGGCGACTCTTATATCGGTATGTTCTTGTGGAAAGATGTTATATATTTGCATAAAACTATATCATATACATTTTTAGATTGAAGATCCTGCACTACAGCTTTATGACCCTACTCTGCATCATAGCTGGCTTCCTATTGTGGAATCTTGTCAGGTTGTTCATTTAAATAATGTGCTTAATCAGAACTCGAACTAAATAAAACCTTGGGTGTTCATTGAATAGACTGTAGTTTATAGGTTTAAGCAATAAACGGAAAATTTAAAGATCGAAGAACCAATCGGAAAGAAAGAACCATTTAACTAGCTTGTTCATATAGTAAACTCGGCAGCAAGTATTTCATATATTTAAAGGATTAGTATATAAGTTTTACCGCTATGTGTAGATACTTTGGTTGTCATTTAATATTTTGGAGAAAAATGAATACCTACTAATTCTTAGTTTTTAGTTTTTGCCGACTCCCGTATGTTGAATTTGGGAACACGATCCTTTCGGGCCAGTATTTTGTTGGAGTTATCCTCGATGTTGATGGCGCTGATGATCAGGTTGACCCGGCGTTCAATAACGCCAATGAAAAGCTTCACATTGTGGACTGTCAGAAAGGTTTTGGTACTGAGCACATTTAGGATGGGAGCATCGTCACAGGCCAATTGTCTAAAAGGAAAATGCAGTTTGGTAGCCATACAATAGTTAGGAAATATTATCCCAGATTGCACCTGAATATATCCTCGATGCCCTTGAGAAGCTGTTCTAATCTGATGCTCAGGGTTCGCTTCCTTTCTCTGGTCTCCTCCGCCAGCTGCTCGATCCGCTCCTTCTCGGCATTTAGATAGTCGAGTGCCTCGGTCTTAAGCTTCAACTCCTTCTCGGTCTGCTCCGATTTCTGGCGCTCTGTTTGGATTAGTATAAAGTCACAGGATATATAGCCTAATTTAGAATCCACCAACACACCTATTTCATCCTGAAGCTCCTGAGTGGAATCGTTGAGTACTTCCACCTCGTGACTCAGTTCGTTAACATAGTTAAAGAGGGCAAAGTTCTCGTCCTCCTGGCGCTTGAACTGGGCCACCAGTCGGTCCGCGTCCTCCTCGCCGTAGAGCAATTTGATCTTCTCGATGATCTCCTTGTACTCCAGAAGCTGCCTCTCGTAGGTCTCCTTCTGGCTCTGCTTCTTGTCCAGCTCGCGCTGCTCCAGCTCCGGATTAAGGCGCTTTTGTCCCTTGATGTCGAAGAACTTCTGCAGCTTGGCGTCGTGCTCCAGGCGGCGTTGCATCTCGCGCATCTCCTGGATGTGCATCACCTTGTCGTTCTCATTGCGATCCTTGAGGACGGTCAGCTTGTTGCACAGCTCTTCTCGCTGGTCGAAGGCCAGGGTCGACTGGTCTATGAGATCCATGATGAACTTCTTGCCCTCGTTGAACTGGGTCACCATCGACTGCCACATGTCATTGAAGTTTGCCCTGGAGTGGAGTCGAAACGCATTAGCTCAATTCGATATAAAAACCTAATAAAATGGAGAGCACCTAGTTGACTTTTAACAAACCTAGTGTGTATCTTCTATTCTATAGATTGTATATATTTAGTGAGAAATGCTCACCGATCCTGCAACATGTGATTTATGGCGTCCCTCATCTTGCTGTTTTCAGTGAGCACATCGCTGCATTTTTTGTTGACGACATCCAGACGGTTCTCCAACTTGACCACGCTCTTCTGCACCTTGCAGATGGTGTCCTTGTAGCAGTTGTCGGGCACTTCGTTTCGCCGCAGGGCATCAATCTCCTTTTCCATTTTCCTGATGTGGCCCTCCAGTTCCCAGAGATTGGTTCGCTCATTCTGGAGCACCCTCTGCAAATCCGCCTGCTGTTCCTGCAAAGTGCCCAGGCGCTTCTCCCTCTAAAACCGATGTAAACCTTTTATATGTGGCTGACTAGTCCATTAAGTGAATATCTACATTGGTGTTTTTTCGCGCATGAGTGCCTCCTTCTAGAGTCTTGATCTCCTCCTTCAACTTCTGGTGCTCCACTTGCAGTACGTTGATCATGTGATTCTGCTTCTTCAGGCGCTTGGCCTTCTCCTCGAGGAGACCGCGAAGGTCCAGCTGGAGACCCCGATGCTGGCGCTGCAGCCTCTGCAGCTCGGCAGTTGCCAACTGATCCAGCTCGCTTAGGTCAGCCATCGTTATTGACTTGCTGAATTCGGTCTTTGCAATGGTATTCTCAAAACTGATAAAGATATTAATTTGATTTCAATAGTAAACAAACGTTGCTGGTGGCAAGTTGCTTGGTAACGGCGTGGTTAATCGAAGACTTTTACCTTCAGCTTAAAGTAAGAAGAACCAAATAACCACTGCTTAATAAAATTTAATGTTATCTCTTTAGAAAAGTTTATAAAAACAATATACAATAATTGCTTGAAAATTATAACCGGTTTAATTTGGAATGAAATCGTTCAAACAGCAGAGACTCTGCTTAGCGGAGTTATCCACCCCAGTTTGTCGTTGCCACCTTTTGCGAAACGGTTAAAATTAACATTTACGCTTCTAAGGCAAAAAAAAAAATTTGAAGCAGTCTTCTTTTCTTATATTCTTTTGAATTAAAAATGGTTTGTTGTGATGATGTGAACACCTGATTTATGTAATTATAAGATTGGATAAACAAACATGAATATAAATCTGATATATGTTTTCTATAAAAATAAAATAAAGGAATAAATAATAATCTACTAAATATAGATATGTTAGGATTTTAAATTAATTGTTTTTTGCAGACAAGCAAGTATTTGAAGGACATTTTAAAGAATCTTGTGCATATCATTTGAACGTAGCATCAAAAGTCACCACCAACAACATGCACACATAAATATAAATGTTGAGCGTTTTAATAACAGTGCACAGTGTTGCGATTTGAAACATCGACAGCTATCGATAACAATCGTTATCGTCACCACACGCTCGGCTTAAACCTGTTCTCCGCTTTTCGTTTTAATTCGAAAAAAACGTTCGAGCGTGGCGCACGTTGCGATTCCTCCGACTGGTACGCTCCCCTTTTATATTGAAACCCTTTGGAAAATCTATACTGTGCATAGGGCATAACTCTAAAATAGCTGCACGGCCCATTTCGGTGCTCTTGCTATTGATTTACCACCGCGCTGCGTTCGTTTGTGTGTGCTACTTAAAGAATTTGTGTGTTTTCCTAGTTTGGTCCGTGGACATTGCATAATTTCTGCGGCGGCCGTTAATGTTAATTCCTGCAGCCCGAGATTCCGAGAATTACGCAGAGTAAAGACCAGAGAGGAAACTATAAAATCGAAAACAGAAAAAAGTGCCGCAGCAGCGAAATGCGAAGGCGCATAATAATTAAACACATAGCGGCGGAACGAAGAAAAAATAATACCCAATAAGCGCAGCTTTGTTTGTTTGTTTGTTTTGCCGATTCCTCGGTGGTCCGTTTTTCGCTTGTTGTTCTATGTGACATAACGGAACTCTGGGCAAAAACGAACAAAGAAAATACCAAGGAGGAAAAAAAAAGCATACCAAGCATATATCTGTGAATTAATATTTTCTTTTCCGAGGAAATGCTGTTTGTCGTCGGCTAACTGTTGTTTGCCTTTGAATTGCAGATCTTAATCGTAGAGCAGCACTCACACCAGCACACGCCCCCCGCAAAACAGCACACACAGCCACACTCACAAACGACGTACACTGCCAGCGCATAAACAAGTGCTGTTGTGGTTGTTGTTGCTGCTGCTGCTCGTCCGCTAAAATGCTGAACGCTGCAGCGCTGCTTTTGGCGCTGCTCTGCGCCGCGAACGCAGCCGCCGCCGCCGATTTGGCGGACAAATTGCGCGATGATTCGGAACTCTCTCAGGTGAGTCAGAAAAAGAAGAAGAAGAAGCGAAGAACGAGAACGTTGAGGAGGAGGAGAAAGGAGGTGGTAGAGTAAGAACACGAAGAAAAGCAGTAGCAGCAGAAACAGTTGGTGCAAATAACCGAAACACTTGTCCGTAGTCGATTACCACCCACCAAAAGCCGCGCCCCCCGCTCACCTTGGCTTATCCCTGGGTACAGTAGGCATTGCCTACAATGAACTATTTTTAGTCTTTTTCTATCTTTGCAACAAATTTAATTATTGGGAGGATATAAACTGGAAATTTGTCTCAACACGAAAAAAAAAACTATTTTAGGTATCCTTATGCGCAGGATTTACACCCTTTAGGGAATTTTATTACAGTATTTTATTTACAGTAATCAGTCGCACTTTTCTATAGCCAGGGTAACTGCCAAAATTGAAATAACTTTTGTGTGAGCAGAAAACGAACTATTTTTAGCAGACATTTATGCGCATTTATCAAACATATTGTTTGATATATTTCTGTGATGCCTTAAATACATCTCATGGTCAGAAACCTTAATGCAATATTAAAATCAATTTGTATTATGCCTGACTTGGCTTTTGCGACGTCAATAAATTTACCGTGCCACCTAATAGTGGCAACTTATCAAAGTTCGGCTGTAATTGTGCCACCACCCACAAACGCCGCCCCATTTCGTTGGCCTTGAAAGGAAAAGCCTTGGTGGAGTGTGCGAGGAGGCGGGGCAGATCGGGCGGGAAAAAGGAGCCTGCGCAAGAGGGACGCACAGATGGCTTAGGCACCCGCATTTCGGGCACAGGTAGCGTAGCCTTCGTTCCGGCAGCATCGTCCTTGACCTTTAGCCATCTCACTTGTTGTTGGACTGCGGAAAATCGATGATGCTGCCTGAAATCCCTGGCGGCAGTTCAGGTCCAGCCGACCGCTAAGCTCCACTTGGCCACATTTCGTATGCGTGGCGGAGTTCGTTATGTAAAAATGAAAAGCCACATAAATTAAGCCCAGGTCTGCAGAATTGGCTCTCCCCAGCAAAAGGCAAATGGTAGAAAAAACGCCGGCCGTTGACGTCCACTGAGCATAACAGTTTTATATTTAGTTTTGCCTTTTTACACCTTCACAGGCCAACTCACACACAAAGTACATAGAAAAAAAAAACACATTAATGTGTAAAAAACTCAGAAGCCAACAAAGGTGCGCGGCTGAAATAACAAGAACAACATGTGTAATGAATTCAAAGGCGGGGGTTCAGTCACCAGAAGGGGTAATAACATTACACCAGGAGAAATATCTTTTCCGTTAATATGTTAAGCCACATAACTTACACTCAACAAATAGAATTGACTTGCGTAGAAAATAGTAACAGTTCGTCTATTATAATTGATTTTAGCTTATATAGTAGGTGAAGTAGTAGTTGAATACCCGTTTTAAAGTAACTAACTTGAGTCCCCTCCTAATTTTCTAGTCTGCCTAGCATTTAACACCCAAAATACACGCTGCTTTAAAAGTAAATTAGACTTCCAAGTAAAAAAGAAAGCGTGTGACAGACTGTAATTGTTGCAGCAAGTGTCTCAGGGAAGTAGTTGCATCCACACAGAAAACACAACCTTTTCGAGTTACAATAGGCGAAACAGAGCGTACAGCTAAAAAAATAAAAACGAGCAGGGGGACTTGGCTTGCTCACTTGCACCCTTGCTTTAGGGTATTGTAACTTTGCCCAGAAGTTTGCCACTTTCGGAGCAAAGCATTTCCGGCCTCATATCTGGAGTACTGCTGCACATGAGGGTGGGTCCATTTGGTCGCCATAAAAAAGTAAGGGCGGAAAGTAATCTTCGGGCACTTATGTAAATTAAGTGCCGTAAAACTAAAGGATCAAAAAGTCAGGCTTGGGAAATCCCTTTTAAAGTTACTTCTTAAGTCTATGAACTAATATGGCAGGTAGCTGCTTTCAATTCAATCCCCTTACTCAAATCCGATTTATATATTTTCTCAGTTGTATTTATAATTTAGACAAAACTGGTTCAAAAGGGTATCTCCATCTTCCAAAGTCGAAGTCGGGCTTCTTTACTCTGGTGCCTGCACTTCTCATTACATGCTGATGGCTTAGATAAATATAGGTTGCCTGTTTTGGTTTGCGGCTTACGGCTTGTGGTTTTGCTTGGCAAACCACCGAGTTTAGGAGAGAGTTTCGAAATTAGCAGATATCGTAGTCCCTGCTTGTTCCAGCACTATAAATATCTCATTGGATGAAACTAATTGAGCCACGCGATCTGATTTTCATATTCAAATCTCTGGACAGCCGAAATGAAAGTACACTCATGAAAGAGAACAGTGACCATGTGCGGGTCCGAGGAACGAGCTGACCTCCTGCGATTGACCCCCACTTCCTGTCGTGCGTCAGGCAACGTCTTGCGCGTTTTATTAATTTTAATTTTTAACCTTTGACTGATGCAATTGCAGTTAACCGGGTGTGGGGGTGTGGACAGCTTGGGTTGACAACGGCGGGGCTGGCTGAACTCTGTCTAGGAACACTCACTCGTATGGCTCATGGCACAGAACAGTCCACACTCGCAGCATCATCGAATTCAATTAAATTTAATTTAAGATTTCAATGCGATGCCAAGGCGCGTTATTTGATATGCGACGAGCTCCATTACAGGCGAGGCGATGAATGAGCCACGACTGACCTTAATGGATACAGATGCTCATAGACGGATCTCTGTCCGTCGGAGCACTGGATGGATGTGCACAGTTTTACGATCCATGGCGTGGGGGCGGAATGGCCTCGGAGTGATGCCAGTGTAGACCTCCTCTTCGATCCCCTTTCCACTGCTGCCCCGCCAATTAAAAGAGAAATGCTGTGCCCGAATCTCTCGATTCCGAACCGGAATCCGATGTCGGGGGTTGAGATCGCTTTCGCTTTTGCTTCTGTTTTCTGTTTCTGCTGCCGCTGCAATTATCGAAAAGAAAATATACTGAACAACCGACATATGCATACATAATTTGTACCAATTAAATTTATTTATACAACATGCACTCGCCCAGAAGGAAACAACCTAACCCTCCTGCTCCGATTTCAGTCCCTAGTCCAAAATACGAAGCTTGGCTCGCTCTCTTGGCTAATTAGTTTTAATGGCTCCATTAGATGATGGAAATTGAATTTCCTCCAAACAGGCTTGCCCTCTCATGATTGTAGTTGTTTTTGGTATAGGAATTATTACAATTTTTGGCTACAAATCGAAAGAAAACAGAACAAATTTGAACTGCCAGCGGTTCTCTCTCTTTTTCTTTCTTTCTTTCTCTCTCTATCTCTTTCAGAGCACTGCCAAATCCTTGAGGCGCCTTATGCCAGTTAGGGTAAGCTGCAATTCCAAAAACCAAACAGAAACACACGAACACAATTAAGCTATTGTAAATTTGGAACAAACTCAAAAGACATTGTAAATGTACAACTCACATGTTTTCGGCTTAATTTAGTTAACCAACCCGTACTCATCGGGCCATTGGCCAAATTATTGTTTGCTCCGCCGTCTGACTCTCACCCCTGATGTTCGTGGTTCGTCTGTGGCCCCAGGGTCATTGGCTTGGCACTCGGGAAAATCAAAATGCGCTTTTGAATAAACCCTCCCCCTTGGGAGCACTTTTGGCGGTTGGGCGGCGAGTGGTGTTTGCATAGTAAATGAGACGCCCCAGACCGAAAGGGAAACTGTTTTTCGATGACAGCATAATACTCTAACAATTGTAGCAAATTTTCGGGCTTCCAAAAAAGGACTCCCCGGGGAAGAGATGGCCTTATCGCGATGATGTGCCAAAAGAGCCGGAAACTCATTAAGATCTGCTCCCTTCCGGCCCGGCCTTTCATCAAATGCAAAACATTCGATAACGGAAATTTATGAAAGTAATTGCATCTAATTGTCAAAGGCTTCCAGCCAGAACCCAAGGGGGTTGAATTTGGTAAGGATGCTGACAGATGGCCATTGGAAAATGGCGGCCAAGAGAAAGTGTCGCAAACAATATCATCGTCTATTCATTAAAACTTCTCTGTACTCCATTGGCCATTATACCTGAACGTATCCCATA
Organism: Drosophila sechellia; assembly: GCF_004382195.2. Lineage (NCBI taxonomy): Eukaryota > Metazoa > Arthropoda > Insecta > Diptera > Drosophilidae > Drosophila > Drosophila sechellia. Next base: position 12,000,488 of record NC_045952.1, on the reverse strand, counting down.
TCAACCTGTGACACTGTGACATATGCCACAGCCAGTCCCTAGGACCCCACTTAACGGGAGGGCACTCTCCTGGCCAGATAAGCGAAAACATTTCGAAAGCGATATAGACACCGGCAAGCAGTTCTGACCAAGCTGGCCAAGAAGACGGTGTAAGAACAAAGCACGCTGGCGACTCGAATGTCCACGACCAGGACAACAACAGCGCTAACGGCCCCGACAACTGACGGTTTCAAATTACCAAAAATAAAATGAATGCAGAGCGAGGATAAAGTGTATTTACACTCGGGAAAAAGAACGAAAATTCCTCAAACAAAGAGTGTTTCAATTTGAGGTTTGGAAAGAATTCAAAGGCATATCAAAATTAGTAGTCAGGATTATTGATTACAAGTGAGGATCCCACTTGCAAATTAAATTTAAGCATATATTCCCAATTATGAACTGAATTGATTGACGTGAAGCACCTATTTCTAGGGTTAGCCACTTTTTTTCTGTGTACATGCGTGTGTATTGGCGATGCCAGAGCATAGATATGTGCAGCAGGCAGGCGAAATGGGAATGGAAAAGGAAAAGGGAAAGGACGGACTTTTAAACCCAAATTGCCATGACTCATGCTGGGCAGCAACGAAAACACGAGAGTCACACGACCGTTTTAAAGGAGGGCACGGAAAAAGGTGTTGTCCTCGGCAGGACACGCACCCACACAGGCACACCAAGACACAGATATGTCCGCAGGACCTCATAAAGCCGAGTGGGAATGTGCAGCGGGGCGTGGCGGCCAGTGGTTCTCCGCCGGGAAGCCGCAGAGTGTGCGGTTGCATGTGGCCTCATGCGGCAGGGGCAGGTGGCCTGGCCCGCCCGAGCAACTGACTCTGGGCCCGGTTTAGGGTCAGTGGCTGGCGTTTTGGGGTGGCTGGAAAATGCATTTTCACATCCCGCTCTTAATCGAATGACACACAATCCACTTGGGCGGCGTAACCCACCCCGAGGCTTACGTAATTGGTTCAATAAACCTTTTTTTCTAGTACGCCGCCCTGCCATCCCCACCAGGACATGCATAAAGTTGTTCCTCATTTTATTAGTTTGTTAGACGTTGCCATGGTGCTGGCCGGTTGCCGTTTTGCCAAAACCGCCCAGCAACCGTCTGCGAACCATCCCTTAAGGCACCCGCTCCACCCTAGATCCACCACCCAATACTCCCCCCCACTCGGTTCGATAAGATATTGGCAATAGAGCGACGCGAATGAGTGTAACGAACCCGTTTATCTTTGCAGTTCTACAGCCTGCTGGAGAGCAATCAAATTGCCAACTCAACGCTTTCGCTGCGCAGCTGCACGATCTTTGTGCCCACCAATGAAGCCTTCCAGCGCTACAAGAGCAAAACCACCCATGTGCTCTATCACATTAGTGAGTTCAGTTTCAATCAGGCTGATTAAAAATAATAAAAATCAAAATAACATGACTCCACCCTCTGATAACTCTTTGCAGCCACTGAGGCGTACACCCAGAAACGACTGCCGAATACCGTGTCATCGGACATGGCCGGCAATCCACCGCTGTACATCACAAAGAACTCGAACGGCGATATCTTTGTGAACAATGCCCGGATCATACCCTCGCTCAGTGTGGAGACAAACAGCGATGGCAAGCGGCAGGTCAGTGGCCCCATATATGCATATGTTGCATACCATAGAGTCATTGAGCAACTCCCTTCCTTACTCACCGACAGATCATGCACATCATCGACGAGGTACTGGAACCGCTCACAGTCAAGGCTGGCCATTCGGATACCCCCAACAATCCGAATGCTCTCAAGTTCCTGAAGAACGCCGAGGAGTTCAACGTGGACAACATCGGCGTGCGCACGTACCGCAGCCAGGTGACGATGGCCAAGAAAGAGTCGGTCTACGATGCCGCCGGACAGCACACCTTCCTGGTTCCCGTCGATGAAGGCTTCAAGGTGCTTTTCTAGTTTAATTGCATTATTTGTTTCGCATTATAATCTAACTGTTCCTTTATGACTCCAGCTATCTGCTCGCAGCAGCCTCGTGGACGGAAAGGTCATTGATGGCCATGTGATACCAAACACTGTAATCTTCACTGCCGCTGCCCAGCATGACGATCCCAAGGCTTCCGGCGCTTTTGAGGACCTACTTAAGGTCACCGTCAGTTTCTTCAAGCAGAAGAACGGCAAAAGTAAGATTGCACTAATGACATACCATTTTACTAAAGGTTTAGGAACGATTGTATCATTAATATAATTTTGCTTGCAGTGTACGTCAAGTCAAACACCATTGTGGGTGATGCCAAACACCGCGTGGGCGTGGTTCTGGCCGAGATCGTGAAGGCGAACATCCCAGTGAGCAACGGAGTAGTCCATCTGATCCATCGCCCGCTGATGATCATCGATACGACGGTCACCCAATTCCTGCAGGTATGTAGGGTGTTGGAGACAGGCATCCAGTGCAATTGTAGACACACAGACACGACACAGACAGTCCAAGACACACACACATAGAAACAATGATAGTGCCTGTGGCTTGTGATAAGGCTTGGCATTTTGATTGGCTCGGCACGCACTGAAAGATAGCGCTGGCGGCAGACCCGATGGGACTGGGAAACCAATTAAATCGCTTGTCTGCTGCCCCAGCGAATGCTACAAACACATGAGCTAAACACATTGAAACATACACGCTGACACTCGGCTTTTCTTTGCCCTAAGTGAGCAGCTCCTCCAAAGTGGCGCTAAAGGGATAAAAAATATTCCCAAGGTTGAAGTTTCCTTGCGGCTCAACTGAGGGCAAAGCCAAAACCAAATAATCTTGCACCCAGAAACCACTGCCTAAACACATACAGTATAAATAAGATCAATGCAGACACTAGTTTTCAGTATCCCCTAGATATACCTAACTAATACAAATGAAAACCCAAAAGACTGATTTTATCTGGAACTGAATTCTTGCCAATCTTGATGCAAAATTCCCCCAACAAAGGAATTTGCTCAAAAGTCTGTATTCCAATTCGGTTCTATGTAAAATCAAAAGCAAAATTTTATTTTAAAATAATTTTTAAAATATAAATTTTATTTTAAAAAAATTTTGGGTGTAATGTAAGTATTGCCAAAAAGCTGAAAAACCAAAAAACAAATCTTAAAGCAATGTATTTCATGTAAATTTTTCAATGAATCAGATTTTCGTATCAATATGCATTTCACAAGCAGTTATTTGCATTGTAATTGCAATAAACTAACTCAGTAGAGCAACGCGCTCACAATTGGCCCTCGAAATTCAATACGTGATTTAGTCACCAATTGGCAAACACTGAAAAAAGTTGCTTAGGCTGCGCTTTGCTCGATCTGACCGAAATCGACCAAAACTTCATTCACAAAAACTCCCATTGTTCTATATTGAATGTATTGGTACTTTAATGGCGTCATGAACTAAGCAAGTGTATAAACTTTTCCCATCATTGATTGGCTAACGTTCTTCGATCCCTCGACCGCCGTGCATATCCAAAGATCAGTCATCGATCGCTCGCCATCAGCCGGCATGCTTTGATCATCAACGTAACCGTAGCTGCATATGTATACTCCAAGCATAAACTAATAACATACCACCCATAAATAGTTCCCTTCCTCATAGGCATATACATTAGAAACAGTGCGTTTCGAAACTGTGAGGCAAAATGCGCCGAACAGTTTTGAGTCCGCACTGTAAAACGGCTATATCATATTCGACCGCTCGAATCGTAAGCGCCTTCATATCGTGCTATCGTTTTCGAAATTTTCAAACTAGTTTTGTTGTAATTACGTGTGATACTCTCCTTTTGCTATTTACTGATCCATACCTCTATCCTTTGTTTCTCGTCACATGCCGAATAATTGTACTTAAAACTACAAAACACAATCCAACCCAACCACATATCGCTCTAAATTGAATCGGTGCACCGAAATATTGAAACAAAAACCAAAACGTTCAGTCGTTCAAGGTAAACAACAGACTCAAAATCCGATTTTAACTTTAAGTTGTTCGGTTTCTTTTGATTTGCATTTTGTTTTGCATCCCCTGCTATTTTAGCTATGCATGAGTTTATTACAAAAAATGTGTAGACTTTTTTGTAAAATTAGTCCATTGGTTGTCAAAGTCGCGTTGTTAAGGGTTTAAGAATATTTTTTCTGATTTTTATTCACAAATAGTATGTATAGGATGTATAGCACTAGTTTAAATTTGCAAATGACGCAAGTGCACAGGTACTTTAAAGTTAAAGAGTATTTATCGTGATGAATTTACAGAAATATTACCTAATTACTTAAGGTAACCTTCTATTTTTTGTCGGAGCTTTTATATCCTTGTTTTATTTTTTAAATCATATTAATGGAAAATATTATGATTCGCTGTAAATTGTTGAAAAGTGCACGTAATTCAGTAACATTGTACATAATGGAGCCAAACCGTTTGCCTGCTCTTAATAATGCCTAGAACAATGAAAGATTAAATATAATTCCCTTGTGCTTCATTTCAAACGTTCGTTTGTGGCGGAACAACACGGGCAATCTGCGTGGAACCCAATCCCATATTAAACAATATTTAAATGTTTAAATTCAATTTTATTCGAATCTTGTCTTCACCAAATCACTTCGAATGAATATTGAACTATTTCTGCTACCACTACCACTCCGTTTTCAAAACTGATTTAGTTTATGAACGTAAGTAAACATCACAACAGCAGAACAAGAACAAAAACCACAACAGTCATCAGTGCAACGCTTTGCTATCAAATTGCCATCCAACCCAACCACCGTGCAAACAATTCAATGATTCCGTAGATTTTCCGCCATTAAATCACATAAATTCAGCTGTGTTAAGTGAGTCATTAAGCGAGCATTCCCGTTGATTCACGACTTAATTGGCCAGCCATCCATTCCCCCACCCAATATGTGTATGGCTTACATTATAATCGGATATATTTCCACTTGTTGTTTTATTTTCGTTATTGTTTGTATTCTACCAAAAGAACTAAAAAAAAAAACAATTTATAAGCTTATGCGTACCCCTCTTCCATTCACCCTATTATTTAGTTATATTTTGTTTTTAAATACTTTAAATAGCATTATGATGTTTGTTCATTTTATTAATTTTGCAATATATCTTGAAGGAGAATGCTGAGAACGGAGCTCTGCGCAAATTCTACGAAGTTATAATGGACAATGGTGGAGCAGTTCTGGACGACATCAATAGCCTGACGGAAGTTACCATTTTGGCTCCCAGCAATGAGGCTTGGAACTCCTCGAACATCAACAATGTTTTGCGGTAATGTTGCTCAAATCGGGTAGATAATATTAAAACTTCATAATAATAAATAAATACATCTTACAGAGACCGGAACAAGATGAGGCAGATCCTGAACATGCATATCATCAAGGACCGCTTAAATGTGGACAAGATCAGGCAGAAAAATGCTAATTTGGTGAGCTTTACATGAGCTTATATTCAAATGGAAATTTTTTACAAATAACCATTCTTTTGAAAAGATTGCCCAGGTGCCCACTGTCAACAACAACACTTTCCTGTACTTCAACGTTCGTGGTGAGGGAGCGGATACCGTGATAACAGTTGAGGGAGGCGGCGTGAATGCCACCGTTATCCAGGCTGATGTGGCCCAGACTAATGGTTATGTTCATATCATCGACCACGTGCTGGGCGTGCCTTACACTACAGTTCTTGGCAAACTTGAATCCGATCCCATGATGAGGTATGTTCAATTTTAAAGCTTTATTAGTACGCTGTTTAAATGTTAACGTATTCCTCAAGTGACACCTATAAGATGGGAAAATTCTCGCACTTTAATGACCAGCTGAACAACACACAACGCCGCTTCACATACTTTGTGCCCAGGGACAAGGGCTGGCAGAAGACCGAGCTGGATTACCCATCGGCTCACAAGAAGCTTTTTATGGCCGACTTTTCCTATCATGTAGGTTTTTAACCCTAAGCCTGTTTTCTTTTATACTCAAAATGTTTTGTAACCGCAGTCCAAGTCCATTCTGGAGCGTCATTTGGCTATTTCGGATAAGGAGTACACCATGAAGGATCTGGTTAAGTTTTCGCAAGAATCGGGCAGCGTTATCCTACCCACGTTCCGCGACTCTTTGAGTATCCGCGTGGAGGAGGAAGCTGGACGTAAGTATACCACATTGGATGCCAAGGGCTCAGTTGCTTCTCCTTTCAATTCAAGTCGATTCGTTTCACCTAATTTGATTGATTCTATTGGTCCTCCCCTACCGTGCTGCATTACTAACCGTACCTGTTTTTCTACAACTCTCAAACTAAATTTCTCGCTTTCTGCTTAACTAAATCTAATCGTTGTCCAATCGAAAGATCTCCATGATGAGTATGCTAGTCACGAATGGACTGGTGAGTGCTGTCGTTTTTCAAACCCACATCGCACCGCCCACAACAAAATCCTTGACCTGGCCATGTCCACCCATAGCTCGCTCATTGGGCAATCCACTAGCATTAACCACCCATCGATTGCATACCAATACCTATTGTCTAGTGGTTATTAACAACGATTACTTCCATTTGCAGGCTATGTGATCATCTGGAACTACAAGAAGATCAACGTATACCGGCCCGATGTGGAGTGCACCAACGGAATCATCCACGTCATCGACTACCCACTCCTGGAGGAAAAGGATGTGGTCGTGGCCGGAGGTAGCTATTTGCCAGAATCAAGCATTTGCATCATCTTGGCCAACCTCATAATGATAACAGTAGCAAAGTTCTTGAACTAAATGCATCCAATCCAAAGCAAATGCAAATCAAACACAACAACAACAACAGTCGTCTACAGAACAAGAACCAACAACACTCAGTATCAGACTAACTTAACATCCACATGGATCTAAATAATCAGCACCAGTTTGTTGATACCGACCGAAAACCACAAGCAACCCAAACAGTATCTGTAATATATGCGTCACAAGGAACGATCATCATTCAAACCCAACATGCCCACGTCCACGCCATCTACATACCCACACACACACTCAGAAAAAAACGCATGCAGAAAACTGCCTGCTAAATTTGCTTTTGCATCGACAGCTTCTCCCAAAATAGCTGGCAAGAAAGACTAGGTTAAAGTCGAAGAACCCTCTATGTTTAAGTATTAAACTCGATTTTCCCTCAAACGGCCTTATGTATAATATTGAATATGAAACTTTCTGTAAAACATTTTAATTTTATGTTCGACCTATACTGGTAGCTTACGTTCATCAGCTCGCTATGTTTTAAGTTTAGACCCACACTGACATTGGTATCGTACCATGGAACAACTGATTGTGTTTATGATTTTAAGTGTACATTTTTTGTGAATTGCTTGTTTTAGTTAATGGTCTAATTTATGATATATGAAATGAGTTATCTTAAGTAGAATGCGAATCTCATTGTACATCTCGAAAACGAAGAAGCGAAGCATAAGCAATACGCGCATCACACACTCATACTCGAGCGCCCACACATTCCCCCTACTCCTATCCATAAATACATACAACATGTAACGAAACAAAGTCATTGTAAGATTTGAAAGTGTGAAATTTTATAATAAACTGAAAGTTTTTCATTTGAACCTTACTATTAAGAGCGACAGCAATCTTGTCTCGAACCAATCGCGTGACCCCTGTAGGCCTAGAACTATATCAGTGTCGGACAAGAAATGTGCAACCAACAAACCCAATTATATGATATGCCATCCTGCACTTAGTTACTAGCCCGCTATGCATGTGAACCTCCCGAAAAACCCATTCGCCCACACACACCAGCCACTTGGAGCGAGAGTAGCCACTGCAACTAGGTTAGTCCAATGTACAAGTTTCGAAAATGCCGACAACTACGAAAACTATACAGCATACATACAACTCCCTGTAATCTAAATCACTCACGGTACACAACTACATGTCATCATTGAATGGATTTTGATACCGATTTTAACTTGCATACAACCAAAAACAAGAACTAGACAACGTGAAGAGATATTGAACCAAATTCTCCCTCGGCCGAGCAGTTGCATTTCAAACTTTGTACGTAGTTTAAAACTAGTTTTTAGTCCGACGTAGAACAACCCAATTGCTAACTATATACCAACTTTCTTTCTATTTCTCTCTGTCTCTCCCCCTAATGCTATGTACTTATAGGTTAGACATTGTAACTATTGTAATCAACCCAGTGCGTTAAACCCGCGTGTTAAGTCGAACAGTAACACAGAATTGTACTATCCCCAAATGAATAACTATCAGCCTACCAGTACACTGTCTCAACTCTCACCACCACCACCACCCACTTAGGAACTCAGTCGAACTCGAACTCGAAATCAAAAACCCAGTTGTGGCAGTCGCTTCACGTAGTTGCTAATTCCCGATTCGAACCGATCCTTTCCGGAAGTCTTATCTTTAGTATAGGTGGTTTAGTTTCATTTGGAGCCGTGAGGTGCCGTAGCAGCTAAGTAAAATTGTATGAAATGAAGATGAACACGAGATCGAAATCGCACGGAATGATCAGAAATCAGAAATGAATAATGAATACGCTAATGAATTGTACAAGTAAGCTTTAAAGAATTGCTGGAGGAGCGCGGATCGGAGAACTTAGAGGAGGGAGAACCGCATTGCAATCGCATTGCAATTTGTGTCGTAGTCAGTAGTTACATGTTAAGCGGCGTCTTAACGTGTAACTAGTGCCTTACTAAAGATAAACGCATTACCTTAACCTTTATACAAATTTACTCAAAACATACTTGTACCCCAAGCATACGTTCCGCTTCGAATGATACCCAGATATATATACGGAGTTACACCCCAAGAATACAAGTATAACTACAAATGATATTGCGCCACACGCTATTTACACCAAATACACCAAACAAATCGAGAAATGCATATTTTTCATATATTTAATTGTCAGAATAATATAACGTATATGTAATATGTAGTTTATTTACTGTAAAACGCAAGAACCTAACAAGTGGAATTTGAATCACATACAATTGATGTATATTAGCTATTGAGTTTCTAAGCAAGCGTTAGACACTGAAATATATGATTCAAATATATACAATATGCGAAACCAAGCAAACTATGGAAAACTGGAGTGCAAAAAAATATTATTCCATTTTATTTTACGACAAGCGCTTTTTACAAATAAACCGAATCCATTTAAATTACTCGTAAAGAACAGACAGATTATATTTAGCATTAGTTAAACTAATTATTACATGTACTAGAAAACCGAATGTCAACCGAGAATCTTCAGCAAGCTTGAGCGAATAATAAAACATTAAAACTAACTATAAATAAATCGACCGTCTTTTTTGCACTTAATCATGGGTTATGCTGGGTGTGGAACCGGAAATAAATAGTTTAACTTTAAAAGTTTCACAAGTACAAAGCGACTTTCCTGCAAAATTTTGGAGTAACAATAGTACATATTATAAAATAAATAGCACAGGGAATGTTGCTTATTGCTATTTAATTTATAGATCCTCGTCACAGTATGGACTTTATTCCGTGGATACCCTTAACAAACTTGAATCTTTTTCAATTTAAAAACTCCGCTCGAATGTTTACTTACCCAATATTAGAACCATTAAAACATCGATAGTTGCGTGAAAAAGTCGATTTTCCTGTTTTTCCTATTCTGAAAAGTGTTACACCACCAACATTATCGATAAGTGTAACTAACTATTTTGAATTGTATCTTTTCAACCCGGATATTTTAGGGGATTGACGCATTTGGGGTAAAGCTCCTTTCAGTGCCTGGTAACATTCTTTTTCATAACTGACAACTATTCCAGTCGGTGTTTTTTGGCAGAGAACGTTCATTTTGGGAAAAGGCAATTTTCGTTTGCAAATGGAAGGCGCTGTTAAGCAAAACAGTTTGAACGCTTCCCCCTTGCCACAACGCCAGCAGAGGGGCAATCTGACCAATATGAACCTGGGCAAGCACACGCCCCCGAAGCAAAATGCCGCCAGCGACGGTAATCCTGCCGAGAAAAAGGCAAAATTAGGAGGAAACATCCAGAACGGTGGCGGAGTAGCTGGTGGCGGCGGCATTGCCGGCGGTGGTGGTGGTGGTGGTACTGGCGGCGTTGGATTTTCCGGAAATCGCAATCGAGGCGGCAAACAAAATCAAAACCGGCAGGGTTTCCAAGGGGCAAAGAATGCACACCAAAAGCAGATTAACGAATCGCCGAAGCCAGCTGTGGGCAATGTACCCGCAAAGAACAATGAACCCTTAGCTGGCAACCGTAGTCCGTCCAACCGTACTAACAACCAGGGTCAGGGCAACCAAGGAGGACAGAACTTCCGTGGTCGTGGCAATGGCCAGAACCAGCAGTATCAGAATGCTAGTCAGGAAGGTCCAGGTGATCAAGGCGGACAGGGGTTCAAAGGACGCGGAGGTGGCGAAAACCATCCGAATCAGAGTGACAACGGCCAGGGTAACCATGGCGATCAAGGAGAACAGGGAAACCAAGGATCGAGTTTCAGAGGTCGTGGTGGTGGCCAAACCCAGCCGAATCAGAATGCCAACCAGGAGCATAGCTATGGAAATCACGGCAACCAAGAACACAATCAAGGAGGACAGGGCCACCGCGGAGCTGGAGGTGGAAGCCACCAGCGTGGAAACCGCTCCAGGCGCTCTGGAGGATCTGGAGGCATGAACTACTCATTAATGGGCGGCGCTGGTCAGCGCAGCGAAGACTTTTTCATTGCCCAACGACTGCGCAGCATTAGTGGACCCACCCATGAGTTGCCGCCCGTTGAGTTACCCACCGATAACAAATTCGTCGGACGCAACCGCTTGTATGTTGGCAACCTCACCAGCGACACAACCGATGACGACCTGCGCGAGATGTTCAAGCCATACGGCGAGATCAGCGAGATCTTCTCGAACCCGGAGAAGAACTTCACATTCCTGCGGCTAGACTACTACCAAAATGCTGAGAAGGCCAAGCGCGCTTTGGATGGCTCCATGCGCAAGGGACGCGTGCTGCGCGTCCGCTTTGCGCCCAACGCTATTGTGCGTGTGAGCAATCTCAACCAGTTCGTCTCCAATGAGCTGCTGCACCAGTCCTTTGAAATCTTTGGACCCATCGAGCGCGCCGTCATCTGCGTAGACGATCGCGGTAAGCATACCGGCGAAGGCATTGTTGAGTTCGCCAAAAAGTCCTCGGCCAGCGCCTGTCTGCGCCTTTGCAATGAAAAGTGCTTCTTCTTGACTGCTTCATTGCGTCCGTGCCTGGTGGAACCGATGGAAGTGAACAATGACAATGACGGCATGCCGGACAAGACGTTAAACAAAAAGTCGCCGGAATTCAACCATGAGCGTAGTGTCGGACCGCGTTTCGCTAGTCTAAATTCGTTTGAGCACGAGTATGGATCACGCTGGAAGCAATTGCACGATCTCTTTAAGAGCAAACAGGACGCCCTCAAGCGTGAGTTGAAAATGGAGGAGGACAAGCTGGAGGCCCAGATGGAGTACGCTCGCTACGAACAGGAGACCGAACTGCTGCGCCAGGAGCTGAGGAAGCGCGAGTTGGACAACGAGCGCATGAAACTGGAGTGGGAGATGCGTGAGAAACAAGCCGAGGAGATTCGAAAGCGCGAAGAGGAACACATGCGTCGTTATCAGAGCCAATTGCTGCACCATGAGGAGGACATGCGAGCCCGTCAGCAGGAGAGCGATTTGCTAGCGCAGGCCCATAAACTCAACTTGATCCTCGATCAGCAGGAGGGATTCGTTGGCAGTAACTTTGGCTTCGACCGCTTTGAGTCCCCTTTTGAAGTATTTGGGAACAACAGCAACAATTCACCAATGGCTGGACCTGGAGGTCCAGATAATAGGGACGGTTTCGAGCTTGGAACTGGCGGAAACCAAAACGGAAACATTGATTCGTGGGGACACCGACGCTCTTAGACACTGAAACCAATATAGATAGCGACGAAAACAATATTGATCTCATTGGTTACGCATAATATCAGACATTTCACTCGGGTATGAGTGAACAATAACAAAAACAACAAACGGGATCGTGCAAGCGAAGATGCATTCTCATTATAATATAAATAGAATTTATATAATTAAGAAATAACTGTTATAAACGGTCGCAACAACAAATCCACCACGAAGTAATAACATGAAAATGACAAAAGGCAAACCCTAAGGAACATAGACAATCCAAACCCGAATGACAGCTTACAAGATGTTCAGTATTTCAAAGAAAAACACCTGAACATAACCATCCATTACATTATCATTATGTGCATCTAATTATTCATTATGACAATTTTAGATATATGTAAAGAATATCTCGAGTAACACGATTAATTTTTGTGAAAAAATATGAAGATGCGACTGAAATTACTGATTATTCGGAGGCGAATTTAGATAAGGAGCCTATTTTTTTATAATTGTACTCCGCAGATAGGTAGATTATACTTTGATTTATGAGTAACTAGTCGAAATCGGACTTGCTTTTGTTTCAATGTATTCCTCATCACATCTCTGTCTACTGATCTACTATTAATAAAAACGGCTCCTTACAAGTTAATTTTGACTGAATAAACCTAAGGTTCAACTGGGAATTTATCTTGGTAATAAAAAGAAAAGTCGGAAAATGCCAGCAGCTTTATTGGGAAATCGGCAATAAGTTGCAAGGCTGAGGGAAGGACACATTTCCGCTGGTTGGTATGTATCTTCAGTCCCACGACGCTGTCCATATATTAATTAGGTCAAAATGCAATCACTTGTTCAAACAAAAGAATTTATTTGGTCAGCAGAATGATGTATTGGATCCTCCAATCCACACAACAATTACACAATTGTATTGACCGAAACAATGAAATATTTCAGTCCAATTACCCGGGGAATAACCATCAATTAGAATTTCCTCGAGATGGAAACTCTTCATTTTGTGCAAACGTATTTATAAATATATTTATTTCCGTAGTTTCATTAAAGTCTATTATGGACTATCGTTAAATACAAATTTCTTTAGAAATGAACTAAAGCTCATCCAGTGCTATGCATATCAATATTGATATAATAATTTAAGGTCTATATTATTGCTGGCTTTGAGTTCATAATCTAAGTAAGCCGGTGTTGATTTCCTTGATTAACTAGCAAAAGCCAAAATGATGCTTTGCTTTCCATTTTTGTAGTTTCAATTTGAATAATACTGCCGCAACACTATGTTAAATGCATTTATTGGTTTATATTGGCTGCTGTTTTATATGATTCCTCCTCGCACGCATTTATGTTTATGAAAATCATGAAATAGTAAATCAATATTTTAAGATAGCATGCTGTCAAGATTTTAAACAAAAATGTAAGCCCAAATGTCATTGTAATAAAAAGTAGCATTAGAATTTAGCATCAGATTTTAGCCAAATCAATACAAGATTTTTAATACAAACATTTAAAACAGAGTTGTAAAGGGAAAACATCGATATATTTCGAGGGAAAGTGCAATCGGTGTTTGAATAAAACAACCCCTGAATCAGTCATTTCAAAACGTGGAACAACGGTCACACTGCGACTTTGGCGACTTAAAAAGCACCCAAGAAAATTGATTTTTCGCTCAAACCGAAAGCAACACCTTTGGTCATCAAATACATTTCTCGGAATTGAACTCGCACCGCTAGGAAACAAAGAAAAGCCAGCATGGCAGCATCGCAGGTCGACCAGGTGAGCGAAGGGCGGAACTGCCGAAAGCTTTCCGGCCGGAAAACGGCGTCGCCATTGAAGCCCCGTGAGCTAATATCATAATAATTCCTAATTTTCCGGCATTTTCCAGAAACGAGCCCTCAACAAGTTGAAGCACGACTTGGAGCCCTTCCGGACAGCCATCGTGGGAGCGTACGGCGTGCTAACCTGGGAGAAGCAGTACTACGCCGGAGTGGTGTTCGGCGTCATCAGCGTCCTGTACCTGGTGCTGTGGTACCTGGACCTGTCGCTGATTACCCTGCTGTCGCTGTTCGGTGTCATTAGCATTTTGCTGAACTACGCATTCCCCAAGGTGTCGCGCCTGATCTTTGGCGGAGTCAACTGGGATGGCGACCAGGAGGCCAAGTTCGAGGACGTGTGCGGCCAAGTGTGCGCCGTCAAGAGCAGCGTGGTGGTCTGGTACGAGTACCTCTTCAACGAGCAGAAGTCCACAGTGGTGAGTAGAAGCGGTAGAGACCCAGTGTGTATATGTATATTAAAACAAAACAGCAGTTTCATGGCTCAGTATATGCAGTAGATCTTCTTCTGCATGTGTAAATTAAAACCTCGGGTTCTATTATTATTTCGTCTCACATTCATTCGTTTTGATTCCAGTTTGTAATTGTCATGAGCTTGGGTCTTTTGGCTATGGCATGGATAGGAGCCACCATCAACAATCTACTGCTCATGTACCTGGCCACCCTACTCATCGTCATGTGGCCAGGACTACAGAACAAGGACATTTTTAAGGCCGTCACCCAAAGGGCCTCGAAGATCATCAACGAGAAGATCCAGTGCGACAAGAGGAAGCTGCAGTAAAGGAATCCTCATCTCAAACAACCAGATAAACTCATCACCATTTGACCAAAAATATAAAACATGCCTAAGTCATATACTTGCCATTATGCACACATCGCATCACTAAATCACACATTAGGCGCATTGAATTTGAAACTATAAATATCCTAAAAGATAAGAGCAGCGCATACAGACTATTCTCATCGGAAAACTAGCAAATCCGTGGTTCTGGCCCCATCACATCTCCTACTATAAGTTTGTAACATGTAAGACAGAAGGATTCTCGAAACGAGGCGTACGGAGAGAGAAAAAGAACGCGCAACAAAAGACATGGCATTTTTGTGATTATTTTGTGAGTTAATTGAAATTTATGATAATCTTGGGAAAAAAAGGAACTTAAGCGTCTAATGAACTATATTTAAATAAAGATTTCAACTGAATAGATCAATCACTGACGGTCTCTTGACCTAGATCGCGTGCGGGACCTGACGTGCTTGCTCCTCTTGGTCTTCTTTTTATGCTTGCTGGGGTGCCGACGATGGTTTTCATCGAGGCTGTCATCGCTCTCTGAGCTGGAGTCGTGGTCCACCTTTCTCGATTTGTTTTTGGACTTCTTTGAGTGTTTTCTTGACTTGTGGCTGGATGATTTCTTCTTGTGCTTCCTACGTTCATATGCAGAGTCGGAGTCGCTCTCGGTGGACTCTCCCGTATCGTCTGCCTCGTCTGAACTACTCTTTGTTCTTCTGGTGCTCCGGGGACTATGCGAACGCTTTCGGTCACGGTCCTCCCGCTTCGGCTTAGATGGGCTTCTCCCTCTGGGACTCGGCGAACGACGACGCTCACGTTCCTCGCGTTTAGATACAGAGGAGCTACTACTCCGTAGGTCTTGCACATACTTCTTTTCTCGATCCACCTCCTCTTTGTAAGATTTGGCTTCTTTGTACGATTTTCTCTCGTCCTTGTACGTCCTGCGATGTTCGTCCTTGTACGTTTTCTTGTCTTCATATTTGTAAGACCTTTTATCTTCTTCCTTGTAGCTCATGCGATAGTCTTCTTTACTAGATCTCTGGTGCTCTGACTTTGAACTCTTTTGATCTCGAGCTTCATCCCGGTCTGATCTAATTTCTTCCCTGCGGTCTCTGTCCCTTCTCCCTGACTGATTTTCCTGCTTCACAATAATCTGGCCATGCTCGTTTTCATGTTTTTTGAATTCTTCGTATTTGGCAGTGTCTGAAAGTAATTGTTAAAAAAATGTTAGCATGTCACAAATTTAAAGGATTTGAATTTTCCAGGCTCTACTTACTTATGCACTTGCCATACTGAGAGTACTCCTTGCGGGATACGGGCTGACAAAGGAACTCGTTGAACGCCTCTTTGGCTCCTCCAATTGCCAATTTGACAATAACTCGCCCTGCATGGTCATCGAAACCTTGGATTTGGCCATATTGATCCTTCTGCTTGCCGCCCAGGATGCGCACGTAGGCCTGCTTCTTGATCTCTAGTACCTCGTTTTTTTCCGGCTGGACCAGTAGAGCTTTAGGTTTGAGCGCCTTATCTGCTCCCAGACCCATGCCTTTGGGTCGCAGAAAGGGGGCATCATCGATAGGTCCTGAGCCCTTCTTTTTTGGTGGTGGATCAACCCAGCCCATGCCGCGCAGCATAGCTAAGCCAAATTGTTGTATAGGTATGTTGTCATAGTCATCTAATGTAGCTTCCTTGGCACCATCGAGAGGCAGTTCATCTGCCTTAAGGGCGGGTAGGACAAGTTTCTGGTCATCTAGGCCTTCGGCACCGTTATTTTGGATGGCAGATATTAATTCCCGAGCTGCTCTCTGTTCCAGACTCTCTGTTGGACCACCTGCGGTGACTTCTGCTATAGACTGGGCCACAGGAGTCACCTCCTCTGGATCCGGTTCCTCCTCGCCAAGCAGAACTGCCCGCCTCCTAATCAGGCTCGCCAAAGCGGACGAAGTCTTCTGCATGCCGATCATTTTGATGGTAAGAGGAGCAGCTTCCACCTTTTCGCTAAAAGTTACATATGAGTATAAAACTATTTCAAGATATTTTAACTTACGCGACTGGCATGATTTCGTTTCCTTCCAAACATTTTATCAACTCCACCTTGCTTTCCTCTTTCGGATGCTTGCTAGGCAGAATGTTTGGTTTCTTGGACAACTTACTAAAGCCAAAAGATATCTTCTTGGCCTCCATGAATTACTACTGTTATCTAGTTAATAAATGAATAACTATTAAAAACAATTTGAAGCCGAAATGGATCGTAAACAAACAGGCCACAGCTGACTCGCGGTTTGTTATCGTTATCGATAATTGATTTAATTTATGAAACGCTTACACTACACTTTTGTAGTATTTCATAAAATAATTTATTTTCCCATTTATAACGTTAAAACTACTATGAAGTAAATTTAAATCCAATTTTAGCAGTTATATTAAAAACAAAAATAGTACAAGATCGTCACAATATTAAAAAATTTGACGCTGTTTATGTAACTCATCATTCCAAATAATCGCTCTTCCCCACGTTATATTCAGAAAGTCCTACAACGTTTGCTTTTTCAAAGATGATAAAATTTCCATCAATTATTTGTTAACTTCTTATAAGTTTAATTGGTAAGGCTTCGCAGGCTTCAAAATTGCCACATGGCTGATTAACTTTAAACTAAAAGAATTAACATTTGAACTATGATATGATAGAAATGTAAAATAAAATTAAAATTTTTATATTATCAATTGATTTTCAGTAACACTTACACCGTAGAAAATATTATTTATTTTCATATGTTTAAATGTTTTCATTTCGCGTAAGCCCCAAGGTGGAAAATTTAAAACCAATTTGGCCGCTTTTTAAGAATCGCAGTTAGTGCGAATGCAATTCTGCGACATCGATAACAAAAGTTGCATAGTGTAAGCATACTGTTTCTCGATATCGATTCTTAAGAGAGCTTCTGCTTCGAATTGTAAAGAATTTGAATTAAACTTGTAAGCGATCGCAAACTTCTGTTAGCAGTAAGTGAGAAAAGAAATGGAATTGGAAGAAGGAATTGGCAGAAGTAACTAAAAAGACGGTCCGCTCAATTTCCTATCGAACCTTCTCGAATAATGTGTCATCGGCGGGTCTAACCTCACTCATTCTCTTTCAAACAGCGGCAGCGCCAGCACGAGTTCAATTGTTTTCACGCAGAAATAAATTAAACAGCCAGAAAGATGTTCGGTGGACAGCAGCCAATACTCGTGTTGAGTGAGTATGAAATTTGCACGTCGTAGAGCCCAATTGCAATCGAATTACCCGCCGGCAGGTCAAAACACAAAGAGAGAATCGGGCCGCAAAGTGCAGTTGGAGAACATCCAAGCCGGAAAGGTATGCGTGACTCACATGTCTGGGTCTTGGGTTATTGTGTTCTCGCGTTTTCTGACCATCTGCTGATTGAAACGCCTTTTTCCAGGCCATCGCTGATGTGATACGCACATGTCTGGGGCCCCAGGCCATGCTGAAGATGCTGATGGACCCCATGGGCGGCATCGTGATGACCAACGATGGCAACGCCATCCTGCGTGAAATCACCGTGCAGCACCCGGCGGCCAAGAGCATGATTGAAATTGCCCGCACACAGGACGAGGAGGTTGGCGATGGTACCACATCGGTCATCGTCCTGGCCGGCGAGATGCTGGCCGCCGCCGAGCCCTTCCTCCAGCAACAGATCCACCCCACTGTTATCATTCGCGCCTACCGCGAGGCCCTCGAGGACATTGTCGGCCACCTGCAGTCCCAGCTAAGCATCCAGTTGGACGTCAAGGATAAGGCCAAGATGGCCGATGTGGTCAAGGCCTGTGTGGGCACCAAGTTCATTGGCAAGTGGTCCGACCTTGCCGTCAAGATTGCCCTGGACGCCGTCGAGACGGTGACGCTGAATGAGAATGGCCGTTTGGAGGTAGATATTAAACGGTAAGAATGATTGGCAGATAAAAATTTGTTATGCAAATTTCTAAATTTTTGAATAATAATTAACTTTGTTACTTTCACAGCTATGCCAAGGTGGAGAAGATCCCCGGTGGCGCCATCGAGGAGTCGTGTGTTCTTAAGGGCGTGATGATCAACAAGGACGTGACGCATCCCAAGATGCGACGCCTCATCGAGAATCCCCGCATCGTGCTGCTTGACTGCTCGCTGGAGTACAAGAAGGGCGAGAGCCAAACCAACGTGGAGATCATCGGGGAGCAAGACTTCACCCGCATGCTGCAGATCGAGGAGGAGTTTGTGCAGCGCATTTGCGCCGACATCATTGCCGTGAAACCGGATTTGGTATTCACTGAGAAGGGCGTCTCCGATCTCGCCCAGCACTATTTGCTGAAGGCTGGCATCACGGCCATCCGTCGGCTGCGTAAGACTGACAATCTGCGCATCGCTCGCGCCTGCGGTGCCACCATCGTGAACCGCACCGAGGAGCTGACCGAGAAGGATGTGGGCACCGGAGCTGGACTGTTCGAAGTCAAAAAGATCGGCGATGAGTACTTCACTTTCGTGACGGAGTGCAAGGAGCCCAAGGCCTGCACCATCCTGCTGCGTGGTGCCAGCAAGGACATCCTGAACGAAACGGAGCGCAATCTGCAGGACGCCCTGCACGTGGCCCGCAACTTGGTGCTGGAGCCACGCCTGGTAGCTGGCGGCGGAGCCGTTGAGATGGCTGTCTCCCAGCTGCTCACGCGCAAGCAGGTTAAGGGACCATACACGGCGGTGGCCCATGCCCTGGAGATCATACCGCGCACACTGGCTCAGAATTGCGGCGCCAACACGATCCGTGCCCTGACCGCTCTCCGCGCCAAGCACGCTTCCCACACCGGCGATGGCGTCTGCGCCTGGGGCATCGACGGCGAGTCCGGCGAAATCGTCGACATGAACGTGAAGAACATTTGGGAGCCGCTGGCCGTCAAGCTTCAGACCTACAAGACCGCCGTGGAGACGGCCATCCTGCTGCTGCGCATTGACGACATCGTCTCTGGATCAAAGAAACGCGGCGGCAACGAGCCCACCAACCCGGCGGCCATGGCCCAGGGTCAGGAGTAGTAGCCTGCGATCAACCACGTGTATTAATAATGCTTACTATCCTTTAATACTTAATTTAACACTAAAAAGAAAGAAAAAACAAAATCCCATACACGCCACCCCAAATGTTTAACATTTAGCTTCAGCCAGGCATTGCTGGCTTCTCTGGAAGGAGGAAACACATCCGCCGGCCGCCTACACACAAATTCAAATGCATTTGCTCTCATTAACAGTACACAAATAAAATTGTTAAAACTCATAAATGCTTATAAATCCCTTATTTAATGAGGTACTTGTAAAAATTAAATACAATAATTAGGCGTAGCTAATTTACCTCCTGGTTGCAATGTTCTACTTCATATAGCCTTTCGTCCATTAGTTTGAGCACTTCTAAGCCAATTGAAGTGAAGTGGGGATGCAGATATCGGGCAAAAAGCTCCAGGCAGTTTGGTTCCTTCTGGTCCTCATCCAACAGAAGGTACTCCCTCAGCCAAGACAGCAGTGGTGGCTTGTGGGAATGCACAATGCTGGGCACGCTGAAGAGCAGCTCGGTCTGCTGGATATCATTTCCATAGTTCTCAGAAGCATCGGAGCGACAGGCCACGTAGAGCATCTCGTATGGCTGCTTCTGGGTGAGATCCGACTGCGGAGGAGCAATCAGTTCATGGTCTATGTTTAGTTTGTACCATCGGAGCTTGTGGAGCAAGCGCAGATTCCATCTGGGCAAGAGCTGCTGCTCCAGGGCCAACTGATGCAGCGTCGAATTGGTGCACCAGATGGCCACCAGTGACCGTGAGTGCGTGAGCTGGGAGAGCGGTATGTGCGACAGTTGCTCATTGCTCAGCATCGAGTATCCCAGCTCCGGCTTGGCCCGCTTTATCCTGCGGATGTACTTATTCCGCCACGGAGGATCCAGCACGATGAGATCGTAGGCGGGCAGAAGTTGGTGCAGCAGTGCTGGCAGATTGTCCACATTGTGGTTGAAAAATCGGGATTGATTGGGAATCAAGTACACGCCACGGGATCCATCAACTCCCAGGAACCGCTGCATCCGTCCACTTTCGTTGGCACCATGCAACTGCGGCACGTTGTAGTCATCCTCCCAGTGCCTCTCTATCGGTGGACTGTCCCCCAGTTCAGGGGGCATGCTCAGAAGTTCTAGATATCCATTCACTAAGTGTAAATCCTCCAAGGACGACGGATCTTCTACGCCGGCTTTCCTTTTGCGCTTCCTGGTCTTGGCT
Source organism: Drosophila sechellia (assembly GCF_004382195.2). Lineage (NCBI taxonomy): Eukaryota > Metazoa > Arthropoda > Insecta > Diptera > Drosophilidae > Drosophila > Drosophila sechellia. The sequence continues at coordinate 11,979,633 of NC_045952.1, read as the reverse complement.
TCCTCATTTCCTTGGTCAGTCTTTTTGGCATGGAACTGGAACAGTTCGGACTTGATCTTAAATTCGCCATATGATTCGTTTATCAGTTTCCTGTGGTCCAAGAACACTGCAAATTTCGAATCTTCAGTTTTCTTTTGCAATTTTAACATTTCCGTAATTGAAATGTTTATCTGAATATCATCACTGCGTCTATCGATAGTTTTTCCAGGGCGCGAAATATTACAAAAATATAAAATAATTGAATACCGACGGTATTGATTTTTTATTATTAACGATATTCATTAAAAACTGACGTCTAAATCGACAGTTAAATAAACCTTAAATAGTATATAGTTTTAGAGTTATACCCACTACTAATAACGGGTCTTATTCCTGCTTAAATTAAAATAATCCTTTATATGGATTAACAAATCAGCATGGAGTCTTCGATTTCCACGACGGTTGTAGTAGCAAAGCTCCTCGCTGGAATTTTTGGCTATTAATCTCAACATTGTCCACATGTCCAGCTTATATTTACATCTCAGGGGAGTATGCTTTTGGTTTCCCTTTAGGATGAAGAAGGCGGGTGGGGACTCTACGAGGAACTTTTTTGGGACACTAGCTCCATGTATATCCATCTTGTACAGAAGCACTGACTCCTGTTTCAGTTTATCGGCCAGCCAATCCAGATTTGCCATTAGACTCCTATTGACTTCCGCGCCATTTTGCAAGGAGTTGTAGAAGCAAAGCGCTATATCATTATCAAAGGCGTACATAAGTTCGTTCCAGCTATCAAGGCTTAAATTCTCAACGTTGGGATCTCTAGCAGTGGGCTCCTCGGCTATCCCCTTAATCACCTGATCGCAGAAATCCCTGAGACTCTCCAGGTCGGGCAGTTTAGGCCCAGTGAAATCCCCAAAGAAGAATACCTTTCCAGTCGAATTTGCGGCGTATATCAGGGGAAATGAGTCCACTGTACATCCTTCGTCACTCCGAGAGAAGCTGAAGTCATCCTCATTGAAGATGAACGACTGCCACACATCGTCCACGCAGAAGTCCATCTCGCCGCCAAGAAGCCCAAGGGCAGCTAGTCGGTATACCATATCTATCCATTTCTCCAGCGCTCCGATATCATCCGCAAACACATGAAGAACTACGAGGGTCGGTCGCCTGTGGATCTCCCACGATGATCGCAATTTTCCAAAATTGGGTAGTCGCTGGAGTCGGTCCTTGTATTTTTCCGGAAAAAAGGTTTTGAAGTTCGGCGGCGGCGGGTTGTAGCCGCAGTAATATTCAGACATGTTTATATCATTCAATTCAATTTTGAAGTTCGGCGGCGGCGGATTGTAGCCGCAGTAATATTCAGACATGTTTACATCATTCAATTGGCCAACCAAGTGAAATTGCCGGTCGCTTGACTCATTATCAGCTGATTAGTCATAATAATTGATTAAATACGATTGCAGTGGAGGGCCTGAGTTTCCGACATATCGATAGAAATTAAGTTCGATTTTTGTCAGCCGCTCAAAATTTGAAATAGTAACTTTTCAAAATCTAAATCCAAATTCACTTAAAAACACTGCGTATATTTCAAAACTGATGTGGTATCAATAAGCATGATGTTGAGGATTACAGGGTAAATAGCTTTGTGTAGCAATTGGTAATTGTCCTTTACAAAGAACTGACTTGGAATAACCTAATACACAATTGCCCTTTGAGATTCACCCTTTGCAATGTTTCGATTGAAAATAGGTTGGGCGACTTAAATAAAATCTCTTCAAATAAATCTATTCTAATCACAATAAGTGCCCGGACTCAGGACCTGGTTTCCACGCTCCTGTTCATCGCATTCAGGATCATATCCTCGAAGTGCTGGATGTTGGTCATCACGGTCAGGCTGTGGGCACACTGATCTGCATTGGGTGCATTGCTGATCACCCCGAAGAGGAAGTGACGGGGGTTGTTCCAGGTGGAGAAGGCGTTGGTCGACAGCTCGGAGGTGAACCCACCGCCACTGTCACCCTGGCAGGCGAGCGACTTGCCCTGCGTGAAGATGCAGAACTTGTCTGCCTGGATGTCCCGCAGATTCTGACGGCACACGGAATTCGACTTGGACACGGCCGGCACAAACTGGAGTTCGTGCTTGTTCTCGATGTTCCAGCCAGCGAACTTGCCCTGCACCTCATCCGTGACGCTCTCCTTCTCTGCAAAGCTGGCGAAGGTAACGCAAATGGGCCGGATTACGTGGCTCAGCTCGAAGGGCTCGTCGAGGGTCAGAAGGGCCAGATCCTGGTAATAGTTTTCCGTCCTTCCTTTGTAGCCACTGAAAGTAATAAACCAGTGGTAAGAAACGTGAAGGAGCCAGTTTCTTTTTACTTACGGTGCTATTTCTATGAGCCTCACATCCCGTCGCTTTTCATCCGGAGAAGTTTCTCCGTAATTGCGGTAGAACTTGGCCGCAATCACCCGGAAGGTGTCGTAGCTGTAGGGCAGTCGAGTACCCTCGTCGTATACGCAATGTGCGGCGGTTATGACTAGGTCCGGGGTGAGTAGCGATCCCCCGCACTGAAAGTGGTAGTCCTTCTCGTTGTGCCACACATATCTGCACAGGGAATATCAATGAAATCATCGGGATGGATAGTTAGCTGACTTACAGTCCCACATGCCAGGGCACAACCGTGTTGTTGATCGTATAACCGCCGGACGAGAAGCTTTTTATGGGCGTGGCTAGCTGGCCGCAGTCCTGCTCGCATCGCTGGCGTCCGCGGTTCCAGTATCCTCCCTTCATGCACCGCATTTCTGGCAGTGGGCTCAGGGTCTTGAATCCGGTGGAGCAGACAAACTTCACTTCGGTGCCGGGCGGATGGAATGGTTTGCGGCAGTCCACTTGCTGTCCATTGTGGGTGCACAAGGCCTTCGTGGAGTAGCCATCGAATTCTCCGGCAGTGCTGCAGTATTCTACGGAAAAACAAGGAGTACATGTGAGAAATTACTACCAGGGAACGGCCAAAACACAGTCACTCACTCACGCATTTCGGGATTGTGGAAGTACTCCACTTTTTTTTGGCGCAGTAGCTGCTCTCCTCTCCCTCCAGCACATATCCCTGCTTGCAGGAGAATCGCACTGTTCCCCGGGTAATGGGTCCAGTGAGGACGCGGCTGCCGTCACCCGTCAGGATGGGCCTTTCGTCGCCAAGTGGCAAGGGGCATCCAAGCAGCTCCAGCGGAGTCTCAGTCACAACGGGTGTGGTCACCTTCTTGGTGGTGTTGCATAGCAGTGGGGCCTCATCGGATCCGTCGTAGCAGTCGTTTTCCCCATTGCATGACAATGACCCCGAGATGCAGCCACCTGTTCCGCACTTGAAGGAGTACGCTGGACACTCCATGTGGCCGCACAGCTCCACCGACTCGTCAAAGCCCGTTCCATCCGCACAGTCGTCCTTGCCGTCGCACAGAAAGTTGCTCTTGTCCAGGCAAATTCCGGATGGGCATTTGAACTCATTTTCCCTAAAGGGGAAGAGAAGCAATTAATGTATCCATTCCTAGTCATCCTGTTATCTACATTCCACATTTTAGTACTCACTGGCAATTGCCTTGAAGCCGTCGGTCGTGCTGCCGTATATCGTCCTCGTTGCCGCATCTCAACCTGGTCTCATCGGAACCATCTGCGCACTCATTGACTCCATTGCACCCAGCTGTTCCGATCACACATGCTCCATAGGTGCACTGGAAATAGGGCTTGGTGCAGTGCTGCCGCTGGGAGACACAGGTCAACGCCGTCTCATCGGATCCATCGGGGCAGTTCTTCTCGCCATTGCAGACATCGTACTGCGAAATGCAGCTGCCGTTGTCGCACTCAAACTGCGAGCTGTCACATGCCGCAAATACTTTAAAAAGGATCCTTTCGATTAATATATTATAAGGATAACGGTGTGTTCCTTTACTTAATTGTTCTGACTGCGTAACCACATATATTGGAATCAGGTTTCATTAATTTATAGCACTTTTATCACAGTAAGAGTTGTGTTACTCGTATATACTTTATATATAAACCACATTTTAAATTTAATGATAATTCCAAGATCCCCACTTTTACAACTTATGCAAATCGGCTTCGTTTTAATTTTCTTTATTTTATTTACACCATTTAAATAATGCGATTGTGTAATGCTGTATATATATTTTTCCTAGCATTTGAGTGGATTAAACTGCCTGTAAAAACTGCCGGCAGCTAAACTAAATTACCGCGTTTTTTATTATTTATTTCCGTACACAATCTCTTACCCTTCACACTTAGTCAGTTCCCTGGAGTGTACTGAACAAACTAAAAATCAACAGAGATAAACAGATCGCGATTTCAAGATGAACCGGCTCAAATCGAGTTCTGAGAATCTCTCTGTGAGAACAACGCATTTAAATATGTACAGAAAATGTTTATTTTCGTTCCATTTGTATTATCATTTTGAACTTTACTCACTTGTTCTGAATCTCAATAAAAGCGCGCAGAGGAACAATGGATTTGATAAAAACGATATTAGTTGCATAATCCTTATTTCTGATGCACTATTATGCACTCGATCCAGGTGCACAAGGCAATCACATAGGTATGCTTAAATCAAGTGCGTGCTGATTAAAGTCGTCTGGAAAGCACTTGTCGCCGAGCTAAGAACGAGTCCGACCGAGCTTACAAAGCGAACTGAGCTCCAAAGTGTTCAAGCCGAATCTTATACCAATCTGAAAACACGTTTTAAGAGCACCTCATCAGTATCGATTAGAGTGCTAAGAGCTTCAGTTCATAATAGAAGTCGAGTGAGTGTAGTATTTATATCTCATTTTATTCACCAATATCTATCGATATCGCAGAAAAATGATATATGAAATTTCGTGTTCGCATTTCCACTAGCTGATTAACGGGTATCTGATAGTCGGGGAAGTCGACTATAGCATTCTCTCTGTTGTCAAACTTTTAGCAAATTCATTCTGGATTCTTTTTGCTGTACTGGCTTGAGTCCATGTTAGAAATAGGGGTTTCGCCTAATTCTTTTGAAAGATTTTAAGGAAACTAACTAGGAAAATCAATTTCTTATATTTTTAAAGAAGTAGTTTTCTAAATGTAGAAAACAGACAAATAAATGAAATTCGTAAAAATTAAATCAATTAATAAAAACGGTTAAATAAAAATGACCTTCTTATAAATACCCAATAAAAAACTGTGTACGTTTTTTTAAAGTCTAAAAGTACTCAAATTTTTTGCAAATTAAATTTTTTGACGCTAGTGCTGCCAGATCTTCGAAAATAGTTATTATTTATAGCTTCCCCATAATCCAACGTATATTTCAGATCGTATTCATTTCCATCAGTTCTACGCGTAGCGTACAATGTAGAATATGCGAAGTCTACATTTCATCTGTGTAAATTTTACTTGTACATTTGTATGGTTTGAATTTGCACTAAAAATTGTATTCCTGGATAGCACGGCAAGAAAAAATGTTAATTTTTATGGACTATCTTGGAACAAGATACTTCTTAAGCCAAAGAAGTTTAGTGCCAAATGAAGAATATTGTTATTAAGAATTTAAAATGTGGGTCTGCGATTTTAAGAGTTCCACCCTTACGAATTACCTACAATTCCAAAACCAACTATTTTACATTAACAATCCAAAGACAGCTTTTAAATTATTTAAATCGTTTTGTTTAATTTATTTGTTTCATTTTCCACATTCTCACTGGTTGCTGTTTGTTTTGTGTTTGTTCCTTTTACGTGTAGTTTATATTGATAATTTACAACTTACGGAGCTAACATAGAATGGCATTAAATTAGAGTTACATCGATTAAGTATGAAGGGAGCCTGCGGGTCCAATCGTCGATCGCGGGGAGGGGAAATTACAAGTAGAAAATGTAACCGCAAAGTATCTGTAGGTCTGATCTGATCGGATGAAGTAGGTATATAGGAAAAGTAGTAGTCTCTTATGGATAGGCCTGCTCGGCCGAGGGTCAGAGAGTTTAAAGTAAAAGCCACTAGCAAATGTACAAGTAAGTAGCGATTATTTAACTATTTACTACGAATGCACTGGTAAGTAAGTAGGTAAGTGGTAGGATGCAGTACTGTATGCAAGACTCCACCTTTTACGTATATCTGTTGCTACGATAATCCACGTTTAAATATTTATGTATTGTATTTTAGCGTCTATTCTTGGTTTGCGGTGGCGGGGACACCCCATTCGATCCACGCATATGCGTTTAAAATCTATAACATTTAACTTATTCTTATTTACGTATGTATTTGCATCTGCCTCCGTTCCGTGCCGCAGAATTACTCTCTTATTGTTTTTCCATTTCGACTCGATCCCTACATACATAAGTACATAAATATATATCAAGATTTATAAATATAATATATCTATAATCGAATCTTAGGCGGTAGTACGTATACATCTTCTGCAGGACCTCGTTTCGAACGGCCCCAACTGGGACCACCATGGAAACTCAACTGAAGGATCAATTTGCGGGACACACACACGGAGCGCCTTGTGGCTTGAGTCGAGCACAGCTCGTTGGATCCACTAAACTATATATATGGTATCGGTATCGGTATGGTATCGTTATAGCTAATCGGTATGGGTATCTCTATAGAGCGTTCAACTCACGATCAATTAACGGATCGAAACGAGATCAAAAGCAATTTCGCATGCAAGCGGGCAGTCCGCGAACTCTTTCTCAAACAACTCAGGCTCTAATTACACTGGGAGAACGGAAAATCCAATGGCAGAACTAAAATAATAACACAACAATCGAATTCGATTTCTCATTGTTTTTTTTTTGTATTCTTTAGATTTTTTCAAAACCAATAATTTATTTGCGTTTGCCGGGGCAAACGGTTTGTCGCACTCCTCATCTCGCCGCTTCTGTCGGATAATCTCATAAACGCTTGTCATTAAACTAAACATAATAATAATAAAATTAGGCATTAATTTAATTTAAAAGGTAAACACACTACACATTACTTAAAGAAACAGCTTCACTCTAGTCGTTTGGGGGAGAACTAAACAAATTCGTTTACAAATAAACAGAGTTAACTAAAATTGCATTATTTTATTTAATAAGCACAAACTATACACATTCAAATATTCGATACTCCCGAAAACGTTTGTTCTTCGTGTCGTAATATGTTTACTTGGCTAACAAATTCTATTTATATTTAAGTTAAAGTTTAATAGTTTTCATATTGTTTTTGTAACCTTCGTTACTTATCTTAAATTGGTTTAGAACATGTTTTTACCAAAAAATTAATATCAACAGAATTTTGCTCGCATTCAACATTATAATGGTATACATTCATTTTTTTCTTTTCTTTGTGTTTCAATTTTTGAGTATTTTTCGCGAAATTAATTTAAACATAGCAGTAAGCAACAAAGAGGCAGGACAGAGGTTTCCATTTCGAGCGAATCCTCTTGAATTATTTCGTTTGGAACTAAATTAAAATTGTTTGTTTTGCTCATTTAATTCTAAGTAGTTTTATAATCTGCGCTCTTTCCACTACTACTTTTTATTTACTTAGCCTAGTTAATTAGTTTGTAGTTTTGTTTCATTTACGTATTTTCGGTTGCTGCTCAAACGCTTGAAATAATTCCATTAGGTTCGATTTAGGTTAAGTTTCGTATTCGCACAAGTACCATCAAAATATTTAAATATTATTCATTTAAGTAAATAGTTCATTTGTTACAATATAGTTGCTTTGTATCTGTCTCCGCGTCAGTACGCCCAATCCCACATACACCCTACGGATCTAAGGATCTACGGATCTAAGGATCTACTGATCTAAGTGTCCTCCTTGGACCGCCGCCGCCGCAGCCGCTGCCGCCGCCGCCTTCTGGGCCTGCGCCTGCTTCTCCTGCTCGTTCAGCTCCTTGATCGCCTGGATCTCCTTCTTCAGCTTCATCCGCCGGTTCTGGAACCAGATCTTGATCTGCCGCTCCGTCAGGCACAGCGCGTGCGCCATCTCGATTCTCCGTCTGCGGGTCAGATAGTGATTCGTGTGGAACTCCTTCTCCAGCTCGAGCGTCTGGTAGCGGGTGTATGTCTGTCGGCCGCGTCTTCGCAGACCATTTGTACCTGCAGATCGGAATGGGAAAGCATTGGTAAGTAACCAGAATATTATACTTTTAATATTATTCATTTTGGATCTGCATCGACCAAATACATTTGCAGTCAAATATATCTGTCTTATAACAGCAGCTCCAAAACAAATGCAGATGTGTGTTAGGGAAACATTGACAAAGTGACTAAGTAAATATATATTTTTATCGATTTATTGGCCTAATTATTTATATAAGTCGCCACAAAAGTGATTTAATTGGTTGTATTAACGTTTAAGAGCACATGATTCACATTATTAATAAAATTGCCTCAAAATTTGAGTCATATTGAGCAGCAGTGACAGAGTGTTTTCGGGTATTTATGTTTTGGCCTTTCATCGGGCAAATCAAATTGAAAAATTGCAACAAGCAGCTCAACATTTGTTTGCTGTTCGCCGTTGTTGTTTGGCCAAGTCGTAAATATAAATTCTGCTTTTTGCCAGCGATCATCAAGCAGCTCGAACGTAGGCCGCAATTGCAAGCAAAGGGGCCAAATCGAAAGGAAAGGGGATCTCAGCGCAAAAAATACATTTCATCTTTACGAGTATCGCCGAGTATTTGCCAGTTTGCCAGTTTGCAGTTGCGGTTTTTGTTTCTCCGCCGCGATCGTTACTTTAAATTGATCGTTTGCCGCTGCACCGCCGATGTTGCTGCCGTGCTGTCATTGCATCCAGATCCGCAGTTCCACAGTTCCACAGTTGCTCAGATACAAAAATACACAGATGCGCAGATGCAGCCACATTAAAATGAAAAGGAGAAACGTGCGAGCACTCGGTTGTGGCATTGCACTGGGGATATGGCGAATGTGGCTACTTAAATTGCAGTTATGCCAGATAATGCCCGTTTAATTGGCAACCTGAGAGTGGGGATGGGGCAGGAGGAGCAGGGGTATCCAGAGGAGCCGGGGGAGCCAGAAGTCGCATCAACAGGCCAGCACAATGCCGTGTTTAATCTCTGATTTTAAATATTTATGAAGTTTAATTTGCCTTCAAGTGCAATAACTCAATTTCGTGTGTGTGTAAATGCACTGCAGCTGTCTCTGGCCCATCTCCCATCGAAGAAGCGGCCCAGACAATGTCTGATATTATCGAAATCAACCCATACCAAACCAAACCATACCATACCAACCAACCAACCAACCAACCCACCCATTCGACCATGTTAACTTGGCAATTTGGAGACCAGGTCTTTCTCCTGGGCCCGAGCACAATGTTAAGTTAAATATTATGAGCATTTATTATGTTATAAATTTGGCCTAAAGGTATTAACAAATTTATGCCGACACGAAAGTCATAAAGTGAAAACGCATTTATCTTTCACTCACACACACATGTGCAGCGTACGTAGCGAGTGCAATTGTGTGGGTGTTGGAAATAAATGGCGAAAAAATTTTATAGACAATAAAAATGATATGGAAATAAAATGGCCAGGATGCAACAAAGAAAATTATCATCTATATGGGCTCGCTCATGCATGCTGATAAATTTTCTTAATGTGGCTTTATTTTTAAACTGCCTTGCGAGAATTATGAAGACCCATTTAATGTGCCAGAAAATTGGCCAGTGACAGGTCACAAGATTTGCGATGCGTCAGTTTATGGCAATTTGTCGGCCATATCTCTCAGAAGGACTTAACGAAATGGTAGCAAAAATACAGCAACCTATTTTGGTAAATCCGCGCAGATTATTTGTTTAAAGTACTGTTGGAATTTCAATTAAACAAAGAAGCCCCCACTCGTCGAAGTATTCCCAAGTAATTTCCCCTCGATTCGCGGCCAAATAAGCGGCGCAAAAGCCAAAAATATACTCGTAAATAAATTTATTTGGCTCTAAACCTGTTTGCTGATTAACTTAAATCCCCGGCAGTCGTCGTGCCAGCTTCTTGGCCTGGAAAATACATCACGCCGAGGTTTAGCAAAAGTTTCATTTTATTTAGGACTTGCCGGCGAAGTAGGAGATTTTGCTTGAGGAGTACGTGAGCTTTGCTCGGCAATTCTAAATGGAATTTGTCACTCGGCGACCGACTATTTTATCGCAACTTACAGCCCCACAAAAAAAGGGAGCCCTACGTACGCGTATGTATATGCAAAAATAAACTTTTTACGAAACTTTGCTTTGCCGCGATATTTTTTCCCAACCACCCCTCCGAGTTTTTCTCACCCGTTTTAGAATTTTTTCCAGTACTGGCCAAGTTTCCAAATTTATTATGCGAAAAAGTGCGAAATTCATTTTGCTGGCTCGCTTCTTTGCTTCTTCTTCATCTGCGTCCTGCTGTGCTGTGCCATTTTCTTTTGTAGACTTTTGGAAAATTTTTGTGTATTTCTAAGTACATAATTTAAATGCTGGTATGTGCGGGCGAGGGGGTGGCACAATAAAACTTGGTATGGCAAGGCGCGAAATTTCTTGTAGATAATTTAAACGAGGGCGGTGGGTGAAGTGGAGTGGAGTGGGGGTGTGAGTCTAGGAAATCTTTTTTCAGAATATTTATTCGGTTCCAGTCGGTTTTCCATGGGGCCTTTCCATGGCTTTTCCTCGGCCGCCCCGAAGATACATTTTCAAGGTTTTGTCGACTACGTCTTCGTGTGTTTTTTTTTCTTTTTTTACTTTTTTTTTGGTGCAGCACAGCTGCGCCTGGGTCCCCAGTACGTGTTATATTTTTTAACTTAAATTCCTCAGGGATTTAAAGTTTTGACAGTTTACGTGTTTCCCATTTGCAGCGAACTTTGAACCGAAACGAAACGGAGCGATATCTATGCCCGTCCCGTTCTCGCCGCATATATCCGTCTCTTTCCGCCCAAGGGGGAGTGACTCACCCCCGGAGTCGGAGCGTTGCTAGCGGCCATAAATCTCCAGGTGACGGCGACTCCATGTTGCATGCGGCACATCGTGTGATCTATGCTTCTATTATAACTATTTATATACACAGATGCGGATACACGCCACACTACTACATACACTGCTTATACTTAATTCGATTTTGTTTTTCGGCCTTATCTTACTCTTACTCTTTCTAATTTATGCTTTGTTTTTGTCATCGTCACGTGCTATCTGAGTTGAGATTTTACCAGAAATTGGGGAGCTGTCCTCGGGTCTGATAAGCTGGAACTCGGATGGGGACATTCCTGGTATCTCATCGATATAATACTAAGATTACGGGGAATCGTTGAAGAAATGGGACTCACTGCTGCCATTTATAACGTCTCAGGTCCAACCGGAAATTAATTGCCTCTATTTTTTCCCAGCAACAAGCCGTAAGGACACGGAACCCTTTTTGGAGGGAAAAATGGCCAAAAGGCGGGAAGAGCCATCGATTGGACATCGATTAATTGGATGGCTTGGCACACATGTGTCGCCCCACCCACTCCGTTCCGTTCTATGGCACGCATTTTATTCGCAATTTAATTAAATCTATTTTCGTGCGTGTTTGTCAGGGGCGTGTTCCACCTTGCTTATATGATGTACGAACCCACACACACAACCCACACACCCACCCACCGACAGCTGCCAGATATATAGGTGGGAAGGTGGGTGGGGGGGGTCAGTACATAGATTCTCCCCGGATTCGAATTCGAGTGTCTATAAAACAATTAAATGCGTCTCAGCTCCGGCTGAGGTTGACTGCGAGACGGAAAACTAATTTTCCGCACTGCCAATCGAGCACCACTAAATCTGTCAATTAAATTGGCCGCAGGGAGTACGAGGCTCTGGGGACTGGAATGGGAATAGGGGCGTGGCTGCCTTGGATCGCTCGGTGTTCAGACGTGATTATGGCCCCCATCGAATGACTACGCCTATGCCACATATTGATGCTTGCGGTGGCAAATGCGCAATTGAGTTGCAATTGCCAGCACAAACACGAACGCAATCCAAGTTGCAAGCAGCAAGCAGCAAGTTGCAGGTTGCAGATACTTGCAACTGCAGCTGCCGGTGCGGTGCGGTTATCAAATTTTGAGATACACGTTTAGGGTGTGTGCACCCCCAACTTGGCCCAGTATCTTATGGCTGTCGCAGCCAGGAACTGAATTTTCAATTTTTTTCCAAAAACCCAAATCCAAACTCACAAGGCAATCAGAGTTTTTAATTGCTTTTCGGTGGGTAAGGATAGGCTTGTGCCAAGACTGAATCTGCATTTGCAACTCCTAGTTGCTGGTAATTGAGATTTTCCCTGGGCTCTTGCCGAAAAATGATGTGCCAAGTGCCGTTGGGATCGCTTCGATACGGATCGCGGAATTTGTGGCGCGTACAGCCTACAAAATTGCGATGCCGTGGCGTAATTGTGGCCAAAAAGAAAAGGTACCTCTGGTGAAATTTTTGGCGAATCGCCGATAAAATCCGCTTAACGCAAGGCCTTATGCCTCACGCACCTTTTTGGTTTTATTTTTGTTTTTCAATTTTTGCTTCCCTTTATCTCGGTAATTTTGGCTTGCAAGCGCAACTCTCAATGGCCGCCTGATGATCTGAGAAGTGGAACGGCCTGGGAAACTGGTTCCACTCGCACGGGATCCGGGCATGGCGGCGTATCTTTTTACGCATGCCCAGGATCAAACGAAAGGGGCATCTCTCTCGTCATTAAAATAATTCATTGCAAGTTGCTCGCGGTAGCTGCCGGTGCAACAGGTAGCAGGTCGCCTCGACTCAGGGCCACTGACCAGCAATCCATATTCCGATCCCCGACCGTGGCATCTTCCCGGTTTTGAGTTACGACTGGGCCTGTTGAGCTTGCAATTTAGCAGGGACAGCCTTCGTTTCGGGGGAAAATGCAGGCCAAAGAGGGAGCTTGGACTAGTGACGAAAGCTGGTGTACCAAATTTTTTAAACGGTTATAAATAAATAAGTAAGTAAATAACATTTTGTATTAAGAGGAGTTATATTTCTCTATCTATTATCATACATAATTCATCTACTAAGCTACTGTGTATTTTGAAGAGTCTCCCTAATTAGGGCTTTCCCTTTCACGTTATAGCTAGGCGTTACTTGTGGGCCGGCATGTCATGGCAATTAAAAGCCAATTTGTGTATGAATGAATACATTCGACTGTTTATTGTCTCTATTCAGTATGTTAGTTGTATAATAATGCCATCATCATTGGCACACCGAATCAAACCAAAAGATGGCTGAGTGACCCAGTGCCCCAAGCAAGCCGTCTGCGGCTCAAAAACCCATGGCGCGTCGAAGCTGAACGCGGAATTTGATGTGGGTTTATCTTAATAGCTCAATTAATGAGCGATGTGAACGCCGCGGCACCCCTTTAGCCCGTTGCCCCTCCAAAAAAGAGGGAAAATATATGTGAACGCGACACGCCATTTCCATATTTACATAGACCCGAACCATCTAGGGCCTGCTAGATATATACGTACGTACGTATATACCCCAGCCAAGTGTGTGTGAGTGCGGAACGCCTTCCCATCGTGCTTTAACCTCGGCGTCATCATTAAAATAATCAACGACTCTATTTTGGCTCCGTTTCAAGTTCTATTTCCATTTCCAGTTTCATCTTCATAGACAGACAGATACGGATACAGATACAAAGCAGCGACAGCTAGCGGAACGCATCGATGGGGATTGAGGGATAGAGATACGAATACTCAGACCAAATTTTAACAGTTCAAATGCGAAGCACAAGCACAGGCATTTGTGGAAGATGCGAGCAAAGCGTGACCACGAAGATGAAGCTGTTCAATGGGGGATTTCGATTCAGTTTCAGTCCGGCAAAATCCCAAGTCAGCCGACAAACAACAGTCTTGGACGTCGAATAAATAAATAAGTGGCACGATGTCAAGCTGTTTCATATCTGCGGAGAACATGGTTCTGCCCGGCAATATATTCCCGATTTCAGAGCTCATTAGACGAAAACTAAAAACGCACAACTCACAATATTCGCATAGAGCCACTCATCTGACGTCACCGCGAGTCCCCGATAATTATCGATGGGAGTTATGGCGCTGCTTCTGGAACGGAAATGTGCAACATTTCCGCTACTCACCCGAAAAACGGGCCAATAAAAATCGGCGCCAAGTGTCAAATCTAAATAATGACTCCCAAATAGGGAAAATGGCTGCCAACCCCGATAAGACTCGGATTGTTTATGCTTCGTTTTTTTTCTTTTTTTGGGGTGGTGGGGCAGGCGGAAGGTTCTTCAAGATACAAATCGGACGACGGCTGCAGCGCCATTTATGTATCTGAGTATCTTTTAATTGCGCGAGAGTGCGCCATTCTGATCCGACACGCCCTCTCGTTTGCGATTCTGCTTTGGGCGGCCTCTTTCTTCTTCGATATCGGTTGAGAAATCGCCTCGAATGCGTTTTTAATTGCATTTTTTCGTAATCAGTTAGGGGTGTATTTTATGCCCCATAATATATATCTTGTTGGTGGGATATAAAAAAGTCCTATTTTTATTCATGAAAGATTATTCTGTGAGTTACTGCTGTTTTCTGTAAATATATCCTTGATTTCTAAGGATCTGATTGGAGTAATTTACATTTATAGTTAATATCACATATAACCTCATAACAAGAGTGTGTTCATTAAGGATACCACGAGGTTCGTCTTCGTCTAGTCAAATTTCCGCAGCTTACCTTTGCCTAATTAATTATCGCAGATTCCGGTTTCGCCCAACACCTTTTCGATTCGCATTACACGCCCAAAATCACGCCCCTTCACCCACTCACGCACACTAACCTACACATATGTGTCTATGAAAGGGGAGAAAGGTCAGGTGGAGCAGAAGAAACTTCATTAAGGGCGCATAAAAGAAAACAAGCGAAAAGTGTCGGAATTTCACACATAATTGGCACTTGAAGTTTTTATTTTTATTTGCCCCCCAACTAAACTACAAACTTATGGTCCAAAAACTGTGCAAGTGAGATGGCTGGATTGGGGGAAGAGAGACGGAGATGAACATGGTGATGCCATTCGGCGTGGTGTCGAATTCGGGTTTTGGGTTCGGCCTTTTGGGGTCACACCAGCTGCTCCCCGGCTGCTTGTTCTTTCTTTTCCACCGTCTGACAGAAAAAAGTGAAAGTTAAGAGCAACAATTTCTTTCTTTTTGCCCCCCGTATTGTTGTTTTTCAAGTCCTCGCTGCTAGAACGTGTGAAACTAACAGTTAATTTCAAAGTTGCAGTTGCCCACATCCAGCATTCCACATCCCGGAGTCCTGGATCCTTACCCCGCACCTATTCCTATTCCGATTCCGATTTCGATTCCTGCCTCGTCCATTGCGAGAGTTGCACTCTGTTGTGTGTGTGTGTTAGTGGGTGTGTGTGTGTGTGAGGCGGCGAGTTTGTCGTTGGGAAGATTTATGCTCAAATTGCTTTTGCGCAAAATCGACAAAAACATCCAAAGGTGCAGAGGGCTAGTGAATACAGTGGGTTAAGTAAATATAGCAATACAGTTGATCCTAACATTTAAAGATTTTAAATTTGTGTTGGTTGAATTTAAAACCAGTTTCATATAAGATATTCTCCCAAAATTCTAGGGTGGTATAAAAAACCCTGAAAATTTTCTCTCCCCACTTATCATTTCATCCCATTGTACCTCGCACTGGGGATGCAGTTGGTCGATGCCGGGTGCCGCAGTTGTTGCCGTCCTGTTTCGTAATCAATAACATTTTCGCAAGTGAATTACTCGCCATTGTTTTGCCCATCCCTCAGACAAAGAATTTACGGCTCAACCTGGAGCGGGAAGATGGAAAAGAGGGGGTGGGGATCAAGTGAAAACGGGAAGGCGCAAAGAAAGAAAGTGCTAAGGTTGAAAATTTTCATTTCCATTGTGAGTCGTCGCCAGGCTCTATGCTCCTTCATAGATTTATGATGGTTTATAATGAACTTGTAAAGTAATTATGCGCTGCGACGCATCCGTACGAGTGTGTATGTGCCACCTTGCCCCACCGGAGAAACCGGAGAGCCGGCACTTCCACTTCCACTTTCACCACCACCGCCATAAGTCAGCGCAACCCTTTTCAAAAAATGTCTCCTGTCGTGTGATTTTTGGTCCACCACCCACACAGCGTTTACGCTTGTAATTACACGCTTCATTGTTGAAAGGGCGCAGGTTCAGAAAGGAGCTCCCAAGATTGCCATGGACGTGCAGCGAAATAGTTTAAGAGGGGGCTAAATATGCAAAGTATTCATACAAAAATTGAAATTGGACACTGCTAAAAGTTTCCCTTTTGTAAACTTTAATAATGATTAAAAATCAGCAATAGAAGTAGGAAGTATTCACTGTATATTAAATGAATACAATTTATAATGATGCACATTACGTTCTCTGGACCCCCGACTCTACGCCCCTGGAAATGGAAGATGGTTCCGCTGGCATCGAGGGTCTCCATTTTCCGTGTTGTTTCGTCGCCTCACTCTGGTGTCGTATATCTCCGTTCTAATTGGGTTTCGTTGTGCGCCGTGCCCGCTAATGTCAACCCGGCTTGTTGTTTCCGTCCCAGCCACCCATTCTGTTGTCCTCGCATGCGTGCTCCTCGGAGGAAAGTCCTTGTCCCTGTCTTTTTCCACACTGCCCACCCGATTCTTGTAGCTTGCACATGCAAAAGACGATCCCCAAACTGCCGAAAACTGAACTCAGGGCCATTAAAAGTGGGCGTTGTGTGGGAGGATGTTT
Organism: Drosophila sechellia; assembly: GCF_004382195.2. NCBI lineage: Eukaryota > Metazoa > Arthropoda > Insecta > Diptera > Drosophilidae > Drosophila > Drosophila sechellia. Next base: position 11,962,905 of record NC_045952.1, on the reverse strand, counting down.
GGAGTGCTGCTTGAGGAAACGGACACGTTGAGCTTCGTCGCTTCTTGGGATTCCCCCTCTATTGCGTGAGTGTGTGTGTGTGAGATTGTTGGGTTCCAAGGAGCTGGCGTCGGGTGAATTATGTTGCATGCTTTTAGGTGATTTAGCCCACGTTTGTATGCACAAACGTCTGCAGGGTTTTGGTTTATGTTTTGTTTAACTAATATTTTGCGAAATCTTCTTGGGAAATTATGAACTTGGCAGGCTGCTGGATGGCTGACTGCCTGTCCACAACTGCAAACTTTCCCCACCCGTCCCCCAGTCTGGGCAAAAGTTTTTCATTTCGCCCTTTGCCAATTTCACACTCTGCCAAACGCTGCAGGGCGGAACATAACTTTTGGCCAATAGCCTGCTTAGGAATGAGAGGTGTGCTGAGGGTCCGAATTTGGGGAAAATATTGTGACATTTCTTGCAGTTTATAGAAAGCAGTCGAGGTGAAAAATGCACTCTCCAGAAAATTGGCATATGTTTGTGAATAATAGTTCAAGCAGCCTGATTGTTTATGTTTTCTTCAAGGCGCATATTTGTATTAAATTGGTATTTGAAAGAAGGCATTTTTCTAGACTATCCCTCCATTTTATCGCCGATAATAACTGCCAGATAAGCTTTCCTTTCTGAATGAATGGAGCTCCTTCCACCAGGCACGCTTATTAACTTAAGCGAATGACGGCCGGCTGTCTGTCGTAAATCAGACCCCTCAGCCCACTCCAATGCGCCTGCTCGCCTGGATTTATCCCCCAATCCCCCACCCAAAGTGCGACATTTTCCCGGGCGGCGTTTCAAGTCTCTTCTCACATATTAAAAATAAGCAGAGCAAAACCAAAACAGAGAAAAAATCCCAACAACGTTTTGCATAAAAAATAAAGCACCGAGTCATGTGTGTGTGACATCATATCGTATATTGTCGCATGAATTTACGTGACCATATGTTGTCGCAGGAGCGCATAAATTGCAAGTGGGGCGCAGACGGTTTCTGGGCCTCAAGAGCCGCCCTAACCCTTTGCCACTCCCCCAGAAACCCCCACACCAATCTCATCCAGATGGATCAGGACCGGGAGACCAGGCCAAGTGTTGATATTTCGTTCGATGGTCGTTTGACTTCTGCAAGTGCGAGGCGACAAAAAGTGCGGATAAAAAATATGGGTGAAAAATTTATTGAATTTAATTTGAATGCGCCCAATGGCCCCGCAACAGCTGGCACTTGATGGGTGCTCACTATCAGTGTCAGTATCTGTATCTGTATCTAAATGTAATCTGCTACTCCATCCGTATCTGCATCTGTACATCCGCACATCGTTTCTCATTCCGCCTTTAGAGCCGAAAGCCTGGATCATATGAATATTTAAGCTGGCAGGCAGCCACCGCCTTCAAAATTTACCAGCCGCCATTCGAAATCGCCTAATGAAGCCGCGCAAAATTCGTTTTTAATTGCCATCGCAAAATCCCGAAGATGGCGGCGGGTAGAAAAATTTCGTTTTAATTGCTGCCCCGGAATCCCGCCGGATCGCCGAGACCGAGACTCGAGCAGAAATATTGCCACTTGTGTTTTTTTCGGGCCAAGCTCGAGGAAGTCGAAAAAGAGACCTGAATAAAAAAAACTCGATTTTCCAGCTAATGGATGAAGGCAGAATTGTTGCTTTCGGAAGAGCAGGACCAGACCAGACCAGAGCAGACCAGGACTGGTACTCGCACTGATACTGCAAACCGAGAATGGGAATGAGGATAAAGACTGGGCCGGTACTCCGCGCTCGAGAGTTCGACATCGGCACAGCAGCCAATTAAAGGCATGACATAAATCCAGCTGTGACTTGTATTGGGTGTTTCCGCCTGCGGCCCACATTCTCCATTCCCACTGCTCAGTCCCCAGTCTCAGTTCCAGTCCCCAGTTTCCAGCTCCAGCTCCAGCTCCAGCTTCAGCTCCAGCTACCCATTCCCAATCCCAATGTTGGGCCGGCAAAAGACAGCGCCAAAATGTTCAAGATTGTTGCAGGCCCAAACAAACCGGAGAGCGGAAAAAAACGTGGCAAAGGAAAACTTTGCCCAACCAACCCATGCCGTTCGCTTTTCCATGCTCACGCCCGTTGTTTCATTTTACAATGTTGCCTCTTTATACCCTTACAAAGGGTGTATTGCGATTGATTCGATGTTTGTAGGTAGAATCAGATCTTAACAGCAAACCAATACAGAGTTAAGAACCATTTAGAAGCTTTATATTATATCCACATATTCTAGCACATTTATCTCATTTTTTTATCAGCTCTGTTTAATTAATTTGTTTATCATTTAAGAAGATATCATTTCACAATGGAATTATTGCACAAATTAATTCCATTTAAGAGCATTTAAATTTCCACCTTTCCCACTTGCTTTTTCAGATGGGTTTGGTTTGCTTTTCAGTGTTTTTGCTGTCTGTTTTTTGTTGTATTATTGCATTGTACGAGTATTTTTCTACTTGACTTGGCACCGACGCCCTCGTTGGCGTTTCAATTGCTGTACGCTTTCCTCTGCCAGTGCTTTTCCTTTTGCTTTTCCCCAGGAAAACATGCACTTCGGCACAACTGGCGAAAGAAACCGCAGCTTATGCTACCCCTCTGCTTACCAAAAAATAGGCAAATAAAATGTCAGTTCCCCGCGGGAATCCACATTAAAATTCTTGGGCGAAACACCCGCCAATTGCGAACTGCGAGTCCAAGTTAACTAATTTATGTCGCAGGACTTGGAATTAATGAATAAATGGCTAGGGCCTTAGATGGATTGTGTGGTGTGGGCTGGAAAAATGCAAATGAGTTTGCAAAAAGCCCACCAAGGTAAATAAAAACAGTAAACATTGCAGAGCGGCGAATCGAATCGAATGGAAATGGAGAAGACAGAAGAAAAAGAAACATTGCCACACGCAATCTTGGGAGGGCAATGAAAACTTTAGCTTACAAAGTGAAAATTCCGCCCCGATTCGTCTTGAGCAGCTGCCAATGCTCGCCCAGCGGAATTGGGCAAAAGCGAAACTTTTACAAAAAAAAAAAAGAAAACTTACGAAAAGTTTTCAAGTTATGAGAGTGATGCCATAGAAGTGACATCATGAATATGGTAAATAGACCATCAAATTAAATATATACTTTTATAATTGGGGGGGTGATTGCGCTGAAGTTGGGGTGGAAATTGTTTCCATATTCATTTAACAAGCAGAGAAAATTAAGCCGGATTTGCTGGTGAATATTTTATAGTCATCTGTTACTGGCAGTTTTTAAAATGAATGAAATTTGTATTCATACGCCAGTTTAAATAACTGTATACAATAATTCGTATTTATATATGGCAATAATGAATGAATACAGCTCTTGAATAGATCTTATAAAAACTCCGGATTAAAGTTATTTAAGAAGAGTGGCAAGAGCACCCTACTCAGTTGCAGATGGGTAGCTAATAAAATGAACAATCATAATTAATAATCACAATTAATATGATTTGTTTGCCGTTGCGAGGGGCGCAATAATATTTGCTGAGCATTAATCGTGGATAGGAGGGTTCGGGTTCGGTATTTGGGTTCGAGAGATTCACTGGGTTCTCCAGAGCCCGCATTGGCAGTTCCCGCTCCCCCAAAGAAAAGTTGGGCAATTAAAATGGTGAAGCACATGACGCCAATTGGATTGGAGGAGGGGTGAAACTCGAAGAGAGAAGAAGCCAGTGGCAGCTTGGCATTATCTTTCGGCAAACAGACATGACAACGAGGAGCAAATAAATCGCATAAAATATAATTATGGAATTTGTAGCTCTCAGCGGAGGGAGATTTCCGCACTTGATGGCGCGGGGATGGGCGCCCTTGTGGGTGGTGGCAATGCGGTTGCAGTGCCTTGAGTTAATACGCGCCTGTAATTAACTTGTGATTTATTGGTTTAAGTTTTTAGCGGTCTCTGCTGCGTCTGCGGGTCCGCTTCATTTACTTTTCTTTTATTTTCTATTCATGCCATTGGTTTTATTCTTTCGCAGGAATTTTCCTTTTATTCCTTTTATCCTTTTCCACTTTATCCTGCATTTGTCCCCCCGTCCGGTGGTTCATTTTGTAAACTTTCTCCTGCCTGCTTTATTCGCAACAAAATGTCTTGGAGAATAAGGCTAATTTATAAGGAGTCCGCCTCCTCCGAGTTATTCCGCCCGTCTGGCCACCGCATCCGCCCACCTTTAATATTAAATGTTACACCAGGGACACATTTCGATGAAATATTTCGTAAAAAGTGTCTACGAGAGAAAAATTTGCTCTCTTTCTGCTCGTTTCGCCGCCCTTCCCCGCGACAAAGACCTTCCCATCCCCCTTGCCCAACGCACGTTTTTCCTACGGCGACTTCACCTTTTTTGGCCAGAGTTTCCTACCAGAATTTTCCTGGGCCATGCGTCTTGCTCAAGTTGCTGGCACAAAACTTTCTCTTTTCCTTCAGGGCGTCCTGCCACGCCTCTCGCCACCGTCTCACGCACGTAGCACGAGAGGCGGAGGAAGAAGAGAGCAGCAGCCAAAGATGCTGCCTTTTGTTTTACCCGTGGGTGGGTGGGTTTTTCGGGCCTGGCACACAGGCCAAGAATTATTACCGACCAAATAAGCGATATTTCTCGAGGGATGAATGTGCTTTGGTGCGTGTTTTATTTTATTTCGTTGAGTTACAATCCACCATCTAACGGTACACGCTTTTCCCTTCCGCCCCCTCGAAGGGTGGTGCTCGCCGGTTCAGTGGGCGGGGGTGTTTTGGGCGGTCGGGCGGTCGTGGATGGGGTGGTGCTGTGCGCATGGCCGCCACCGAACGGAGGTGCAAGGGAAAAATGTCGAATGCGAAATTAAGAAAACATGGCAGTAAAATTGGGCAATAAATCATTGGGGGGCCTCAATGTGTTACTTCCACAATGTACACAGTTGGAATTTGTTTAGCTACAAATTATATAGATTTTGCAACACACTGCGACATATGCCGTTGGTGGAAATGGCGTGGAAAACTGATTGGCTTTATTATAACCGGAGAAAATTGACTTTGCGGGAAAGTGCGATTCAAATGATGGTAGTTAATTAAAATCGAAATAAATTCGTTGTATTTCTTTACAGGTGCTAAACATGTTATATGCACACTTTTGATCAATTGTTTTTTTTTTTAGCTAAACAAGGACTTTTGGCCTTCTCCATTCACAGCTTGTAAGTCGTGTGGCTCCATTGGTCAATCGAAGGGCAATCCCCGTAATCCCATATCGCTCACAGCTTTCCCATCCTCCGATGCGTGTGTGAGTGTGATTAAAATGGCGATATGAATGCATAATAATACGAGAGTTATGACCCGGCCAGACCCCGTCGTCCAGTCCGCTCCCCTGCCTCCTAAATCGGCGCATAAAACTGCAGCAAACTAAAGTCCTTCAGCACCCCCAAAATCCCCCATTCCCGGCCATCATCGCCGGGTGAGTAAGTGTGCTGAACTTTGATGCCGCCACATTCTATTCGCATTTGCGCTCCAACTACCTATAGCCATATATCTTAGTCGGCCGGCCCAGGAATATGTGTGCTGTGCACTGCGAAAAAATGTTGAAAGAAGTTTCAAGAAATATTATAAAAATGTATGTAAGATCAAGTTACTTAAAAATATTTATACAAAATTGAGAAAACATCCTGCTCTTGTATTTAAATGAATCTTTAATGTGCTCATTGTCAGCCCAGTTTCTCTGAGTGTACCACAAGGACTAGGACTAGCACCGACTCGCTTCAGCGCCAGCGGGCCGCCTGATATTTTTTTGTCCGTTTGCATTTTGAGCGAGTCAACGCCGAGTACGAAGCCGAAAAGCCGTAAAGCCTTTGCCTCGAGAGTTTCGGATGGGGGCTTTTCCGAGGGGCTGGGCCACGATGGGGTTTAGGCGCAGTGGCAAAGAGTGCCGCCCTGGAAGATTTATGCAGTTCATATTCACATTTTCCAAACGCCGCATACCAAAGACCCAGCATTCGAAACGCACACGGGTGCAGGGTTGCAGGGGAGCTGGGGGGTTTGGGGCAGGGGCAGGGGCATGGACAGGGTCCAACACGGACACTGCAATGTGCATATGTGTTCGCCAGGCCAGCCTACATGTGTGTGTGTGTGCGTTTAGTGGGGAGAGTAAGTCCAGCCGCAATTGTTGGAGCTTTTTTGGGCGCAAAATGGGCGCTGAGCATTGCAGTTTGCAGTTTTTGTTGCTGTTAAGGTTTTGGTACAGTGGGTGAGAAACGGGTTTTGCGGTCAAATAATTAACTATATAAAGAAAAACCCGATTAGATTTTACAACATTTAAAAATGTCCTAATCTAAACTAATCTTTGAAATAGAAAGGCATACTTAATATAATAAAATATTTATATTTTGCGGAATAACTAATGAGTATTATTATAATAATTTATTATTTATACCAAGATATTGCATTTGCAACAATTTTAAATCTATCTAAAATATGTCAAGCGTGCTAAATATGTTTTTCATTTGCTCATTAAAAATAAATGAATACTAGGAAGAAACTAGTTAAGATAGTTTGTTTTGAAAAATAGATAGTGACTTATCTATTGTAGCCTCTGATGCTGTAAATTGATGGCTTCCCAATCGGATGAATATCCCACAGTGCCTGGCCGAGATCAAAGCCTGGCAGATGGGATGGCGCTGGGCCAGAGGAGTCAGAGTGGGGTCGGAGTCGAAATCGGAGTAGGAGTAGTAGTCTGGATGCCGGCTTTGGCTTTGGTGGATGACTGCAGGCCTGGCCTGGGCCGCCGCTCGTGCAAGTGCCGGAGCACACTGCATATTAAGTTATTGTATATTAGGTGTTAAATCAGATAAATTTTCGCATAATACCGCATACAGCACTCGGATTTTCAAAGATTAACGTGGCGCACACACTCACATGCATGCAGGGAGCCAGTTGTTGTGGCCGCTGGTTGGTGTATGGCGTATTCTGGATACTGGATACTGGATTGTGTTTGGGTTCGGCCTGGCCAGAACCAAACCGAGCTAAACTGGGCTGTGGCTGCAGCATTTCGGAGCGGTTTTAATCATTTGAATGCTGCACATTGTTTTCAGGCGGGGGAGCGGGGGACTGCAGTGCAGTCTCTAAACAGTGTTGCAGTTTATTTGCATCGTGGACGATGGTTGTTTGTGGGCCTGTGCAGTCAATGATAAACTTTTTGCTCCGACTTTCCACATTTTCCCTGGTTGCATGCGAGCGCGCACCGGCTTTGTTTTCATAGTTAACAGATTATTAAAGCGCACATAAATTTATGCAAATTATTAATTGCAAAAATCGCTCGCAAAAAATATACTCGAAAATCGAAGCCCATGAAATTGTCTGTTCGGGCTTCATTAAGGTTGGTTGGTTGTCGATGTTGATGTTGATGTTGTTGCACCCGGCGTTATTTAAAAAAAATAAATCGCAGCGTTATTAAACAAAAGCTATTGTGTTTTATGAAAAGCGCATAAATAAAAAAGGCAAAAGCCAGCTCTAGCTGCACAATTTATTATGACAAGTTGCCCTGGCACTTTTATCTCTGCACACACAAATTTCTGCAGTCAGCTAGCAGCACATACATACATACAACGTATAACATATAAACGTATATATTTTTTGGCATTTATGCTGCTGTTGCTGTTGTTGTTCTTGCCCTCGCTGGTATTATACAAAATATATGCAATATAATGGTCACAAAACAAACCGTGCCCCAAAATGCCGGATGCTTCGGCAGAAAAACTAACTGGAGAGCACAAACAAACACACTGGGTGTAGATACCACTATCTGGCAGCAGCAAAAACTTGACCATGGCCAAGTGGATTTGACAAATAAGTTGGCAAAAATAATTCGCACGCACAGGCGGCCATTTGAGCTTAGTTTTAATTAGTTGAGCGTTCGAGGCTGAGGGCAAAAGCCATTATTTCAATGGTCAAGAGGACTGGGAAAAGCAGAGCAATTTATTCGATATTAAATGTAATGTTCTTTTCAGATCGGGCTTATGTGATTATAAATGGCAAACAGTCTGAATTTAATTTATGGCCCATGCTGATAATCTGTCAGATGGCCAAAGATACCTGCTGGAAAATACTATATGTGCAAGCAACAACTTAATTTGCAATCCTTCAATGAAAGGCAATTCTGAATAAGTCTTTAGTTTCACAAAGATCTTAATACCATTTTTGATAGCGTTACTTAATGGAATTTTATCGGTACTTTTGATTTAGAGGTAGGCGAGCATTTAATTACAAAACTTCTAAACGAAAAGCCCACCTTTTTTGCGCCTTGCGATTAAATAAATAACCAGATTGAGTGCTTAAAAAGCAGAACGAATGCCGATGCTAAAGTCTTTAACTGAAATGAAATGCTTGTTATTCACCCACCCAAATGGCTAATCCACCGCCCAGATGATTGAACGCAGCCAGGCAGGAGCGGAAAGGGGGGGAAGCAGACTTCTATTTATTATAAATTTGCAATTTAAGCAACAAGCACCAGCTACAGCGAATTATGCACGCCGAGAGGCAGCCAAAGTTGATTGGACTTGGCCGGGGAGATTCGGTGCGGGTATAGGGATTGTGGGATTGCGACTGGGTCTGGGTCTGGCGGTACCTCGGACAATTTACCCCGACATTGCATATTCCCGCTTCCTTCGCATGCGAGCACGGACCATGGCAATGGACGTGGACGTGGACGTGAACGTGGACATGGACAGGCGGCACAGGGACACGCTCCTGGGCGCGTGAAAAAAGGAACGAAACCCGATGACCATCGCAATGCTGACGAACACACGGCGAGAAATCATTATAAATTGTTAATGATAAATGGTAAACACTTCACATCGTTGCTTTGCATTCATATTTGAATGCTTATTGCTTTAATAAGAGGATTATGATAGTCTAATGTTTATTCCCTGATATCACTACACTAAGAACTGACCATCAATATGTCAAATGCTGAGTTGCAATGGCATGAAAATGGGTCCCTCCTGAAATGCAGGACCCACTTCTTCATATTTTCCCCAGTGCATTTGGGAAAAGAGGGCGACTGGGACTGGTCAGCAGGTTGCTGTTGATTTGTTTTGGCCGGTTGTTGCCGCGCTCTTTCGCCGTGTTGCTGTTGCCGTTGTGTGCTTTCAAATTGCTCGTTGCCAGTTTGCCGGGTGAGTAAAACGATTACCCGCCGGCTAGGAGGCTCGCTTTTTGGTATGTGTTGGAACAACTATTATTAACTTGGCCGGCACAATGTGGTTGTTCCTGCTGTTGTCGTTGTTGTTGCTCTGCTTTTTTTACAAGTGCAACGCTTTGCGGCCATTGTTCTGCTTTGGCTGGAAATTATTATTCGCATGCCAAAATGAATTGAGCAGCCGGCGGACGCAGCAGAAGTTTTTGCGGTGCATGCAACATGTTTAGTTGCCCCCCCTTACACATGCGTTTCAGTTGTAGTTGCAGTGGTCTTACCCCTGCTCCCTGGCCAACCCTTCAAATTGCCCGGTTATTAAGTAAATTGATTTTAAGTACGTTTGGAAATTATTTGCTTCTAAATGTTTTGCTGCCGCATTCGTCGCAGCTGCACTTGTCGATTTTGTCGTGATAAGATGGCCAAATTGATTGTTAACATTAAGTGCAATTTGTTGGATTTCTTTTGATTTTCACCGGAGATTACAAAGATGTTAAGCGGCTCTATTGCGGATTAGTTAGCTGAAATTGAATCAATTTATTTGAATTTATTATGATTTTTATCCTAAAGCATTGGGTTTTCCATGTTATCTTATGATAATAATAATATTAATCCATGATACATATTTTCCCAACTGCATTCCTTACTAATGCATCGCAACCTCTTAATGCTGCAGAACTTTCTTCAATTTTCCCATTCAGTGCAGCCCACTATTTAAGTTAAAGCAGCACTTATTCCCGGCCTTGCCCACCACTGATTCGCATACATTTTCTATTAACCGATGTTAAATTTAATTTAATTTAAAACAACATAGCCCAAACAACATGATCGCAATGGACGCGCAACATGCGAAATGGTAATAAGCGACCGAGGAACCCCAACCTGTTCGACATTGCTCCTCCATAAACAGTGCAATTAAACTAATGACTGTGCTTAGGTCCGATCTTCGGCGGCTCGGCTTTATGGGAGGGGATTCCAGATGCCTCATAGACATGGCCGAGACCACACACAGACTGCAAACAACTGGCCAAACCGGCTAAGATCGGCTTTTGGCACTTGGCGCGCATATGATTAACCTGCCGGCTAAGAAGACCACGTGGATTGAATGGAGGGCGACGCTCTAATGGGTCGCCAAAAGATGCAGCTGATGAATTGCCAGCGAAATGGCTAAATGGTTGCCAGGGCACCGAGTGCCACTAACCGGTTTGCACAGGGCAGGTAAAATAAGAAGCCAAGCCGGCTCGGTGGCGGCTTTAATGGCTTCCGCCAGCGATCATAGGAGTGAAATAAATGGCCAGACGCAGCCAATAAACGTCGCGCGTTATGCCCTGGCTCTTTCATCGCCTGGCCAGGCCAAATGAGTTAAGAACTGTGGACAGTTTCGGCCGATTTACGAGCAGACCAGAAAAAGGAGAAAAACCAGAAATGTTCGGATGCCGCCGAGCCAGAAAGAGCAGCAGAAAGAGCGAGCGGGAGGACATTCCACGCTCGTAATCATACAGTTTGCATTATAATAATATCTGTGCGCAATTTACGAAACATCTACATATATATAGATATATATATTTTGCCTAGACAGACACCCATCAATCATGGAGCGATTTTAAAGGAATTGACCTCTGTCCGTGCTCCCTGCCTATCCGAACCGAACCGAGCCCCTCCGTCTGAAAAGTGCAGCGACGTCCATGGTCCGTTGGAATAATAAAAGTAATCGCTCTTTACCCTTTAGGGTTAGCGAGTGCAGCAAATTGCGAGCTGAGTGCGCTTTTCTATAAGCATAAAAATTGCTATAATTTGTTGAAAATTACATTTTATACATAACCGCTGCCCGCTCGCCAGAGCCGCAATTTATTTCCCCTACCTTTAATCAATATGCGCAATATGGGCAACTGGGGGTACGGACAGTATGGCACTAACTATTATCCAAGATGGATTGCTGTGAAGGGCTACGAAAGTACAGGGGGTATCAAGGTAGATGGATGGACGGTCCGAAAGTCCGGAATTGGAGCGCACCAATCAAAAATATTGAAAGCCATTAGATCAAGCCATCAAGATTGGTGAGTCTAAGCTCGGACCTGTAATTGCTGGTTGATAGTTCAAGGTTTGGATTTGGAGTCACTTTTTTACATCTCCTGGGACTTGCAAATAGCATTACTTATCATTGTGATTGCATTCTCCAGGTTCAGTTATCTCACTTTTTGTTTCGATTTTTTATTGTTCAACATTAATTACCCCTTTCAGGCGCTTGTGCAGCATATGGCCATGGAAATTTATGCAAATTACTTAATAAAATGTTGTCGACAACAAAATACATTTTCAATAGACCAATGCGAGACCAGGGGCGTTAGTATTTGGCCATTTATGGTTTAGACAGGGTACACAACCCCTTCGATTGTCCACCCCGAAGTCAGGAAGGGATGGCCTTTGGATATGATGGACCTGCTGAGGCAGCTGAAACCCACTTTTCCACCACGTATCCAATTAAACTCTAGTTTTTTTTTCGTGTGCCCGAACCGTGTTTTTCCTCATAAATTGTGCATTAACCTGATGCGGCGTAGCGCCGTGAAGAATGGCCATAAATCGCGGGAAACTTTGCGAGCCACCCTCGGCCACTCACGTGCCACCCTCATCTACCGAACTGAGCTCCAGCTTCTTCATCCGCCGTGCTGCTCCTGTTTTTGCCTGCTTGCGCTTCTGTGCCGATTTCAGCCGAAAGATAAATAATCTGATGCCGCTCCACCCAGACGCAGTCTCATATTTGCGGTTGCTCCCCGCCAAATCCCCGCACGAACCTGACTTCTTCTTGGCATTTTCGCAATAAAATCGTAATAAAACACATTGGTCACGTAATTTCGTTTGTCTGTGGGATTTTATTGCCATTTTTTCGAGCAATTTTAAATTGTTATAAATGTGATGGGCGACGCAGCCCGGACCCGTGTGTTTACTCAGCCAACCGCCTGTGCCGCACTTTGCGTACTTATATATTTATGATGTGGAAAATATCTCGAGAACTGCACGGCCTGCCTGGGGGAGGGGTGGGGCGAGTGAAATCGATAATGATGATGGGGATCTGCACCGCATTTACCAGGATAATTACACTCGTCCTTGGTCCGTAGTCCTTGATTGCGGGGCCAAATGAACAGAGCACGCCCACGGACGGACCAACCTACGGGTTTTCCAGCCTTTCCAGCCCAACACCCTCTAAACTTTCACTGGCCAAACACCAAAACACCCGCACAAACGACAATTAAGCAACAAAACTTTGATAAATTGCTTCCTTGCTCGCATTTTATGTGGTTCAGAGGTGCGGGGCTGCTTTACACTAATTAAGGGTCTCGGGGTTTCCTGCAAATATTTGTTATCTGCCTGCCACAAGCCGAAAGCCGTAAGCTGAAAGCCAAACAGGCAGCTTCCCCAACAAAGGGGGACAGTTTTGTGGCGCCACCGGCAACTCGGAATATTTTTTCTCCATTGAGCAAAGTTTGCCATAAACTCCGAATAGTTGAAATTGTTTTCATTTGTTCGAAACTCGAATGGCAAAACAATTTTTGTGAGCAGAAAAATTCGAAATAAGCATTTGTGTTGTTTGCTCAACTTTAACATTTATTCAACTTTCAAAACGCAAATGTCAAGCTTCATTTACAGATACAGAATAATAGGCAACCAGTCATTTGAATCTCAAATTTATCATATTTCATCTATTGCATTTCTTATTTAGCAAAGAATTATATTATAATCTTACTATTTTATCCATTTTCCAAAAGCTTATGCATTTTGATGTCCCTTATCCCGCTATAATTTTGCAGCTCTTATGGCCTGTGCAAATATTTATTTATTAATAAATTTATTGGCCCCGCCAGCTATGCAAAATCCTTGCCAACGAATTCTTGACCTCCCCCGACGCTAATCCATGCGATGAGGGGGAAAACTTCGCTCGCCAATAAAAATGATAAAGTTTTTTGCGGAAATATAAAATTGAATTATTGCATGCAATTTAAAAACCAACAAAAGCTGACAGCAGTCGCAGCTAAAAGCCAACCAACAACAACATCGGGATTGCCAAAAAATTTGTCAAAATAATGGCGTCATTCTGCAGTGGTCGCCGCAGTGGATTGCTGCTTGGCTTTCGGATTGGAGCCCAAAATAAGGGGATTGGCATTTCGGGGGCGGTGAGCCGACAAAGACGCCACAAGGATCCGCCAGGACATTCGCACACACACACACACACTCTCCGACTGGCGACGCTTTGGTTTATCCTTTATCCTTATGCTTTTTTGCACATTATTTGCTTTTGCAATTCAAAGCGATTAAGTGTCTCCAGTCTCGCAACTAGCAACTAGCAACTCGCATCTCGGATCTCGGATCTGGAGACTCCGGGGTCATTAGGGGCGACATAAAACATGTTTTTGTTGCAGCGGCCATGGACTATGGAACCATATAGAATATATGGCCCGGCTAATGGCAAAGCCATCGAATAACTCAGCACAGGCCGAAGGGAAAAGGGCTTTCGCTTTAAGGCCATTAGTGCAGGCTGGCCAGCCCCCGAAAAATCTGAGGAATAAAAAATAAAGCAAGAAAAAAAAAAAAATAACACTGAGCCCATTTAATAGAGCAATTATGAGCAGTTGAGAGTCGTGAACAGTCGACCGATGTCGGCCATATTTCAAAGTGTTTGGCCGTAACTAATTAAGCAATTAATTTCCGAGCAGCGGGACCCGCAGCCGCCGCGGGGAAGTGAAGTTCAACAAACTTTGGGCTTGAAAAATTATTTACAGGCAGCAATGCCTTGCCACCGTTTGCAGCTTCATGTGGCGTAATTTAGTGAAATAATTTATGTCCCGGATCCACCAATACCGCGACACAGCATCGGGCGAGCCCGAAAAACCCTTTTTCACATGCGTGCGCCGCGCAGTATGCAACAATTTCTGTTTGGCCAGACATAAAACACGTTAAACGCCCCGAAAGCCCGGGGGTGTGAAAACTGGAATCAAAAACCAAACCGAGGCACACTGAATATTTATGATGCGATTAGCAAGAGTCAGGGGCAGCAGCTCAGGTTGCAAGGAGTTGCGGAACCGGCAAATTTACGTGGCCAAATAAGAAGGCTGCCAATTAAGGCCGGGAGCGCGGAGTGCTCGGCATGAATATGTAAATAAAAAGAGGTAATAAGTGGGTGTTTAATAACCGGATGCCTCCCACTCCGCCCCCTGCTCCCGCGGCAAGCCCACCGAAAAAAGAAGCAGGTTGTAAAAAAGAGAGAGCCCACTTTGTCACCCAGCAAAAGGTAAAAAATCAGTAGGCAAGGCAACAACAAAAAAGGACCGACCAAGGACAAATAAAAAAAAGTGAAAAGGTAGCTTGTTTAATTTGCGTGGCATTTGCAGCTGCCTGCGGCAAAAAGATAACGAAAATAAAACGTTTGTCGTCCTCGTCGTTCTTTTTCCTTTTTTTTTCTTTTGGGGGTAGGCAGCTTCCGAAAATTTGTAGAGCTGTGTAAACTAATTAAACTAGTGTGCAAAATAAATTCCCAACGAAATATTATAAAATTTAATTTAGCAAAAATAATCAAGCGCACTTTGATTAACTCCGACCGAGCATTATGTGTATTTAAATGGCCAGCATAAATACGAAGTGCATGCGGCGCACGGCACATTAAATTCATTAAAATTCAATTAAAAACTGCGAATCAAAAGTGGAAAAATCGAATCAAAACTAATAATAATCGAGAGTTAATGGCACCGCCTGGACCGAGCGATAAATATGCTCTGCATGTACCAGGGATTCGGGCAGACGCGGGGGATTCGGCAGGACATCCGAGTGGGTGACAATGTGGCCCCGGCATTTATTCATTCATTAAACGCAGACAATTAAGTGTCAGGAATTTTGCAGGACCATAAATTGTGCGGTGGGTTCAGTAGGCCAAAAATGGGGCGTGGGCCAGATGGGTTGACATTGCCTTTTGTCAGGTCAGCTGAAAATCTACATATGCACCGACTACTGTCCACTGACCAAACAACTATAAAACTATGTGAGCACCAGCTCCGCTCCGCACTGGGATGGGGGTGGGTGGTGGTTTGTATTTCGGGAAATTTTCAATTTAAATTTTCCCTCTGTGGCGGCCATTTTGCAATGACCGCGACTATTATGGCCTCGCAAAATGGTTCCCACCCCCAAAACGGAGAATCCATATGAGTCGGCCTGGGGGTTGGCTAAGCTGACAAACGGTTAATTGAAAATTTTCCAGAAATCAAATTAGGGAACGCCGGAAAACTAACACGGCGATACGAGGAAAAAATGGTCAAGGGATAAATTCAATCGGCGCACACACATTAATCTTGCCATGATGATTCTGCCTCAGTTCGGTCAATGAGTAATTGGAATATGGCGTGGAAATTGAACTCAGTCGTATTTATTTGTCGGCCTTTGTTTGATCTTGTTACCTAAACAAGATTCTGTTAACTTTTTCTAAACATTTTCCTATATGTATACGCGATGTTATTCATCGTAAAAGTATTTCCATTTGAGCTTAATAAGATTCGAATTACGATTTTCCTTGGGATATTTCTAAATTCTAATTCTAATACGTTTTAAAATTTATAAATTTAAGTGTTAAGCATGGCTGCCGGAATAAATATACAAATCGGTTTATTTTAATTTGGAAAACCGCTTCTCCTTTTTCAGCTGCCAACCGCCGATTTTTCCCGCTTATCGATGACTAGGAAATGTAACTCATGACGTGTCCTACGGCTTATTTGCCACCCACCGCCCCCTGTTTTTCCGGATGCGGTGTGTGTATGTGTGTGCGAGTGTGTTTTGCTCGCAAGACATCAAATTACTTTCGTATGCAAATCAGCGGCTTTTCTGCGGACTTTTTTTCTGTGCCGCTGTGCCACACGGCAGCCGACAGTCGCCGTTCGAGGGAAAGAGTGGGCAGAGGGGCGGCAAAGGAGCGGAAAAGGGACGGAGACAGACAGTTGATCGGCACCAAATTTATCTCAATGATATGCAGATAAAACTAACAAGTACCAGCGTTTCTTTTTCATTTCGTTTGGCTTGCGCTCTTGCTCCTTTTTTTATCCCGCCCTCTCTGCTCCGCTGCACTTCTCCGGAGGAAAAAAGCTGAGAAACTACATTAGCAAATAAATTTATTTAGCATTGCAAAAAATGAGGTAGCTAAGTGGCTGGCTGGCAAAGAAAAAAAATCGAGAAACAAGAAACCAGAAGGGATGCCGCATGGATGTGGATGGCAGGGGTGTGTGGGCGCCATGAATTTATTTAAGATACTTATTGATTGGATTTGATTTCGGGCTATGGGAAAGTAAACTTGGGCAAATAAATTTAAATGGGGGCGTTGAGTTGAGTTGGCCCGGGGATTTCGAGGGGTTGTTGAAATTTGCAAGTTTTTCTGCTCTTGGGCTTTGGCCCAGCACGCATGAGTAATTTTTCCAATTTTTGTTTCACATCTTGTGCTAATCCGGAAAATTGTTTTTCTCCACTCGCTGCTTTAACTGGTTGAGGCGTTCTTTTTATTATTATACTTATTTACTCACTTTGTCAATGTTTTTGTTTTTGGTTTAAGGGTGTATTAAATATTTGACACTTACCTAGAAAAGAGAAGAAAATAGTTTGATTAGTTTTAGGCAAACTGTGAGCACTAAAAGAGGACATGCATATTTACATAAGAAAATCTCAAGTTTTACCGTTTCAATTAGTTGCAAAGCCATTTATCAGCAAAGAAGATTTCAAACATAATTATTGCAAGTTTTCATTCGCAACTTTTGTGTAATTGCACAAAATGAAATAATTAAAATGAAAATACGCCCGTGTAAAGGTGTAAAGTAAGTTAAAATACCTTAACGACCTTTCTGTTAATAACGCAAAGTGCAAATGTTGCTGCTGACCACCTGCAACTGCCCCACGGTGGCAATAACAATGTGCAACTGCAACTGTGCAACTGTGCAGCGCCGCACGCAATTTTCATTTTCCCTTGTTATTAAGTGATAATTGAATTTTTATGTCCCCAACTCGAGAGCTCCACAATCGGAGTTCCAAGTGTCGCAGCGAAAGGTGCAATCGGTACTGTGCACTCTCAACTGTGACCTACAGTCACCGGAATCAATTTCTGCCGCCATAAATCACAGGGTCATGTGCCAATTTCCTGGCAAAGCATGTAACGCACTTTCCAAACATCTCAAAAGAAGTCGGAGGAAAACCTTTTGCCTTTTCCATTGTCAGCCGCCTTTTTATCAGTTCGGGGGACACACAAAAACGATATGAAAAATTCGCTGCAGCTGTTTTATGACCGTCCAGAAGTCGACCTTTTTTTTGCCAACCGCAGACTGTGCGAAAATTATGAAAATTCATATTTCCGCACGCACTTGGCCGGGAAATTTTCCATACCTGCTGTTATAGAATGACAAAAACAAAGCCAGCGGGCGGTGCGCCGTGAAATTTGCATGCGTCAATAGAATTTGGGAAATTTCGCAACAGTTGCCAAAAAATCGAAATTTGATTTACAACTGCCGCATGGACCATAAATCTCGTCCCAAATATTTTGGTCGCTACGATTTCATGCCTGTAAATTGCAATTGCATTTAATTCTGCCGACCATTTTTTTTCGGACCAACAAAACAAAAAAAAAAAGAGAAAAGCAGACGAAACTCGCACACATTTCATGCGGCTTCCACAAAAGGTAAGAGCCCAAGAGACCCAAACGACGACAACGAAAAGCAATTTACGAAAAGCACGCAGCGTTTAGATCAAAAGCGAAGTCGACGACGACGACGACGACAATCGCCATTTGCCAGGGGCGCAGGACCAAGGGGGTGGTCGGTGGCGGGGGCATCTGCCTTGGACAACGATGCTATACAACGCAAAACACATCATTAAGTATAAAATTCTTAAAATGGAATTTTAAATCATTAAAAGGCAGCGGCGAAAAAAAGCCAGCCACGAGGAATTCGCAATGCGTTTGCTTTATTTGGGAGCTGCAGCAGCAGCAACATGCAATGGCAACAATTCCTGCTGCCCAGTCGCATTGTCCAAAGTACTTGAGGTTGGGGCAACGGCAACGCAGCAGCAGCAGCATCAGCAGCGCCGGCATGCAGCGTTCTTTTTTTGCTGGCCTTTTTACTTTTCCGTATACCTTGGCTTTTTTTTTGCATTTTTTTATGTACACGCCAAGCCAAACAGCTTGAATGGAAGTAATGATGCTGGCCGAACGTCGCCGAAACGGAGTCTTGAGAAAGGCGCGCAGTTGGGTAGCATTTGCAATGAGTTGCCGCTGCAGCAGCAGTAGCAGCAACAGCAGCAACAGCAGCAACAGCAGCAACAGCAACAGCAACAGCAACAGCAACAGCAACGGCAATGGCAATCAGCAACATGGCCGCCTGAGCAGCAAACGAAGCTGAACTGCCATCGTTGCTTTTATCGGCGTTTTAGCTGCCGCTGCTGTAGCTGCCCCCTCCCAAGAAACAAAAAAAAAATCCCCCTTGAAAACCCCCTCTCACAACGCCAACACTGCATTCTGCTCCTTTTGGTAACATGTTGCTGCTGTGCATTGCATGTTGCTGCCGCTGCACGAATTCTATGTTGCACTTGGAATTTGAAGTAAATAATTCTTAGCTGTTCGCTTTTGCTTTTGAGCATTTTGCAAGTGCCTGCTCTGCTCGTTAAGCATTTTGGGTGCGAGTTTGTTGCTTTTTATTTGCTGCTGCTGATGTTGCTCATCATGCAGCTCCCAAAAAAAAAAAAATAAAAATAAAAATAAGGGATAAAGGGAAAGAAAAGAATGAAAAGTGGTTCCGTTTCGTTTATCTCATGTTTTGGGTGCATTATATAAAACACTTTATGCGGAGATGCTTTCGAATTCTCGAGGAGTGAGTAAGAGATTGATAAAGTCAGATGGAGACGTATTATAGCAAGTATGCACTGTAGCCATTAAAATGAAGTATTTATTATTTAAATACATATACTTTCTACTTTTGCTTCTAGGGAATCAAATCATATCATTCTTTTTGTGCGTGGTTTCTTGAGTGACCTAAGATTGGCCCGCATGCTCGATGCCCGATGATTGACAATTCCCCAGGCGGCGGAGCAGACAATGATCTCGGATTCGGATTCGATTCCCCCACATCCTCCAGTTTTCCCATCGAGCTGCCAGCATCCGCCAAATACTCGACATTGCTGGCAATCAGACAAGCCCAAATCGAACCAAACTAAACCGCTGTAAGCCATAAAAGGCAACCTCTCTTTAGATTTCTTCCCTGCTGTTGTCTGCATTTCGCCTTTTACTTTTTTTTTTGTTACCTTTTCTGTTGTTCCCGTTTTGGCCTTAACTCCATCTTGCGACATTTGCGAGCAAATAAATTCAATTTGCTGCTGGTCAGAGGGGACTGCGACAGGTTTTTGTCGCATTTATCATCGCATCAGCAACGTCGGAGGATGTAGGATGGAGCTCCAAATGAAACGCCATTTACCAATTTATTTATTTATATAAGGCGAATATATTTTATAACCCGGAGCAAATGCAGCCAGCACTGCGGAATCCGCGCGAGCAAAAAATGTTGTATGAAGTGACCAAACTAGTTCGTTAAAATAAATTCGAGAGCCACTAACAATGTTGAGCGGACAGACGGACGGACGGAAGGACGGACCATCGGATGGGATGCTGGATGTTGGATGGACAACATGCAACAGAACAGTCGGGGCAACATCGGGGTCCCCGACTCCCGATTCCCGGTGCCCAGCTCTCAGTTCTCAGTTACCCATTCCAAAGTGGCCATGTATCGCCGATGTATGCGGCAGGGCGAAGATGTATTCCTTTTGGGATGTTTTTAATTTTTCTTTAAAGTCGTTAAGCGACGTCGCTCGTTCGTGGATGGTTTTTTCCTTCTTCTTTTTGTATTTTTCGATCCGTCTGCCGTCCTGCTGCCAGTTTTCCCCTCACCAGACTCCTTTGTGTTCGCCTTCGTTAGCTGCCATTTGCTTCCTTTGCCTTTCTAATGGAGTTTCGCAGATAACAGAGCCACAGCGAACGAGGTCTGCTCCTGCATAAGCACACACTTAGGGGTTAAGGGGATGCCCCCCTGAGAGGTGGAGGGGCGCAGCCTGAAAACTCGAAATGAAATTAAACCCTTTTCGGCGGCTGCTGCTGCCGCTGCCGCTATTGCAGCAACATGGCAACATGGCGGCTGGCTGCAAGAAATTAACATTATTGCAATTTCTGCAGCTTTAACTAACAAGCCCAGAGAATACACAATAAAACGAGGGAGAGTGAGACTCCAACCTGCGGCCGATCTCGAATATAATTGAAGGAGCCTCGCAAGACGTGGCAATAAATTTAAAATCGTTTAGAAAATTAAAGAAATTGCTGGCTCGTATTTCCATTCCAGCTTTCCCATGCCCCCTCGAAATGGAAAATGCCAACAGTTGCGACTGGGAAAACAACAGCAAGGAGGAGCAAGTGGAGCAAAACAAAACAAAGCTGAAATGCGGAAAACTGAAAACCAAACAAAAGGAGCAGAAATGCTAAGAAGTTTTTGCCTCGACGTCGACAGGCGGCATATGCAAATTTTTTACCAGAATGCAGCTAAACTTGCGAACGGGCCAGAAAAAAGGGTTGGCGGCGCAAATACAGGATAGAGTAATGAAGATACTCCTTAAAGAATATGCTCCGCTGTTCATTGCCTTTACTTGAGCAAATATTTCAGCAAAAGCCCCCCGTTTTGAATAGCCAACATTTACTGACTTGTGATTTAATGTTGCGCTACCGAAAAGTTTTGTTGGTTTATGGCGAAACTTAAATTGGCTAAGTGCCACAAATATCTTTAAATATTTTACCTACTTACATATTTACAGAAATGTTCCTTGGTGTATTTGAAGACGTTTTATAGATATTTGATATTATATTATATTGCTGAGGTGTATCTTTTAAAACTCTAGTTGGCATTCTAAACTCATTTTGCACTTAGTCAGGACAGATCGGATTGGATCTTTGGGTTCTGTGCCACAGCATTCAGTTCGTAGCCCAGATGCAGTTGATGCTTCTCGGTTTCGCGACTGCAGCTGCCCGCTGTGTTTTTGCAATGATAACAGACGGCTCCCATAGTCCCCACTTGGTGCACCCCACCAACCCCCCTGGGGCACCCCTTAACCCCCTGCAGTTCGGTGCTAGTCCGTTTCTAATCTGTCTTCGCGTGCTGTTTGCTGTTGCATGCGAGAATTGCGAAACACGGCGAACATGCAATGCAATGCGATGTCATGTCCGATGTCCAATGTCCGGCTCCCAATGTATTGGATCTATCTGCCACCCAAAAACCCCCTCGCGAATGGACAACATCAACAAGGCTGCCACATGCTGCGTTGTTGTAGGCCATATGCCTATCTCTTTCGCACGGCACAGATGCCGTCCCTATCGCGCCACCAAAAACATTTATGCAAATGCCTGCGCGCCATTATAAAATTGGATTTGGCAGCTGATTCTGATTCTGGTTCGGATTGAGATTTTGATTCCGAATCCGATTTGGGGGCTATTTTAGATCCCTCGCGAAAAATTGCTTACTTAAAACACACACACACATCAAATTAATTTTTAGAAACGCCTTTCTATTGCTATTTTTATTTTTAGTTTCCCCCTGGCATTTTCTGCTCACTTTGTGTCGTTATTTGCTTTATTTTTAGTCGCATTTTTGTCGCATTGCGAATCTCGCGAGACCTCCGTTTGGGCCGACTAAATAAATTTTGTTTTAAGCGTTTTCGCCACACTCCATATACAAAAGAAGAGCAGCTGCAGGGGGATACGGGGCAGGGGGTGAGGGGGCAGCACAGCACATGGAGCAGCCAAATAGCCAAAGATAATAAAATAAACAAAAGGTTTGCCGCCAACAGAGGAGCAGAAGAAGAAAACGCAACCAAGAAGCCAAAACACTCAGGCCAAAAAGGAGGAAAAAGGGGCTAAAGGGGAGGAGCGGCAAGGAGCATGGGGCAAGGGGCATGGGGCAGGCAAAGGTGAGTCGCAGTTGCTGCAGGTTTGCAAGCTTTATTTGTGTGTTTTATTGTGGGCATATCTCAAAAGCCAATCTTTTGCCAAGTCCGACAGCGATTCGAACTCTGGAATTGAGGGAGAACCGATTGAAGATGGAGTTCACATGTGTATGTATCTTTTGTCCGTATATATGAGGATATAAAAGGCCGAAACCATGGCCTACATCTTTAACGCTATTGCACTTGAGACTGAAACATTAATTTAGTTCGTTGGTTACAAGGAGTAGGGTGGTATTTTAAATATTTGCACTTCTGACTTTTAAATTAAGATTAAAAGATAGAAAGAGGAATAGTTTATGGTTCATATCTCCTTAGTTTTGTTTGTATTTTAAGAGATTGTATTAAACGCTATTAAGATTCATAATTTATACTTTATACTACTTATATGTGAAGAGAATATCTCAATACTTCCCTCTCACTCCTTAATGAAACTTGAATTGCAGCTTCTGGCTGTCTTGTGATTTGCATTCGGCATGTATTCACCTACCCCCAAAAACAATCTCCACCATCTGTCTGCGTCCTCGTATGCAAATAAAGCAACACGCGGCGCAACATGCAAAGTGCAACATGCAACATGCGAGTTGCCATTGCACGTTCCGGGAATAGGAATGGAAATGGCTTTGGACTGCGGCTGGGATTGGGAACTGGAATGGTTATAGGGGCATGCAGTCCCCAGTTTCACTTCCTTTCGAGCTGCCCCTCGTATCGAAAATGAATAAGAAGCTATTTTTACTTTTAAATCTTTGACCAGCCGCTCTCCCTTCTTGTGCAACAAACTTGCAGCTTGCCGCGATGTCATCGAACTATGGACAAGTATCTTTATGGTACCTGGGAATTGATCGAAGAGTACTGAAGTGCATATTGCATAACCATGTGAGCAGTCTCTTAATCCTCGACCTAATCTCCCCCTGATGTTTGGACAATCTTTTGGCTCGACTCGTATGCCAAAACCAGGATCACAATGGCAATTTATGGGAGCTTTTGGGTTTTTAGTTGGCCAATGTTTAGCTAATACCTCGAACACTGCCAAAGATACTGTGGGATTTGCTTAGAACTCTAAAATTTAAGTAACCACACAACGTGTACTTGCCAGACAAACGAAATCCTCATGTGATTTAAGGCAATTAGCACATTACCACGTCTGGGTTCCCATTTTAAATGGAATACAACAATGCAGTGTCAGTTGAATTTCTAGGAAAAAATATAGCTCCCAACTTTTCCGTTAATTTTCCGGCATAGCCCCCAGAACCGATCGGGTTTTATTTCACCAATTGGTAGGCAATTTTAATGCATATTTCATTTGAATGGGTGTAATGCGTGTTCGGGCACTCTGAATATATATGTATATTTCGGAGTTGGGGGAGTACTCCATATTGAATTATGATTTATGATTGGAACATGTTGTAGCTGGCTCAAGGGTACTTAGTCCATAGCCCTGTGAGTGTGTGTATGTGTGTGGGAAATGTGCGCATATGCGCTAGTTAGTGAGACATTCAGTGCAGCGGGAGAAAGAGCAGGAGAAAGGCGGAGAAAGCGGAGAAGTGGTGGGAAGTACTCGAACATCGAAATCGACCAAAAATAGCGACATTTGTGTGCGGCCCTTGAGTAATGGCTGCCATGTTTCCCAAAAGACAAGGATCAAGGATGTTTCCATTTTTCCTTTTTTTAACGAAAAGCAAAGGAGGCAGATAGCACAGTGCTTGTAATTGGAGTTCGAATGACTCTTATGGCCTGACAATTATCTCTAGCGATAAGACATGGCATTTTCCGAGTCTCTTGAGGTTTATCAGTTTCCCGTTGTCAAGAAGCGATCTGCTCCTTGAAGGGGGATACACATTTTAAATCTAGGGGAGACACGTTGTATTTAGGAGTTGGTTTGTAACCTAAGATTTGGTTCCCCCCAGGAATATGCTTCGCCGGAAACTTGAAATGTTCAATTAAAATAGGCTTAACGGATATTTTCCCACATCATTTTACAAGCGATTAGTTTTGAATACAGATATATGTAATTAGGCATATTTGGATTTGTTCGAATTTATAAATCTGAAAATATATTTCCTTGCTGAAGCCGCATAAATAACCCCTTCAGTGAGTGCCGTTGTATTTTAGCACCTGAGTGACTTTTATCCGCGGCCACTGCATATGAAAGGCGAGTTAAAAGCGGGAAGGTGGGAGCCCATTTTAAAATTCCAACCGAGGCGCGACAAAAATTCACACATTTGCGTGGCTAGGACCGAATAAAAATCCCATTTAAATGTGATACTTAAAATGCCAGCGACAAAAATAGTGCCCGACTGCGGTGGATACAAAAACAATGTGAAAAAAAAAAACTTGGACGAAGGTGGAGATGGGGTATACCTCACGTGGACGGTGACGAATTCGTGACGTGGAAGGACTAAAAAATGACAAAACCTTACATTTATTTGCATTTTCAAGTCGAGGGAAAGCATGGCTATCGCATTTTCCACCCTTTTCCTATTTTTTTTTCCACATTCACATTCTTTATTTCGTTTCGTTTCGTTTGCCCAGTAGTTCCTTCCGATCCTTCCGTTTTGCGGTGCAGAAAAACATTTTCCACAAGAATGAGCCAACGAGTTGGCGACATTTACATATGTGCATCTGTGTGTCCGTGTGTTCGTGTATCTGTGTGAACTGTCATCGCGCCATAGAACTGTCAACTTGATGGTAATTTTGAACAAAGCCATGAAAGCGGCAAAGGAGTTGGCTAGCTGGAGGTTTCCTCTTCTCTGGCTTTCCCCTATTTTATTTCGTGCTTTTTTCGGTTTCACGTTGTGCTAAACAAGACAAAGGATCGCTGATGGATTCCATACAAATTAAATGCCCTGTTTCGGCTCAGACAACATTTCATTTCGAATTCATGCAAAACATTGAGTATTTATGAGGTCCCCTTCAAGGACGCAGGACAATTAGCGCCTTGTCTGAAAGCGTTTCCTTTCCATCTCGAGTGCTGTATCCGCATCCGTTTGGGATGTGCAAATTACTAACTATCTCTGCTTCATCGCCACTGTTAATTAATCTCTTTTCTCTATTTGATGGTTGTTGAAAAAAAAAATAACAATTTATTTTTCACATGTGAGCGCCGCACATAAATCCCCACAATTTATGCTTATTGCCAATTTATTGCGAGATGAAAAAAATGATGGGAAAAACATGCATCGAAGCGCCGGGCAGAGTTCAAACAATCAACACCATTGTCCGGACCTCTCGCTTTATTTTAAACCGACTCCTTTCGCGTCCTGATATTGGAAAATTTACTATCGGCCACTGTGGTTGCAAAAAGGGCAAAAATCGAAATATTATTAAGTCCCAAAGCTGCACTTCAATTAAAATGCATTTTCGCAGTTTATGGGCTTAATCTCATAAACAATTTCTGCATTGTTGCAAATTCGCTCTCCTTCCTAGACTTTTTGGCATTGTTGATTGTCAGCAGACGGCAGGCAGAATATTTTGTAACCAAATAAAAAACACGGCTTCAATGGAAATTGTTAGAAAAAAACACAGTAGTGTAAGGAAAAGCAAAATTAATTTTTTTAGACCACTATTTTTGACATACTGTAGATTCATAGAAATAATTAAGTATTATTTTTTATCCATTTCCTAGAGATACTATTGAAAACTATTTTCTATTTTGTAGCCAACTTTTTGGCTAATTAAGGTGGTCTAACCAACATTAATGCACCTGCCCCATTGTCCCACAAATATTCGCACAACTTTTGGACCGACCCACCTAATTTTCCTACCTGTTTCACGGCTTGTTTTCGTATCTTTTAGCCGGCTGTGTTCCCTTTTAATAACTTTATAATGGCGTGTTGCATCACGCGCCGCAAACTTCGTGTGGACACGCCTCCTTTCGGGTAGGATGGGATGAGGCATACCCGTCCGGCAAACAATTGCAAAGCGCGTGTTTGTTGCTGCATTTCGTGCGATTCTTTTTCGGTTATCGACGATTTTCAATCTATGCGCATAACTCAAGTGCAGCAACACCAACGAGCCCGCATCATTGGACCGGGTCCGAGAGGCATATGTGCAACTTCCGATGTTGCTGTTGCTGCTGGGCGCTTAACTGATGCTGGACCCCATCAAACTGGGCAATAGGCATACACACACACACACACACACCTCTCGGCAAACAAAGGAAGGCCAAAACAAGAAAAAGGGGAAAAATCGGATGGAAAAATAGAACAGCAGCAACAGCGAAATAATATCGGCAACATTTTATTGCCCTCTGACCTAGAGGGGGTGGTCAGGGGGCCACGACCTGCTCAAATTTGACTCCGAACATCCTGCCGGACTATCGCAATCTCTCGCTCCTCCTCCGTTTTCCGCCTTATCGCCGACGTCAATAACCACCCACTGAAGTGCCCCCAAAAACCACCCACTATCCCTACACTCGCCACTCTTTCAGCCCGTTCATATCCTTGTGCGTTGTCTCGTTTTACTGCAAAATTTACATCCTGTACTGCTGATGGTCATTTTACTGTTTCCGTGTGAGGCGGAGTGGAGCGGGGGGCGGAGGGCGGGGTTTGGGCCGGCAAGGACTCTTGGCCGGCACAGTGTGCATATGAATATTTTGCAGCAGGCAACAATAAAATCCATGACATCATAAATATCGATGCGTTGCCGTCGTAACGAACATTTTCGGTGCGGGCTTAGTTCCATTCAATCCGAGCGGCCCCGAGGGCTACAAAAGGGGGTGGCGGGCCTGCGACGTTGTCACACGATGGGGTCAGTGGGGGATAGGCACACCCGCAGCAAGGCGCCGCGCGATAACTCGATAATTATGTCCGCTTTTGTTTATTTCGCACATCGATTACAATGCCGGAGTGCGTCCCAGGCCGACAGATTCCGGGGTTTTGGCCATTACGGATATTTCGGCCATTTGCAGAGGTGGCGGGGTCACCATTGGCGGGGGAGGTCTGCGGGTTGGGGCTTGTGCCAACGGCGGGTCAGGTACTGGTGCATACGTCATGGTCCCAACTCCCGTGGAATTTACAAACTTCACTTGCGGCAGGACGAATGGTTGGGGAAAATGCAAACCAAGTACACGGTGAAAACCAATACAGTTAAATAAAACTTATTTTGAGTCTAGTTTTGGTTTTTCATGGTCAAGAGTCTTTTTTAATTTCAAGCGGGCAAAAAAGTTGTCTTAAGGTTATTTGTAAAGAATTTATTATCGCATTAATTTGACATAATCATTTCGACTGTGTGTTTCAAATATCTCACTCTTTTTTTCCCTCAGTGCAGGGACTTTTCCCCCGTTTTCGTCCTTTTAGGTGTGGAGTACGTTGTCTGGCGTCGCTCGCTTCTCATAAGTAAAACGCTTGTGAGCAAAGTTTTATAAATTATCCTTGTGAGAATCCTTATTTATGGCGCGTGTGCAATTTTCATTTTATCGCAGTAAAAGCAAAGTTAAGTTAAGCTCCTGCCGCTCCCGTTTTCCAACTTTGGCCCACAGCTTGCAAATGGAGGCGTTGCACCACCGCCACTGCCGCCACCACCGCCAACAAAAACAACCATCAGCTGAGTCTCAGCTAGCTCTCTCTCCCTCTCTCTTTCTGCCCCGCTGGATGTATACGTGGATATAAATGTGCATATATCTCTGGCTCTTGCTCACTTTTTATATTTGCGCCGGCGAACTTCAATTGTTCAGCAGCCAACACAAACAATCGGGACACGAGGGGTCAAAGGGGCAGGCCGAGGGGGCGGCTTGGCTCTCAACTCGACTCGACTCTCGTATATTGCACAAATGTCTGCCCAACTATCGAGCGTTGCATTATGAGCCACTATGGGAAATTATTGCTAAAGAGTTCACCGAAACTAAGCCAATTGATTAAAATAAATCAAATTCGATGTATAATTATGAATAATTTCGACATCTAATTTTTTTCATTGCGTTTCACTTTTACACTTTTATGTCCTATATACTTATAAAATTTTTGAAATTTGTTTCTATTTTTTATTTCTTGCAAAGTATAAGCGTTAAGAAATGCCCAAAAGTCATTGAAATTTCTTAGATTTCGGCACATTTAAGCATCAAGAAATAGAATAAACTTCAGTAGATTTTTAACCCTTTTAAGCCCTTGAAGAACCAGATTCCCGGACTTTAAAGCCCACTGTTCGTGTCTCCGAGGGAGGTAAAACCTGGAGGGGGTTGTCGGTACGTCGGAAGAAGATCTCTCGTTGAGCTGCCAAAGTTTTTTATGGCCTGCATATGAATATTATGCGCTCGAGTATAAAATGTTGTTGGCCACACTTCCTACGTTTCACTTCCTGCACTCGACTCGAGCTGAGCTGCATCCTCCTCCTCCACCGGCACACACACACTCCGCACATACACAATCTCCATACAATCTATAGAGTATGTGCACATCTATCTGCAGCCGTATCTATACATCTCCGCAGATACAACAATGCACAATGGCAACAAACACAAGTAGGAATGTATCTTGGAGATGCGAACTGCAAACTTTAAAGCTGCCTTTAACCCGAGATTTCTGGCCCTAAGGCGGCAAGACAAGAAAATGCGAATAACAGGCCAACAACTTGAAGCCAAAAATCCTGTCTGAAGTTTTCTTTGTTTTCCCTGCGGAGGGAGGAAAAGAAAGCCCCTCCAACCACTCGGTGTTTGTGTGAGTGTGTGTGCAAAAAATATTTAGCTGGCAAAGTTTTATTGGCAAAATCTGTTTATGGCTTTTGAATTTTAATTAGTTTACATTATGTCGAAATGTTGCCGCTGCCGTCCGTTGTTGCAACAATGGGGCGATACCATGGCGATACGAGCGGAAGAAATAGTGTCCTAGCAGTCGAGAAGAGTTTTCATTACTATTTGTCTGCTGCCTTTCCGCACAGCAGCCGCAGCCGCAATTTTATGCGCAGGATACAAATGTACATGAATAACTAAGCAAGCCGGCAAAAGGATTGCACTGGCACAAGGGGCAGGGTCCTTGTGCTTGTCCTCGTCCTTTTTCTGTGTGCTCCACAGGATCAGCGGCAGCGGCAAAGTTTGGCGCTCTCGCCGAGACGTGCCTTGTAGCAAATTTTAATTCGACAAAAACATGAAACTCAAAACAGTTATTGGGATGTTGTTTGCCTGCAAGTTTTCATTGAGTTTCGGCTGTGTGTTTGTATTTGCCAATGCCCAAGGATGCGGCTCTTATGCAGGGGTGCTTATATTTCAAAGGAATTATAAAATTAGCTGATGCATGCTTGTATTAATTTGGATGCCCAAACTTTGACTCGACTTTTCTTCAATGGGCAATCGTTAAATTTTTATATCGGTTGTTTCACATAAGATGATTGATTAGTACTAAAATAAGACCAATTATTTGAATAATATAAATAATTCATAATATGAATTTTCGATTGCAATGCTAGTTTGCTGTTTGAACAGAGGCTTAAAGGTTTTTTCATTAAAAATCATGATGTACGATTCCTTAAGCCATGCTTCACTTAAATTCAAGTTGAAGTGATTTTAATCCAGCTAGTGTGTCG
Organism: Drosophila sechellia; assembly: GCF_004382195.2. NCBI lineage: Eukaryota > Metazoa > Arthropoda > Insecta > Diptera > Drosophilidae > Drosophila > Drosophila sechellia. The sequence continues at coordinate 11,933,154 of NC_045952.1, read as the reverse complement.
TTCAGTAGATTTTAAAGTCGAAATCGCCTAAACGGCTGCTGGTAATAGAATTTAATGATGGATTGCATTCACGTATTTGGCGAATCGCTAACGATGTTGCAGCTGCAATGTCGCCAAAAAGGAAAATCTGTAGGCCAAAAATGGCGAATGTGCCTCGCTGACGAATGGCAACCTTTTCTCTTTGCATCGTCAGCCTCCAGATTTGATGCAGTTCAGCCAAGCAAAGGCATGTAAAAAACACAAGAGGAACTGACTGCAAAAAAAAAACGAATTAAATGAGTGCTTTTTGTGGTCGCAGCTTTTGTTTGCATCGGAGTGTTTTTGCTACTGTTTTTCAGTTCATTTTCAAATCGTTCCGTTTGCTTTGTATGCAGTTTTATTTAATTCATTTTTCACGTTTCTTGCTGCTTTTGCTGCCGCTATTGACGTCGTTTGGGGCTGCAAATGTGCAATTAAAGAAACAGGTTACACGCCCATAAATCTTGAAATGCTGGCGACGTCGTCGCCATCGTCTCAGCAAAATGCAACCACAATGTTGCCGCTGTTGCTGCAGCAAAATGTATTCGTATTCACATGTCTTAATGTTGACAGCATTTTTGTGATTGTCTGACTTATTGCCAGCCGATTGATGACAAATAAATTACGTGCACTCTTTTTCCTTTTTCTCAATTTTTTTTTTTTTTTGTGGTTTGACTGGCTCTTTTCTTAGCTTTTAGCCGGCGTTTTTCCATTTTTAGTATCTGCGCTGCAGTGGCTGCTGCGTTAATGGCCTGGGTAATTGCTTTTAATTGCCATTGTAAAGTTTTTCGCATCGCAACCAAAAATGGCAGCGGCCCTGACCACTTGACTCAAGTGGCTGCGACAGATTGGCGGCTTTTCGTCGCGATTTTCACCGCTTTTCAGTACTGCCTAACTGGCGCCATGATTTTTGCCGTGGCTGCTGATCGATTGGTTGTCTATAAATAGGCTCCACATTGCTCCACTTGCCTTCAGAGAGATCGTTAGGTTAAATGTCTTGCCATGACTGGCAAAATGTCTAATCACACTTAGATTGTACAGAATGAACAATAATTAATTTAAGCAGATACCTAGGCATTATATACGTATCACATTGCTGGAAAAATGCGTCTTTTTTATTACTCCTGAAGAGCGAAGATCGACAATAATATGCAATATTTAAAAAAAAATTGCTCGGTTTGTTAGGTATTTAATTTAATTTAAATACCTAATTTATCGCACTTCAATTAAATTGTTTGAAAATAAAGGAGTATCGGGCTTACTGTTTTATAATTTCTCGTTTAAACTGCTTATCGATACTCAGACATTACCGCGAACAACTCAATTGCCGGATTCCTGCCATGATTATAACGAATAAATTTTAATTATGCGACTCACGATTTTGTACACAATTTGAATTGGGTTGACAGCGACCGACGGACACGAAAAAAAACGAAATTTTTATCTTATTCAGCTGATGGAGGGTTTCAGGTAGTATACGAAAACGTGGACCCCGACGAAATACTTATATACTTGTGTTTCAAAGCATACGGAGATGTATCAAAACAGAAATAAAAATTTATAAAAAAAAAACTTTCAGTCGACATCTTTATAAATCGCTCGACGCATAAATCAAACGAACTTTTGTTTTCGAATTTTTGTGGAAATTCTGCGGGCGTGCAGCGATTGAAATCACCGTTCGTACACTGAGCGAATTTGCATGGTTTTTAGTGTTTCTTGTTGTATATGGGTGCCGTTTCTCTGCGGTTCGTTAGTTAACCCGTTTAACATTTTAAACAATCATAGCGAAAATCACGAAGTCCTTACTCCACGGGTTGCCAACTGCGGCAAAGGAAATGATTGCATTTAAAATTCAAACTCAAGCGCGGGACGAAAAGCAAAAAACCACAAAAAAAAAACAACATAAGGAAAAAAGCGAGACCAAGAAGGAAAAAACAAACGGCTGAAGTCGGCACAAAGCCATGTCGCCATCGTTTCGGCCATCTCCTCGACGTTCTCAGGCCCAAAAGACCCCAAGTCGGCCATTTAGGCCGCGCCAACTCAACGGCGAACGGGAAAAAAGTCAACAACTGAATAAAAAACATTTTCGAATACAAATGTTGGCATTGCATAACAAACGTTTTCTAAATGAGGCTAACTAAGCAGTCGACAGCGCCGTCGACTGCGGCACAAGCAGAGGCGTGCATATGTTTGAATTGCCGATGACGATGGCTTTTTCCTGCCTCCCTCTTAACTGTTTCGTGTTTGGTTTTAACCAGCTTTTTTCCCCCTCCGTGTCATGGATTCCAACTGCTGGTGGTCTTTGTATAGTTTTTATCCACTATTTCGTTTCTTTTTTTTGCATAATACGACCACAAAACTAACGGTTAAATGGCTGGACGGCCGTCCTGGCCAAGGCAAATATTTGATTTGGTCTAAAAGTTTTTCATTTGTCGCCGTGTATCCCGCCGTTCTCCGTTCTCCTTTCGACATTTCTATGACTGATTTAATCAGCAAACTTTGACAAGAGTCAGGAAGTCAACCGTCCGGCGTCCCTCATTCCGCTTACAACCCCCCTCCCCCCCTTCCCCCCTCCCCACCCCTCCACAGGTTTCCCAGTTTTCCCCCTATTTTTCCCTTTTCCGCCAACTGACCTGTGCGCTGTTTTTGTCGACTCAGGTTTTAGGGGGCGGCAGGGAGTGGTTGGGCCGACGAGGCAGAATTAAATTAATTAGAAATCTGATAAGACTTCCACTCGAATTGCGCCTTAGTTAATTTGCTTTTTTTCGCTACGCCTCGACTTGTTCTTGGCCACATGATCCCTTTTTCGGCCCGTTTTCTATTCCTGGTTACATGTAGAAAGTATTTCGTATAATTTGCTAAGTTTGCATGTTTTAATTTAATGTTTGGCTTCTCAAAAAAACATTAAAGACAAAGGATTTATTTTGAAAGTCTTAAAATGTAAATCTAAATATATTCAAATTCTCTTCATTTTATATCTTTTAATAATCTCAAAAGTTTGACGAGTTACTTAAGGAAGGGGCAACTTACATATGGTTATGTTCATTTATGTGAATTCATTAGGTCGCTCTTTATTGTGCAGGATTATACTGTTAAAGTTATTTAACTTCCACCTTATTATTTAAAGAAATTTATATCGACGACATTCCAATACCGTTAGGGACTGAACCTCCTGTGACTTTGTTTAAATTTCCGAAACTCTCGCCACTCATCAGGTGAACCTCCTGCGACTCTGGATGCAATTTGCCGCATTTACCTGCTGCTATCTACTTTTTGACTTTTCGGCTTCTTGTTATTCTTTTTTCCGCCACTGCGACGGCTGCCAACTGCCGGTGGGCCCATAAAAAACTGCCAAATGCACTGGCCCATCTACCTAAATGGCAGAGGATTGGGCTCCGGATCGCGAGGGCAGAGGTCGTAGGACAGCGTGTGTCCTGGCCATGTCCGCTGGGCTGTCTCGCAGCATCCTGCATCCTGAATTTTCAACGGAAGGCCAAATTAGCAGCGCTGCCTCCGCTGCAAGGCGCGCGTTTTGTTTACGACGACCGGCACTTAACATTGCACTTTTTATGGCCTCGTAAAAAAACTGCACACATTTCTCGCCGATTTGAAGGCTGTGTGGAATAATTTTCGGGGAAAAACACCGACCTTGAAGGCGGCGTCAAAAAGTTAATGATCACCATCGGCTCTGGAACGATTTTTTAATGTTTCTCATGTGTTGCTCAGAAGCGCACATAAAACACGGTTCCCTAAAAAACCAAACGACCAGAAGACAATGCATAAGTCAAGGATAACTCTAACGATTGTTATTTGCGATTCCGTCGAGTTCGAATTCGTGCCGCCTGAGAATTTATAACGATTTCCCGCCGAAATTCGCCGAGAAATATCGTGTCCCGCGCCACATTTCTCATCCTCCTGCGCGGGCACGAAAATCTTGTCATGATCTCTTCGAGGACACGGAGCCACACGATCGGATGCCCAGCTGGAGCTGCAGAGTTCTCACATGTTGGCCCAAAAGGGTCAGCGAGGTCAGTTGGAAGTTAGCAGTCGTGGTCGTGTCTCCTTTTTTGGATGATCTTTTTTTAAGGCCAAACACTCGACTCTGTCAACATCCAAAGATAAAAAAGTGTTTCAACGTATACCCGAAATAAAAAAAAAATATAAGGTTCAGGTTATTTAAAAGTTAACCATGAAGATAAAGTAAAAAAAACTTGTAACAACATTTACATTCCATAGCAAGCGTTTAATACTGTTTTAAACTATATTAGTTTTCTATTCTACTCTTTTCTTTCTTCTTACTCTATTCTACTCTTCACAAAATAAAAAGTTCACCCGTTCTTATTAAATCTTATAATGATAATCCCTTCTCCAATTCTAATGATATAGAAAAATTCTTTCATACCTTATGAACTCACACCATTCATCAAACCTTGAATCCATAAATATATTCTCCCGGACCAATTATCACTTCTGGCAGGGCCATGAATAGTATTGGTAATTTATTTTCCCCGCCGGCCACTTCATTAAAGTCTTTGGGAAAACATTGAACAATAAATTAGGGGGCCTAATAAATCAGCGAAATGTGACAGAAATTTGATAAAAACAAAAATTTTGGTTTAACTGATAATGCCGGAGAGGGTAAAACAAAAAAAGCAACGACGGGGGGATAAATGTATAAGGACGGAAGAGAAGAAATACAGCGTTTTAATAAAGACTCATAAATTCCGCTGGCGACGACAACAAAAGCGACAAAACGACTTTGGACTTGCAAGATGAGCGCTAAAAATAAATAAAACTATTAATCAGGGCCAGCACGAAGAGGAAGAGCGAATAAGGATGGAAGTGAGTTAGAGTTTTCCCACACAGCAACAAAATAATCGCGTTTATAATTATCGCCTTTTTTGAGAGTAATGTTTCTTACACTTATTTCGGTTTGATTACCACAATTTCCAGATTGTATAATCTAAAATAAATATTTCTATTTCAATGACGATTTAATAATCCTATTAACTATTTAGCTAAATAGCTCATGATATACAATTTTCTCAGTGCACGGGGGAAAAAAACAGCTTCAGCGAAGCGGTCGTAAATAATTTTTAAAACAACTCTTTTTGCCAAGAAAGAGAGAAGGCAGCGGAACCTTGCGCGGTTTTTCAGCTGCTGCCAAGAAGAAAAGCAAAGAGTTTGCCTCTGGAAAACGCCAAGTGCAGTGCAACAGGAAAAGCCATGGAAAACAGCAACAAAAACGATAGAGAGAGAGCAAGCAAGAGAAAAAGGGGCGGAAAAGAGGAGCGGAGAGAGACGGCCATAAGAAATGCCACTTTGCGAATATTGTGTGCCAACGATAAACACTTCAGAGCGGCCATTAAAATCACAGTGAGAGAGCGAGAGCGCACTCGCTCAAAGAGCGAGCGCGTCCAGTGAAAATAGAAATGAACACGCGAGAGCGAAAGAGCCAAATGAATAATGGCGGTTGCCGCAAGACAAATAACCCAGCCCCGTTCTCTCTCGCTTGCTGCTGTCTCGCTCTGGCGCGGCGCGCTTATATGCTCGCCTGTTTTGACTTATGTGAAATAAATCAGCAGCCGTTGAGTAGGTGCCGTGTATGTGTTTTTGCGTGTGTGTGTGGAGGGGAAGTGCTCACACTCTCGTTTCTCGCTCTTTGTCGCTTGAGGAATTAATAAATATTATTTTTGAACAACAATTCACAAGTAAATTAACGCGGTACAGGTAAAGTAATACGGTTTTAACCCAAGATTTTAGATTCACTTCGCTTTTTCAGCGGTGTAGCAACAATAACTCAATTTTTTCGGGTCATAAACCATTTCCTTTGTTTGCCAAGTGTCTAGGAATACACATAAAAAGTATTACGCACGTCTTTAGCTGAACGATTTATGTGAGAATCGTATTTCTTGGCTGTTTATTCTCACTTTTTTTGAGTAGTCAACCTGCTACTTTTAAATATAATAAATTAATTTTATTTTCTACACACGCGACGCGGCGGCTAGTTTTTCTTCTTCTTTATCTTTTCCTATGCTTTTGCGCATGTTCCGCAAAATAAAAACGATGGAAATTACTCAGCTGCAATAGTCGCATGTTTTACGAGGGCTGCACAATTTATGGTCATTAAATTGTTAAAGAGAGAGAGATAGAGAGAAAGAGAGAGAGTTTGAAAGAGACTTTCATACAATAAAAATAAACTAAACTTTATTAACCAGCTGGAATTACAACAAAAACACTCATTAAGAGGTAAACAAACAAATACAAATGGGCAACAAATCAATAGAATGAAGAATTAAAAAAAAAAACTCGAGTGCTCATCGATTTATTTATTCGAGAAAACGACTCGAGATGTGAAAAGAGAGCAACTTGAGTTGCCATAAAGCACTCGTACTCACATTCCATCATTATCGGCTAGGTTTTGGAATTCAAATTCGTATATGGGTCATTCCACTGGGAATAGGCTGAGAGGAGAAGGAGTGCCAAGGAGAAAGAGCTAGAGAGAGCGAGCAATAGTCAATTATATAATCGGCAATTGAAATTCAGTTTCTGGCCTGTGTTGTTGTTTAAATTACAGCCGACACCTCATCAAAACGAGTGTTTTTCCACCCACGCGTTGCTGCATGCAATGCATTTTAATTCGAAATCCAGAGGATGTGCCCGCGGAACTCGATTTTTGTAGCCCAGTGTTAAGCCAGCGATCCCGTAAGCTCGTCTTTTGAGCCGAAAGCTTTGCCTTTTGCCCTTTCCAGGTACCCGGGATGGCCGACAGATGGCTCGCCGTTCTTAACCCTCTAAATACCTTTGCACAGGCACTTAGAAAAAAATTGGCAACTTGTCTATACTCAAAAAATATAAGCCATCAAACAGGTATTCTACCACAGCAATAATATAAATGGCTTGCAATTAAAGAACCTAGTTTTTTAATAAATAATGGGTTAATTCGTTCATCGCCTTATCTTCCCAGAAACCCAAAAGTTGTATAAGTGTGTTTGTATGTTTGTAGCGACGGCCAAGCCTTAGAAGCTCATTTTGGTTTTTGGGTTTCCAACACGCACAAGAGTGTCATCATCACCAGTTGGCGGGGCAAGCGGGGCTCAACATGCGTATCACCAAACCAATAAGAAAAAACAGAAATCGCATATATCCGCCGACGCTGGAAGTTTATTTATGAGTTCGCTGAGGTGGAAACACATATAGCATTGGTAATGGGTTATCTTATTGTTTATAAAGATTTAGATTTTAACTGTCACAAATTGCTGACAATTAATAAAAATCCCTAAAGTTGTTAATTTATTTGATATAGTTTTAGGAAAATTACAAAATATTGTGATATGGAGCGGTACATTCATTTATCGCATTAATGTGTTCATTTTATATATTTTTTTGTATAACCTCTTAACGATGGTTTTATGCATCAAATATGTTATAATATGTGGAATTTGAGTTAGAGAACTCGCTGGTTCCTAGTATGATATACTCTTGGTGGGAAATACAAACAAAATAAGCATTGGCCGCACCTCTCTCTTTTGGGTTTCACCTATTTGGCTTCGATTCGAAGTCACCGAAAGGCACAAAAACGTAATGGCAATTATGATTAATAAAATATGGTAGATTATAGACTTGAGACTCTTTGGGAAATGTCAAGAGCCCAAAATGGATGCAGAGAAAAGAAGGTCACCGACTATTAACTCGGTGGTTTTCGCAAGTGTACAAGTTGGTGGGTGCTACCCTGCGAATGTGTGTGTGTGCATTTGAAGGCACAATGATAAATGTGCAAAGCAAAAGGCAAAGAAAAAATAGAAATTGGGTGAATAAATAGCACAGATTCCGTTGAGCAAGCAGAAAAAAAGGAACTCAAGGAGAAAGCCGGCGCAAGGCAAGTGGAAACAAACAAAAATTTCGCCGTCGGCGAATGCGAAAAGGACAAATGGCCAAAAGCGCGAGAGCAGAGCATAGAAGGCCCAGAAACCAGAACCCGGAGAGCAATAAAACCAACAAGCTCCGAGTAGAAAGCCATTTATCAACTGCAAAAGGAATTCGGTGCGGAAGGCCAAAAACCCAGTTTTTGTCCTGGGAAAAGCTGGGGAAATGGAAATGCGAGCAAACACACGGTCAAGATGCGAGTGAAATTAAATGGACTTTTTAGATCAAGGCTTTTAATACATCGAGCTATAATGTCACTGCTCAACAACTAAATGTGTTTTTCATTAAAAAATAATGATTTGTATATCAAGTTCTAGGAAAATTCCTAAACTCCATTGCAAATATTCGACATTCCTATACAGTCGCACGAATTCGACGCAAAGGTTGACCGAATTTGAAACCACCCTAGTCGCACGCAATGGAAATAAAAAAATATCTGGCTAAGGCCAGCGACATAAATAAATAATATTTCTTATTTTTTGCCTGTTTCTGTCGCGTTGTGTATCCTAATGTGTTTGGGTGGCGGGCGGCGAAACAAGGATAACATGACTGATTATGTAAGCGAAAGGAAACGCAGTGAGCCCAAACAAAAGCGTACAGGCAAGCACATTTGGGTCCTGTATCTTTTGGCATTTTCCGGGCTTTTTTTTGGTTGTTTGCCACAGCAGGTTGAACGCCAGTGGCAAATACGCACACACCCACTTATTGTGCTGTGCGTGTTTTTGAGAAAGTGGCACAATTTTTACTTTACGAACGCCTAATGTAATAAAGCCCACCCTCCCAAAAGCTCGATCCCTGGATTCCCACAAATGGATGGCCTGCGTTTAGCATTCGCAGCGATAAAACCGAAGGAGCAGCATCAGAAGCCATAGAAAATCTGAGGTTGGCTGTCGGATGTTAGCCATGTGTGCGACTAAAGGTGGCCCAAAGCAGGGTCAATGGCCATAAATCAAACCGAAAATTATACGCATTCATCTGCTGAGCTGGCAAAAGAACGAGAAAAATATCTGCCACATTGCCTGCGGCGAGGGTGGAGCTGAAAATGCTCGCATTTCCCATTTTTGGGGGAGTTTTCCGAATGGCGGAAAATATGGGTAACTGTGCGAAAGCTAATGGCCACCAAAAATCGATAAAAGGAGAACAGCCACTTGGTTTTATTTCTGTTCACCTGACGAACGAGTGTTTTAATTGCGAGTTGAAAACGAACGGCATTCAAATATTAATTCCGTTGTTAATTGTAAACATTTTTATTCAAATTCGGCGGCCATTTATCATTCATCTAAGGAGATTAAGAGAGAGCGATTAAATTAGCATTTGCAGGCGGGCTTTATTAGCCAACAACAAAGTGCGAATGCGCTATTATAGAGTTAGATGCTTTCATATTTTAATTTTAATGCTTACAAACAAATAATAAACATTGATATTTTATTGGGTATTATTTTGTATTGGCTCTAACCCTGAAATCTTGTTTTTTTTTTTCTTGTTTATTTTGAAATGTCATTCTAAAGTATCTGAAACCTTTCATATAAGAATATAATTTGACTATAACCAGTAATTACTGTCGAAAAATACACTACTTTAAAGTCAAGAAGAGAAAAAGGTAAAAAAAAGTTCAAATAACCGGTAACAGAAAATATATACATGTAGGTATACAAAGATATATACACAAGTATAATAAGTGTTAATAATAATACGTTGAGAATGCGGCATTATCAAAGGACGTTTGAAGAGAGAGAACAGGAAAGCTGATTATTTATTTGTGTTTTCATGTCGAATTTTGGTATTTGACCCTATGAAAATGGATCTTGTTCAGAGAGATGTGTTGTACATGTGTTTAAGCTAATTTCATTAAAAAATGTTTCAAATTCAGTGTAATAGGAACTCGTGTATTTTTTCTATGTATGGGTACTACTTGGCAAATTAATTAAAATGATTTAACGACACAGGTTTATCCCTATAGAAGTAAGAAGTAGAATATATCTGGGGACTTCCACAGTATCTGCATCTCCGAGATACGTTGTTGGCCAGTGGCCGTGGAGCAGTTCAAAGTGAGCTGTCCGCCAATTAACTAATTTGCCAAGTCTCTCTCTGAGGGTCAATTAAGAGGACACGACCAACGACCAGATAGGGAAGTGCACTCATACTGGCCCACCAAACATGTACATATATATATATATATACCCACGTGAGGCACTTGCAGATAATTCAACTTGTTGCAGTTGGAATTTGTCCCCATCTCAGAGTTTACCTGCCCCGCTCACCTGGCCGTGTCAGAAGTCAAGCGAACTGATAATTGCAATAGAACAAAGTGGATCGAAATACCGGAAATGACAAAGGGAGAACTTTCTGTTTGTCATGAGGCAAGTAATTGGTGTGGGATAAGCAAACCCAAAGTAAAAGTATTTCCAACCTGCCGAATTACGTTCACCAAATGGAACAGTTCATAGGCGGATTGGGGGCCAGAATTTTCCAATTGCTTCGTTTCATGTTTATCCGCGAAGTGGCGCCAAAGTTTATCAACAATTCAACAAATTAAGATACTTTATTGCACATTATTATGTTATTATTGTGAATTGCGTGCCATTTGCTTTCGTTTCGGGAGGGGAAGGGAGAAGAGGGCGCCGACGCGTCGATCTTGTCGAGACATTAAGACATTTGCTCCATTCATGTTCCCCCCGGTTATAAATAGACCCCGCCCGAATGATAATGAAGCCTACTCCAAAGTGTGTGCAAACATCTGGCCAACAAAACGATCAAAGCCGCACACATCGGGGAATTTACATATCTCGTGTACAAATCTTGTATATTTGCTTAGTTACTGGGAATAAAAATGTATCTTTAATAACATCTTTAATATCAATAACAATATAATTGATCTAATATAGGAATTTGTATGGCTATCTTAATCAAAGCAATTGAGGATCTACAAAGGTGGCTATTATTATATTAGGAAAAATGATTTTAAATTGTAATTGATTATAAAATAAAAACGGATGACAAAAAATCTATCTAAGGAAAATGTATCTTGTATTAGTATATATTAATGTATCTTCTATAACAAGTGTCCTAATTTAATGCAGCTGACTTGTAAAATTAGTAATTTATCATGTGTAATAAATCACTAAAATATTTCCAACAACTATTACCTCTCATTTATAAACGTAAACATCCTTGCCGCCCATCCCCTGCAACATCTGCCTTGAACTGGTCTAATGGATTATATCCTTAAATGGCTGACAACAACCGCTCCAGAAACTCCTCCCTCCGAAACTCAGACGGAAACATTATCCAGACAAAGAAGCATTATTGTAATCGATTGGACTTTATTCTATTAGCGTCGGCATAATATACATTTGGCCCCTCAAAAAACAGCCACAAATTTTCCCTATATGACAAAAAATAAGTCAGGAAAATGCGGAGTGGGACAAAGAGAGAGTGGAAAACCGCATTCGTAGGAATACATTTCCCGCCATAGACTTTATTAATTTTCTAATGGATTTTACGTTTTCTGCAGTTGAAGATTTCAACATTTCAGATAAATATTTATGCGTGGGGTTGGGTTGGCTGGTAGGTTGGTAGGTTGAGTAGCTATGAGGATATAGATACGAACTTGGAAACGTACTTGTTGTTGCCACTGTCGGCGACAGGACTCTCCGGGCTGTGTCTCTGTTTTTTTATGGACAGGAATTGATTACGATTGGCAAATGGCACTCGGTGGAAGGATGTTTTGTTTATGTTTGTGCTGGTAATTTATGCTATTGTATAAATTGCCCATAAACATATAGGAAACTGCAGAGGTTGCTGGTTGGCCGTCTGTCGAGTGTTTGGTTAACATAACTAAAAACAGGAATTAACAGCCTTTCGAGTGCCTAAACGGGCAAAGTAAATTAAATGTGTGTTTAATTGGCTGTGCGGGGGAGGTGCCACTGTACTACACTGTGTGACTGCTGCACTACAGTGCCACTTGGTATTTCGTGCCCCGGGGCGATTCTTGTCAAGTGCAGCCTGCTGAAAAACTGCTAACAAAATGATACGCTTGTAAAATTCGCAGTCAGCCATCACCATTTTTCTCGCTGATTTTCTTTGCGTGCCAAGTGATACTTTTACCCGATTTTCCTCATTGGGCGGTGGGTGGCTTTAATTGCACACCAAGAGCAAGGAAAATGTGTCTCTGTGTGTGCAGTGTTTTTGGTAGTTACACTGGTATGTATTGTACATATGTGTGTGTGCTTTGGCCCGAGTTGACAAACTGAATAATTGGCAATTATTTTGGGCAAATTTTACGAGCTGATAATTTCACATATTATACGTACAGAGTTGCATAATTTATTGGGCCAACACCTATTTTTGGAGGCATGCACATGCTGAACTATGACAGACACTGAGATACAGATAGGTATGTATGTACATTGGGAATCTAGGGGTATAGTGGATATGGATATTAGAGGATATGCACACAACACAGAACTTACTAGATTTATTGGAATTTGAAAGTATCGCTTTACCTCTCGAACTCTGGCAGGAGACGCTTCCTTTTGACTGACACGAAATGAAGACAAACGGGATGATCTGGATGATGGTGATGTGATGATGTTGCAACACCAACAACAGCAACAACAACCAAACTCAAAAAATCAACGCAAAATTCAAAGAAGCTCGGTTCAATGGATCCGGAGTTTATGGAGAATTTCGGAAAAATGCTGGACATTATGGAGTGGACGGGTTTCGGTTTGGTTTGTTTTGTATGTTTTGTGTATATGTTGCTTTCGAAATGCATGTTTTTGTCTTGGATTTCGGGAATTGGCAATCTCAAAATCAAAAGAGAGATGTTCCACAAAAAAGAAAAATGGCTTTGCAACGCATATCGAATAAGTGAAAAAAAATATATGTGAAAATTCAAAATGGGATTTCTCACAAAAAATTCTAATTAAATCATAGGCAAAACTATAGGCTAAGGGGTTACAAAAAATATAACAAAACTTCGACTTACCTAGCCAGTCTGGTAGAAGTGAGCCCGCAAGAGATTCTGAGTATCTCTTACCTGGAAAAAATAGAGAGAAAAAGTTTATAAAGGTCCAGGAACGCAATATTGCCTCACATGTTAGTAAATTAATTGAAGCAGAGTTAATATAAAAAAACGTAATAAATATAAATACAAAAGATAAAAAATCAAAAAATAGCAATATTAATACATAAATTAATATAATTATACACTTAACAAATTTAATCTTAAAGTAAGTTCAATTTTTAAATTAAGGTATATTAGAATTGTTTATATTAGTAGGAAACTTAAAAGACATTTAAAAATATTGGGTTTAAAAGATATAAATAAATATAATATTATAAGGAACACTTTATTTTATTAAGACAGAAAGCAAATATAAAAATATTAGCGCACATATATAAGAATTGGAATACAACGATATGGCAAACAGATAATTTTGCATATTAAGGTTGAAAACTTCCACTTTGGTTGTAAAATGTAAAAAAATAATAATGTTTAAATTGCCGCGCCGTTTGAGAAACTATAAAAGCCACATGACTCGCTAAACAGAGAGTTTTTCATAAATTTGAGGATGCCGTAGGAATTTCGTTTATGCGCATGTAAATAACCCCAGGTAAATCATAATTCTAAGCTCAGCCCGGGGACTGTTGTCCCATCTCGCAGCGCTCTCTAATGCTAATCTAATAACTTTAGCCGTCTCAAGAATTTATTTGCCTCAACAGCAGCGCACAAAATTATGCACGGAGGGCAGACCCTAATCCTCCGCCCGGAGGTAACCGTGTTCCCGGCGGAAGACGTTGGAGCGCGTCAGGTGTGCGCATTAAAAAGGAGACCTCCTCCATCCCTAGCAACCTAGTAAATTCCGTACAAAGTTTTAAATAATCGAAAACGACAAGACGCACTTGGCGAAAAGTTGAAGCATGTAAAATTTGCATAAATAACAACTAAATGCAACTTGGCGCTGGGCAAAATGTTGCCAAATGATGAATTGAGCAGTAGACAGGGAAGGCAAACACACAGGGTAATTTTAAGCCAGATAAAGATACAGGAAAAGCTGAAATCTCTTAATAACCAGGTTGTACTTCAACTTTTTACGATGAGTCATAAAACGAAGGAATAAAATGAAAAGATGCTGATGCCAGCTTGGTTTAAAATATTTAGTAACATTATTTATATGCTTGAAACCAATTATAAAGCAGTTTAAATATATTTAAATAGAGAACTTTTTATGATATGATCTGATAAGATATCATATTTCTTTATTTTTTTGGTTATGTTAACAATGATTAGCTGAATAAGCAATGTGACACATTTACTGGAGCTCAACAACGAATCATTTTGGGTGCAATGAAACCCATTTGATAATATGTTCTCTGCCATGGTGACAATCCACCTTCATTGTAGCTTGCTGGTATTTTGGTTTTTGACTTTGAATGGTTTTTTCATGAACTCCGTCGGTATCCCAACATCCCCCCAACAGCCCCCTTTTTGCACCCCCCTCGAAAGTTGGCAACTGCAGCCAACTCAATTGGCGCGTCTCTGTTGGCGTCAAAAATGGGCGTAGCTCAGAAAAAATGAGAAATAAAATCAGCCACGGGAGGAATCAGGCCGAGGAATTTTGTATTTTCGCTCTGTCTGCCGCGCTGTTGTATGCAAATAAATCAGCGGCGCCCCATCATATGTCTCCGGATCGGGGGGGTTGGACGAGGGTTTCGGCCTGCTGCAGTGCGCAAAAACATATCTCACACTATTTGTCATGCTTTTAGATACTTTTATTTTAAAATAAATTGCAAACTCTTTTGCGACAGTCGCCTGTGCCCGTTGCCCGCTGCCCTCCGCAATATTTTATAATGAAAATCCGCGACATGTGCATGGTGAATGCAGTGGAAATGCAGCAGCACCATTTTCACATTCGACTAAATTTATCGCGCCAGCAGTTCAGGATTTTCCGAATTGGAATAAATGCGCAGCAGCCAATAAATAAGTTAAATTAATGGCCGAGTGTTGACTAATTTTTTGTCGCCACTTCCCCGTTGTTATGTCCTTTGTCGTTGCCTCTGCTCTATTGACGGTTAATAAAATTAGCCAAATTTACGTCTCTTTACCCATTCGGCCATTAACAATGACCATCCCCAAAACCGAAAGCCCAGATCCCGCAGCCCGCAATCCAATCTCATACCATCTCGAACCCTTCCGATTGCATCCCTCAGATGGGCGGCGCAATCTGTTACTGGATGTGCCGCCAAGCGTGAGAGAGTAAAGTCCCTTTGCCCGGATTTATTATTTTTACAAGATAAATGCAACATTTTACATTGGAATTTACGGGCGTGCGCCGAAAAAAGCCCCAACAAAAACAATGCCAAAGGCAAAAACAAACAGTGACAAAGTCAAAAGTTGCGGAACAGTGGTACATATTAGTGGGATTATTGATTGAAATTTATATAACAAAATATATTGAAACTGTATTAGTTTCAAATAACAATTCCAAAGCATTTTAAATAGAACAAAAAAAATTTAAAGAAATTAGTTAGAATTTGACAATTTATGGCAGTATTTTTATTATCACAAGTAATTTGTTAACAAAATTATTTAATGTTTTGATTTCGTTCATAAGATTCTAAAATGACCCAGTAGTTTTGTAACCACTGTCCGCTGAGAATAAATTTCACGTGCCAACAAGGGACAGGGGGTTGAGGCAACAACAACAGTAGCAACCGCCAGCGGCCTTTTGGCCATTTTCGATAAAGCACATTTAAACAAATGAAAATCCTTTAAACGAGGATAACACAGAGAGAGCACGTCCATGCTCGGGTTAACCCCATGACTCCAGGAACCCCTGGCAACACCGGAACCCCCTGGCCCCCCGCTCGAAAACATCCCATTCACGCAACGGATTCACTTGAGTGTGTAATTGTGTATTTATTTGCGTTATTTGACAAAATATCAACAAGCACAATCAATCCTCAGCAGTCAGTGGAGTCGGCCATCCAGGGAGTGCGACCTCCCATCCATTTGGACCCCCGTTTAGCCCCTTTTAACCCCCTTTCTGCTGCAAATTGCAAATGCTGCCATATGTCTGCCAGGGTTGCCAGCCAGAGAAATCCATTTAAATTAAAGCTGAGTTGAGCTGCATTCGAAAACGCATAAATATCGGTGTGTCTCCCCGAGTGTATGTATGTACATACATATGAATGTATGTATGCACGTTTGTATGTTTGAATCCCCGCCAGATCTGGCTACAAGTGTATATGTGCGTTGTGAACTTTCAATTTGAGCTGAATTCAAATTTAGACCAGGCCGGGGCAATAAAATGTGCAAAAAAAAGAGAAATTGAAAGAATCGATTGTTGCTCCTCTTTCAGAGCCAAACTGAACTTTGGCTCAATTTTCGCACAAATTTAGAGACTGCAAAAGGCAAACAGGACTCTGCATATCCTATGGGGTGTGCACAATTGTATCTTATGCAAATTTACCTAAATTAAACAAAATCTTTGAAGACAGAAAAATAAGTTTCGAATTTATAGGCGAAACTTGTGTATCGAACCTAAGTAATGGACGCAACTTCAGGCCTAGACCTCGCAGGACCTCCTGAAATGCCAGGACCACCCATACAAATACAACCCCCCATCCCTTTCCCCATTGCGAGTGTATTTGCGAGTGGGTATCTGAGTGTGTGTGTGTGTACAATGCGACAAAGACTTATGGTTTCAGTGCCGGAATTAGAAGCTTTCTCTGCCTGCATTTCCACTGAACACCGAACACACTGCACTTGTTGTTGCCGCCGCCGTCGGTGGAACATTTGTCGTCCTTGTTGCTGCTGCTGTTGCCCGTTGCAAAATATATTGCAAATAACTCTCAATATATCGTAAAATGTCTGCTGCTAGTACAGTAAATATGCAAAGCTCGTTTAGCGCAAACAGTTGGGGGTTTATTCGGGGAGGTGTGGAGGGAGGTTCTAAGGGGGTTCTTGGGCGAGTTTTAGCCACTGATTTAGAGTACTGGCAACTTTTGGTGCTGGCCAAAGAAATGGATTCAAAATAAAGCCCCTACGAGTGCATAAGCGTGTCTTTAATCATGACCATGACAAAAGTACACTGAGCGTTAGAGATCATTAAAACTTAATTTTGAAACTGCCATGAAATGGTAATAAAAATATGTATTTTGACGACCGCTTACGAAATGATTAAATTTTAAATGTATATTCAAATCTGAATTGATATCTTATAGATTTATCATATTTTTTGTAGCTATTTTTCCCATTTTTAATTTGAATTAATGTGGTTATACCAGTTTTTTATCCCGAAAGCTGGCTGAATAAATGGGTGGTACTTGCCCCACACAAACTGAATAGGAAAACATATGGCATTTTGCGAGTACATTGACGATGGGTCGCACACTTTGACAGTTAATTTTGCAATTGTATTTCAATAACAATAAATCTGCCCGTACCACATAAAGTGCGCTGGTGTGTGTGAGTTTGGGTTCCATGCAATTGTGTGCAGCTGATAAAGCCTGTAGGACCAGAACATTTGGCGCAGCAGCTAATACGGAATCTAATTAAATTTTAGCTGCACTACGCACGCCCCAAACATCTGAGTACATGCCAAATGGCACAACTGCACTCCCGTTGCATACACATTGATCAATTAACAGACAATATTTTCATTTCGCCAATGGGTTAATTTATAAGCAACTGCACGGCGTTTCCCCATTTCACCAGTTTTCCAAGGGACTGGCTGAGGTGCGAAGCTGGTGGTTTTGTAACTAGATAGATTATCTATAAGTGAGTACCAAAACTTTATCACTTGTAATACTTTTAACATTTAAATAAAAAAAAAACACCAATACTATTACTTATTAAAAAAACATGAAGAGGAAAACACCACTTTTGATTTTAAGTTTTTCTTGATTGCGTTCAATGCAATCTATATGTTAAGTAAAGAGGTGACCAATAAGGGGAAGGTTCTAACCATATTTTTAATGGCGCAAAATCCGGGAAGCAAATAAAGAGACGAGCACGCGACTCAGCCGCATGGCCGACAGGTGCTGCAATGGCCGCCCGTCTGATGCGGACTCGCCCCTCCCTGTCACCATCTACCCCTCTCTTTCTGTCGGCAGGGGGTGGCTTGGCCCATCCCTTCGCACCCTTGCAACTGTTTCCTTTCGTCCTGACAGCCTGCACATGTGTGTGTGTGTGAGTGGGTTCGTGTGCTTGTGTGATGGCATTCCCTGGCAGTCGAGGAATGCCAAAAGTGCACTTCCCTTCTCTTTCTCGCCGCAACCACCTCTCACGCTCTCGCTCTCTCTCTCCCTCTCTTTCTCCGTTGGCCTGCAATTGTTTTGCAAAGAAGTCCCCTCGAACCGTGTGCTAAATGTCAAGTTCAAATGGCAAAGTTCTTCAAATGAAATGATGCTGGGTGCCGGGAACTGGAAACCGGAGTTTGCAGACGGAAGTGCAACTGGAATTGTTGTCCCACCTCGGCTGCACTTTATGATCTGTGAATTTGTTGCCAATTTGCAATTGTTGCTTTAACCGTTTAGTTAATTTGGCTTGAAAGTTTTGCCATCCTGGGGGTAATTTCGGATATGTAGCCTAATGGAGAGTTGGCCACAACAATATGTTTGGAATTTGGCATTTTACTCTAGATAGTAGGGGTTTTAGTGTTTCAAAAGACGGCTTTTTTACTTGTTAAGCCGTTTTTGTTTTTATTATTATTTCAACACAAGCACAAAGCATTTTAATTTAGTTTGCTTAATACTTTCGTTTATGTGTCTACCATTTGATACATCTTAATTTATCTGAGCTAATAAATTTCAAGGTAAGATAAGCTACACACCTTTTAGAATGTGCATTCGCGTTGACCTTTGTTGACCCTTGGGGACACTTTGCACCCTGCGAGTTCCCATTACAACGGTTTTTCTTCTACCAGAACTGGAAAAAGTGTTTTTCTGCACACCAAGGCAGGGACTTGCAAGAACGAGTTAGTGTGTGTGTCGTCTACTTGGGCGCGTGTGTTAAGCTTCACTTGAATGTGATTTATGTGATCCGCTACAAATTTATGGCCCCAAGTTTTGTTGGCTCACACACACCAGCACACTAGACCATGAGCAAAACTCTTTCTGGGCAGAATTGCCGCGTGGTGCGCCTTTTGTCCCCCTTTTACTGTTGTGGCTGCAATTGTTGCCGTTGTCAACGTGCCCCCTTTTTCCCGTCCCCATTCCTATTTTCCTTTCATTTCCCCAACACCGAAGCTGCCAAGTGACACAAACATACAACTAACTATTTTCTATATATTAAGCGCCCGGCAATTCCAGCTGCAATGGCGCCTCCGGTCGGCCAAGAACCCACAATGATTAAATTGTCAACTTTGCTTCCTTTTGGGAATAAGCGGGTGCCAAAGGGGCTTACATTGCACAAAAAACATTTCTTTTACCAAAAACAAACTATTTCTTGTTGAAAATCTTTTGGAAACGATGACCTAAAGTTTGAATATAATCAAAAATAATTATTGAATCCTAAAGTTGCTCAAAAAAATATGAAATTTCTATGTCATTTAATAATAATAGATACTTTTATATTCCCAATTATATAAACATTTTTTCGTGCAGAAATCTTTGCTTCTTGTTGGTCACTTGGCTGCTCAAATGCGCGGTGAATACTAAATATCCGGACTCGCTTTTCGCATTCCCGATTCTCCTCGGCCAATGTCATCTGTTCCAGAAAGCCCCCTCGTTTCTCCACCCAATTATGAAATTGTTAAGCGTCCGCGGCGTTTGCAACTCTAAGTGACATTTGTGTGACAGACATGTGCGCGGCGTGCATCCGTGAGTTTGCTGCTTGACACACGTGCTCTAAGCCGCCGGTTTACCTGCTCCACATCCACGGTAATCCTATATATTAACCAGATCTGGATTCATCATAATGTAAAAAAAAGCCTGGCGAAATTTCGCCTCACAGGTCAAGTGATTTGTTTATGGGCAAGCCGAACCTCAACGGCTGGCAATTTGTTGTGACATGTGTAAGCGGCACGCCGGCAACGACCAACAACAACTCATTAACCCATGCTGAACTCTGCAGCCCCCTTGGCCAACTGACAGCTACAAAATTGAGTTAGTTAACAGTTTTATACGCCGAGGCGCGCATTTCGCGTGTTTCCGCAGGAATTCAGATACAGATACAGATTCGAAGACGGTCACCGGACGCTCGCCGGTCGTCGAGATGCAACCGCAGCGAAACTGAAGACGGTCGACGGGACAGATAACACCCAAGAGTCTGGCTCGGGATCCGAGCAAAACCCGGGTCCCAGCAACAAAGCAGCCCAAGTGACACTCACAAAATCTGACAGAGGCAGCGGCTTTACCGAGTTGTTTTGTTGTTGCACTTAGAAAAATGGTTTAAAATGGGTTTTCCAATATTTCATCTTCATTTTAAAAGCGAAATAAGCACGTGTGATGAAGCTTGGAATAATTTATACCGAATTATTCAAATCAATTTTTTTAAGGATTTTATAGTTAAATGGTCACTAAACCATTTTCCCGCAGTGCATCGTTGCTGAGTGACTTGCGCGCATGCGCAGCCGTTTTGCTTTATTACAAGGACAAGGACTGGGCCCAAAAGGGGTAAAAGGAGTAAAGAGGGGCTCGGAGCGAAGGCCTGCCAAGTGACACATGAAAACGAAACGAAAATGACAGCGGCAAGTGACACTTGGCCGGCAGCAGTAACAGCAGCTCAGAGGATCGCCATGGCGGTGGGCGGGGGCTCAATCTGACCATTGTAATTTCATTTGTAATTAGCTGAATGCTGAGTGTCGCATGGCACAGTGGGCCAAAAATGTCGGGGGCAATGCCAAAAATATAAAAGGAACAGAACAAAAATCGAGGGAGCCTGGTGCGACATTTTGGTGCGCCGAATCCCATATTTTATTTCCATTGCCAAAAGTGTCATGTTACAAAGATTTATGGGCGCTGTCAGTATGCCCTCTCTCTCTCTGCTGCTCTCTATCTATCCCTCTCTCTCTCTCGCTCTTCAATCCAGCTCACGCCCAAAAATTTTGTCATGTTTTGTGTTTGTGTCACAGACACAACACAACAAACTTGCGCATAAATACGTAAAAATACTCTGACCAATTCCAAATGCATCGAGTGCGATAAACAGGGCCCAAAATACTTGGCATACGACTTTTGGCCAGTTATCAGTTTCAGTTTGGCTCGGTGATTTACTGCCGAAAGTATTCCCAAAACAGAAAACTACCTGTTCTATTGATCTGAGGCCCTAACAGTCCCTAACTTTCTCTTCCATCCTCTAGTTCGAATGTTTGGGCTGCTCAGGTGTCAATACACTCGCCTCCGGCAGCCGCAGAGGCGTCTTGGCCTCCTACTCCAATCCAATCCCAATCTATCCGATACCATCCCATCCAATCCAATCCGTTCCAATCCCCCTTCTTCCTGACCAAAACCCAACTGACAATGACATATTTGGCTGGCACTTTCATCGCACGTCCATGTTAATATGCTCAAGATTTATGGCCCCAGCTGACAAAGGAAATGGCATTCTGGCTCAATTGTCGTTGCTGTTGTTGTGCACATCCATTTTGTTGCTGCAGCGGAAAGTTGCATAATTTTTATGGACACTCGTTAATAGATCATCGATTGAGATTACAGGGAAACGCTCGATTCTGGGTCGGTCCTACTGCGGTGGGTCTGTCTCCCTACAAAATTCTCATGAAATCGGGGGAACGTGATTTTGTTGTCAGTTCGGTGGGGGTTGGTAAAAGGGCGGGGCGTGATTGGTATATTTCCACTAAAACAAGACCGCAGTAAAACCAACTACGTTTTGAAAATAATTAAAACTTTTCATGTTGATTTCAAAATATATTTAGCATTTTAATCAATTTTCCGAACCAAAGTTTAAAAATAAAATCTTTTAATATGAAAGCGGCATCATTATAATTGTTCATAACTTCTAATGTCTTTCAAAAGCTAACATCTATAAGATACAGGTAAATCCAACCAAGATCCCCTAACATCTCCAGGTAATCTTAACTGGTATAACAATCTTCTTTGCAGCTCTAACCTTGGTCTAATCAGAAGAATTATCTCACCTCTGCGGACTCCCATTGACAGCTGCGAATATCGTAAACGGTCTACGGTCACCTGTATTGTTCCAATTCGAATAAAGGTGAGATTGAGATTCATTCCGCCGAGAGCAGATAAATTTATTCCCAAAGCAACCACTAAACCGGCTGAGCGAAATGATGATCGATCACCAGGTGAGCGAAAGAGAGGAGCCAGATAAATAGAGAGAACGCGCAAAGAGAGCAGATGAATAAGAAGCCGAGGGAGAAAGAACGAGCGCATACCTGTGCGGTGAGCAAGCAACTTATGCTGTGCATCAGGTGAAGATCACTGAAGATTTCCAGCCATCTGACATTTCCAAAATGGGTTCATGCACGCACACCAGCACACTTGTCCCTATGGGCGATCAGTCACTTGTTTCTATGAGCGATCACCACCAGGTTCATTTCATTTGCCCAACGGACGCGGACATTGTCAAGACGTTTGCTCTTTTTTCGGGTCTGCGCGATCAGCTGATCATGATGGCCGCCAAAAGCAGGTTTTCAGCTCAACCGAGCATTATTAATCATAAGCCGAAAGAGGAAAGAGAGCGCACCTCCAACAGAGTGAGTGGGAAAGACAACAAACGCTTTTCAAATACCACAAAATTTATGGCTTGAAGCCAAGCCGACGGCAAGCAGTCCGCGACATGCACAAAAGTCATTTATTTCGCGGACTCTGCTTTTTGACCTAGAAAATCATCGGTAGCCGCTGCGATTTCGATTCGTATCTCCCAGATACACACGCACTTCCGCTGCCGCCGAACCCATAAATTATATGCACTACATTTCTACAAATTTGAAACTTGAACAGGGGGGACCAAACTCCTTTAGGGGCTCCGATTTCAAATCCCTAACTCGCTGAAAGTCCTGCAAACTAAAGACCCTTCATTTGTACGCTGACCAACGCCTTGAACGGATCTTACAGCTTTCGCAGCCGTGATCTTGACCAAGATCGAGGCCAGTTTACCGCCGGCATTTCGCGATCTTCGCAGCGCGTTCTTTTGTTTTCGTTCTCCCCCCGTTCGTTTCGTTTCTCGTGTGTTTTTGCTGATCTGGGGCAAATTGGTTTTTGGCGGTTAATAAATTTTCAAATTAATTGACTAATTGCATACCCACAGCGAAGCAAACAGAATGGCAATAAAAGTGAATCGAAAGAGAGCAGCCGAAAAGATACGGATGTAAATTCCGCGATAAGACGGATTCCCGGACATTTGAAGCTAGTGGCTCATCGCGAGCAAATATGGTCACTACTCCCCAAAGAGGTGGTTCCATCTACGATGTATCTGTTTTTCGAGTTCCAACCGTTCATTAAGTGTGGCTTAGAAAAACAAACTGCAATTCCAACGTGTGTTCACTTTGGATCAAAGATTCAAATGCACGTTTTAATGACACAATGATATGGTAAATTACGCCAGTGTAAATGCTATTAGCTGTGGCCTGTAATCACGGCTCCTAAAAGGAGCTTAAAGTGTTTTGCGCTGTTTGAGGAGTGCTTATTGACTTAATATTAAATACACGTGTGTTTTGGGAGATTTTGAAGCAAACAAAGTTGCTCTGGGGAAAAAGAAGATATTTAAACGGGAAATTTTTATAAAACAAGCTATTTATAATATTTCAATGTATTATTTAGGCCTGTTTTATACGAATTTTATCATTGTGATAAACAACATTCTATGTTTCTAATAATTTAAAATTATTATTATTATTTTCTGAACTTCCGTACCAATATTTAGCACATACTTTGCCAGTTCATTTAAATCTCCCCAAAGTGTTTATTACGGCAATGAGGCCAAAATTACTAATTCATTAATTGAAACCTGCCTCAGTCCGGTGTTGACCAGGCCAGGCCAGATGTCCATTGGCTCTTTGCTCGTTGGCGACACACGCCACGATGTCCTTGCCAGGGCCACCCCCTTTTCGTCCTGCCCGTCCTGCAGATGCTGCAAATGCCAACGGTAAAAACGAAAGTGCCCTGTTGCCATTTTATGAACTGTTTCTGCTCCGTTGGAAAGAGTACAACACTTACACTTGCCACACACAAAGTGCTCCCCAGTTAATAATTTCGAAGTGTGTAAAATCAAATTGCCAGCACGTTGCGAATGCGGATGTGTGAGCGGAGTATCTGTCGGATAACATGGGTGCTGTGTGTTGGGCTAATTTGCCAGTGATTTGAAGCCCATCAAATTAGTGGCAGAATTCTTCTTTGAGCTTTGCTGCTTGAATAATTTATGCATGAGCGTGGTGCGACAGTTTTTGGACTTTCTTTTTCGTTTCCAGCATATGTGGCATATTTTCGCACTCTGCACATTCTTTTATTGTCTACTTTTTGTTGGCTGTGCCAGGACGGACATTTGTCCGTATTGCAGGTGCTGTCGTTTGTTTGTCTGGACTGGGTCTACTTCTCGTTCCCTTTCTCCATTTCTCCTTTCTCTACTGGCTGTTATTGTGTAATGTCTATGAATATGAATTATGGAAATTGCAGCGCCACAACGACAAGGACAACGACCAGCGAACAAGAGCCTGAGTATTCAAAATACTCACAGTCGCATTTGGCACAATTTTTTGTTGCCCATTTTTTGTCATTCGTTCGCGAATTTTAAAACTCTCCTGGGAGGGTTTTTTGTTGATTTTTGGGGGCGGTGCTTCCGCATGTTTGCAGGCGATTTTTGAGGTCGTTGGTACAGTGACCGAGTTTGGTTTTTTTTTATGGATTCGATCCCTTTTAAAGGTTGGACCTAACATTTGCTAACTATGTAGGATGATCAAGAATCCTTGCTTAATTTGAATGTCTAGCTACCAGAATTCTAATAAATAAAATGCGTTAATCCCGCACTTCGAAAAAATCCCACATAAATTCAATTAAATCGAACACCGGCTCTGGCGATTCCAATATTATACAAACGAATAAAAAATAAGGAGCTCTCGTTCGCCCCCATGGGCCACGCCCCCTGCGTCGGACATCCGCCGCTGACATTTACATTTAATGCTTGCAAATTTAACAAATAATATTCAATTAACAATTTGAATATGAATTTATTACAGGGGTGCCGGCCGACGGAGGCCGAACCGCGCGTCCAAAGTGGTAACAACTTCGACATCGCCAACCGACATGTGAGGGGAGGGTTTTAGCGGGAAGTAACGAGTTGGCCAAGTGGCCGACTTGTTTACCCTGCCACCAGCAAACACACAAGGCGAAAAACAGACAAAAAAAAAACAGAACAAAAACAACCACGCTGAAAACAAAACAAAGCCGGGGAGGCGAAAAAAAGTTATGTGAAAAAGGTGGGAAAATGCAAGCATTGTTAGCCTTTTGGCCAGGCTAAAAGGTAACGAAGCATGCAGCCACTGACGGATAAACGGACAAACGGACAGCTATACGGACATTCAGATGGAGGAAGCCGCGCAGGAAGCACAAGGAGCATGGCACGACTCCTGTCAGGCCGCACATTTCAATAATTATTAACTGCAACATTCTACATGCAACATGGCCACATGCAACCTGCAACGCGCCGCACAGTAGCAACACACACACAAACATATGGAGTAACTAGGGGGACCAGCAATTATCAAAACTTGTCCAAAATGACATTTTTTCCCGGCCAGCCAGGTGGACGCACATGCATTTTAGAGTTGGGGGCGTCAGCCCGTTGGCCATTGCATTTTGGCACGTTGCGGATTTTGAAATGCAAACACGGCATTTAATTCTATTAAGGCCGCTATTTAATTATCTCTTGCGGCTACGGACCCAAATCGCTGCTTTCAATGTCAGAGAAGCCGGAAGAGAGTGGTTTCCCTGTTGGGTCGAAGGACCCCTCCCCCACAAGTTGCCGCTTAAGTGCTGGGCATAATCCACAGCCAGAAGCTGTGCGGCTTATCGGTGCTTATCTGCGAGAGTCAAAAGTGATGCCACACGGGGAAAAGTGGAAATCAAATTCTATATTCTCTATTTTGTCATGTAAAATATATAATAGGGTTACTTAAAACCAGTTTATGTATTCTTGCAAGCTAATCATTTTCTATTTACACTAATGTTTTGGATTCGATCAAAACACGTTGTTTAGCAACACACTTTTCTCTCCGTGCACAGTTGGTGGATCTTGAATCGGGGATAGTTGATCGCAGATTCCCAAGTAGCTGTCCACTTGTTGCGCCTGTGCCAACATTTAGCTACCGATTTGCACGAGATTATCAATTGAATATAAATAATAAGTGGGAGCGAAGTAGCTGACTGAGCAGCAATCTGGGTGGCTTAGCTTTACTGATGGCCCGGCAATTTTTCGCCCCAATGCCCCGGCAACAATGTATGTAATTTGAGTGGCCTGCCCGCAAAAAACCAAAAAAACTCAAGACCCGCGCTGATCAGAGGGAGGCATCCATGCCCGAGTCCCCGACTTTTCCCTTGTTCACGTGTGTAATTGGATTTTAAGAAGTAGCTGCGCGAGACAAGACTGATTGATAACCTCACATCAAAAGGTCCCAAACAACAGGCTGAAATAAACGCCTTCAGTGGCTCTGGGGCTTTGATGTTCGCGTTCGGCAGCGAATATCTTAAGAGGATCAGATATAGACGAATTTGTGATACACTGAAATAAAAAGGGATGCAAATATTCCAGCGAATTAAATATGGAAAAAGAAATGAAAATTCCATTATTAACTTGCATTATCTTTAATCGCTGTATGCATTATTTGAGAATAATTAATCCAGCTGTAAACTGCAGTCGACCAGCTTTATAGAATTACATCTATTACTTAAGAAGGTCGGAATGTTTGTTACGTTTTTATATTATAATTAAATTAATAAATTCATATAATCATTTGAATGCTCTAGCAAACTCAGACAATGAATAATTAAACAAAAAAAATGTATTCAAATTCATATTTTATCTGGAAAGCTGTTAATTAACGAAATTAACACTCAAAGTGTAGGGTATGCAGGGAAAACACGCAATTCGGCTACTTGATCGTCGGCGGGAACAAGAGTCGATAGCACGAGGTACTTTAGGGAAAAGGGAGCCGCTCAAACCAGGCTTCCAACCGGGCCAAGATCTGGATTTCTTCTCCCCCTGCCCATCCACCGTGCGTGTTGGCCGCGTTTGTTGGCCAATTGAATTGCCATGTTTAATATTAATTGCCAGCGGAGCAAGCAGCTCGAACATGGCGAGCTCCCTCGGCTGGAGCGTAATCATGGGACAGTGAATCAATCATTTCCACACGCGGCCCCCAGGTTTTCCCGGTCCACCCACAGCCCCGCCCCATTGATTCATGAATTTTGCCCACCTAAAAGAGGAATACTACAATATTTTAGCCACCAACACCATAATGGGATTAGTTCTCTACGGTTTGTTAGTGGACCTGCTCTACACTCTATACTCTATACTCTATTTTTCGGAAAACTTAAGAGCGAATAATGTAACGAAATAAAAGTGGAAATTTTCTTACCCATGTCTGTTGATATGCCGCCGTATTGTGTTAAATCAGATCTTATCTTACCTGAAAATGCAAGCAAAGCGGAGAGAAGAAAACGTTTAAAAAATGTGGAATCAAAATTGTTTGCTCTCAAGAGATCTCGAGATGCAGATGGATGGTCTTTGGACTATATGGGGGTACGTGGGGATCTAGGGGGCAGGGGATCGTAGGGTTAAGCAGCCGCACGTGTTGCGGAGCCGGTTAAGATTTGCCAACCGAAGCTTTGTTGTTGTCGATGGAATATTGGCTACTGACTAGAGAAATATGAAAAGGTACAAAAAGATAAATGATAATTGGAATCAATTAGAGGCACGCGGATTATTGTATTATAGCAATATTAAATCAAAGTCAATAGATCTATTTTAATTGTTTAATTATTTGTATAAAAATATAAATTAGAAAACAATCAATAAGCCATTCTCCCAGGTGTAAACTATAACTACATTCCTTCGAATATCCCATTTAATAGTCAGTTTCAAGAAGGGTGTTGTTTCTAAGCCACTCAAAGTGCACTTCATAGCTCATGATATCTCGTCTGGCACTACGAGAGTCTTTCAAAGTTTGAACTAGGGCTATCAATCGCGGCATTATCGCCTGTTTCTATCGCAGTTTGCTGGATGTCTCGCCTTTTTCACGATATTTAGCGTCGCCTCAGCTTTGTTTATGCCATGAAAGTGCAAAATGTAAACAATCCGAAATGCCAACGCCTCGAAAAGGGTCGATGAGGGGGCGTCGGCAGCTTGCCGTGGAGGTAAAAGGTAAAAGTATAAAAATATGATTTAATGGCAGCGATAAAACACGTGTGTATTTAAATATGCGCGCCTGGCGCCTGAGTAAACGTAATTTCCAGCTAACAGACACAGAGACAGCCGAGTGCCGCACACAGATACTGCTACTATGTGGCCATCCAGACGCAAAGAAACAACAAAGAAAATATTAAATTAAAAAAAGAACAAGAAAACGGCCAAAAACTATGAGGGGGGGTAAAGGGTATTACATTTGACAAACGCCTCGCTTTCCTCTCTGTTTTTTTTTTTTTCATTCTTTCTGTAAATGAAAATGGGAATTATGAAGGAAAAAAAAGAGGAAAACGGCCAGCCGCCACTTTAGACAAATTCAAACAAATGGCTGGCAAAAGGGGGGATGCTGAGTGCTGTTTACATGCGACGCGACTTGTAAAAATTAAACATTTAGTTTGCGGTCTTGCCCCCTGAAAACTGAGCTCTTGCTCCTCCCCCCAGAACCTTTCTTTTTCACACCTTTTCAACGGGAGAAACTGATTTTTTATGACTCTTTAAGGCGGCGCACGCTTAGTTTTTGTGGCGGATTAGCCGCCAGTCGCATAAATGAGCGAGAGAGAGAGAGAGATCTGCGGGAAAATGCTCTCATTTTCCGGCTGCAGCTTGCGGCGTCTTTGGCCTTTTATTGCCCATCAAAAGGTCTGATATAAATCTTAATTGCCGACCCAAATAAATAGACGCCAAGAGCATGTGGCATGGAGAACTTTGAGCAGACCATCAAACTCAACAGAATGCAACTTGAACATCCGAACGATTCACTTTCGAGTGGAAAACTCGTTAGCTATTTAGCATAAACACTTTCCCAGTTTGACCAGCAAACTGATAACAACTGGCCGGCAACAACAAGTTTGAGAAGTTGCAGCCAGAAGAAGTCATTAAGGAAACATTAAATTGACATTAATGTGGTTCCAAACGGAGGAGGCGAAGGACTCAGCCGGAGGAGCCGAAAGTTCTGACCACAGTTCTAGTTCAGATAAATCAAAATAAAAATCTATAAATTATAGTGTAAAAGCAAATGTTTGGAGAATGCTTCGAAGCAATCGATGACCCAACAACGAAAAAATATATTCCAAGCTGCCATAACAGTTACCCACATTTTTGGCCAAGGCAAATCTCGTAAATCATGAAGAGCTGGCCAAACAGGCTCTTGAGAAAAGGTATCAACGAATCCGAAATGCCCTCATTTTTTCCGCAGAGTGGGCAGGGGAATCTAGTTTGGAAAACACGGGGGTTTCCTTATTAAAACGTTGAATGCCTCTGATTAACTTCTTTATTCATATAAAATATTCTTACATATTTTAAATGGCGTGAACAAACGAAAGAAGTATTTATGCTTAATGATCGTCAAGCTTGTGAGCATGTGGTTTTTTAACGTGTGTCTACACTGGAAAATATAGTTTGTTTCAATATTTGCTTCTAGTTTTAAGGGCTTCTTTAGAAAGTGAGTTTTAGTTTTTAATTTATAAAGCTAAATTTTTTCTGTCCAGTTCCATTGGCCGAGCCACCTGAAGCCGCTCGACTGGACAATTGTGAACCCATTAATCTTTGTCTTTTTAGTCTTGGAGATTTCTATCTTAATTGAAGCTCATTATAATATGCGTTTCCTACGATGCGGCGTGTTTGTTTGCTGGTAGCCCAACTTCTGTTACACAACCCGAAGACAGGCGATATTCAAACGAGATGGAGATTGGGCGACTGGGAGACTGGTGGGCAGCTTTTGCACTCGGAGAACTTGGGGCCGTTGGATCGTGGGGATCAGATCGCAATCAGGCCGAAATCCCGGCAAGAGGCCACCACCAATGAATTATTAATAATAAATAAATCATTATTAAAATCAAAATAATACGCAAATATGCATATTATCGGAAACAACATGGAGCGTTTTGTGTACGCGTGCGTGTGTATTTGTTTCTTTTCATGTTTACGCCACTTTCCCATACAGACACACAAGTGGTTATAATGAATGATTTGTTGTTTTATAATAAACACGGCGAGCGTCGAGCAATGTTGGCGTCTTCCAAGTGGCGATATGGTTATGACGTAGCCACCAAAGGGTTAATGGTGGGGGTCTTCTGCTTCGGTCACTAACGTCTGCTATATGTTTGTATGTATGTTCCCATACTCCCCCGTATGTACACATACATATCCCCATATTCTCGACCCTTGTCCCTTTCCCTTCTGGCATGGCTGCGCTCTATCCATCTCTCTTTCACCCCTTTGCATGTGATTTTTGGCCGGGCCGTGTGTTGTTGTTTTTATTAGGTATCAAAAACACCTTAAAACATGATTTGGCAACTGCCACGGGAAGACGTCCGCACAGTGGGCCCACAAATATGAATAATAACGGCTTGTGCACATGGCATTTGTATGTCAAAGATGATGATCGATAACGAAAAATTGCCAATGTCACCATACGGAAGAAACTCACTGTACATATACTATAACAATTATTGCTTATCTGCAATCGGTTCTACATGTATAATAGTTATTGATCACGAAATTATTATAAAAAATACAGCACCTAATCATTTTTAATGGGGTTATTTGGGGGAGAGCGAATGATTTTGAATTGATACTTTGGATTGTAATAAGTTTAACAACTTAGCGCCGTAAATTGTGTTGTTAAAATTTATTTTATATGTTTCAGCGTTCACACTTGCGTTCTAATTAATTAACTATATTATAAAACAATATATATAATTTAATCATTTATGTACTTTTATATAAATATATTTCCCGGATTCAAATTTTTAGTTATTCGTAGTTTAACTGTTCTGGAGAGTAACGTTTTTTATGTATTTTAATTTTATTATGCTCATGGTATCAATTTTTTGAATCAAAAAACTTAGCATCTGCCCAGTGCAACGACGAGTGCCTCAAAAAATACGAGGGAAAAGCCAAAATTGCTCCTCGCCCTGCAGCTCCACGTAGTGACCGTTGTTGTTGCTGCTGTTGTTGTTGGGCCATGTGTCTGGGCCACT
The DNA here is from genome assembly GCF_004382195.2 of Drosophila sechellia. Taxonomy (NCBI): domain Eukaryota; kingdom Metazoa; phylum Arthropoda; class Insecta; order Diptera; family Drosophilidae; genus Drosophila; species Drosophila sechellia. The sequence goes on along the minus strand of NC_045952.1, from coordinate 11,901,843 downwards.
TTGTGTTGTCGTCGTTGGCGACGTCGAAGTCTTGCAACTTTGGTCTCCTCGACCGCCAGTCGCAGTCGCAGTTCGAGTCCAACGACTTGAGGACTGAGGACCGCCAAGGTGCTTATTAAATTCCTTATTTAAAAATACATTAAAAAATGTAAGAAGCTGCCCCAGAACCCGAAAACCAATCCCCGAAAAAGGAGAATCGATGCCCCAGAACGGGGAGAGACTGGCAAGGGGGCATCCGCATCCCTAGCATCCGCCACAGAAATTGCGATGCTCACAGGCGCTTTGATTTGTTTCTGATCTTGCTGAATTTTGCATTCTGCGCTCCGCGAAAAAATGATTAAAAGCGCGCGTTGAAAGGTTTTCCTGTGTGCGTTCGCTTGCACTTCGCCATTTACATAATCAGCGGCATCATCGACGCACTTCCCCTGGCAATTAATTGCATGTTGCAACGGCAACTGTTGCCCGACATTTGAACTGCACAATTTTGGTGTGTCTCCTGCAGCCCACAGCCCATTAACCTTGGAGGGATATGACGTGCCCTCCTCGGCCCTACGTGTTCCCGACAATTGCAGGTAGATATGTATGTAAGTGTATATGCCGGAATACCAGGCATCCTGATAATTACGTCACAGCGTGAGAGTTCTTTCCTCGGGAACTGCGGCAAATATGAATTATGATTGCACCGAAACGTGTCAATTGCCCAGCCGCCCAGCTATTCTCAAGGTCATTGTGGACAAAAAAAAAGTAACAAGCCGCAACAAAATCTATTTATGAGTTCGAACTGTGTTTACACTGGGAAAAACTAACATCACTTAGCACTAACATCAATTAGCATGCGACTTTATTACACAATGTATGGAAATAATTTTTAATATTCAAAAGAGATATCTTAGATTTTGATTTATGTTTAAGTTCGTTCATAAGTGATATGTAAGTTCAAAATTATTGGCTTTGCTTTGCCAAAATCACACATTGCACATCATTTTTAATAAATTAGTTTTTGTAAAATTTGTTAAATACAGCTGCAATGATTTTCCCTGTAAAACTTCGTAGTTCGTTTTATAATTTTCTTCCTGTGCCACGTTCGAAATTAGGCGACCGACAAATTTCGAACAGCCGCAGAACTCGGCCATAAACCACTTCGCCGACGTGAACCTCACACACCGGCCCGGGCAAATAAAGCAAATTTACGAATTTATGTTGAAATTTATCGATAATGACTTAAAAGCCTTCAGGACAATGATTTAATGCCCTCCGCCCGCCGCTCGCCGTGTTCGCACATACAACAAACAGCGGCCCAAGAACAACATAGCAACGCCAACTGCGACTCCAAAGGCCAGAAAACTCTGATGCGGGTTTTTCAAATGTGAAGCCATGTTTAGATACGATAAAATTGAATTTGGTTTGCATTTGGGGCCTCGGATCAGCGGCAAATGATCGATGATCGCTGGAAGTGTGCGCCGATTTATTTATGACTTGATTTTCCGTTGCGATCATCAGATTTAATCAGTTCGCTCAGAGCAAGTCGCTTAAAATTAAATTATATTCGCATTATATGTTTTGGAGTAAATCAAATCGGCGATAACAGTGACAAATGGCAATAATGCGGATCTAGTGAATTAGAGATAAGGCCATATACATATACATATAATATATTTTGAATTCCAGGTCTCAAGTTCAAAAAATTCATTCAGTCTGAATATCGTAACTGCCAGCTCGTCTCGTTTTCTTATAAGAAACAAATTAAGATGGAAGTTTCAGATAAACGTGTCCGACCATCTTCAGGTAAGAAAGCATTTGAATTTCTTAGAGGGAATGTTCCACTTAAGGTGTTATATCGCGCAGAGATTGTCTGACACACTGGAAGTGTTATACAAGACACCCTGTATGAAGGGTTTTCGGAAATGGTGTTTCTGTGGTCTTGGCCTGGCCAATTCATCACCGACACTTCAGACTGGTCAGGCTCTGCGCATAAATTTCATTACCCTGATCATCTTGCAGATCGGATCGATCCGAGGGAAAACCTGTCGCAAGGCTCGCGAATTTAGTTCAACTTTAATTGTTTTTTAACCAGCTCTTCGCGTTGGCTATAAGTGAAATTTGATTGATTTTTGAAGGGTATTTTTCAAGCTCACTTTCATACACGGATAAAAATTTTTAGGCAAATAATAATTTGAGCCTTCCAAACAATTAAGAAAATTTAATAATTTTTAAGTTTAAATTGTTAACTTATTTTGAAAATAATAACTTGTAAGCTCTCTATTTTCCCTATTTCTTTAGTGCCAACTTGAGTGCAGTTTATGTTCGATCTTCGAGCACCTAGACCTCCTTCGGCTGACCTACTCTTGGCTTTGTTCTTGGCCCAAACGGCAATCTCGGCCCAGACGCAAGCCGTTCGCCTCGCTCGGCTGGTGGCTGAAACCCGTGGAAAAGTCGGGCGGTGAGGTGCTGAACGTAATTACATAATGGCGTAGTTAACCGTAATAAGCGCGACTTCTGCGCGCAGTGTGTGTCCTGAAAGGATTCTTGCCCTTTCTCGCCGACTCCTGTGGCTGCCTTTGCTGCCTTTTGCTATTTCTAGCCTTCTCCGTTGCTATTTTGCAGCTCTTTTTAAGCCGCATGCCATAACTCACGCTGCTCGTTGCCGCTCTCTTGTTGCACAAATTGCAGCTCACTTGGGCTGCCAGCGCTGCAACAATTACCGCCGAGCATCATTAAAAGCAAAGGTGACAAAAATTAGTAAACAAAGTGTTGAAAATTATGAGGCAGACGTAGCGCTGCAAGGTGTCGCGGAGTGGAGCAGGTGAAATCGGAGGGTCTGAGCTGGTTTTTTCTTTTTTTTTTTTTAGCTACTCATGGCTCTTCTTTATGGCTGTGATCTTGCTTAGAGTGATTAAATCGCTGAAATTGGCGGGCAGCGAGTAAACTATGGTCGGATCGGCCACCCCAAAGGCTGCCTTTAAATAAAATGATTGGAATATAATTTAGAGTTAGCCAAAGGGGGTTTTTGACTTTTTAACACTTGGTTAAACCAAAAATGTACCTCCTAATTTTCTTCCTCTCAAGAATATATTTTGACTATTTTTTTTTTTTTAATTTTTAATGTGTTTACCAAGTATAATAACATATTTTTTCGGAACTTTTTAGCCAATTTGAATATACACAATATTAGCTGGGACTTTATTTTTTGCATCCTAAATCTATAATAAATTTTTAGTTTCTATTTTAGTTTTTTCAATGGAAAGTTTTTGATTGCCAATAAGGTGTACAATACTCCTAGGTACATCCCATTAAAAGGCCTGTTCTGCCTGCTTTCATATGTCTTACATTACAAGTTGTTATCTGTTTTTCCCATGATCGATTCGAGCTTCATCATTAAATTGCTTTACATGTTGACTTGTCTGTTAATCGGAGCAGAGACGGCAATTAGTCACAGGATGACTTTTGTTGCCATAGCTGCAATCTGTTGAGCTTGATAACAACTGGGAAAACAACAAAGCTTTGGTTGGCACTGCAGGGATGAGTAGAGAAGGGATGGGATTTCGGGGGACTTTCAGTGGACTTGTGCTGCAGTGGACACTCACTTTTGGTCGGATCTTCAGGACACTCACCTGCGATAGCCATCCAGGGGTAGAATGTGTGATTGCTGGCCTGGTGTAAACTGCTGGCGGCCGCCGTTTGGGCAGCGGCGCCCGAGATGGTGCAATTGGCATTCCAGGCTGTGCCCGCTCCGGCCACGCCCACGCCGCTCTGTACGCCCCCGGCGTTGCCGTTGCCGCCGCTGACACTCACATTACCGCCGGCACTGCCGCCGCGATGGCTAACGGGACTGCCGCCCGACGTGTCCAAGTAGCCGCCCACTCGGGAATCTGGGGTGCAGGCGGAGGGTCTAACGGGCATGCCGCCCGCCGGATTGTTCTGTCCGTTTGCATTGGCCGAATTACCGCCATTGGCATTGCCGGCTCCACCTGTTCCGCCCGCTCCGCCGCCACCACCACCTCCGCCGCCACCCCCGCCGCCATTCGAGCCGCCCGTGTTCCAAATGTCCTTGTAGCCATTCACCGCATCCGCCTTGATATTCAGGCAGTCCTGTTTGTAGGCTCCGGCTCCATCGCCGTATATCTTGTTGCAGGCGGCCGTGATGCTGGCATCGTAGGGCGAGTCCTGGGTGGTGCGTTGCAGATGGTGGTTGGCATAGGGACTCATGCCCAGCGAGAGGGGGAATCCCCTGTACGCGGCCGCCGCTGCACTGGCCGTCTGGTCGTGGTGGCCACCGCTGCCCATCGCCATTCCGGTGGCCTGGTGCGGATGGCCATAAAAGCCGGAGGCCTGCTCGAAGTACGAGTTCATTGCGCTGCTGGCGGTGAGAATCTTGGCGGTGCTCCGTCTGAGACGGGCTAAAAGTCGTTGGGGGCTTGACCGATTTCACACGAATTGGTTTCCAGGGATCTGCGATTTTTGGCGGATTTTATTTGAGTGTTTCCTCACTTTAGTCGCTTTCTGTGATGTTCCTTTGCCTTCTTTGGATTTAAACAAATTTTGTTAAACTTTTTTTTAAGATTTAATTAGTATTTTCACTCCAAGTCTTTGTTGATTAATTTTTGTTTTTTATAGTTAATTATGTCTTATTATTTTTGAAATATTCTTGAAAATTTTTCTCGTTTGTTTTAGCACCAATTTGAATTTTCTTTGTTTTTAAGTAACCAATTTGTTTTTCATTTATTTAAATATTTATAAAATATTTTTCTGCTTGGTAAATATTTATTTCAAAAGTTAATATTTTTATTGCACTCTCCACGCGTGTGGTTTTAAAATTTATTTAAGCACTAATGTTTATTGAGACTTCAATCTTAATAATCTTAAATATTTTTCCACAATTGTTTGTACGATTTCACAAGTGTTTCGTATACTTTGTTGCGTTTTGGTTTCGGTTTTTAGCCAATTGCACTTTGCTGTTAATTGAATTCGAATTTGAATACTTGGATTGCGCTTGCCTTGGCACTATCAAAGGCTCGTAAGCGTTACGATTATTACTATGTTTATTGTTATTGCAATTATTATTATTATTTTTATGGTTTTAACGATTTGAACGATTTGAACGGTTATTAGCCTTAGTGCTGACCGAACGGGCGCGAATGCGTCTGCTGACGGATTTCCTCGAATCTGGACGCCAATCTAGTGGAAAGCGACTTTTCCGCGCGGCATTCACGGGCGGACGCGTGGGCGAGCGGTAAAGCGCTGAGGGCCAATAATAACAATAATGCCGCTGATAATGTGGATAATAAAACAAAGCGCGCGCCTGTTATCCAATCCGTTGCCATCGAACGAATGTGGCACCAAATCGCAGTTGCCAGTGTTTTGACTTTGCTCTTCCGACTCAACTCACTCGACTCGGCCTAAAAACGAGTGGAAAACAGAAACAGAGAGCCAGCGAAACGCTCAAAACCAGATTGTTTTTGAGCGCTCTTGCGCTCTCTCTTGAGTGCTCAGTTCAAGTTTATCGGGGTGGGCGCCTCTCGTTCATTCATTCGCGAGGAAGGAAAATGCGCTCGCCGCGGGAAATTCATCATGGAGGAGGGCTGATTTTCCTTCAACTGAGTGGCGAAAAAACGCTCGACGACGGGCTGCCCGCCAGTTGCCAGTTGCACGCCAAACGATGCGCATCCCGTTTTTGCTCGGTTTTAGCGCACTCATGAATACAATTTCAGTTCCCTGTCTTTGTGCTAGAATATGGCTTACGCAAAATATTTATAACTATTTCTTTTCAATTTAAGCCGCCCATTTTTTAATTTTTCAATATTTTAGGAAATATTTTGAACTCAAGTCGTCAATGTTTATTTGTGTGAAGCGCACAAGAACAAATATTAAACATGTTGTCTTTTCAAAGTTTTTGTTTTAAAATTTGTTTTTAAAAGAGTAGTACTGCAATTATTGCAATTATTAATTTTATTTCTATGGAGGTAAAAAACAACCTACAAGGCTAATCCAATTTGTATAGGATACTTAAAAGGAAATGTATATAAATAAATAAAGGATACTTAGCACTTAGCAATTAGGTCTTTAAAAGCGAATTATAATATATTAATAAAGAAATAATTTTTGTAAAAAAAATTCCCGTGTTTGGCATTAGTTTATTAATGATAAGTCAACCCCAACTCGGCAGTGTACGATAATACAAGCCAGGGATCCGGAAAATTTGTGTGCTGCGGTTTTCCTTTTCCTATTCAAATTAAAATTCGCATTCGAATCCAAATGTTCAATCCGTTCGCCAATACTTTCAATGGGATATTAATGTCAATGTAAATATGGTGGGAATTGATGCTAATAAATTCATATGCATAATGCAAATAGATCGGGGTCTTGCAGACCGAGAACGCCGCGCCATTCGCGAAAGTTTCGCAAATATTTGTCAAAGTTTCCACATTCGCACAAACGGCTCGTAGATTAAGCCAGAAACCGACGGCGAACAAACAAAGTTGCTTGCCACAAGTGTTTGCAAAATAAACTTATTATAAGAAGAAATTTACTTTTCTACTTTTCCAACCCCTGCCAGCGCCATTTTCCACCGCCCAAATTTTCGGTGCCAAGTCTTAAAAATCAACAACAAGCGAAAGATACAAAAACTTGCACAGAACACAGATACACACCACCACATACACACTCTGACAAACACTTGAATCACATTCGGAGACGCGGCGACATTTTCCAAAAGCCCAAGGAAAAGCGAAGCCAAAAGGCGAGAAGACCCAGAGCAAAGCAAAAGTAAAGTAAAAATCGCAGTCGCAACTGCAAACTAAATATCGTGAGTCGGGAATCCAGGACCCAGAAACTCGCTATCCCGCATTTGGGACCCAGGGGAAGGACACGAGTGCGAAGGACTCGCGGGGATGACAGAGAAATAGCCTCATAACCATTTGAAGCCATTCGAAGGCGCATAAAAGGATCACAACAATCGCCGAAATGAGCCATAATGAGCTCGTAAAAATTTTGCTACCTAATATACTCGGGAATCTTACGGGTACGAGTATATTCAAACTTGCTACGTTATGGGGTATGCAATGGGCAGCGCCAGCTCCCCTCTGTGGCTCCTGCTCCTCTCGTTGCTCTTACCTCCTGCAGGAGCGACTCCTCCTGCAGAAAGTTGGAACCCGCAGTTTTGTTTTTGTTCGACATCGATGATTGTTTTTTCCTCCGTTCTGCATTCTCGAGTTGGCTGAAATAAGAGGAGTGCTTGTAGTTACTGCTCGATTATGAATTGATGTATTTCTTTCAGAAAGTGTAAGCGTTTTTGTTGGAGAGTTTTCACAAATCCTATTAATTTAAAAATTACGATTAAGATTAAAAGAACTTTTTACTTAGAAACTATTAACGTTCTCTATAACAGCAGCATTTATTTATTTCTCTCTTCTGGATGTGTAAACACGTTTTAGCAATGGAAGCCCCACCACGCCCACACAGCCCGAAAAGGGAGGCTTCGATTGTCTTGGCATAAAGTCGCAATGAGATTGTGCGATTCCCGATTCGCAATTCGATTCCCAAGCATTTGCATACAAAGCGATCTCATTTTCATATGGCCACCACCAGCGCCCCCGCTTCACTGTCATCGGTAGCTTGTTGCAGCAATTTACGAGAGCTTCCGTTTCGCGAAAAGGGGTATTAAGTGCAAAGCTCACACCTGTCCAAGTAGCCTGAGGTTGCCCAGTTGCCCAGTGGATATGGACAATGCTAAATGTGGCCAATTAGCCCCGAGGCGGCCCAATCCGTGGCCAAAACCTGACTCCTCCTTCACACCAACACCTTGATTGATGGCCTCCATCTCCGTTCACCGTTCGCTGTTGAGAACTGGTGCGGGGCAATTAGACAAGCCGTTTAATTGCCACCTTGGCAGCTCGTTTGCCTCCTCACCCGCTGTTTTATTGGCCACAATCGCTCAAATCGAGCGATGCCATCCGTATGCGTGCGATGGGCGCACCCAATCTAATCATAGTCCCAAACAGATACATTTGCTTCAGGTGGAAAGGAGGAAAATCGGGGGGAGCCACTTACGCAGCTAATAAAGCAGCAATTTGGCAGCTGGAAGCGCCGGCGCTGACGCCAGTCCAGAAACATCAAACGGCCAGTACCAGAGTATACTAGTTGCCCTCCTCCATTCGAGATCAAAGTTTTCGTGGCCCCGAGGTTTATTTACACAGAAATGTTCAACAAAATACTGCCTGCACTCTCCGACTTGTTTACGTATTGTCTATAAGGATGTCGGCTGTGTCTTTCGGCATTTTTCTGTTCGATGCGGCGCGGCACCTGTTAGATGGTGCACTGGGAAAAAATACATGAAAAAGGCCGTAGCTAGAGTGAAGTATTATTTAGAGATTGATTAGATCTTGCTTTAATATGTAGTTATTAACTGAATTCGATTTTAATAACTGCTTTTTAAAACTAAATATCCATTTTAGTTGAATAACTTTACTGTTTCTTACTTTTTTCTGTGTAAATTTGGGTGGTACTTTGAAGGGGCCTATCTCAACGCCCTCCAAATTTATCACCCCAATCGTTCAGAATTTTCAAAGTCAATACGCTTCGCCGTCGATTCTCGGTCTTTGATGAGACCGAAGCCAAATGATCGCGAACCACGTGGTGTCGACAAGTTAATGGGCCAACAAATGGCAGAATTTGATGCATTTGGTGTTCAAATTTCTCATGTTGCTACTGATTAGTACCACTAATTAGATTGCGCAACCTTAGTGCGTTTTCTTAAATCAATATTTTGATGTCGTTTTTATAAAATACAATAAATTTTTAATAATAAAACAATACAACCTCTAATTTTCTTCGAATTCTTTTATGTTATCCTTACTGATATTATTTTTAATTGGGGCCTACAAACTTTGTAAATATTTATGCCAAGAATTATTTTTGAAATAAGCCAAACTAAAGCCTGAGAAATTTGAAATAAAGCCCCGCCCCCAAACAATCAGAGCTACCCATATAGTGCGACCTCCCACACCGACGCTTTTCCGAAAAATTTAATGAAAAATGTAATCTAAAAAAAAATGAGCCAGAAACAATGAGTGAACGAATGGACCAAGGAGCGAACAGAAATGAAACTACCGGGCGCACTTCCTCTGCAAATTTGAATGGCCCCGGCTACAATGGTCATAATGTACGCATGGATTAACCAATTACATTGCAATTTTAATTTGCAGGCTGGCGAAATTTTATTGCGAAATTGGCGGGAGCGCAAAATGAAATCGGCGCGCCGCGAATATGGAACGCATTGATAAGGAAATCCTGAGGGCCATACAGCGGGTTTTTTTGGGCGCGTTTTCGGTTTGGCTTGGGGAGTGGCAGTTGACCCGAAAGCAAGGGCCATGGCAAACAGAGATGCGAATAAGAGCACAAACAGAGGTCCGAATGCGCAATGCAATCCAACGGATTTAAGTTCTTTATTAACACTTAATAAATCATAGGAGGGCGGCTGGAGGTGGGTGGTGCAGGATGGTTCCAGCCGCCCCTGGAGCTCGTTTTCATTCCATTGACGACGCTTCGTCGGCCTCTGGAGGGGAAATGGTGGCCATAAAACTAGCGCCGGCGGACCGAACCGAACCGAGCTAAACCGGGAAAGGGCCGTAAATGCTTGTCCATCCATCCACCCATTCATCCATTCATCCATCTGATGTCCGGCTGTCCGGCACTATCTGCCACATTGCGACAGTGTCAAGCATAAATCCTCATCATAATTCAAAGCATTGATCATCGCCTCCAACTCCCACTCGAATGGCAAAAAATGACAAATTGTTTGGCGCTTGCATGTGGCGCCTGCCCTTTTGCACGTGTGTTGCCAGTTGCAAGTTGCAACTGGAACTGCAACTGCAGTAGCAGCACAGCCAGCAACGGCAAATGCAACGTGCACAAATAAAATACTCGTAAAATTGAGCCGACCGCTGCAGAAGCAACGGAAAAAATTTTCCTCTTTCATTTTTAAATGAAAGTTTATTATTGTTTTTGCCTGACAAGATAAGGTAAAAGTCGTAAAATTTTATTATGTATTTATGCATTAAGCATTCTGCATTATGAATTTAATACGGAATTATAAATATTTGCGGATTTAAACTTAAGGCCTATTTGTGTGCAAGTGTCGTCAAATTCAGGTGAATCGATTGGAGGGAGAAATGCGGTGCACAAAGTTGAATATTTAGTGCCCATTCATTGCGGGCACAACCATTCATTCTATTTAAGCCCGCTTAAAATTAAACATGTGTCAGTGCAAGGCGAAAATCGAACAGAAAACTGCAGTTGAGTTAGCAAAATCAATGGGAATTTGAATTTCGGCTAATAGCGTTTATTCTAATCGAAAAATCGAAAGAAAAAACTTTAGAATTTCGCTCTACTTCTGGTTAATTTCACTTTGTTAAGTATATTTTTTAAAGGAATTTAAATAAATATTAAATATGAATATTAAACAGAAAAACAAAGAATAAAAAGCGTTAAACTTGAAATCGCGTGTAAAATTATCTTGTTATTGATTAAAGAAGTTATATTTCTTTGTCTTGCATAGAATTAAACAGATAAAAGTTATATTTTCAACTGAAATACTGAAGTTAAATATCCTTGAAGCTAATGTCATTTAGGCAACCATTAAGTCTCATTTGAATGTCGTTCCACCGTTAGGTGAATTTATAGGACTACTCGCGACCTGGACAGACAACTCGATGCATTTTCCAGCTCGAGTCCGTTGAAAAATCAATGAACGCAAAAAGCCCGGCCTACGGACAAGACATACAAATTTTCCAATTAAGCAGAACACGTTTCCTAACGATTATTTTATACAATCGAATCGAAACGAAGCCAATTAAGACTATCGACGACGACTGCCAAAGCGATTGCGTTAGTACGAATAAATCGTGAGGGGATTCCAAAGCGAGCTCCTTCGATTTGATGAATTAATGATTAAGTTGACGTGCCACCGACTGACGATCCACCGCCGGCTGTCAAATGCGACCCAATGCACACCCAAGGGGCAGTTGCAGGGGCAGCTTCAGCCGCAATGTGCAACAATTGGGCGTGCATATTCGTTAGCGAGTGCCACCAACGTTGGCGGTGCCGGTGGTAATTGAGGCGTGTGTGGGTGGGGGAGTGGCTGCCATTGCCATTGCAGCTTGCAACGCTTAAAATGTTTGCAGATTGCATTCGCGAGATACGAATGCCAGGACAAGCACGCAGAAAAAAGGATTTGAATAGACTAAAGCAAAAAAATATATTTGCAGCACAATTGCTTCATTTCTGGTAAGTGCCCTCATGTATATATAAATATCTTTTTTAATTTCATAGGTTAAAAATAATCCTTTTTTTCTATAAGGCCAACGATTTAATTGAATTACCAACTTCCTAACACATCCGTACTATACTCAAACAATATGAATTGTGGCTTGCAAAGTATGGTAAGTATCAAGAAGACCTTTTTTTCTGGGTGTACCTGGGATGGCTGAACAATAGCGAGGCGCGCGATTTTCCATTTTATGCGCAGCATTTCCACAATTCAAATTTGCACACAAAGTGGCAATTGGGCCCAAAACCGTTGCGAGCGCCTTTTATGGTCTATACAATCAGAGACGTACATAGCTGCAGACGGAGCTGCAACCGGCAACAGCCAACTGCCAACTGACGACTTGGAACCGCTTGTTGAGCGGCGAGGCAGCAGCGCATAATTGAATCGAAGCGCTCTTCGCGTTTCTTCAAATGAACGTCAATTAAAAATGCATCATAACCGCCCCCAGCGCCATTCCATAAACGCTGGCTTAATTTATTCCCCATCGGTGGGCCGGGAAAAACGGCCGCAGCGATTCTGGCCATAAAGCAAACCAGTCCCAGGTAATAGTTGCGTATTAGTGTTATGGCACCCCGCCAGCCGGAACCCGATATCCATTACCATCCGATGCTGCGGCCAGGTGGAGTGCCACCCATCTGGTCATCCGTATGCATGTTATGGCCACACTCACGATAGAAACTCGTACAATATGGACTTGATTGGCAGATCGGCCTGATGGATTCGTAACGTGTGTCTAAGAAGTAAATTATCTCGGGGGAAATTGATTGAAATTGATAAGCCGCCATTGATTCGCCAACTTTAAGCATGCAAAATATTTAATCAGATCTCAAAGACGTGATATTAAGGGTCATTTGCTCCGATCGTTCAAATAAATATAATGTATATGGATGAAGAATATATGAGATCAGACAATGCACTTTATTCGCTTCCATAAGCTGTTGTTTACTTTATGGGACTCACAAGTATTTTGTGTTTGAAAATATTGCTAATCGTTTAATTTCCCAAGATCATTATAAATAAAATTTAAACCGTACACTTACACTTACTTATCTACTAACTTATTTCCTTCTTTCTACTCGAATTGCTTCATTTTAAAACACAATATTTTTAGCGATGAAGTGCAATTGTAATTTTGATGTTCATATTACTGTCATTGGGTCCGCCCATTCACATTACTTTCCACCATCAATAACTATCTGGCAAATGGCTTAATTAGAAAGTTTTCAAGTGTTCAAGTTGTCGTCGCTGAAGACTTCGTTCGCTGGTCTATCCGCAGGACATGGTTGGGTCTGATGCCTCCGCTCCACCCACACCCTTAAAGTTGGCCAGTCGCTGGATGTGGCCCACTAGTTCGGGCCAAAGGCAGCCGGCTTTTGGCCTTCCTACCCCTGGAGTGCAATCATCGGCGCCTTGGCGTGTTTGTGTGCAAAGCAGTCATAAAAATTACAATAAACAATCATCATTTCGATCCGTTTACACCCACTTTGCACGTTTTCGCAGGCCGTGGAAAGTGAAAAAGGATTTCGCTCAGGCTTACACCGCCCCAGTTAATAATGGTGCACTGAAAAAGAAAACTTTGATTACTCTACACTACTTGCATAGATCCTTTGGATATAAATTAAGTTCTATTAAATTAAGTAATCTATAAACACAATATATTGTATTAGCATTTTCGTTTATTTTTTGGATACAATTAATTGAGAGGATTTATTGAAAATCAAATATCCTTTCCGCAGTGCATGAGGAAGGAGAGCGATGTTTTTGGGCAGCAACTAACAAGTAGGCGAAGTCCGCGCAGCACCGCACTCAAACAAAAGTGCTCAATTAGTCGCCCTCAATCCGCAATCCTCAGTCCTCCGGATTAGGATGCAGATACGGCAAAGGGAGTTTGAAAATGAAGAGCTGCCAACAACCGCATGCAAATGCTCGACCAATTGTTTGATGAATTGCGGCCAGAAGTCAAGGGTTCATTGCCAGGATTAGTAGGTAGTATGGTCCGCAGCAAATGTCTTCATTGTGTCCGAGGATTTTCTTTGACCTGGTCTCTTTCGCTCTCCATTGTTTTGCTCTGTTTGGATGGCATGCTTTGCATAAGCAGTTGCTTTGGTTCACAGCGATTGATTTCTGACCCGTAATGAGCCCATTCCAGGCACCACTGAGCCACTTTGCGGTGGATTAAGCCATCAAGTCGCAAACAAATTTTTACCGCGGCGCCTTAGCCGTTTGTTTTGGAGGTGGGAATGCGGTCATCAACCCAGAAGAATTATGACCGGAATCGTGCTGGGGATGGCACGGACATCTTGCTTAAAATATAGCTGAATGGAAAATATAAACAGAATAAATTGGGTATTTGTTTCTTAAATATCAGTGAATTGCAACTTGAGTCATTGAGAATTTATATTTATTATATATACAGGGATAGCATAAAGGCAGATCTTACTTTGATTAGCTTATGCATAAAACTTCGCAAAGTAGATTTTTTGAAGTAGATTATACTATCTGAACTATTCAGAACCACTCACAACGAATCGTTTGTGACTGACATATGTCTGGGATTAGTGAGTCTTAGGGCTGGCTAATAAAAAAGCAAACATTGAAGTAGTGTGACAAGATGCGATAGAACCTGTTGCTGCTTTTAGCCCTCGTACCTATGTCTTACCACCAAATAGAGAATGAAACCATTTAAATTGTCGTAAAATAAATTTTATTGGCTCGTAAAAAGAAAAACCGGCAGTCGGCAATTAAATGCTAAGCAGAACAGAGCGGAACAAGATAGAATGGCATTTTAACAACTATATAAACAAATTGCGGTTAATACCAAAACACAGGCCGAAGTTTTATGTTCTTTTTACGACTTGACGCCACCGCCACTTGAGTGGCTGAAATCCTATGGTAAAAATTGTCTTCTGAAACGCACTCAAAGCGATCCGAACATCCTCAGCATCCAACCCAGTTGGTTCGAGTGTCCTTTGTGATCCTGAGTGCCTCAGGGGATGTGCGTTTGCTTTCATTTTCGGCGTGAGTGAGTTTCGAGTTTGAGTCGGCGGACTTTACGACCTTTTTACGATCTGTTAGTGTGACACGATGACAATCAATATAAGAGACATAAAACCCAAGTTCCGTGACGTATGCCATAATTATTGTGATATCCCCTTCGTGTAGATACAAATGCTGATGGCCCATAGACATCATTACTTTTACGAGGTGCCTCGGAAGCTGCCGCCGTTGGTTTGATGTGATGTGATGAGATGCTCCTCATGACGCTGATGATGCCCGAGGAAATGGCGGTAAAATTTTATTCGAATGCATTTGGCTTCGCCGGGGCTCAGTGATTGCATATGGCTACGGTTTTTATGGCCTTTTAACGATTTGTTTTGACGTCGGATTTGGCCAGCATCTTGATGAGCCCTTCGGTAGGGTCGCAGCTCGTCGACGCCTAGATTTACGCACTGCCAGAAGTTCATTTTGATGGCTCTATATTTAGTAGTTGTATTAGTTTTTAAAGCCAATTTCAACCTATATGCCAACCAAATGTAGAAAATTTTTCCCCAACTTGGTTGATAGCCGAGGAAATCGAAACAATGTAATATCGAATTTTTGTGGTTTTAAGCCAGGAGAAGTCATTTATTAAATATTTTCTTGATCATAATACAATGTTAATAAATAAAGGAAATATTTTAAATTCTAACCGATCACACAATCTAATAATAATATTGAAATTACCCTTTAGTTACCATAGTTTAAAGTATTAAGTTATTTACAATTTCCTTTTTGTTTAAATATTCAATTGAGTTATCGTCTTGCGGAGCCGCCTCTTAGAGGCGTCAGTTTTCAAGATGGAGGACCTTCAACAGTCGTCCCGTTTTTCCTCTAAAACGGACGCTTCACTGACAACATGTGTGGGGTGTCTGCCTCTGTTTGTGGCCCAGTTGAACGGGTTCCTGTTTCCAGTGCAGTCGAATACAGTTGAATGCATCT
This sequence comes from Drosophila sechellia, assembly GCF_004382195.2. Lineage (NCBI taxonomy): Eukaryota > Metazoa > Arthropoda > Insecta > Diptera > Drosophilidae > Drosophila > Drosophila sechellia. Next base: position 11,886,542 of record NC_045952.1, on the reverse strand, counting down.
GAAGTGCACTCTGGCCGGGTGTGTGCGTATTTCTATATCCAGATATGCGGTTATATTAAATCATCTGCTTGTAGTAAATCATGGCCGCGACTTAAGAGGAGCGGGTGGAACCACAAGTACAGCACCGGCACAGGCATATGGCACGAAAATGAAGTCATCTCGGTCCAATGAAAAGTGATAATGTGCTTTAGTGTAAAAGAAGAACGATTAAGTAAATGAAGTTAATTTCATACATTTAAATACAAAGAATTCCTTACACAATAAGACACTCAAGAAGGGCAATGCAGATACAAGAAAATAGTTTCAGGCGCCTCTTACTGACAGCCAAACAAACACAACCTCTGCTGGAATATGTTTTTGGGAAATAAATCAAAATTCTCATATTTGGCAAGGATGAATGCGGCCCGAATCGGCTGGCGCAAAAGAGAAAGTTTCTGGCCCTTTTGTTTGCCTGGGCATTTGGCCATGCCGGTGGTTTTGTTATCATATCCTCGAAGGCGCGATCATCCGAATACGGAACATACATATACACGTAGTACCTACTGAGGGGCACCACCAATTTTACAGGGGAATTACGAATCCACCGTGTAACGAGGCCCATTCCAGTTCTGGGCGGCATCTGAGGCATATTTTTATGATTTATTACCAAGGCGGCTATAATCGAATAGACAATACCTGGGTGTCCTTTTTGCGCTTGGCGGAGATGCGATAACAACGAGTCAAAACAAATCTCCTAAGGTCAGCCAAAAAGTATCGTTCGCTTGGCATTTTTTTACGCTGTCGAGGACATGTTGAAAGGCAGCATTACCATTCCCATTTATGGCAGCAATATTTTTTATGACACATTTTTATGATTTATGAATTGATTTGGTTTCGACTTTGGGTTTCTTCCTCACAATCTATACCTTTTTTGTAGTTTCGGATAGGCGGCCTTCGAGTCCTGGGAGAGTCTGGCCTCAAAACGATTACCGAAGCATATTGGTGCAATTATTAGGATCACCTTCGGCGGTGCCAGGTCATAATTGTTCTCGTGAAATTGGGCGTCCTAATGTGACTTGTTTGTGGCAAACTGTCTGCGAATGCTAATAAGATGGCTACTAATTATGCAAGCAAATAATCGAATCAGTACACTTCTCGGAGAAATTTTTTTAAGTTTTTCAATAACACAATATGCGATTACTTAAAAAACGTAGATTTTGATTTTTCCTTTGAGAGTTGGTATACCTAACTGCGGTTTCATATTTGCAGAGCCTCTTGTTCTGAGTCACTCCAACACTATGCGCTAAGTGCAAAACCTCTCTGGCGGAGGGCAATAAAAATTGAAAATTATTTAACCGACAACTCGACATGGTCTGCTTTGGAAATCTCTAGTGTTTACGTTGCGAAAACAATTGAAATCATAACAATAAAATCAAATTCGAAATTTGCGAGCGGTGGGTGGATAGGCTGATAGGGAGTTGGTCGGAACGAAGGGGAGTGAAGTGGAGCGGGCCAATCGGCAACCAGTTGCGTCAGAGCGGCGATGTGAGAAAATTTCCAGCACAAGCCCAAATAAGCAAAGGTAAATGGCAAATGGGTGAAATGCTCAAGAAAATGAAGCCAACGAGGAGCAGCGCCAAAAAGCAAAGACAGTGAAACGAACGAAATGTCCATAAACTTAAGCCAAAATGCTCCCACTGAGGGGAATGGTTCCCAGAAGGGGGTGAGAGGACGGAGCGGGGACCTAACCAACCAGTTCGGCAACGCGAACTCCGAACTTAATCGAAACATCAAAGGAAGAAAGCCAGCCAGAGCTACAACAACCAACAGCCAACAACCAGAAACTTATTAAAAACAACAAGTGCAGCTTGCTTAGCGAGTTGGTCAAAACGGTTGGTGAAAAGGGGGAAGAGGAAAGAAACGGAGGGTATCGGTGATGCCAAGTTAGGTACCTATCCAAATCTGTAACTAAAAGGGTTTTGGGTGAAATGCGCAAATTTTTATATTAGGTTGATTGCCGTCAACAATTTAATTATGGTTATAAAGAATTTAAGAAATTTCAACTTTGTTCATCTCGGTTTTCATAAAAAATAAATTAAATAATTTGATAATATAACAGTAATACATATGTAGTTTTTTGATTTATTTTCTTGACTTTCTATACCATTAATGTTATTCTGTTTGATGTTATTTTGCGTTACAACTATCTTAATAACTTCTCTAACAGTATTTAAATATATTTAATCTAATAAAAATAATTAACAAATTTAATACAGAATGCGTTTAGAGTTTCTTTTTGGAAATAATTTTGATCTGGCTTTAGACTAACACTTGGCTGCACTGGCGGGCATTCGGGCTGTTTGTGCAGTGGCAGCACGTCCCAACCGACATCGACAAGCTGCACTGAGCGAAAATATCAGTTAGAGGGGCAGCGTTGGAAGGGGAGCACTCAAAATGGGCACTTTCGGTCGCAATAACCACGACATTTACGATTATTTTACGGCCACTAAAAATCAGAAGTGTAAAAGACGAGCAATGAGACGGAGAAAGGGACAGCAACACGAGCAGAGACAGAGACGACAACTGTGGACCGAGGAGCGATGGAACCGTTTCTGTATCGGTGTTGCATCAGCTTAGATGAAGTTGAATCCATGGATATAGGGAGCAGGATTTCGGGGCGGTGGTGCAGGGGTCAGTGTGGAGTGAGTACTCTATTGCATGATGGGCAGTGAGAGCCCCAAAACAAACACAATTTCGTCCTAAATAGTCAATGTGGCAGGCAAATTTTAAACAGTCACTAACACACGTTCCAGTTAGAATTGAAGAACTGTTCGAAGTGAAGAAAGATAAAATAAATAAATAGGTGATTTGCTTATTACGCATTAGAATCAGGGGTTTTTAAAAAGTCAGCTTTTATTGGTTTTCACTACACTTTGCCGAGTCTGGGAGCCCTGATGATGGGTCGAGTTTCAAATGATGGGTGCTGGAGGTGGGAAGATACGCTCCAAAGAAACCAGTTGGTGCCCGACTGGATGGACATTGCCGGCAGCCAAATGAAAAGCAGTCGCTGCCTCCTCTGGTTCCTTTCTCTGCACTTGCTGGCTGTCTCTGTTATGGCTTGGATCTTTCTTTATTTTTTACTTTATTTTCTGCCCACCACATGTGCAACTCGAAGCCAACAACTCCAGTTTGCAGCCCCACCGCCCACTTCCCCTGATTGCGATTGGTGTTCTGTTTTAGCCGTTTTAGCGGATGGCGATGGCTGTATGCTGCGAATGTCGAAAGCGCATAGCGTTGAAAGATGATTTTCATGTTTTCCCCCCTCAGCGTGTCCAGTGCTCCACCAGTTTTGAGCTGGAATCGTGGCCCTAACGATGCTCAAAGTGATTTTGTTGTCTTAACCGCATTTACTGACATCTTGATGCTTTGATTGCCCCGATTTTGAATGGAATCGTTTGCACTGCAACACCCGCACTTGGCTTTATGTCCCATTGCCATTATCGTCTCTGGCAAGTCGGGGAAATTGAATTGAAGTCTTTGATTGGCAATATGCTCCGTTGACCCCTAAACAAGTTGCCAGTCGATCGTAAACCGGAGCGGAAAATGGGCGAATAGGCAGTATCACGAAAATACTGGAATTTCTAATTTAAAAGTTAACAATTTAATTTAAAAATAAACATGGTTGGTTGGAACGGAAGTAAGTATGAGAATTAAGTTGAATTCATTGCCAAAAAAAATCATGAAATGGAAATAATTTTATATGACTTAAATTAAAGGGTTTTACATTAAAGTTTTCATTGGGGTAAAGTACTATTCCAAAAATTCCATTTATATGCTGTATAAATCATCAAAAGGTGGTTAAAGATATTAGAAAGTCTTTTATAATCGTTTCTTAAAGGATTTTTTTTGGTAATTTTTTTATGTTTAAGAAAGGACGTAACAAGCTGAACGCGCAAATTTTCGCCCTCCTTTTTTAATTCTAACATTTCATTTAACATATTTATGTTATGTAACATAGAACAACTTCAAAGGAGTAACAGTGGCTCTAAAACTGGACGAACAATATGATTCCAAAACTATGAAAACCGAATCCATAGATGGCGCATGCGACTCAGTGCCGCCATCTGACGTAAGAAATCTGCAGCTCCCACCTATTTTCCGTTAATATTTAAATGAAGTTATATCTAGCAGCTTTGTAGATTTATCTTCTTCCGATTATTTCATATTTTACAAATTTTCACTGATCTAATTTTGAAATATTTCCAATATTTTTTTTGGTTTACTAGCCTCTGCTTTTGTTTGTCTTTGGCCTTTTTGTCAGATATCGCTCATCCGCCCCTCAAGCGACGTCTGCGCCGGAGCAAATCGAAACTGGAAATGTGGCGCGGTGGTTGAACGAGCCAGAAAAAATCCAGCATTTCATCACCACCACCAGCAAGAAAATGGGCTTGGCCTTTTTGTTTGAGTGAGTATTTCGAGGCACTCATTCTCCTCGATTCCGATTCTTCAGGTTCCTCTCACTCTTTTTATTTTGATAGCCAGTCGGCGCAAAATGTAAGAAATGGCACGAGAACTTACAAAATACTTCTTTCTTTAATATAAAAAGGTTTTTACTGAAAAATATTGAAATTAAATCATGTATATGTATAAGCTATTAATCTACTTTTAAGAATGTGTATTTTCTTGGAAATGGTAATTTTAAAATCAGCAGTACACTAACAACATATAAGGTGGCCGAATTTGTAATGAATGAATTTTGTAAAGGCAGCCAATTTTCAATTTGTGAACCAATTTGTCAAATAGAATATTACTGTTTTACAAATGCTAATAGAAAAAGATGATTTAAATTTTGTTTCGTAGTTTTCAAATTTATCTTTAAATAAAAACCGAACTGACTCATGACCTTAAGTTTATAACAACTCAGTAGATATTCAAATGTAATTGACAGATGTTGCGCTTGAGTATTCATCACACTCGATGCCTTCGTCGTGTTGCAACTTCACTTTCAGGTTTGCGGCACAACTTAATTGAATTCATAGAGCGTGTTGGCACACCCGTACGGTGAACACCATGATATGGGAACGGTAGCCGCTTGACGAGTTCATAAAATGTGATGTATGAGCAGTTGGCCGTGGACATCCTCTTTACAATGGCTTGGAAAACGTTTTATTCGAATTTAATTCAAAGTGTTTCAAATTGGCCCGGGCATTGATAATTTCGCACGAATAAAGTCGTCACCGGGAATAGACCGTGGAGTAATTTCATTTCACGCTGCCTCAAATGAAGTGCGCAGTTCTGGGGGGAAAGCATCGCTCAACCTTGCCACCATCGATGTTGGTCCATTGTGCCCCGAGACATAGTTGAATCAAGTTTCAGTACAAATTTGTACAATTTCATATTTACCCAGCACCACAAAACGACGCCAGACAATGGAAACTGCTTAAAGATAGCTGCCGGGGCACAAAGCCCCCCAGGAGCGTCTCGTGGTGATTATGAACTCGGGTTGAAAGCCGGGTAAAAAAAGGGCAGATAAGTTATTGTTGCAACCCCTGCAAGGGATTCGTAAAAATAGGACAAGATATAGATACACTCGCACACACATTCATCTGCCCGGAGGGTGCGTCGTAAAAATGAGTTACGAGTCCTGCCATTTTAAATTAAAATAGCAGGCAGCCTCCATTGTGGCAGCAAGATGGTCGAGGCGAAAGGAAAAAGGTCAAAGGCCATACAATTCCACCCTGAAAACCCAATCCAGCGGACAAAATGGTCATGTTGACAGAAGTAAATCTCTTGAATTATCGCATTAGATGCCGCATTCTCACAGATAGATTCCCGGCCCGATGAAGCCATATCATAAATAATCAGGATCGGAACGTCGCTGGGGCATTATAAAGGATTTTCGGGCAGCCCTGTTGATTTAAGAATTATTCCTGTGTTTGCTTTGCATTTGAAAGGGTTCAAGATCTTGGCCACCCCATTTTGAATGTTTTAATGTTGATCGACATTTTACTATCAAATGTTAATTGTCCGTATATTAATATTAAAATAAAAAATTAGAATAAAAAACCAAGTAAAAGTTAATTTGCTAAGATTATCTTATATTTTTGTTTTTGTTGATATTTGTATGCTGTCTTCGTAACATTACATTCCTTGTAGATTCGTGTATGTTTTGAAATACCTTCAGATTTTAGGAACCAATTTTCTAAAAACTTAACCCAGTTGTAGGAAATCGCTCCTAAAATGTCTAGTTTAATTTTAGGTTTTGCAGCAATAACTTTGTGTTTCTTCCGAAATCGTTCAACTCGCATGAATCCTCTGTAGCATTAGAGTCATGTCATTTTATTGAACCACGGTAATAGTGAAGTACTCCTCGGGGGCCACGAGATACTCGAACTTGCGAGTGGCCAGGCGCATGAAGCAGAGTTTGTTGGACGGGTCAATGTCCCGGACTACGCTTTGGCAGGTGCTCACCAGGAGTCCATGTAAGTGCTTCAGGATCGCCTGAGCACTTGTGTTATCGAAGGACGTTTCGGCCACCGCATTGGCTGTGTTATCGGACACCACATACCCAATAGTATGTTCCGATAGAATGCGATCCACGATGGTTCCATTCTGGTGAATCACCTTCTCGAGAATGCGATTCATTATTTCAAGTGTAGATTATTAACTATTTTTTTTTTGGCTTGCGACTGATATTAAGCTGACTTCCCTGTTGAATTTGTAGGACAGAAATGAATAAATTTTTTTTGAGACGATCGAATCAAATACAGAAGTTAAATTTGACTTTTAAGTCTCAGCATTCTTTAGAAATTAACTACAATTTGACTTCCCTGCACTCACTAAGTTTATTAATTATGCAAGCTGTATTAAAAGAAATTCATGCAGGCTGTTTAATTTTCTATTAAATTTTTTGAGTACATCAATTAGGTCCCGTATAAAATGAAAATACCCATTCTCGCTTTTCATTTACCTCCTTCTGAATTGAGCCTCCATGTTCGATGCTTTTAAATCCGATTTGTAATTACAGCACGAGCCTATTCCTATCGCGTTGATTAAATAAGTGTTGGTTGTATCGCAACAGATGGCAGTGCGGTTGAATAAATTAAACTTATCGGAGTTCCCTTATCTCGCTGCGGCCCTCGATCCCCAGTCCCCCTGGAATCCCCAATGCCATTGAACTTGCCCTCCAATTGGATCTGAACGCTCGACGAGGTCAGTTCAAATTACTGCACACAAATACTGATATTCCCGCCCAAGTTCAAGTGGTCGCGTGGCTGCTACGAGTTCCTCCTCCCGCAGGCAACCTCATCATCAAGCCGTTTTCATTTAATTTTCATGCACATTTAATGGCGTCTGTTATTGGCTTTTAACGAGATTTCCCACTCCACCCGCTGGTGTATTTTTAGGTATCCGTATAATTGACTTTTTGACTTTGAACTGCACTGTCGCAGGTCGTTGACTTGCCGCCGGCTACTTAAACTAATTCCAATTGCTGGCTTAGCTTAAAGCCCACTTAAAACCCTATTCGACTGCCATAAATCAGTGCTAACTGTGGTGCAATACTGAATTCTGGCGGGTGTTTAGTATTTAGTACAACACTCATCAGAGCCACGCTCATCTACATTCAGGGCCCCAGTCTGCTCAACTCCTCATCTGCCCATCTCCTCGGGAAGAAGTGCTTGTCGGACAAGTCCAGAGTGCATGTGGGTGCCCGGTTATATACCCATATCCCCGGATCGACCCAAAATGGCCACTCGAGCGCCCACAACGGCCATAAAACACTTTTGGACATGCTGTTGGCCCAGCAAACAGCTCCCAACTCTGGTCCGCTTTTTCCCTCTGAGCTGGTCAATAAAATGTGGACGTTTCTCCCCGTCCAGGAGAAGCCTTTGCATTTATCGGGTCAAACTGAAAGTACAGTGGGTACATTTTATTTATTGGCCAGTCCTTAAACTGGCGATTGTGACATATTCTTAGGTGCCTATCTCAAATATTTCGACAGAAAAGATGTAATAATACGCATAGGATTCTTTGATAAATGTAAAGTTATGAAAGAGTAAATAGACTAAGGTTGTAACATCTGAAGCACTTACCATATAATATAAAACTTAATAAAAAACTTAAAATTTTGAGCTTTACCCAATACGCTTTTAAAGAATTAAATAAATTTTAAAAACAGCCTTTCCACCAAACCAACTCCCCTTTTAGTCATGATTAATGGCCGCCAAATGCAAAACGAGAGATTTGAGGCCCGGAAAATGAATTGTGTTCAAGTTGGGCCTGGTGCCATTTCAAACTATGCAAAATGCATGCTCGTAAATCCCCTGAGCCCAAGTCAGACTATTTCACTATCTGTGGTGCCGATTTGGGCTTTGGTTTTGGCCACGGGGCGGGATTAGGCGGCAAGCGCTTATCCGAAAGCAAGATACTCGGCATTATGCCGGCGCCATAACTCATTTAATTAGATGACTATCGCTGTTTGGGCATAATTCATCCACCAATGGACGATACTCTCCCAACCCCTGCGAACCGCGATGAGGTGAAAAGGTCGGGCGGTATTAAAAAAGATAAATAACACCCAAAGAGAATGAAATTTACAAAATGGAAAATTCCTTCGTTAATTAGAAAAACCAGCAAACCAACTGGCAAACTGAAATTTAAAAAAAAAACTCACAAAGACCAAAATACAGGACATACGGGGACAATTTGAAAACACTTTCTCTGCCTTCGCTCCCGAAAATGCAAATGAGCTACTTGAGCTGGAATTCAGGCCCTTTAGAGTCCGGTCATTGGCCGGCGGTCAGTTCGGTCAGTTCTGAAACGGTGTATCTGGGTATCTGGTTTTTTGCCCTCTGCTTTGGCCCCTTTCATTTGTGCCACTTGAGCGGCGAAAGGGACACGTCGCACACACATGGCACAAATTGGCCGAGGGCTTCGCCCTTGTCCAACTGGCTCAAATGTATCCTTTAGCCACCCTTTCCTTCACAGGCCCACTGACACAATTTCTCGGCTCGCATATCACCAGCATCTGAAACCCAGTTTTGATTACGGACTCCGAAGCTCCCATAAATAATGTACAACACACATATAATACGCGTTCTGAATTTTAAATGTGCCCAAAATGGAGAACAGTCCTCTGGAGTTGTGTAATATTTGGTATCCTGGAGCGGCAATCGGGCGGCCGGACAATTTATTGGCTGTGTGAGTGCTCTGTAATTGAAAATTAAATGGAAAGTGTTAAATGGGCTCGGGAATTAATGAACCTATTATAAGTGAACTAAATTCACATTCCATAAGTATATTTATGTTTGATTATGATAACAGTTTTCGAAAAATTTAAAACTACTTCTCCTAAATATAAATATAACTCAAAAAGCTACAACCCACTCATAAAATTCATATAAAATAAGGGATTACTCATTAACACATGATTGCAATATGTTTAACGACAAATTGTCGATCGATTCATTTGAGATGCTCAGAGAACAATAAAACTGTGAACTTATTGCATCCCCAAATTCATAATCCCATTGATAAATGGCATTATTTGCTTTTCAAATTTATGTTATGGACTTCTAAATAACAACCAATTTAAGGTATTTATCTTTAAGAAGCGTAATTTCGTATGCTAATTCCCATGGCAGTTGGCTTGCTAATTTATGAAAGCGGCAGGCATGGCCACAACCGATCTGGTTTCGACCAACAGAATCGACAATATACTACCCGGCCGAACAATGCAAATTTTTATTAGCCATGAAGTCGGCCATAAAAGCCATTTCGAACCGCTCGAAATGGTTGCCCTCCACTCGAGTACAAATTGTTAGAAGAGGTGCAAAACGGCGCGATTTAATATATCTCCCCGACTAATTTTAATAACTTCATGAGACTCGTTTTCAGCGCAAATAAATTTAGAATTTAATAAAAACAAACCAACAGCGTATTGAATATCAACTTTCAGCAATCTTTGAAGTCGAAGCGAAAACGCTTGCCAAAACAAAGGAATTGAATTCATTTAATTTTATGATCTCAAAAAGGTGGGAGATGCTGGAAAAAATTACTTTGGCCTAACAACAAAGGCGCACACACACAAAGGCCATTGAAAAGATAAATTTCTTAATTTAAATTCAGAGTCAGAGTGAATTGAGTTTGGTTCGTTTCCACCCTCAAACGATTTTCATTTCCGTTACAAATGCTTTTCAATTTCGCCCGAACCAAATTCAATTTTCAAACGTTTTATTTCGACAACGTTTTGATTTAGTCGCGCCCGCTTTGAATATTTTACGAATTGGTCGCATCTTCTGAATCTGAATCGAAATTGGGTTTGAGCCACCATTTGCTGGCTTTGTGCGCTCGTGTAACTATGGAATATTTATTATTTAAATTTTTCGACAGCGAGTCGGTGGCCCTAAATCATGCGACAGGCTCATTCAAAAACAACAAACTCTCGCGCCCAAAACACTCGCATATATTCGTAACTTGAGTTTTTTTTTCGACGCATGATTTAGGTGCAGTCATAAATTCAATTTTAAGCTTTTTGGTATTTCATTTCGGTCTGGCCGGGGATCTGGTTTTGGGTTCCGACTTTGGGGATACGGGTCGGCACTGGGGACGTAGTATTGGGGCTGGGTCTCGGGTCCGAGGCCAAGATAAACACTTGACAACGTGCTAAGGCCAGCACTGCCAACGAGATAAGCGCATAAATATAGCCCCCCGTAATAAATTCAGCGTCACATTTGACGCCACGCCATCGCATCTGTGGAGCAATGGACTCCACTTGGGGTTTCCGGGGGCACCACTGACACTTGGTCCTCCAGAGCCACTCTCGACCTCTTGGCCTAACTGTACCATGCATCATCCATGGCACTTTAAAGGCAGCATTACGCTCTTCTCCTCTTTTTCAAGACAACTTCTGGCGACTTTTATGTGACATTTTAGCATGCTATGTGAATATTTATAGGGCAAAGCTAAGGCAATATCGTAGATCCAGCAGTTACGTAGTTTATGTCCTAATATATAAAGTTATTAAAGAAATTCTATTGATTTCAGAGGAGGAGTTTTTAAAGCTTATATAAGATTATTTTTTCGCTTAGTGTTCAACAAAACCTATAAACATAACAATTATTTATGGCTGTAGCAATAATTAATAAGATACATATTATTGATGTGTATAAGCCAAATAAAAGTAAATTAGTGGTACTCATTACAGGAAATTTAAATTAAAATATCATATTTTAATCCTAAGAATCGATTGTGAGCACAAAACTCCCTAAAAATTTATTTCAGTTCGACCGTAGGAGGTCTCCCAGCTGGTCAACTGTTGTGCGAGTGCTTTTACCATGCCATAATTGCTTGACTACGCGAAATATATGACATCTGCGATGATGGAACAAAGGGCGATGAGGAAGAGAAAGAAAAGGATCGGAATCCTGCAGGCAGCTATTCACGGCAATCAAACAGCGCGGCACACGCGGCGAAAGGATGCAAGACAGTGTGAGAGTGCAGAGTCCATTAAAAGGACATTCCACATCCACATGTGTCCGGTCGAAAGGACGTGTCGTGCCAAAGGGACACCTCGGCACCTTGTTTGTTTTCCCTCCGGCGTACGTCTCATATTTTCTTTTTATTTTTAATTTTTGTAAATTGAAAATTGTGTGCGGATGCGGATGCAGCTTTGCGTGGCAATTACACAAACCCTCTCCCACAGTCATAAATTCAGTCCTTTGCCGGGAAAAGCAAAAGGAGTAGCGTGCTACGGGGGGTCTGGGCCTCCATTCGAGCCACTCCGAGGTGGCCAAGTGGCCGTGCAACATTTCATGTCGTGTTTACACTCACTTCCCAATAGCTCCCTCCCATGCCCCTTAAAAAATCCAGCAAAGAGGGTCAGGATATTAAAAACTGCAATTAAGTACGGCCAGTGCCTCCAGTTTGCCAATTACCGCGAGAGTTGTGAGTCGATGCGACAGGTTGCGGCTCCTCTTATTTATATTATTAAGTTTCTTTTTTATAATTAATCATTTTACCTTTTCCGCGTCCGCAAAACTAGCAAGTGCATTATTTTAATCGGACTCTTGAAAAGAATAATTGGGGTGATAAGTAAGCGGCTTTTCCATTAAGGTACCCTTCGTTCGATAAATTATGGTACATTTCAATGTATTCGGTTAATAAGGGAAATATAATGAAACGAAAAAGTTACGTTAAAACTAGCTTTCAATATATTTTTAGTTAAAAAACAATATTCATATTACTTTTGAATTATATATTTTAAACAGATCCGAAAAGTTAACCCTAAACGGCGCCACCCAAGTATCAACTCGCTAAGAAGGAACCCAATCATATTTCGAGTTCTTTGACCCAATTAGAATGCATGTGGCCGATGGAAATTTAAAAATGGGCATATCGGTAATTTCAATTTTGAATTTGCCAATTAAATGTTTATCTCTGGCTAATTACCGACGCCTTTAAGCTACAGAAACAACAAACAACCGATGCCGGCATTATTCAATTAAAAATTGTTGCTGTTGTGGGGGCTTGGTTTTTTTTCCCTTGTTTTTGGCACGCACTAAACCCCATAAAAGTCATAAAGACCCGCATAAAAACCATAAAAACCATAAAAACCATAAAACGAAAATGAAAAGAATCTTAAAAAGCAGCGAGCAACAAGAAGCGATGAATTTCGAGAGAGAACGACGAGGAGGAGGAGGAAAAACAAGTTTAAGGTGATTCCTGATTGATATGGTAAAGCACTCGCAACATGTTTGCTGCTCTGGCTTTTCCACTCGCTTTTCCGTTGGCTTTCCCTTTGAGTGGAACTTCGCCTGTTGCCTTGGCGCTCTCTTTCGTTTTCCGCTTCTTCTCTCGTGTTTTTTTTTCAATCAGTTCCCGAGCACAATGATTTTTATTTTTATGCGCCAACGTAACGATCTCGTTTCCACTTACTTAAATCTACATTTTAACTGCCTGGCACATTTTATGTCCCCTTCTAACAGCCGTGCGGTATGGAGAGATGCGCGCGCTCTTTTTACGCTGCTCTCTCGCTCTAGCAAAAAAAAAATACGAGTTGGAGAGAGCCCCAAGCGAGAGCTTTTCGTAGCGGCTTTTGCAAGCTGCCAAATTTTCACTGGCAATTAAATCAATACTAATTAATAAGCAAACATGGGCAAACACAACCAGCGAGAGAGAAGAAAGAGCAAGGCAAAAGAGAGCGCCAAACAATTGAGCCAAACCATTCAGATTCAGCAAACGATTATGAGGCCATCTCAGTCGCACTTAAAACGGCCATTACGAACGACAGTTATGGCGACGGAGCCGCAGAGGCAGCGACTGCGCCGCGACTGCGGAGAGAGGGAGAGGTACGGACAGCCATCTCGCTCTGACCGCTCTCTCTTTACGGCGCAGCCATTATGGTGCGCGCAGTCCTATCTGTATCTCGCTCGTACGCACGTCAGACTTGGAATAGCCCTCTCTCTTTTTGAGTTATCGGCACTTTGGTTCTGCCGTAATGGCTTCCGTGTGAAGGGGGCGTGGCCTAGAGAGCAGTAGCATTTCGCACTGGGGTTTTATGGCTCATTTTCGGATTTTGAGTGCGTTCTTCCGCCGCTTCTTCTTCTTTTTCGGGCTTGTATTCGTGTTTTGGATTTTGTAGGGTTCCTTCTTTGACATTTGCCGTCGCTTGTTTGGATAATTATTTGGATTGTTATTAGATTGTTGCAACAACTATAAAAGGGCCGTAAAAAATATTTTTATTTCGCATTAAGTGATTTTAGTGGCCCAGTGCCTTGCGGTGACAAATTGCTCCGGCAACAGAAGATTATGGACCTTATCACCGCCTTTATATTGTTGTTCAGTTGGCTAACTTTGGATGCACTCTTTGGATGTTAGGGGGTGGTCATGCATGATGCCTCAAAAAAATCTGGTTTTAAATATTAATTTGGGAAAGCTTTTAAAAAGATATCATTATTTTGAAATTGACAATTTTTGGATGAAAAATTTATTTTTTATCCTAGGTTGCATATGCTTTATGAAACAGTTCTGTAAGCCGAATTCCACAATGTATTTATGAATTTAAAACCTGCTATTCTTAAAAGTCATATTTTATTTTAATAAAATGCTTTCATTATTATTTTAAAATCGAATGTATTTATGAGTTATTTAATAATATTTTGTAGTCTTACATTGTTATGAATAAAAATAATTATTTTAAATATACAACTTTTTCTTAATATTAATATGGACTTCCTGATAAGCAGACCATAGTTTTCCAGGCATAAATATTTTAAAAGAAATTTTCGAGTTACTCTCATTGGCTTATTCACGAAAATAATTTCCACAAACTGTTTAAAAAAGCGTATCGGCATATTAAAAAACTCCATAAATTTTGCGATTCAGTTTCAGTTTCATTGCAAAGGTATTGATATAACTTTCGCATACAAAAATAGTTTATTTATTTCGTTTTCATAAGGCAAACATAATTCTTGTGGAATTCGACAAGCTGGCAGCATAAAACCGAAAGAAGAGAAATAAGTCAGATAAAGAAAAAGCATTTAACGAAACTGTCACGGTTTGGGGACGTGAGTTCCGTGATTGGATTGCCCAATAAATGTTTATCGAACGTCGGACAAATGCGTATCTATCCTCTGAATGTTTGGCGCTTTATTTTGTTTTGGTGTTCTTTTTGTGAAAAAAACAGTTGGGTCTTTTTTGGGGTATTTGTTTTGGGACCCAGCTGGCGGGAAAACAAAGAAAAGACACGTTTTGAAAGAGAGACAATAATGAACAGAAGCAGCAGAAAGAATGGCGGCAAGTTATTTTTATGAAATTAATATTGAGTGCCGCGGGACCATCCAAGTCCAAAATGGGTAATTAAAATAATGAAAGCATTTTTTGACGTTGAATGCACTCGGAATTTTCATTAAAAAGTCGCATGGGGAACGCCGGTTGTTAATTCAGCAAGGCGACATTTCAGAATCTCTTTGTAAACAAATATTAAGAAAATATTTTCTTTCGGGAAAATGCGTTTTTAAGTAGCAGCTCCGCCATGAGCGATCCGATATATTTCGTCTGCCTGGCATCCCATTTGATTTAATTGACTCGCCCGGTTTGACTAATTTTGTATATTTTTCCTTTCATTTCCCGGCCCTCCATCAACGCTTCTCCAATCGCAATCCCATTTTACCCCGGCAGCTGTTCGGCTCTCCAGATACTCCTCCATTCTGGTCCGCTTGTGGATGTGTCCCGGTAAATTTATGAGACTTTTCCAATGTTTTCTTTCTTGTCTATTCCAATTTTTTCGTTGGTAATTTCTTTGAAAATGTGCGACTTGTCATTCGACAGCATCATTTCCACCCCTCCTTTTCTCAGGTCAGACATCCCGTTTTCCACTTGCCCCTCTTTCTCCTTTCCTTAATTATCTGTTTTCCCAATGCCACTTTTTATGCTTCACCTTTTGATTTGTATAGCCATGTGACGAGGTTGCCTGTAATTTTTGGCCATACCTGTATTCTTTATGTATTTTTTACGAATTGCTTCAATGGATTTTTTTGTTGGCTCAAGGTCAATCGCGGCGGGTGAATGACGCGTACCGGTGCTATCTATTGGCAAAATCGAATGTCAAGGATATAATAAAGAAGTTGAGAAAAGCGATTCATTACGATTTTTTAAATGGCTTTGTTTAATTTTTAAGCAAGGGCCTAATAGCTTTATATCCAGAAATAATCAAGGAATTTTAAGAAAATAATGTAAAAGTCAACCAAGATCTTAAGTTGCGACAATTCCCTTTATAATTTAATTGCAAAGCAAGTAAGTTACATAGATGAATCAAGGAATCTAAGTTTGTGTATTTTGGCAAGTACAATTTATTAAAAAAAAAGGGGCTATAAATTTTCTTTCTTCACTAAAATATATATATATTTTTATATATTGCGAGAAAGTCCACAAAAAAAAGCATTGCTTTTAATTTTTGAAAGCCATGGAGAAAACCCATTTAATTGCATTCATTTCATTTTTGATCACTTTGCAACTGCTCATTGCAATTATTCGGTCCGCAGTCGAGTGCATTTTAAAGAGGAACAACAATTACAAATTATATACATTTCGCATTGGCATCCAGGATGTGCATGTGGATCTCACCGGCGGCCATCTACTTTCGTCAATTACGAAGGAGCAGTTCGGACGCAAATGGAGATGGAGATGAAGTCCGGGCAGCTGCCCGGAGGCCAAATTATCCGAACGCCATTAAAGTCATTAAAGCCATTATTCGTCGAGTAAAACGTTTAAGTGAAAATACATCTTCTGGATGTGCATGTGCATGCGGATGATGCTGGGGATCCGCTTGGAAAGCGGATGGGATGTAGATGAAGATGGGTTGGGTTCTGATGAGTTGGCGGCACCGACATCCACCAGCGACAAACGCACTCGGCAGTGAGAGACTGCCCGATTCCCGGATTCCCAGATCCCGATCCCTCGGGTGACTCTGTTATTAGCAGCGTTTTGGTAAAATGAGTTGATTTTAAAGAAACTTGGGCATTTTTTTAATTCATACTCGGTGCAGAGGCCACACACATATAATTTGGCCGATTCTGGTGCTCAGCGCGAACATTTGCTTAAATGGAATTATCGATCAATAACCCATTGGTACACTTGAGAAAAACTAAACTTTAAAGTCACTGTCACTGAAGCACAAGACAAAAATATTTTCAATATTTACATTACGTAACATTGCATTACCATTAAATAAAACAATTTAAAAGTCTTTCACTTTTCATGTCACCTAAAATTTTTTTTTTTTAAAGTGTGATTTTGTTTTGCTGCTGCGTCAGGCCTCATTGATAATGGTGGACCACGTACTGCACGTCCAGACCTCCGCACCCCTCCGATTGTAATATAATCCATTTGACTAAAGAGAAACTAGAGCCCCACCACATCACGAAAGGAAGCTGCTGCTTTTGGCCGGACTGGAGTGTCAGGTGTTCGTGTTAAAATGCCAACTAATTTCAGTGTTTTGGGCCAAGAGCTGATAGCTAGGTTGGCTGGCCAATCGATTCACTTAATCAATGGGGCCCGAGCACTGTGCTTACATTTTTTGGGTCGCAAAATGAAAACAGAACCATTATATGCTCATACTTAATACTTAATACTAGTGTTTAAGCACAAAAAGTTGTCGCAGGAAATGGCCCTGAGCTGCAGGGCCAGGTCTGATGGGTGGGCGTGGTCAGCGTTTTGTGGCTATCGCTCTTGCCCATCTTGGCCAGGTTTGCACACGTCCTCGGCCTTTTGGTTGCTTAGTCAGCGCTCAGCGAATGTCAACGAATTTATTATTCGCAACCTCTGTCAGTATGTATGCCTCTTTGTTAGCCGAGGCAGTGTGGGTGGAACGGCTGCCTAAATTATGATGCACGGCCATGATAAAGTGCCAACAAACGTCACCAGTCCACTCGCAATTTCCATGCCATGGAGCGCTCTGGGTTGAACGCCTTCATCGGGGCAATGTCTCTCGATCTAGCAGGAACTACTATATCTATATACTCGACACAGTAGACACCAGCCCACGAAGGACGTGAGCCGCCGATTCTGCATTCAGTAAAACGACTACGATGGCGTCAGCCAAAATTGGCCATAATTTATAATGATAAACTAGGGATATATATTGGCTGAAAAGAAGTGGGATATCGAAAAACTCGTTAGGTTTATTGATTCGATTTACAGGTATTGGTTTGATGATAGCAATAAAAGCTCTACCATTTTTATAAAAATTACGAAATGATTGCCCTACGAATAGCTAGGTTACTTTATTTATGCACATTTTGTAATATTACAATTATTACCAACTATTCATATTCAATCAGTTTTATCTGTTTTGTCCGCTATATCTCTGCAATCTGAAGTTAATCCAATTGAACACCTCCCATTCTTCTATTCACTAATCATAAAAGCTGTAAAAGATTAAAACTGATTAAGGGGACGTTTGACGCATTAAAGTGGTATCAATGGACCATCAAAACTGTCTGTCGTGTCAAATCACAAGTCATTCGGTTCAACTAGTTTCTGTCCCCTGACTCGGGAATAATGAAATATTACGTATACGCCCACGACAGCCAAGCCATAAATAATACGTAAAACTTTATAAAAACTTTTCGTTGCGGCTTCGCTTTTATCTTTTCAAAACACACAAAAATGTGGAAGTGTTTTTGTTGGCGAAGAACACAAACATCCAAAAAAAACAAACAAAGAAGCCCATAAAGCTCCAGTCGAAGTAGCTCCCCAGTGGAGAGGCATTCATCTAATAAATTATTTGACAGTAAATTTGAAATTATCTTTTGAAATTTGAATTGCAGCGCATTACTTAAGCTTGCATAAATAAACAATAACACAATTGAGTAAGTCTGCAGCAACAATAAGCGAATAAAAAGAGACTAAAACAGAGGAAAATAAAGCAGCAACACAGAGGACCGAATAAAAGGCCAAATAAAAAGCAACATTAACGAGCGATTCAATAGGGCCATTAAATTGGAAGAGTCGAGCCGCCGTCTGGACGGAATCGAGTAAATATGCACAGAAAAAAAAATTAATTATTAGCAGAAGTGCAAAAAGTCATGATAAATGAGTTGTTTAGAATATAAATACAATAGTTCTGAAAAATTTCTCCTTTCTTAAAAACTAAGCAGCACATGCCCACGTCTCAAAATAGTAATACATTTTGTTCTGTGTGTTGGAATTGGGGAAACACACTTGAAATCGTATTCGAAATAAGAAACTCAAGGAGGAGACATCACGATCACGGATCATTCCGCCCTTTCAGTGCTCTTTGCATATCATTTGGTCCGAAAATTTATAATTTCATTGAGTGGTTACCGACCCATCGGTTCGTTTCATTATTGAAATTAAGCAATTTGGCGTAATTTAACAACACTGTCGATGCATAAGTTTGGACGTTGCCATTTCGAATGATAACAATGAACCACTGCCAGACGGGCACTTTTGTGGGACGGGCTGGTTAGGAATGGTCATCCAAATCGGAATGGGTCTGCTTTTTTTCGGTTGCCAAATGACCGACCAGAGCACCGAGTGTCCATAGTCACGTCATTAGCTCAATTGTTCGCTTTTCATTGTCCGTGGGCCTCTGTCTTTGGCTTTGCATTGTCCGACCCGTCTGAAATGACTGAAGTGTCTGGTTCCTGGCCCAGTGCTTCAACACGTCTTCGGTTGGCTTAATAATGGATACCACGCACGATATGGATAAGCTATATAGCGCGGTTAAGGGGGCTCTTTGTTGTCTTTAGCAGACTTCAATTAGCCGCAAGTGCACTTGTTTTTTTTTTGGGTTTTTAGATAAGGACTCGCGACCAAATGAATGCTCATACATCTGTTGAAAGTTGAAACAGCAGAAAAGCAATATAAAATGGTTTTAATTTATTATTTAATGCATATTTTTCGCTGCTCATTTCTGGATTTTGAAAAATAATAACAAATAAATAATTTATTCATTTACTTAAGTTTATTGCCCAATATAAACTTAATTAACTTTAGGAAGTAGAGTTGGTATGTGTCTACTTAATATACAACAAACTTTAAACGCGTTTGGTTCCGTTTTTATATAGGAATAATCCAATTTCAGACCTTTGTTAATTTCCTGTCCTAAATAGACCAATTACTGGGCATATGCTCATTCCACCTTCTTGGCTTGATTGTCTTTTTATGGCGATCAGACATAATTATCCTTATCAAATCAGAATCGAATCCCTCACACAATCCGCCCGGATAACGACACGTAGGTCTGGCCAACCTGCGGTGTCTCCTGCGGCGCCACTTTTGTTTATAGCCCTTTTACGGCTCTTTCAAGTAGTCACGGGAGTACGGAGGAAGTTTTTACGACGCACTGCACTTGAACCACATCCGATGCGATCCAGTCCGGCCCAAATAGCGGTGTCGTAGAACATCTCGTCCTGGTGGCATTTCAACACGTCGTAAAATCATCTGGCCGGCTGTTAGAGCGGCTTTTACGATCTATAAAACGACCGTAAATCGCTGGGGTGCTGACTGCACTTTCGCCTTCGAATCAACTCGATGATGATGGCGTTTAATTGCCGAAGAGCTGATCCAAGTCCACGGACACCAAGCCATAAAACCTGAGCGTTTGCCAGGGGCCAAAAGGAGAGGAGGGCTTCGAGCAAATCGACGCTTTGTTTTGTTTACGGCATTTGTCGAGTAGTAAAAATGTCGTAAACGGAATTGTTATGAATTGCGGCAAATTAAATAAACATCAAATGCCAAACGCTTCTGTTCGAGCTTGTTGTCTGTGGTTTTTATATCTTGGCTGTTCATTGAATCTTTATGTCGTACCCTGATTTCCCGGGTGTTTAAAATGTCGTTAACCAGTTCTGGGATGATTTACGGGCTCAAATATTAAGTGGTTATTTTCCAAGTAAAAGTCTTGTTGAGCTTTACCTTAAAGTTGAATGTTTAGCAGACACTTGATATCCAAGCTATGGATGTGGATTCCGCAAAGGAATCTTGAACGACAACGACCATAACCAGAGAAAAGGGTTTTCGTTTGCTTCTCTTACCTGCAAAGCATGAAAATTTGACCCCAAAGAAAAAATTATATAAAAAAGCAAGGAAAAATCCGACTGCAATCGGAGATAGCGATAAAGGGTACGAGAAGAAGCCATAAAGGAGACAAACAACAAACAGGCCAAGCGGCCAAAAAGACTCAACGCGAAGCCAAAAGGCCAACTGCTGACTTGGTCCAAGCCAATGCTTTTACAGTGGAAGGTAACACACAATAAGTGGTTAAAAATGTTCTTGAACTGAAAAGAAAATCATTTTAAAATATATAAATTACAAGCTAGTGGTGAAGTGTGGGAGAACTTTCAAAACTGTTGTGTGTAATTATTTGTAATGTAATAGCAAAGGAGGAATCAAAAGCTTACAAAATATTTTTCAAGGATTTAACATTTCTGTGTTTCATTTTCTTCACATTAGACATCGACACAAGACTCTTCGTACGTGACCCATAGTAACTTGTATTGGGAGCAGGGGTGCCTTGGCTTCTTCTACCTAGCTATGGGCCGTATCGGGGCAGAACAGGCCAAGCCTTTAGAGCGGCCTGAACCCTGCTCTGTTGCCGTTGGCGGTGCTGCTGTTGTTGCATTCCGGCATAGCAATGACCGCAACATTTACTGGGTCTGAATCTGAAAACTGGCATTGGGATTGTGTGTTGGTCGATAGTGTTGGTCGTTTGGAAAAGAAGCGAGCCAAGAAAAACAACACAAAGGAGGCAACAACAAAAAAAAGAAGAGGTTTCATAATGGCTGCGACATTCATTCGCATTCGTATCTGTGCGGTTGTATCCGTATCTGTCTGTATCTGTATCTGTGTGGGATGGCCTGCAAGTCTTAAGATTTAAGATTGTCAACCATGTTGTTTATTGCTCTCTCAAGATTTGTCGCAGCCCGATCTCGTTGTTTTTATACCTGGAGCGGGTTTATTTTTCAGTATTTTTGTTTTTCAGGGGTTGGGGCCATTCGGACGGAGCTTCGTTGCTTATTCCGCGGAATTACTCAAAACGCTGAGAAAAATCTGGGGAGCGATAGGGACGCGTGAAATGCTACCCAGATGAGATGCCCAGGCATGTCTGCGTTTTCGTCGTCTGTGATTTATCTTCACCGTTTCTTAGTCCCTTCTTGAATTCCCCCGTTGTGTTGGTGTCTTAAGAAGGCTTGTGAGCTTCCTTCGAACACAATTAATTGGAAGATGGTTGCGAAGAACTATAGTTTGAAGTGATATTTGAATAGCAAAATGGCCGTTAAAATCATTGCGGTTGAAATAAAAATTAGAAAATATGCGATATGTAACTATATGCTTATATAAGAATAACCAAAATAAATGCCTTAGAAAATATATTAAAAAATAAATGCTTTTTAATGTACCAACTGAACATACATTTCAGAAAAAGAATATATTCCGTTACAGAAGCACTTACATGTTGTTCTAAAAAGATGTGTAGAAATCTTACCGTAGAATCCTTTATCCAATTCGGTTAGAGAATTATCATTAACCCCCTCTACTTTTTGGTTTTTTTATTTGGCAAGCACATCTTTAACACATGGACCTATTTAGGACCATAGGACACACTACACTTAACACTTTTTCATGGATAGCAGCCCATATGACATTTATGGCATATATTTTTATCATATTTTGCACACATTTTAACTCATTTCGAATTGCTGGCAAGCAGAATATTCTCGCTTCCGATGCGTTTTTTAAGCCGATCCGCAACGTCCAAGCACCCGGGAACTGGAACTCATACTGAGTGTTTACAAAACATCAGCCGCCGATCCCTGAGGATCCTAAAACAGGCACGGATCCTGGACCGCATGCAAAAGGGTCACGGATGTGGGCATTCGGACGGATTTGGACACGGCCAGGGTCATAAATCATAAATTTCCAAAGGCTGTTGGTAAAAAACCAAATCCGAAACGGTTCGCCACGCAACGGGAATGCGCCATAAAAAATGTGTGTTGCCTTTTTCCGCTTAAAAATTCGCACCAAGGTCAAAACAGCCGTCGGCCATTAAAAAAGGTGCCTTCGCTCACCTTTATGAGGGCTAAAAGAGACAGGAATAGATACCGCGGTAAAAGATCGCTCATTAGCAGCTGCACTTGTATGTTTTCAATGAGGAACCTGACCTAACCTTGGACGCAGTTTTTTATTAGCCATGGCAAAAAATTATGATTGTTTCATATTTTCTTATATCCTGTAAAATGACGCAACCTGCTAAAACATTTTCAAGGGAAATATCCTAAATCACCTTGAGCATTCTCCAAGGTTTTTTATTCAATTTGTTTAGACCCCCCTTAACTTGGCTCAGTCCCAGCTGCATTTAGACCCTCCACAGATTTCAATAACCTCCCCTATGTCGTCCTGCGAAATTCGGGATGTCTGCCATTTCGAACAGGCGTTGCACGAACACGAATATTTACACGAACATGAAAACATTTGCGTAATTAAATTTGTTTTATGTAGTGTCATGTTTAATGGAATGGGAGAACATCTAGCTTTCACACAAATTCATTGACTACAAATTTGGCAGAACTGCACAAGAGAATTTAAGCCTTCACTTTAGGGAAGCTTATTAAGTCTCTGGTTCTGATAGGTTTAAGCAAGAGACTAATTAAATAACAGAATAGCGTTTATTTACAGTGTTTTCTACTGTGCACAGGGATGCAGAAAAATTAAATATTTTTGCTCCTAATTTGGCTAATAAACACGGCTTTAAAAGCCCCAAAACCATTTTATGTCGCCAACACTTTAAATCTAATAAAACAAGGCGGTTTACATTAAATTCTCAACACGCACACCCATTTTCACATATGGTGACTGCATTATTTAGGTGCGTGGTATTAACTTTAATGCGATACCCTATCCGATGGCCACCAATCAAAGCTCATTTAGAGCGACGGCGCATAATTTGAAAATGTGTTTTTTGCACTTCGGCCCGCTTTATTAGCCTATTCATATCATAATTAATCCTAAACACGCAATTTGTGCCAAATAATTACATTTAATACGACTCCTCCCCGGTCTGCGCTGCATTGCCGGGCAATTTGCATTGAAATGCTCAAAGTGAAATATATGGCGGGTAATTAAAATGCATTTTACATTCACGTGCTGCTTTTCGCCCAGTGGTCGGCCATAATGGCGAGTGCATTAACAATTAGCTGACCGCATCCATTGGGCTCCTCTGCAGCGTGACCTCCCATTTCGAGCCCCGTACACCCATCCATCCCCGGTAACCTGATCCTCCTAGGCAGCCTCGTATCTCCGGCAGTCCGCCCACAATTCCACAATTCCACAGCTCCAAGTTCCACTCCTTTCCAATTCCCTTCTGGCCGGCAGCAGGACAACTGAGTGGACAGATTTATGCGGCCCGGCTGCCTGGCCTGTAAATCTCTGGCCCCCGGCTGCAGGGCAATAAACACGCATTGGCCCACGACAGCGCCCCACCCACCGACGGACGCACCACAGACAACACCCGGAGCACCACCAACAACCACGACGCCCACCTTGAAGCCCCGTTTGTCCAGCTTCAGATTTGGCCCGCCAAAATCACTGGCCTTAGATCCACAGGGAAAAATTGAAGACCCAATTCCAGCAAAATGAAGAACTTAAGTTCACATAGCGACGAAGCAAAGACACTAGAATAATAATAATAATAGAATTATTCTAGTGTCTTTGGACGAAGCGTAAATCGATATTTTACGAAGGCATAGATTGTAGCCGCCTTCGCAAACGATCGTTGTGATATAAATATTAGAACTATTTGAAGTTTAATGTGTTTATGAAGTGCTTTAGCTTGATGCCAAAAATTAATTTCTTTTTACATTTCATTTTTTTTCTCTCCGTGTGCTGACCAAACGGCGCAACCAACTCCATTACATGAATACGAAAAAAATATACCTACATATAAATAAAAATATATGTATACATGCTGTTGTAGGCTGTTGTTGTTACAAGATTTAATTTCGTAAAAAAGTTATTCACGAAATTTACGAGGAGTACATGGCGTGTGGTTGCCGACTTTTCCGCTGGTGTGGTTGTGAGTTCGCATAAAGTGTTGCCGCCGAGATTTATGCGTCATGAATAAACCCCAGGGGGGTGGTGGTGGCCAAGGAACAGCTCCAACAATACCGCCAACACCAACAACAACAATGTCGCCACAGACTGGCCCGCCACAACTTTGGCAAAAAAAGTTTCTCCGCTCCTCGGGGCAACTCAAATGTTCCCAATAAATTAATTCCGTTTACATAAGGAAATACTTTGGGCCTGAAACAAAAGCAAATATCGATTAACTCATACATTTATTTATTAGAAGGCACATAAATAAACGCCTTAACTTGTTTTAAGTTGATTGAAATAGAAATCCGTTGGGGACTACTTTCAAACAGAGTTCTTCTTAGAAGCTGATTTTTGAAATATTCATAAGTTTTTTAATGGTGAGAACTGAGCTGTAAGGTATCCTTTCATGGTATGTATATACAAAAGTAGATCCAGTTTTTGTTTACAAAATAAATAAAGTAGAGCGTAAGGCAATTGATTGAAAATAAGTGCAGCTGATACTTAGCTAGAGATTTATCCACGAGATCCCTTAATTTTCCGCACTTCATCTTGAGCATCGAACGATCAAATATTTGCAACACGTTTTGCGAATGGTCCAAGCCGAGTACTCCGGTAATTGAAGAGAGGCCTTAAGATGGAGAAACAATTGT
The DNA here is from genome assembly GCF_004382195.2 of Drosophila sechellia. Lineage (NCBI taxonomy): Eukaryota > Metazoa > Arthropoda > Insecta > Diptera > Drosophilidae > Drosophila > Drosophila sechellia. Next base: position 11,861,298 of record NC_045952.1, on the reverse strand, counting down.
ATGTGGGGCAAGCAATTTATTGGCCTGGCTAAATCAAAAGGATCTGGGGATTGGCCCGGACTCTAGGGCTTGGCCTGGACCGACTCGCTGGCAATAATCCAGTAGAACGCCATAAAAGCTGTTTATGGTTTCGCGCTCCTTGTGCGCCATAAATCGAGCAGGAAAAGGAGGAGACGCCCTGGTTGCCAAGCTCTGGAGCTGATATTCTGAACATGGTCCTCTGGTTCCGACTCGATTCTGTTTCTGGGCCAGCAAGCAAGGAGCAAGGAGCTAGTGGCCGTGGGCTGCCAAGACAGGCGTATATAATTTAGTTATAAAAATAACTGCAACAGCGCTGTAAGATGAGATCGCCTGTAATGGCCGGATCCCCAGGTTTTGGCTAGAACTCGCCCCGGCTCCGACATGGAGCGGCGTCTTAGTAAATTAAAAATAAATGAAGTGCGTGCTTTTCATTTTCCATTTTCGCTCCTATCGCGCTGCACTGCACTGTGTCCGCGCCGTGGAAAAATTTCGATTAAATTATTTATCAGACTCTTTGCATCGCCGCAGCCGCGATTTATGCGCGGTAGCAAAAATGCGATTCGGATTCGATTTTTCAGCTGCAGCGGCTGCCGTGCGAGTAAAAGCCAATTAAATATTTTTATCAGTAGATTGCAATGCGGATGAGTAATTTTATTATTTATGGTCTTTTCGACGCAAAAAAATAAAGGGCGAAACATAACTGAAATTAAAACCAAAGTGGAGTTTCAATTTTCCAGACCCACATGCTGCACAGAAAAAAGAGCAAATAGCTGGATTAAATAATTTCAAATTATAAACGTAGGTATATCTATAAAATATTTTTCAACTGTGTGGCTATGTTAAAATGGAAAAAAAAAATACGTAATACTACATGATCCTACAATAACAATATTAAGTGATTATTTGAAAATTTCCATCTTGTTTTTGTGTTATTTCTTGTTATTTTCTGCCTGTGTGAAATGTTTGATGCGCCATTCATAAATAATCCTTGACACAATTGCAGGAGCAAAACGAGGTGTGTGGGGGATTCGAGCCAGCCATGAGTGTTAAATAAATTCTGTCAGACAAATTAAAAATCCATTGGATATCCATTTCCATTTTGCATTTTTCCTTCCCGTGCAGCTGATGCTTTAGCCTCCTTAATATCCGTCTGGGCGACTATTATTAGAAACATTTTGCAGATATTTATGCGGCGCGTGACGCGTTGTCTCCCCCTAGTGGCGGCCTCTTCTGGATCCCCCAGACACAGAAAAAATCGCCACCCATGCCCATGGCGTCCGCGTTCCCATTTGCATAATCGCTTTCGATTCCTCGCACGGCCCGCGCCTTAAATGAGTTATTTGCGAGGGGGTCGCCAGTCGCCCGCCATTCCGCCCGCCATTGCCGATTCGATTAGTGAATCAATAAGGATCTGCTCTGCATTCTAATGCGATTTATGGTCGAACGGATCCCAGAACCTGGGCAGATTGTCGCATAATTTTATTCCAATTCTGATTCGTTTTTTATTTCGCTGAATGGGAATAAAAGAATTTAAAATTGGGAAACCAAGGGAGCGACGGAAGTGTTATGGGATTGGTAATTTATCCGAAATCAGGGTGAAATATTGCAGGACCATGGTAAATGATACGGCCATTTTTAGCTTTAAATAGTTGTGCCTTATTTTTCCTGGAAATCGGTGGAAAAGAAAACAATAATAATTGAGGGGTAAGAACGGGCCCAACCTTGTGATATTTTAGGTGTAGATCTCGACTTCTTAAATTGATTTCGCAGATAATAACAGATCAGACAGAGTAACCGGCCACCTTACTTCCAAAGCTAACTCAAAGATACAAATGTATGTACTTATGCAATTCTAGTTGCTATTGCGATTGCTTGAGGCATTACTGCCAGCTGTTATTACTTATGAGCACACGATGATTGCATCTAAAAGTGCAACTAATGCTATCTGATTACTAATTTGCAAGTATTATTGCACAGATTCAGCTTATAATTAAGTGTGGATGATGTGGTAAGATTGCCAATAATAAAACAGATAGAGTAATAGAGGCCATTTTCTTGTTTCAGCCCATGAATCTAAATATATATATGTTTTTAAATTCAAATCAAACTGAATATTTTCAAGAACACATGTTGAAGCTCGTTATTAAAACGCCTCATCCAAATGAATAATAAGATGCTGATGTTTTCCATTGTTAAGCCAGGCAGAAATGTCGTTTCGCCTCTGAGATAAATATTCATTACATTATTTTTAAGGCCAACTCCCACACGGAGAGATGACAATCCAGAAACGAATGCCCGGCGTATCGGCACAGCGGATATTTAATTAAAACATTTTCGAGCTGATGGCGGATGGTGGTGAATTTACGACGCCTTTGAGGCGGGATCATCTGCGGATCGGTTGCCGGATTGAAGCTGTCTGAAAAACGAGCTGCGTTACAATTTTGCTGATTGCGCACAATTGCAGGAGATACAGATGCGATTTACATGCAGCCATACGGAAAAACAACAATAGCAATCAGAGGAGCCTTGCGAATTTATAGTTCACTCGCAGCGCAAAGCCAAAGTTCATAAAGTTTCATCAGACTAAGGCAGAAAGGCAGAAAGGGTTTTAGGCCGGGTCCACACAAGGAGCATGAATATCGGAAAGTCGGAAAGACGACGGCGGCGAAGATGGCGAAAAATATATTTCGCAGAGAGCTCCTTAAAATATGCAAATGAAGAAATAAATTTGCATCCCTTTTGGAGATCATCACACACTCGCACACCGATGCAGCATTTGCGTTCCTATGTGTGCTGCAATCAGTTTATACACAGAAAAAAATGTTTGTTTCGGTTCCTATAAGTTGTTTATAATATTGTAATACTTACAGCTTAAACATGTTGTATAAATGCTTATACTTATTGTAAACATCTAGAAAAGGAAATATGCTTTCAACTTTATTTTATATAAACATTTATTTTGCCCATGAAGAAAATCTGGAAAAACAACTTAATCCGAAGTATCGGAAAATGTATATAGATTTTATAGGGAAGACATAGGTTTCTTCTGATATGGTATATTCGGAACGCTGTGATTATTTTCGTACTTTTTTCACTCTGCACAAATACATTTCGTGGAAGGAGATTGGACTCACGTCTCGGGCATAAATAGCACTAGCATATTCAAAGCCTCCAGAGGCTGTCGTGCTCGCCGCAGAGTCAAAAGATTAAGACACAAAATTCTTTATATGCTAAAGCGCAAATAACATTAAATTAAGCAACTTTTTGTGCTCTCCCCAGAGGAGCAGCTCCTCTGTCCGCCTGCGAGGCTGTGGACGTGGATGAGCATGGAGATGACGATGGAGGGGCAGGCGGCGAAGCTGGGAGCATGGAGTCGAGCCAAGGCTAAAGTTTCTTGCGGTTAACGGCAATTTATGCATTTCGGGTTTTAATTCTAAAATTGTGACTCACAACAGGCGGAGGCACTTCTTCTGCGGACCGGAGTGTGCTCACCTAATGGCTTTGGCTTTGTTCCGGACCGGCATATACCATTTCATACGTGTAGCAATTACGGCATTCGAGTTTAAAACTTTTACTTTGCCTGCAGAATGGGCAATTGGATGAGCAAAACTTGAGCTCACTTTACACGTATGCAGATTGCGGTTGCTGCAGGAAGAGGACATTTTCAAATCCTATTTATCCGGCTGCGGTTAAGAAACACCGGAGGATTGAATCGTAGCTAGTTCCGTGGAATCGAGCATTATCAAACTTCTCAAGTACTGAAGCACCGGAATATTTAAAATGTAATACTGAAATTATGAAAAGCAAATAATTGTATTGTAATTTAAGGAGTACATGGATATTGTAGCACACCACAACACCCCTGGCAGGCCTGTTTATTTGATTTTCCCCCTACAATTTAATGAATCTCTAACTTACGACTGATTACCTATTTACCAGCCGATTTCAGTCCGTTTAGTAATGCCGATATTCATTACGTCATTGAACTGCTGACGAGGCACATTGCCGTGCAATAGCAGCTCATTAAATGGCTGAAACCTCGCGGGGAAAACCGGCAATTCACTTAAGAGGAACAGAAACAATGGAGCATCTCCGCCGCCAACTCTCGACAGGCCATAAATGGCAGCTAAGCAGCAGAGTTATGGCCATCGAGGCTGCCTCCAATTTGCCACCAAGGATGCGAAAGGCCATTAATGGAAACATGTGCAGGGGCCGGGTCGATGTCGGGATGCTGCAGTGGGATCCATGTTTTGGAGTGCACAGAAAAAAATTATAGATGAAACTATAAAATTGCTTGTGTTACTAGTAGTAGTTGGAAGATTTGAGTTAATAAAATATTTTATTGTTATTTTCTCATCAGTCTTGCAATTACGACAAAGCCCAAATTGATCATAAGCTACGCCTTAACCACAACTATTTCTCGCTGTGTGACCATTCCAGTTCCCAAATGGCGTGTTGATGCGCTGCCAAATTGGCCGGCGACTGTAGAATGCGTGTGAGACGGTCCGAGTTGCATTAAATCATGCATTAAACATGAGCCTGGAACCCGCTTTCTGCTGCTCAAGACCAATTTGGCAGCAATCCTTTGTTGCCGCAGTGCAGACAATGTTTTAAACATCGTCTGGTTGGAATGAATTTTTATTGGCCAGCAGGTTTTCTCTGGCATTTGTCAGGGAGTCATGAATTTTGCTTTGGCGGTGGGTGGAAGTATCATATCTGCCATCCCGATAATAACTTAATATGAGTTTTTAATCCCGGTCTGTCGTCCTGCACATGGCGACAACCCCAAATCCACTCTGATGATTAAAAATGATAAAATTGTTTAGTGCCGCTGGCAATGGGTCTCACGGGTGCCCTAAGCTGCTATACACACATTATAAAATGGTCGCCGGGATCAGCGAAAAGGGACAGGACGTGTGTCTGATTACGGACCCAGTTGTCCTTTCGTCCGTCCATTTCGTTCTTTGGTCCTTGGTCCTTGGGCCCATACCCAGCCGCATCCGTAAGCAAACAGGAAAATGTCAAAATTTAAGCTCACCAGTAGCCATGAATGCTTAATTGTGTCGCATGTTTCTGATGCTGGTGGTCCAGGAGTGGGTTCAGTGACTCGGTGGAGCGTAATTAAAGCCGGCTTACGGTGGCCATATATGACTTGATGGTCTGCTGAAAAAGGGTTCAATTCGCAGGGTTGCGTGCCGGCGCTTTATCAACCTGATTTGCGAGATTGGATTTCAGCCTCGCCAGCCCGTGGCTTATGTGGCATTATTGCGGTCTTAGCGGTCCTGTGGTTGTCCTCTGAACAAATACATATTTCAACAGAGTTTAACAAATTAATTCAGCAAAGTTTCGCAACTTTGCACGATTTGGCCCGGCTCCAGAAACGAAAAAGAGGCGGTTTCTGACCGAAGAGGATGGGACACTTGGCCAAATATCATTTTCTTGGCCAAGTTTCCGCCATAAATTTACATGTCCAGAGCAAGAGGTCACTTAAAATTAACGAAATTGGCAAAGAAATTGAGAAACTTTTCCCCGGATAAAATAATTTGCCATTAAAGTCATTATCATTTAAAAAAATGTATTGCTTAGCGATGCAAATTTAATTATACATACTTACTGAGATAGTGATAATGGATTATAGTTTTCAAAAATATTAATAAAACCTCTTTTGGGAGCTCAGTTTCTGAGCACATTAATTAGGACTTTACCGTAACCGTTAAAGCTCAACTGGATGCCTTAAAGCCTAACCCTCCAATGACTCCGCCAATTCACATTCCCCGTCTATCGATCTCTGCCCTCCTGAAATCCCAGTTCCGAATCCTTTTGTTCGCCGGCAGCAACGAAATGACTAACGGCAGGCCAAAAATAAAAGGAGCCCGTTTCGTGATTCGTCTGCGTTAATCAACTGGCTGGAAAGGTGAGTCCGGTGATGTTAGCCGTATGGGAACAAAAAGCCGAAAACAAGAGGTGGAGAAATGGGAATGCGAAACCAAACACGAAAGTTGACATCACGGAGTAACGAATATGTATGTATGTGCTTTTGGCCTTTTGTTTCGCCGCAGAAGTTTATTTCGAACTTTTCCCAGGCAGCGGCATGCGAGAAATGCGGTCGGTTTCCCTTTTGCCTTAATGGCCCAAAAGGACAAAACGTGTTTTTAATTACTCGTACTACGGAGCCCCCTTCGCTATTTACGGGCGACATTATCCGTTGTAAACTTGCCTTTTAGCCGGAAAAAGTTTTCCCGAACTCGGAAAACTGTGGAATTTCTGGTTGCACTTGCCAATGGCTGGGAATCGCAAACAGTTTCGAAGCGTTCAATGGCGCATTAAAAGTCGATTGCCTCTACCCTATTCCCTCTGACCCTGGATTTTGCTTGCGCCGATTGGACGACCTCCTTCGTAGCCATAAATTCAATTTCCGCGCCATGAATTCCAATTCCATTAATTCCACTAAATTGACCCGCGCGCCATCTAGCGGCATGTGGACGCACTGCGGCGCGATGGGGCGGACCACGCCCTCCTTAGCCCGGCGAACCCCTTCACTTTCCGGCCAGACCGCGAAACCTGCCTATCTGCCATGGCCAGGAAAACCTGTTTTCGGTTCGGGAGCGAAGTTCCTGTTGAAACGGGTTAGGGGCCCCGAATTCTAGCCAAAATCACAAGAATGAAATCTTAAAATATAGCAATTTTTGGTTCACTTTAATGATTATCTTTATTTCTATACATTTTTATAGTAAAACAATATATTCATATATAAGAACATTGATCTTCTGTCTGATTAGGGAATAAATAGTTGGAGCCATCTCAATAACTAAGACAATATACATATATGTCTGCTGATCCGATAATTCTCAGTTTCCTGAAATGAGTCAAATTTGGAAAATTACAATATGGTCAATGAAGCAAAGTAAAAAGAAGAAAAAGAGTGAGATATAAGATTCTTCAATTACTGATTCCTTAATTTAAGGCATGTTTTTTTTTTACAAAAAATAAAAAGTTATCCCAGGACTTGACTTAAAAATTTAATTAAATTGGTAGAATTATACAAGTTCAACTGGTGGAACCAAAAATACCCTCACAGCCCTTGAGCAGATACAATGCCAAATCATGGAGATGCTCTCCCCAAACACTTCGCTTTGGCCATAACAATTACAGCCATAACATAAATTGCCGCAGCACCCAAACACAATTAAAATAACTGTCATTGTATTGGCATTAAATGTCAATTTAAGCGAGTGCGTGTCATTCACGGCCTGTCCTGCCCATCATCCCCCTCCAATCGCCTGTGTTGAGATTGGAAGTTAGGATCGAAGTCAGTCGTCGCCTGGCAATCGCACTTCCGTTTCACTCTGCGCTGCACTGAATAAATATTTTCACAGGACGCCAACGGGAATTCGGGAGTTTTAGCCGCACATTCAATAGATTTTCATCACTTGCACTGCGGCAAATTAAACAAACATCCCCAGCTGAGCCCGGATTTTTCCGGGGTGGCTGCTGCCACCATGGACCGCCATGTTGGCATCGATTTTCCATGCTGCTCCGTGGAGTCTCTAGCATGGCGAACAGGATTTCCTCTTCTGCCCGCCGGCCGTGTAGATACAGATACGAATGCTGAAAGGCAGCCTCCTATAGGCAGTGCCTATCACTCTATTGAAATCTACAGCAAAGCTCAACAATTCCTACACAGCGACTTCCTGCGCGACTCAAACACCCAAACACCCCTTTTCGATCTGAGGTCCTGGCGAGGGATCATGAATCAGCCGAATGGCCATAATTCAGCTGGCAGATAAAGCTATTACCGCCATGCCGGATAAGTGCGCAGTCGGCGCAGAACGCTAGCGCTCCAAGCGGCGCTGTCCCCGTTAGATTAGAATTTAAATCCGGTGGCAGGGCAAAACCACCCACCAATCCACCCACCAAGCACTCACCACCCAGCCAGCAACCCTGCTCTCGCACAAGAGCGAGTACAAAGGACGCGACTCGCTAGGCCATTAAGGATATCACCCCGAATGGCCGGGAACTCCGGTTTCAGCCGTCCTGGATGGGGCATCGTTCCAGGCGGGTGGTTTTGCCCATGGTGCTCCTTGTGCTCCCCGTTTCCTGGACAGCGCAGCTTAATACAAACATTGAATAAATCTCATTGCGGCGTTTATTTTAATTTCTACGTAAACATAAACTACGAGCGCCAAGGGAGCGGTCGTCCTTTTCGCGAGATGGTGATTTCACGCAGCAGGATACACAGACAGGACACCGGGACACCAGCTCGTTCTGCGGAATTTATGCCATTATATATTCCAATATACCGAGCATTTATAATTTCTCATTTTAATACGTTCGAGTTAAGCTTTTAATTAAACGCTTATATGGAGTACATTGAAATTTATTTTGAATCAAGACCTTAAAAAGAAATATTTTCAGATTGTAAGCAAATTTTAAAATATTAAATTTGAGATAAAATAATACTTATTAAAATATTCTTAATATTGAATTGATATTTATTAACTCAATAGTTCTATATATGAAAAGATTATTCATGAGATTAAATCCAGTAATTTAAGATGCCATCTACGAATCCATTCCCTAAACATATTTCATTTGACTGCTGACTTGGCCTTTCAGGAATTTGTTTGGTACATTTGCATGCATAATGACCAATTAATATTTACCAACTCGGTGTTTGCGACTGGGACACCGACACCCCGGGCACGTTCGATAACCTTTTCGTACCCAATTGCAATGTTACCCTAATGAACTGCCGCCACTCGAGGCCAAAAGATAGGTCCGTGGCACGGAAAAGGGGCGGTTGGCTGAAATCAGCAACTTAATGTTGCATTTTATCGCCAAGACGCTCTGGTTCCCTCACCTTATCGCATCCAAGGCAGATGAGGCCGGAGCCGAGTTCCTCCCCTCTTCGGTGGTGGGAAGATGGGAAAATGGGAACGAATTCGGCAGCATGTTTGTATAAATTTTTTATAGGTAATACACTTAAGGAAACGACACTTAGAGTCATCATTACAAGCGCTTCGGCTGCAATAACAGGCCATCTTGCACATAGTTTTCGCAATTTACTTGATCCCCGGCGTGCGTCCTGGATCTATGGAGGGGTGGCCGGGACTGCTCCTGGTAACTGCTGGCCTCAAGTGCCCGAGCCAGTCGATTAGCCGTTTTAGGCAAACTTCGGGCCGCAAGCGATGGCGTTTTCATCATCCGCTATTGGCCATTAAGGACACCGGTGGCAGGTTATGAGCTTGGTACAAAATATGCCAGAGTTTTAATCTTAAAGAGGGGGCCCGTTTAAGTTCCTCCTTGATATATTTTCCAGACAAAGATGTCCAGACGGCGTATCCACGCTCTACGCCCCGGTGATTCCGAATCGCCTCTAATAATGCAATTGATTCTTGATTTGCACTCTCCATTTCGAAATTGGCCGCCGGGACAGAGGGGAACTGGGAAAGAGGGCAGACGAACCGTCGCGAGGGCAACGTGCACATTCCATAAATCCCCGCTTCATTTTCGCTACATTAAACGTCAAAATATGAACCCATTTGTGAAACATTTTTGCCGCTGCCGAGCGTCCACAATGCCAGTAGTCCGTGTCCATTATAACTACAAAAACAAGGGCGACGGCAGCAGCAACAACAGGCGACGCCCTCGCCGGCAGAGCGATATTACGGCAATAACGAGACGGACAAAAGGAAAACTAGAAAACGCGGTAAGGTCCGCGGAAGGAAAAGCCATCCTCGATGGTCGACCTTTGAGTGGGCTTTTTCTGAAATCAAACAAACGCATATCGGACATAAGATGAACAGGTGCTAGCTTTGTTCTTTAAAATTTTTTAAGATAGGCAAACTCGAGAAAAACTTGTGATTGGGCACATCGGGCGAAAATGCTAAAAGGAGGCCGCTGTAGTACAAGCAATTTCATCTTCTTATTCATGAATTTCCGGCGGAACGAGTCCACTGAGTGTCATTCCCGCCGTTGTCCTCAATCGGAAAGAGGGGCGCAATCGAAATCGAGTCGATGAGATGCGCATGTTCCACAAAAAAGCAACAATGGCATCTCATATGAGGCATGCAGCAAGCCCGTCTCCGGGGCTTTGACTCCCGCTGCAATTACGAGTATTTTTTAACTGCTTATTGCGTTTTCGTCCTTCCCATCCAAACCCCCAGCACGGGCAGCCATTGGGGTCCGGATATGAGTGCCAGCAACAAGCAAACAAGGACCAACAACTGAATTTCATTCGATTTCAATGCGAAAGGGGATCTCGAGAGCTCGCCATATAATAAAAATTAACGATACACGCATACCCAGTTCACGAAATGTTGGCCTTTATATAAAGTATCTTATTTTTTCTGTGTTTTTTTTTTGGCTTGGTGGTTGGTTCGAAATTTCAATTTCGTTGAAAACTGAATTGCGCTGTCAAGAGGTTTCCACACTCCTACGTTTTTAGGTGAATGCTTAAAATGAAAAAGGACATAGCTTTAAGTTTTTGCAGATAGCTTACGTTCAAGTTTCCTAAAAACTATAACATACTTTCTAATAATTCACTAATATACTAAGTTACTCTATACACTCTGTGCACACACATAGCTTTAAGATCCCATTACCCAAACCATATAAGCATGACTTTTTCAACGACATCACCACCCGAAATCAGAACATCATTAAAAATCGCTGCTTCACTTTTCTCAATTAGCCGCTGTAGTATCGTAAGTCTGAGACTAAAATCTAATTTAGTTCGATGGGAAATGTTCCATAAGGCAAAGGAAGCTTGCTTCCCCATGATTTTTTCGCACACCAAAGAAACCTTGCACCCGAAGGAGGTCGTAACAATATTTTCACGTTTTTCCCAAGTCCGGGAATGAGTTTTTGAAATTTATTTTGGGTTCCGGGTGGAGGGAAGGGAGCCATCCAATCCGAAATGCGGCCTCGTGGAGAGGGCAACCAACAGGCGAGTGCCATTATTTTGATACTCAGGGCTATTAACGTTAATTTTCGTTAGTTACGTAATACGTATTCGAAAGCACCTTACACCCCACCCACACCCACACACAAATACCAGGCCATATACATATATATCGAGTTCCATTACGGAAAATCCCCTTCCCGCTTTCCACATTTTCCACTTGGGGGCAAAGCAAGCATCCACCATGCGTGCACATGCGATGTGTGGAACAGCTTAACCCCACACCGCCCCAGTGTGCCCCCAGAATCCTCATCCCCATCCTCATCCCCGCCACCTGCTCCTCTGCTTTTCCTGCCATTTCCCGGGTGTCTCAGTTTGTCCGGAGGCCGATGGCATTAAGGAGATTTACGAGTACATGATTTTGCATGTTCGGTGCCCCCGATGCCATTTAGATTCGCTTAGGTACATTTTCATCCTGGCACCCACACACGATCCCCGCTTCATATACGTATACGAACGGGTACGTGTGTGTATTTGCGTACGCATTTAATGGCCCATTAGTGCTATCAAATACGCATAAATATCTGCACTTTGCCAGAAGTACACCCGGACAGATACCCGTGCAAATTCAAAACACAGCCTCGGATGCGAGTTCGGAATAAATACCCACCCACCCAAAGTCCGGTTGTACATGTGCCCATGGGTTGGGAGCGAACAAATATTTGCAGATGCCAGTTTATGGACGACTCGATGTCCCTTTTCAGCTCAGTTGGGCGGTACGAGGATTTGGAAATGCAATATTGTAAATTGCTTGCCCACAATCCCCTCATTGCTTTGGGCTTTATACTGGGATATTTTGGCTGGGAATATCATAATGATCATATATCATATAATTACTGGGCGTGCTTTCAGGTTAACCAAATGTTTGGAAAGTGCTCTTAAGCCCATTTTGCACATTCAAGGCATATTTCGCCCATATATTACCCGGCCTAAAGTGATCGTGTTCAACATTTTATTTTGACTCCTCAAGTTAACATCATTGATAAACGACTAAAATTTACTTTTAGCGAATTGCGAAGAATCAATTTAGGAAATTTTACACCGTAGTAGCCCAAACGAAATTGTCCTTAAATTTGGAAAATTGGATTCTAAAGTAGTTGTATTCTTATTTTTAATACAAATGAGGAAAGGGGGAAATCAAGATGCGGAACCGGTCGATCCCCGCCAATCTTCGACGAAGGGTGGCGCTTGGTTTGCGAAAACGCCGTCTGAACCGCCGCCAGGACATGTAGAGCCAGCTCCGGTCCGCCAAAAAATAAACAACGTGGGTCTCTACAAGGCAACCTTGTACAGCAACATAGGGTCCTTTTTCTTCGGCATAGCAGTGGGCTGGTCAGGAACTGCGGAGAGGTGTGTGATGGAGCAGCACTCCTACAGCTTTCAACCCACGTCGTTGCAATGGAGCGGAGTTTGCATATTGCTGACACTCGGGGCGGCTCTCTGGTGTCTGCCCATGGGGATGATGGTGCGACTCTGGGGCTGCAGGCGTACCATCCTCATCCAGCTACTGCCGAATTTCCTGGGATGGTTCCTCACGGTCTTCGCCCGAAGTGTTCCGATGCTCTATGCCGGCCGCTTTTTCCTTGGAATGTGCGGCGGAGCCCATTGCGTGGTGGTGCCCATCTACAACGCCGAGATCAGCCCCATTAAAAAACGAGGAGCCATGGGCGTAGTATTCGAAGGGGCCTGCATTTGTGGGGTGATCTATAGCTTCACAATGTCCCTTTTCCTTGAACTGCGAACCATTAACTACGTGAATTTGGGCCTGGTTGCACTGGGCCCTTTGCAGATTCTCATGCCGGAGTCGCCGGCGTACTTTGTGGATCATGATAACATTCCAGAGGCGGAGGACTCTCTGAGATTTTTGCGTGGCCAGGAGTATGATACCAGGAGAGAGATCGACCTTCTCACACGGGATCCCACAGAAAGTGAGCGGGAAGTGCGCCAAGGACCGCTGCTGGGCTTCAAGTACAAGAAAGTTCGAAGAAGTCTGGCGCGATCCTTGGCGATTGCCTTGCTCCAAAAGCTGTGTGGTGCCCTGATCTTTATCTTCTATGGCCTTGATATGATGGATTGTCTAAGGATTGGGCGAGAGTTTGCATTGGTCTTATGTCTGGGAGTGGTTCTAGGTTTTTTGGCTTGCTTTTTTCTCGTAGATCGGTTGGGCCGTCGACCGCTGCTGATCTTTTCATCGGCCGGAATCTTTTTTGTGTCCATCTACCTTGGATTGCACTTTAAGGTATGGATGAAGATGGGCTTGACCGTCATGTCCTGGATTGCACTCTTCTGCATAGCTATTTTTGTGGGCTGCTACACCGCCGGAGTGGGTTCGCTCACCTGGGTGCTCAATGCGGAGCTCCTTGTGAGGCCCATGCGACCATTGGGCTGTTCTATTGTTTGTGCCTTCAACTGGCTGACCGCCTTCTTTGTCATCTGCTGGTTTGGCAGCCACGGGGTCAAGTGCCAGCCTTACCTGTTCCTGCTGTTCGCCATCATCGCTTCGCTCATCCTGCTCTTCTCGCTGATCTACATCCCGGAGACCAAGAAACTCTCCTCGGCCAAGATCCAACAAAGAATGGGCGGGTTCATGAACCGGCCGGCAGTGATCACATTCACATCCAGCAGCGACTCCTCGGACGCTTAGTGTTTGAGATATCAAAGAAATCCAAGTGATACTTGCAAATGGTCAATAACTTAGTAATCAAGGTATAAAAACATTAAATTAAATGTAATGGGTTAAACCCAATGAGGGAAGCACTTTTGCTGTTCGTGATGTATCGCTTCTGATAAAGATGAATGAGTAATATATTAGTGCTATTAGCAAATTAATGAGAATATATATCTATTTGCTGTTCTTCGTGCCATATTTGTTAGTACATTGTATTAATCAATACTAAGCATTTACTTATTTATGGCGCTTATAAGCAAATTTATGAGATTATATATATATTTGCTGTACTTCGTGTCATATTTCTTACTACATTGTCTTAATCATTACTAAGCATTTACTTATTTATGCCACTTGTGTGGCGACATTTTCTGTTTTGTGCACTTTTCCTTGCGCGCGTAATTAAAAGTTATGTTTTGCACTGTAAATTCATTGGCGGTGCTGGCACATTTATGAATTTATGCGCTGTGTGTGCTGAAAGCTGCGCCAAGGCAAACACAAACTGGGATCGGGTTCCACTGGCGTTCTGGTGCGAGTATAAATATTAATTTGCATTTTGCCACATGATTTAGACGGCCATAAAGTCCAATTAATGAGCCACTGCAACTGGGTGCCTCATTGAGATAAATGGCAGAGAAGGAGCTGCGATGGCCGACATACTTCGTCTCGATGTGCGGCATTGGTATGGATGGTAAGTGGGCCGATTCGCAGTGGTACTCTGCGATCATCTCGATTTATCTATCCGCAATTAATTAAATTGAATTCAAATCGACCCGAATACCCCGCTCACCTGTCCACCGCATAAGTATTTACATTCCCACGAGCGGCGCATGCAAATCGGGGTTGACATTTTGCGGCAAAAATACGAGGCACCATAAAAATAGTTTACGACTTTTAATTACGGACACAGCGTGCGGTCGCCGGACAGAAAAAAATATAATGGCTGAGCCTTCTGGCCTTTGTCTTTCCCGGACTTCTTCCTGGCTTATTTATTGGGGTTTTAAGCCTCCATTTTGGTGGCTGGTCCTGGGTCTTTGTAAGTCCAATTCCCCTGAATTATATCTCAATTCATTCCCCTCAATAAATTTGATAAATTTCTCATTTTGCTTACCTGCCCGCTGGGATCTTCCGATCTCCGATCTCGGATCGCCATGCCGCCGAATCGTAAATTAGTGGAGGACTCCGCCATGTGCTCCCAGTCCCAGAGGCTGATTAAAATGTTCAGCTCGGCCTGTCTTGGGTTTCTCGGCAGTTAATTATGCACAACTGGGGAACATTTAAATGTATAATTTCTTAAAGTGAAATGGAAAATTAATTATTCGAATGTGCGCTTCGAACAAAGGCAGTCCGAATTGAATTGTAATGAGCTGCATTCGCTAATTGAAATGACAGTTTAAGCTCGCATGTGTCAAATATTTGAAATTAAATCAAAATGCTTCCCATATTAAAGTTTAAAGTTTTTCTTCGGCCAAGTTAGGAATCAAAATATTTTTTCAATTACCAAGATTATTTTTTTGAATTGTCAGGTATTGGTTATAGATCAGTGATCTATTTGCACCTTTTAAAGCCATTTGAAGAACCGCTTTGGATTTGCACATACAATTGCTTATATGCGAATGTATAAATCAGCATCTGATAAACCCTGAAATACACTTAATTTGTGTGCGGACCAACTTCATTTCGCCCTGAGATGCTGGCCAAGTGGAAACCCCTGGAAGGGGGGCTAAGTAAAAAAAGAAGCCAACAAGAAGCTGCCACTAAGAAGCGCATGTGCATAACCGCCCATTTGCGTGGGTGCCGACTTTTCCTTGGCTGTGCTCCTGCGAAAAGGATGGCAAGATGGCCAAAACTCGCAGCCAACGAAGGTGAAACTGGAGTTGAAATCCACGAACGTGGCTCCAGCTCGACGGCAAAGGCAAGTCGTCGTATTGATTTTAGTGGCGCATTTACGCGCGATTATCGTTTAGTCGGCGATGCCCGAAGTATTACGAGAATTGTTATGGCCACCGAAATGGCTCCAAACGATGCTCCCAGCAATTGCCAAGAACGAGTCTGAGACTGAGACGATATCGTCATCGTCTTCGGCTTGTGGCCACCAAAGAAGCTGAACCAGAAGCTAGCAACAGCATTCTTGGCCAAGTTTGTGGATGGGAAAAAGCTCAGACTGGCAGCCAAATACTCATCTCAAATTTCTTTTGTTCAAAGTTGCCGTCGGGCGATGGCTAATTTCTTGTTGAACCACAAATATTTAAATTAAATGGGAGAACAGATTACAACTTGGGCTTAATTAAGTGTTTTGCCAATCCATTTTTAGACATACGCTTAAGATAATGAGAGCATTTGTTGTAGTAAATTGGCTTCAATGAACAATTCATACTATCATGAATTATCATAATTCATTGATGAAAACTGCCGAAAAGGTTATGAAAATGTTCTAATCTCCAGATCAAATCGATCGAACCAACGCACATGGAAGCCTAATGATAAAGGACCCATGGGAAAAAAGGGGGAGAAACGCAGGCGCTCAAAAGGATGCATGAAAATTGCTTTCATATTTCAGGTGATAATGGTTTCCTTATGTGAATTTACAAAACATTAAAGCTCCTGGCGCTGTGCTGCTGCTGTGTACGGGGTATACATAATTTGGCCAAAAAGCAATTCACGTTAATGGTGCAAAATCCCAAAAGGATAAGGCGGCGAAAAAAGTACACGAACCCCCTAGAAATCGCCCTTTTTTCGCCGATCCCAGCGAACGGAAATGGCGAAGGGACATCCGAAGATACGGGCACGATACGCGATTCGGGGGGCGGGATTTGGGATTTGCGATATGGGAGGAAGGACCTCCAGCGCCCAGCCCCCAGCCCTCAGCCTCCCGGCATGGCGACGCCAGCGCCTCGTTGTTTATTGTAATGGCCGTTGTACCGGCGCCGCAGGACGAAGGACCCGTCCCCATCCGGCTTTTTGGGAGCTGCGCTCCCTGCCAAGGATATACGAGGTCATAAACGAGATTAAGAACGCTGCTGGCAACCGAAAAAAAGCAACAAAAAAGAGCAGTTCTAAGCCAAGCTAGTGGAACCGGGCCAGGTACTTGCTCCTTGCTCCTCAGATTCGATTTTCTTGTATTGGTCTTGTGGGAAATGCCAAGAATAATTTCGTGCATCTCTTTACATCCTCCTCCCGAACTCGTGTGTATTTTTTATACTCAGCCGATACTCAAGGATTTCGACTTAACCTTCGAGACAGGACCTTCCTTTAGAGCTGCATCTCGTACCTGTTTGGTTTTTGCCGTTCCAAGTGCAAATTTCAAAGCTGGTGATAATAACCGTGAAATATGAAATCTGCAAGTACTTCGTTCTCTTTTTATGCCCTGGCAATTAACCTTGGTCGAATTTTTACTGGCCGCATCCGTTGCGGTGGGTTAGTAAGTGCAAAAAAGTGAGCACCTTGCAAAAAGAATAAATGCACATTACAATGAATTGTCCTTGGTTTCACATTACCGATTTGAGTTCGGATTTTTTGGAACACAAGTGCTGTACTTTTCAGCGATTTTAGCCAAAATATGACCTTCATCCACTAATTTATATTATATTAAATATTACACTTAAAAATGATTATGATTAATTAAAAAGGAAGTTAAGTGCCAGAAAGTGTTTGTAATACCTATTCCAATCCAATGTCAAGATTTTGTCGTTTTTAGTTAGTTTATGACTAAAAGTTCTTCTTACCTCCTTTAAAGGAACTTTTTAATGGGTTCGCATGTTAGGGACAACATCCTGTTGCATATGAAGTGCCACAAGCTAAATCCTGCCTCTCAAATGTTTATCTTTTAATATGGAGCGTCGTTAAAATAAAGGCAAACGCGTTCTGAATTTCCAACCACTTGAAGACGCTGAAATTAGACAAGTCCATCCCAGAGAAACTGTAACAGCTGCAAAAATTAAATGCAAATTAGAAAAACTCTCAAAAACGCAATAGCATTAGTCTCAGATGTGAGAAATGTGATATAGGAATGTATATATATCCAACCCACACCTCAGATAGGACAAGTGCGAGCGGGCAAGTAATTTTTCTTGAGACACCCCAGCAGAAAAAGCAATTTAGTAAGCTGCTGGGCCGAGGTCGTGGATTGGGGAAGGGGAGCGGGCGGAAAGCCACACAGGAGGGGTGGGGATATGGAAGAGCAAACCCAATTTCCTTCCCGGCTAAATGGAATCCGCTGGCTACGTGCGCCCCAAGAAGCGCGCGCGTCTTCCCAATAAATCTTCTTTACGAGCGCACACTCTGGCAACAATGGCTGTTCCACCACCCTCTGGCACACCAACCCACCGCCCGCACCACCCACTTGCTCGCCCACGGAAAATGAACCTAAGCAAACTATCCGAATGGCATCTCAGACCCTAAGACGATGCTGCTCCCGACAAGCTGCACAGGACAAAAAAAATATGTTTTAAACAACATTTTTAAACAACATATTTGATGCTTTTCGGTTTATAATGTATACATTTTCTGTAACGGATTAGATTGCAAAAACAAATAAATTATTAATAACTGAGATCTTCAATGTGATACTAAAGAATCTTAGCCTGGGTTCATGGAATTTAAAAAAGTGTTATTCGAGTATTAAGTCCGTAGTAGGTTTTCAGTAAAATGCATATTTATTGAATCCTGTATGGTTTTTTGTCCGTGTAGAAACAGTTGGCTGCCAAGAAATGCGGCAAAAAGCAAACAATCGGCCAAGGCGAGGAAGGCGCCTTTAAGGGTGGGTTGCCATTCCTGCGATGGCAGCCAGCCATCTTCTCGTGCGCCATCGTGCCCCGGCACTCAGGAATTCCGCATAGCCACCCCAGGAAGTTTCTCGGAGTTGGCGGCAGCTGCCTCTGGATGCGAACGCACGAAATGGAAAAAAATGGCATTTAAGAAGAGCGAAACGAGAAAAATAAGGAGCTAAACGACTTTGGAAATTCCATTTGAGCAAACAACAGGCAAATCCTCCCACGCAACCCCACCCCCTCCCGCAGAAAAGGAGGCTTCGAATCGGAACAAGTGGAACCGCTTCCATGCTTTAAGTTGGTTACTTAAGTCCGATTCTTTACTGTCTTTTACAAAGTCAACCTTAAGATACTTTTTCTAAATTCTTGTACAATAGTGAGGAACTGTATTCTCATTTAGCTATTTTAATGTTAATGGTTTACTATTTCCGATCATTAACTCTCATTATTGTAGGATACGAGGTCTATGAGAAAACTCCAGCCCCATTCATATGCGTATATATAAATATTAATACATATATCGGAAAAATTCATGTGCATGCATCTGTGTGCGACAGAGCAAAGGAGCCGCCATAATGCAAATGGAAAGAGACCCGAGCCATCGGCATCCGATCCAATATTTGCGGCAATAAATAAATTTAATGTACAAACTCCGTGCATGCAAAAGAATATTAAAAGTGCAAATTATATTCTGCCAGAAGCTGCTGCCAAGCACGCATATTCAAACCAATATCTCCGACCACCCACTGCCCGCCCACATGTGCGCTGCGCATTTGCATAAATATAATTACGGAGTGGAATATTTAAAATTGCGTACAGTTGGAAAAATGTTCGTGCGCAAATTGAAAATTTGAGTCTGCAGCCGATTAAAAGTTGGAAAGTAGAGTGCACTAAAGTTCAAAAATTGATTCAAGATTCGATATTCCCGATTGTGTGCCAATGTGTTATATATGATCTGCCTATTCTAGCTATTCCACTGTATTAAAAGGAATATGTAAAGAATATATCTTAAATATATTTTTTAAGGGCGGCAGCTCGTTTTTGTAACCGCCTCCAAGTCCATGAGAACCAAGAACTCCGAAGCATTTGGGAAATTTGGAAAAGCGCCACACGCAAGCCAATCGAGCGGTAGAAAGAAAGAAAGAAGCGAAATGCCTGAGATTCCTGCCCTTTTTGGGAAGGTGGAGTCGGAGCAAGGCATTCATATTTATGCCTGGCCAGGACATCGGATGCTCGCACATCAGCTTCGATGGAACACCCTGCGTACGTGTTAATATCCTTGAGTCGCACGCAACCCGGCACGGCACCATTGTAAAAATAAAATGCCATTGCAGTTGATTTTCAGGAGAAGGGTATTCGGGGGCAGTGCGACTCATGTGGCAACTGAGGAGCTCCTGTTGGGCGTGGCAGTTGCCATGTGGGACAAGTGGTGCGTATTCATTAAAACTTTATAATCACCAAACATGAACGATACGTGATTCGATTGCCAAGTGCCTGGGGCCATTTATCGAACATGAACCTTCGAGGAAGGGCTTCAAAAGGGAGAAGCCATCCGCGGAACATATGGGAAAGTTAAAGGCTTTCGAACAGATCCAAAAACCTGGCATCTTGATTACTTTTTAAATAGTTTTGTATCTTAGATAGCAGATAGTAAGTTTGCGTATTGTAATGTATTACCTTATTATAATTACAAACGCTTAATAATATTTGGTATATGTCAATCATTTTTGGCCAATGGACATTTTAAAACAAGTCGGAAATGAAAGGCACATGTCACATGTTATTTATAAGAACAAGCCTATAAAGTAAAATTCTATACATATAATATGTTATAGATGGTCTTTTAAACAATTTCCTTTAAAATAATCGATCTGTACAGGCCTTTTTTACATTACCCAAACTTTCCAGTAGGTTGGACCAAGATTTGGCTCAGGCTTATTTCGGAAAACCTTTTTGATTAGGAAAATTCGCACTCGCTCACTCCTCCAATTGAATTTAAACTTTTGCGATTGGAGTGCAAACTGCGGGCGAAAGGCGCACCGAAAGCGAATCGAGGTCCCAGCAGTTGCGAAAGGATCAACAATTGCAATCGAGAAAGGATTCGGCAAAAGAGCTTCGCCCGCCGTTGAATGAATCCCCGAAGCGGCTTTATGCGCAAAAGTTTTGCTTGTTATTTTTAATGGCCGGCAATAATCGTTAAATGTGTCGACCGTCGACTGTCGACTGTCGTCGTCGTCGTGTTCAGCTCCTTTCTGCTGCTTTCAGCTCCCAGTTGCTCCCAGTTTCAGGCTCCACTGCACTGTCCCTGGCAAAGGCAAAGGCAGAGGCAACTCAGCAGAATTCCCCATCCTCATTTCGATTTTTGGGGGGAGAAGGGCTCGTGGCAACTCAACTGAAAATTTCATTTCGTTTGGCCAGAGAGATCCGCTCCGCAGCAGCTCCGAATGTGGACGAAAACTTTTTAGACTTTTTGTCGACTTTTCGCATTTTTAGTTGCGGCCAAGTGGAAAGTGCTGCCTCAGCAGCAATGGGCGATGGTGGCAAGTGGGTGCCGCCATGTGGGTGGCAGGCTGCTCAAAATGTTAATTTCATAACCCGAATCGTGCCCGACTAACTGTAGTTTCATTTATTTGTGTTCTATGTAAATTCCCAGAGCTCACGTACGGCCTTCGCGATGGCGATGGTGGCAAGGTGGGTGTGGCCCTCCACTCTGTTTTTTATAAATATTTGAGAATTCTAATCAAGATCCAGCTGGGGTTCACCGGCCAAAGAGTCAGAAGACCACAGGAGCATCCCAGCTTTCAAGTGGCGCAAATGTCGTGTTGATTCTTTTTTGGTGGCATTTTAATGCCCTGGCGATTGTGCAATTCAGAGACCAATTAAAATGAGAATCATCCTTTCGCTGAATTTCCCCTTTAATATTTTGAATCGGTTGCAAGGCAAATGCTGTAAATATTATAAGAATCACTAAGGGCTGAGATAATTTTATTTATTTCATTTATGATCGAACTGTGCTCTACATTTACAATTAGTTGTATATAATTTGATATCCAAATTGGCTAATCAATACAATATTATTTAAATTTCACTCCCGGGTGGTCGAAGATACTGAGTCAAGCCAAGCAACATTAGTCCGAAATCGAACAAATATGGCTCAAAGAGAACCCATGATCAAAGACGCCATTCGGAGGATCGTAAAATGGATTTACGACCTAAAAGTAAAGACAGCTGAGGCGGCTGAGAGAAGCAAACTCGTTTGGGCCACACCTCCGATCGTCCGTTGGCCACCTGGAGCTGGACCAATGCAGAATTCGGGCCATTAGTTAGCCGTTGTGAGTTTATTTGGTAACCGGCACTGGAAACGACAAAAGGTGGTAATTAACACAGAACATCGCGACAGCGACATTTTTAAAACCCATCCGCGCCATAATTAATTTCGAGCATTGCAACGTGTCAGCGACATTGTTGTCGGTGCTGTTGAAGTGGCCGTGTTGTGTTCATTAGTTCAGGTAGAAACCACTCCGACATCGCGATGATTAAGTTGACTACTGAATTTATCGTCGGATCGAGCAGGTTAACCGTCGCCCATCTGCTTCGTATCTACATTTCTGAGTGGGCGGAAGGTTCTCATCTTCAAGGTAATTAACAGCAGTCGGATGACTTTTGCTATATTAAAATAAGTGAATATCTCCAATAAAAAGTGAATGTTACATTGTAGATATTTCCATCCATCCATTTGCATTGGATTACAGCCTTTCTTAACACTTTCGTGATTCCGTACCCATACCAACAACATTTAATCAATAGTAATATACCTACATTAATAGATATTCCCTTTAACTAAAAAAAATAACTATGCAATGTCTGAAAATGTAAATTTTCTACATCTAATTTTTAAGATAACGGACTTTTAGGGAGAGAGGTATGCTTCAGATGTTGCCAACTTGATTTCTACCGATGTCTAGAGTTGCCAATAATATTTCTACACATGTTCGACTTTAATCAATAATCAAACCTATAACAATCAGCAATTGTCAGGTGTGCTCATTACCGAAGTCGAGCGAGTACCCGAACCATGTCATTATAAAATTAAAAATCATGGAATACATTTGTAGTGAGTGTAAAACTGTTGTCCCATCGAATGCCTCCTAAGAATAGGCTGCAGTTTTTTACTCTTCAAGGACCCCAGCATGCCTGAAAGTATGCAGATATTTGTTCCACCATCCTGCTTGTGTGCGCCCTCTCGCGATCGGTGGCATAACCATTCGAGGATTAAGCTCTTGAGCTACCTGCCGAAAGGGGCGCGGTGACCTTAAAGGCGACATCTACATCTCGCATAGTGTGAACAACTGCTTGTTTCTAGTCACATAATTATTTAATTTTATTTGGACAAACGCAGTTGATTTCAACACAGTTATTAAGTTTATATATCGGTATTAAGGTGACTACACCTAATTTGAAATCTTTAACACAATATGTGAGATTTTGAATATTAAAACGCTTTATGTATGACAGTTCTTTTTAAAAGTAAGTTGAAAATGTAACAGTAAATAATCTTTTTAGGGCCTTCGTTATCATCACTTAAAAATTACTCGTGTTTTCAAAAAGTTACTTTGGAATTAAATTTTGGATGAGCCACTCCCTTTGCCAAAAGGAGTTAATTAGTTGTACACTCATCTCCTTTAATATTTCCGAATTATGTATCAGCTCATCAAAACGTGCACTTTATGTGTCCGATTATAACCTCGGTATGCATAAAATATAAATAAAACCCATATGGAGTTGCGAAATAAAATCATTTGAATTGCTTTGCTGATTGTATCTTGAAAATGCGCGAACTGTATTCGCTCAATTTTGCGACTTAATTTGTACCTCAATAAGTTATGTCAGTTTAAATTGTTTATTTCCCATTCAGTACCCATGTATACAATGTCTTGTTTCATCTGGAACTGGTTCTATCGCGATATGAATATTTATATTTCGCCTTTAGATATGGATAAAGCGATCCCATCGATAAAAGCAAAGTACAACTAAATAAATTAGGCAAGCAAATAAATAATATTTTGATTATTCAACGGTATTGGTATCAAGTTTAAAAAGTTTTCTTTGTTGTGCTAATTAATTTGTAGATAATGTGTCACATCAAGTTATTTTACTAATAAAATATTCAAACTTTCAGTACATGTGTAAATAAATAAGGTAGTTATATGTATTTCAAAATAAATAGAATTTCAACATTAACGTATGCAATTTAAATGGAATTTATTAACGAAACCGTTTCATAGGTTTGATTGATAAATTGTTAAAATAAGTTATTCCCGCATATAACTATAAAGCATTTGAAGTGCGGAATCACAAGTTGAAAGACAAAGCCCGCCGAGATGCAAACAAGTTTGGCTTATCTGGGCAGATAGGGCTAATGGCTCCTACGACATTTTGCTTTCTTCGAATGTTTCTGTTACCAAACTCGACCGCTCCGCTCCCTCCATTTGTATCTGTCGGATGCTAAGTTACAACGGCCAATCGAGACGACAGCTGGGATGTGGAGCGAGTATTTCAGTGCTTTAAATGAGCTCCATAAAAATGATTCAATTGGCGGTTTGGCTGAAATAAAAGCCGCCAACGGTTTTTGGTGTTGTCGGCTCGGAAACAAGCTTACAATTGGAACCAGGCCTTGCAGTTCGAGTCTGTGTTTCTGTTTCGGTCCGAGTCTGGCTAAATGCCGACTTATAAGTATAATGCGCCTTCGATAAAGACGACGACAACGACAACGCCAATGCGAAATGTTAAAATAAAATAAATTTATGTTACAATTAATGGCAGCGATAAATTTGTGCCTACGACATCTTGCGGTCCATAAAAACGATGCAGAGAATCGGAATCGGATCGAAATCGTGGGGCAGGGGCAGGGGCTTTGGGGCCCAATGAGATTAACACATAATCAAGCTAACATGCGCGACATTTGCATATGGAATTGAATTAAATTTAATCCGAATTGAATACAGCCTCACAAAAACAACAGAAACACGGACGCGTCAGGAACAGTTACAGACGCGATTTAAAATTTTAATTAGTTCGAGCGCCGAGCGCAGGAAAACTTTTCCCCAGAATTTCGAAAATGAGCCATACCAGCCCGGTGCCTTCCTCTGTGAAAGGGTTAAGAACTGTAATCCGAAACCGCAACGCAAAAACTTTTGTGGCAACACACTCCCATACCTCTGTTTATATACATATATATATTTATATATGTATCTACAAAGGACGGCCAGGAGACGGACTGAAAAGAGCAGGGTTTCTGAGACAGCAGTGACACAAAGTTGAGTCTGGGTCTCAGTTTGTGGTGCAAGTTTTCGGCTTGTGGCCATAAATTATCACAGACAAAGTCATTCGTTCCATTTCGAGTGAAGCGCGCATAGTCAGAGGCGGAGACCCACGATTGGGGAGGGGTAAACGGATGGGGACCGGGACTCGGGAATTGGGAAGGCTTAGGCGCAGTGCACCTGGAAAAACTGGGCGAACCAAAGTGATTTCTGTCATACATTAACTATCGGAATAATGAAGACCCTTATAAAAGAGTTTTAACAAAAATTAAATTGAAATCACTAACATTACATTGCTATAAAAAAAGATCACTTCGTTTTTTAATATATCATATATATTTGGTACCTAGTAGGTAGGTTCGACTCGATTTTTTAATTTAAAAGCATTGAATTTGCTATAGATCTTGACAACATTAACTTTTTCCAGTGTGAGCATGTGGTATGAGTCTACGCTGCGGTCTCGTATCTTCGGAATCTCCATTTCGTTTTAAATTAAAACCGATACCGAACGCGGAGGCGCACAGTCAGAAATAGTGGAATAATGGAATGGGGAGGGACGGAGGAAACGGAATACAAAAGACCCCAGCGGACGAGACAATGGCCAAAAGCAAGATGGCCCATAAAGGGGCTACAAATAAGATAAATTGCATCTTTGGGATCACACGCACAGGTAGAGAGGCCCCGACTTGGATACATAAAAATATGCACATGATGGCCGACTTTGGAACAAAATGCGGGAGATTCTCGGCTCGAATTGCAAGGGACTCCGCTGAGAGAGCCCAGTAATCCGAGCAGATCCCACCTATGCGTGGAATTTGGTGTGACTCTATCTCTAAACTGAAATCAACCTTCTATTGATTCGGGTGAAAGAGCTATCCGACCACTATGCATATGCATACCTCCTATATCGGCTTCATCGGCTCATAGAAACTGGGCAATATCTGCCGCCATATCTGTCCCGTTTAGTGCTTTTCATTGTATCATTTTTAAAGGTAATCTACATATCAAATAAATACAATGCAGTGAAAATAAACACTGATAAAATTTAATTTGGAGATGTGTTTTGAAGGTATAAAGAGCGTTTATGAGCTTCGTAATTGGGATATTTAATTTATTACTTATTTAATCAACATATCAATTGTTTAATAGTATTTATGATATGCATTAAGTGATGCAAGGAACGAGGAATTAGAAATGTACATTGAATATACATTTACATTTTAACAATTTATTAAGGGTCGGAACGAGGACATCGTGCTTTTAAAAAATGAGTTTAAGTTTTTGAACTAGTTTTGAACCAGACTTACACCATTTTTAAATAAAACATAGCACAATTCCAATTTGCATGTTATTGGACCCAACTGATGGGATTACCAAATTAGCTCTCTTCCTAATGATTCATTTTATAAATTGCACTTCGATGGCGTAATTTCTTCAGGGCACACGCTTCGCTCATGAAATCCCCGGACATAGGAGCATCTTCAAGGAGCTCATACGCGTATCTGGCCGTAAGAGTTCGTTTTATGAACTGTTTACCGCCGTAAAAGTCAGTTTAATGTGCCGTCCGCAGTCATAACTGTCGCCAGTGATGGCTGGCGCTGGGAAATAGCGGAAATTGCCGAGGTGCCGACTGCTGAGGTGCCGACCGAAATCTTCGCCCAGGAACAGAAACAGAAGCTGGCCAGGATCAAATTCGAGAGGCGTTGCGTTCCCAAGGAAGCACTGCCGATGGATGGGCGACAGTTTATCTTCTGTTTACAGTCGTAAATGCCGTTCAATTGCCAGCCAGTCGGCCGATATTTGTATACCATACAATTTCAAATGTAAAATGCCCACGGCAGACAATTAAAATTATAACCAGTGGTGGGTCAGAGATCACAGCCGAGGAGTGGGGGTAGTGGCAGTGGCAAGATAGAAGGGTGGAGGATGCAACCAACTGCCATGTTTGTGTGGAAGGCAGCACAATGGCCGCGTCTTGTTGTCATCCTCGCTCACCACACTTTACGACTTTTCCTTAATCTGACAGATACGTCACGGCCGCTCCTCGTATCTTTTCCGCTCAGGTAAACGAATATCTCACAGCCTGTCCCGAAAACTCCTTATTAAATATGATTGTATTGGGTGAAAGTCAGAAAATTTGCGCTGACATCTGTTCAAGTGGCTGGCAAAGGAGAGCGGTCGCTTTCAAAAGGGCCATTGCATCGCATAAAAATTATGAGAACGGTTAGTTGGCACAACAGAATCGATAACAACTCCCTTGGTTGTAGATATGGAGGGGCAAGCGTTTCCCTGAAAACGCCTCGTAAATTGCTTCAGATCAAAACAATTGGAGTCGGTGCAGGACGAAATGTTTATTGCAAGAGCAGTTGGCAAATTGCGCTCCCTGCTCCTCCAATGATGTCGAGATGGCGATAACCGGGGCCATTTTCAGCTCAGCAATATTATGCAATATAAATCAGCAAATGGCAGCGACACTCTAACTCCCACCCGCCCAAAATGGTGGCTGGTGGCCAAATCCACCCAGCGGATAAGGCAAGGTGAAGGCCTCGGCCGGCGGGGATGGCAACTTTAATTCGAAATGATAACAGAAGTTCCGAAAATGTAACAAGCCACCGTGAAAACGAAGGGAAACAAAGCCGACTTCTGGGCACCATTGCCCGCACAGTGGTTCCGCCTGGCGGTCACATGCTGCTCGGTGGGTTATGATATGGGTTATTTTAAGGCCATCAAGGACAGCCATTTAATTGGTCAGTTGGGCGGGTTGTCAAGGCCAAAAACCATATTTTTAAACGAAAATTTTCGGAGGACGTCTCCTACAAATATTTTTGAAATATTAAGGAAGGAAATAAATATCCCTAAAGGAACCTGAAGTTCTTTGTGATTCGAATCTTTTTGACTAGGAAAATATAACCTGTTTTATATGTAGCAAGCTTTTGATATTCGATGTGTTATTACGCTAAAATCTTTGCATATATTTACTTTATAAAATGTAAATGTTTGGAAGATTAACTCAATCAAAATTTATTTAAAAGTATATAAGTTAGAAATGCTAAATTTCTTTGATATTCATATAACAATATTTCTAAATATATGTATAATATTAGTTTTCCCAAAAAGCCTGGTTAAACACCACTGTGCAGCCAACAAGGATGGCTGCGTTGTACCTGAAACCAATTCGACCTCTCTCCTCCACTTCCAACATTCCATATAAATTAGTCTCGTGGGTGCAATTTTATTAAATCAACAAAAATTTGCAATGTTGGCAACGTGTTTCAGTCTCAGTTCTAGTCCTAGTCGGTCCTTCAGCCCTTGTCCCCGGCATCCGAGGGAGCACTAAGTAGCCGTGCTGAAACTACCAACCTCGGGGTGGAAGGTTGGGTGGATGTCTACGGGACTGGGTTGTTTTCGGCTCTGGGGTACTCGTATTAAAAAGATTGTGTTCCATTTGAATGCGGTGCACATTTGTCGGTTGGTTTCTTGGCGGATTATTATAATATATTGAAGATCGCTTAGTTGAAATTTAGTGTTAATGCCAATGGGGTCTTATGAGCGCAATAAGAGCGGCAAAATGGCGGGGCAAATGGCGTTTATTCACAGTTTCTGCCTTCTGGATTGTATACTGTCGACTTCTTTCATTTTTTGCGTAGGGTAGAACAATTTTGTGAACATTTATGCCTGTTTTCAAGGTAATAACATTGCCTTGATTAGATTCTATTTCTAGCCTTGATATCTAATTTATAATATTTAAATCAATCTAGCACTGAACTATCTGAGTACCGGGAATCGAATAGTCGCGGCACTAGACTATGGAGCTTCCTTGACTTTTGTTTATACTTGTATTCAATATTTTTGCAATTAAAATGTTCTGAATGCCAATACCTGAAACCTTTTGGAAAAGCGTCCATTTTGCTCGCCGTCTACCATTTTTAATCAATTGAATTGAAACTTCACTTTCAGATTCCCCTGCCGCACTTTAAACTGAAATTGAAAGGGAAAATTGTGATAAATGAGTCCCTGGGCTTTAAAGCAGCGTTAGGCGAGCGTCGAGTGAAAAAAGCAGGCAAAAACTCATTTCGCAGTGTTAATAAATTATGATGTAGCAGCGCGGCGGGATGTGAAATTTTGCAACAAGAGATAAAGGTGGAGAGAAGACAACAGCGGCAGAGGCATTCGCCATGTCCATAAAGGCCTACCCGGATACATGGCCAATTTTTTCCGGCGGAGGCATGAAAAAGTTCCAGGGGATAAAATCAACCTGTGCATTCGCAATGAGCTGTGAGCAGTGAGCTGGGAGATGTGACATCTGTGGAGTGGGGATGGTTAAAGATACCAACGCATCTGACTCGGATTGGTTTTGGGATTGGGACCCTTTTTGCACATGTTAAACAAAAACACCCTTCGCAATGGATTCCCGGGGTGGGGACGTCATCGAAACGGGGTGTTTTATGCGTTGTTTTATTTATGCAAAATTATGTTTCAATTAAACGCAACGCACTCCGTAATTGGCCGCCATTTTGTCGGGCTGAAAGCCAGAAACCCTGAAATCCAGGACGCGGATGGCAACATCTGCGATGAGCTGTAATTAGGCTTCGCATATGCCGCAGCATCCACAATTCGAGTCGCGGGGCTGGGACGGAATTTAAAGTAGGATCAGGGCGTTTGCGGCTTTGTTTGCCCTGTCAAAATATTGTAATTTTTTTCGGCCGGGCTCGGTTCGCTAACGAATTTGAATGCTATAAACTGGAAGAGTTTATGTGCGATTTGGCATTAGAATTACAGGGCCGACTAAAGCCATCCGCGGTTTTGGCGATTCGCGTAGTGGCGGATATACAGTTGTACAATATGAATAAAACATGTTGAGTTTAGATCATGGATTGGTGGGAGCAGACATCTGTGTGATTACAAAACATAAATATATAAACAAAAGTATATCAATTGGGTCCATTTTAAGGTAGATGATTTCCTTAATAATGTATGAATTGCCATGAAATAGTTACATTTTGATTGATCCAATCAGGTTGTTTTATTCCTTTGCTCTATGTATTAAATATATATTTATTAATCAGGGGACAGTTTGCTTTAAATGGTTTTGGCAGCGCATATGACATAAAATATATATATCACGCGCTGCCTTATCGCGTCGATGATCGCCTTTTGGGGCAGTTTGAGCGACGCAGGAAACTTTTCCAATAACAGCATCCAAATGTGAACTTATGCCCGGCCCGTCTACGTGCTCGGAATGGAGAGTTCCGCCGTGAACCCAATAAGCAACCCAGAACGAACCCGAATTGGGGAAATCTTTGGAACGCCATTCTGACGTTTTGGAAAGTTTCTTTTATTGCATACATGAGCCATTTGGTTGCCGGGGCTTCCGTTTCCGCCGTCGAGGACTCAGCTCGTTGACGCTGCCATTACGCTGTCGCAGCTTCAAAAACAGGATGGGTGTATCGTCTGGCCACAACTTCCTTCGACGGGCTAGGATTTGTACCCAGTCCCGCCTGTCCCCCTTGTTCGTGTGGTCGTCCTTCGTCCTGTACGCACATGTGGGCGTGCCGAAAATGGCGTCGTTATGTGTGCGCTTATTATCATAATCTTTTGAGTTGTTGGCGCATTAATTAAATTTAATTAAAGGCGTTCTGCAACATATCCGCATACGTGGCTATGCTGCCAATTGCATGGCCACATCTCGAATCTCCCTTTTTCGAACCCTAACCCCAATCTTTTCTGCGACGAGGCATGAAATCAATTTGCGCAAAATGGCATTCGTTAATTAATATTTTTGCCAGCGACATTAGCAAGTGGAAATTTATGCCTCGAATGTGAATATATTAATCTATTGAATGGACTTAATACTAAACACATGCTCTGATATATGCCACGATTCTTTGGAAGTACTCATTACATATATCAGGCTCTATTGGGATACAAATGTATGCTTGGTGTAAGTAGAGTATATGCATTAAATAATTTATGTAGTGACTGGGCTTATGGCGCGTTACCCATAATTAACACCCAAGACCCCTTTTTGTAAAAGGCATATGTTTTTCATTAAATCTAAATTCTTTATCTACACTATTTCCAAAACAAGATCCATGAACAGAGCACCCACTCCTCAATCAGATTCACACAATGCATTGGTTTTATTTATTTATTAGTTCTTCACTGCAGTTGTTCGCTTATGCTAACGTTATTTTTAATTTCCCTTTTTCGGGTTTGCTCATAGTTTCATATATATTAATCCCCTTGGCTGAAATCTGTTTGCACGCAAACGAAGTATGCTTTCTAGGTTTTATGCATTTTCTTAACATAAATAGGTGTCATGCAGTTTTATGTACAAATACGATGGCAAATATTTCGGTCGGTCTAATATTAGGATTTTTTAGGTTCGAATATAATTCAGTTACGTATATGCGGGTTCTTCAACTATCGCAATCTCCGAATATTTTCGGCTGGGTGAGTAAACTTGGTTGGTTAATAAATAGTATCGCCTTGATTCTACGTATATATGTTCTTTAGATTTAGACATTAGCTAATATTACATTTGATTTGAAGTTTTTGGACCTCATCGAAAAGGTCAGCGTATGGATGGGTTCTTGTTGCAATTGCTTCCCAGGCGGAGTAAAACAACGGTATTTTTAATTTTTTCGCATTCATTTTAAAATCGCATAAAATTATATAATACACAATTCGTCACAACTAAACTTAAAGTAAAATTAACAGAAGTTTTAGCATTAGGGTTCAAACAAAATATTGATTTATGCTCTAATTTGCTAGGCCGTCCAAATAAGACTAAACATTTAACTTAAATCAAACTGAAACGCAACAAAAACCAAAACTGAAGCGGGAACAGGAACAGAAACCACTCAGTTTCCTTCAATCCGGCCGTGAAACAAGGCAAAAGGTTGTCGCCACTCGACCAGTGGGACTTGAAAAACAAAGGACAGTAGGATAGTAGGGATCCCATCGAGAAAAAACATGAGCGCTGGTTGGGGATGCTTATTTTTGGTGGTGTCTGGTTTTGGGCAAAAGGTGACTTTTACTTTGACTCGACTGCTTTTAGTGTTAACCATACTAATTACACATACATTTAGGTGTTTATACATACACATGTTAGTTCATAGTTGTATATATTTGTAATATATATTCATATATATTTGTCAATAAGCACTGTGAAAGCCATCCACTTCTGTTTTGTATAATAAATAGAGTTTCTGACTTTATTCAACTTGCAATCCGCGAGTGACTACGCTAGGTAAATTTTATTTTGGGAAGTTTGAAATCTACGTATATGGGTTCTGCCAATATTTCCATTTTTAACTCCCCCTTCTTGGCCTTCATTCGACAGTTTGTTTGTGGTTGCAACCTTAAGCTAATACGTATTTCAGAGTTTAATTTCTGTTTGTTGTTTTTTTTTGGAGCTTTGTAGGCCTTTCAAGCGATGCCTATTTAGTTCTTCGCTTAATGGTAGTTAATTTAAAATTTTAGTCACTGGCAAACACTCCATTTCTGTTTCATATCTCATTATTAATATTACGTATTTGAAATCGTGATTATGCTTTTAGGTATGTTGCATACCGTTTGTTCTTACAACTGGTATTTATGGAAATACTTGCGCAATTGTTTTGCGTACTTTACTTTAGCTGCTTAATTGTTTACTTGCTCTCGAGTTAAGATTAATATGGCATTGAAGAAATCATTGTATTCAAGCGTTGGCATACAACGAAATACAGCAAACACACAGTAAACACATCACTTAACAAAACATTGGAAGAGGGGTTTTTTTTTAAAACATAAACATAAATTTCCAATAAATAGGTGGATACAAAACGTACGCTCTATAACTCCATAGGTAAGTATCTTTAATCTGTAAGCATATCCATATATTTATGTATTCATATACCGTTTAACATAGTCGAACGTGGCTCTAAATATCGAACTAGGTTATCCTACAGCAGTCGCAAATAATTTTACACTCGAATCCGTCAAGTTGCCTTCCCCAAAACCACTTCCATTGGAAGTTGGTTGATGGTGGGCAACGGAGTTCTCTGACTATCAAAAATCGCTCATTTCGTCAATATTCATTTATATAGATCGCGTCTCCTGCTAACTTCTTCCTTAGGCATTTGCCGCTATTCTAAGTAGTTCAAGTTATCCATTAATATTACCGAATTGGGCCCGTTGGCCCAGAGACTCTGCACTGGGGGTTGAATTGCCGATTTAGGGGTTGCAAAAGCGAAAGTATGGAAGAAGAAATGTCGAATACACAAATTGCCACTGGAGATCCGGAAGGGAATCGCATGCGTTGCTCTATCAAATAGGCCACTGCAATTGGGGAAACCTCAGAAAGAGTCGATCCACAGCAATAAAACCCGGTCCAGTTAATTGCCTCTAAGCCATCGCACCCAGCCATTTGCGTGTATGTATGTTTTTTGTAGACTTATGCAACTATTTACTATGTAAAACTTTACGTATTTTAGTTATCGAGTTTATCTTCTGCTTGCTATCTCGCGCGCTACACAGACAGGAGACGAAAAATAACGCCGGACGCTGATCCTGGCGGTGGCTACGGTGGTGATGCTAGTGGTGCGGCTGGTGGAAGATTGGCTCGTTGGCTCGGCTGGGCGATGGGTTGTTATCAGCTTAAGAGTTGACCTTGCTGACCGCCTTTAGCAGGTCGTGATTGCTCTTGTCCAGGGCGCTCATCATGCCCAGATTGCCCCCCAAGCCGCCACCGATGCCCGGCCCGATGCCGCCCACTCCGACGCCCACGCCCATGCCAAGGCCAAGCTTGAGATCGTTTTGACCTACCACCGAGTGGTGCAAGTGGCCTGGATTGTGTGCGATGATCGAGTGGTGGTCCTGCGGCTGTTGTTGCTGCTGCTGGTGCTGTTGCTGCTGCTGCTGTTGCTGCTGCTGTTGCTGTTGCTGCTGCTGTTGCACTTGCTTGTTCTGCTGGGCGGATTTCATCGTCTCCTGGGCCTTCATTTTCTCCTGCTCCTCGCGATCGCGTCGCGCCTTAAAGGTAAATTAAAAACGGAAAGCAAGTTAGTTAAGAGCTTAAGTGCTGCGGCAGGATCAGCTCACCTGTTCATTTATTTCCTTGACGGCTCGCAACTCCTTCTTCAGCTTCATGCGCCGGTTCTGGAACCAGATCTTGATCTGTCGCTCGGTCAGGCAGAGGGCATGTGCGATCTCGATGCGCCTTCGCCGAGTTAAGTAGTGGTTGAAGTGAAACTCCTTCTCCAGTTCGAGGGTCTGGAAGCGAGTGTAGGTCTGCCGACCGCGCCTTCGGGGACAACCGTTGGGGCCTGAGGAGGAGAAAACGGAGAAAGTCACGTCAGATGCTTGAAACTATGTTTAAGAAGATGTTTTTGCCTTTTTCGGCAACGCCTAATGAGCTGCTAAGGCGGTGTCAGACGGTCGAAAATGGTACTTTGTCCAGCTGCAACACATGTCAGGCGTCGACACATGATTTGTGCTGGGGTATGGGGGCTTGGGGGTACTTTTCTGAGCTGCACTGCGAATGTCTGACTGCAAATTACGAGAAAAACTAACAGATTGTTTCAAAAGAGCGAGAAGGGAGTGATCTGATGCTAGACCTGACGTCAGCAGCCGGAGCCCCAGGACGTCAACACCCCGGGGTCCATTGCGGACCTGATTCCACTGCGGATTGGCATCGCACGCAGTGCGTGGAAGGGTGAAGCTACCAATACCGACACCGACTCGCCCAGCGGCAGGTCTCGCCCTGGTGGCCAGCAGCCAGCGCTTTTCCCCGATTTTTCCCGCATTCCTTTCTCTACTTTCTTGTCTCGTTTTTTGTTTCTTATTTTTAGCAATTTTCCATGCTACCTGTGCGAATTTTTTGCGCGACGGTGTGCGGAGATGCGCTCGGAATGGCACAGGCTCCGTGTTTATGTTACGGAAATCAAAAATTCGCTATCTACAAATTGCTGTCCCAGTCCCAGCCTAACAGCCTCTCACTTATACCCGCTTGTCGTTTTATGGCTTTCATGTCTCTTCTTTTTTGCACTGCTGCCTTTGTGCCGAGTTTTCTGGCAAAAGGTTTTCATGTCAACGGCAATTTTTTATGGTTTGCAAGTTGCGACTTTCCAACGGTAACCGCTCAAGCAGACAAAATAAAAAAAGGGACAATTTTTACGTAATATTATGAAAGGTGCAGATTTGTAAATCTTGCTCGGCTGCAGTTGTAAATCATTGGGATTTTTTCTAGTTTCCGCTGCATTTTTTATGAGACTGAATAGTTGGCAAAATATTTACGGGCGAATAAGGCCGTGACATTTGAATTTACCTCAACCGATAAGAAGTATTGGTGATTCACTGGTGAAAACTCAAAAAACCCCTAGCTCCTGTTTTTCTGATGAACAGAACAATGATGTTAAGATAAAAATGTATATGTATTGCATTTACGCCTTAATAAAATGTATTTAGAAATTGTTCTAGCATGTCACGGACCCAAATGTTTTAAAATGGAAAAGAATCGTGTTATTTAATTTCATTATGCGATAATTAAATTCAAATTAATCCTTTAAATTAATTTCTTGTTACACAAACACTATACTCTGCTTTTAATTTAAGGAGAGCAGTAATAAAATGCGAAATACATTGTTACTGGAGTGGACAGGAAACAGTGAAAAGGGAAGGGGGCAATAGCAATTTCAATTCTAATCAACCCCCTTTCCCGTTTTCCCCTCTGCGATCCTGTGGCCAGGAATACCAAACTAATCTAAATTATTTACACGCTACAATGAGCAGCTACAATTCGTCCCATAAATCACGACTCCCAGGACACACGCGCCCCTAAACAAGATTTACGACCCCCGCAATGGCCGCCGATGGCTAAGCGCAGGTGCGAGCGAGATGGCTGCTGGCTCGCAGGACGGAGTGATGGAATCCAACATGGCTGCCGCAGTGTCTGCCTTCGCACAGGTAGACACACACACATATAGGCAAGGAGAATGGGAAAGAGAGAACGTCGGCATGGCAACGCCTGAGTTTTTTCTAAGTGTGAGTGGTGAGTCGGCGCAGCCAAACCGGAATTCCGAAGAGAGCACTCACACGTGGATGTGAATGTGGATCTGAGCGAAAGGGAGAGCGCTCACTTTGAGTCACGGCCCAACTTTGTTATTGATTTTCCAATGCCAACTGTAGTTCCACTCATCTCGAAAACTATTCGGAAAGCCTTAAATCCGCTTGGGAAAAGTCTAGAGTCTACGACGGCTTCAATTTGGGTTTCGGATTTGAGTGTTTGAGCGAGCGGCTTTGTGGGGGACTTTCGAGGGTTCATTGATCTTTTAAAAATTATGAAATCATTATTATAAGCAGAGTACGGAGGAGCTCAGCGAGAGCCAAAGGAGCAGAAGAAATTTTGTAGACGTAGTACAAATATTTCAGAAAGTAAAGGTATTCCAAAAATCGTTAAATGTTGATTAGGGTGAATGAGTTTCGTTTGTTTACATACTGCTTTAAACAAAAATATTTTATTGAATTTAATTTTAGAAAGAAACAAAAGCTAAGAAACGTTTAATTAATAAAAACAAATTAATTATATATATTATAATGGCGTTCATTAAAAACATGCGTCATTATGCCCCCTGGTGAGTCATAAAGTTAGATTAATCTCACAGTGCATTTATAAAGCAAAAATACCTTTGAAGTTATCTTATGTAAGCAATTGACTCGCAAATCGACTTAAATTCATGGATCAGAAGTAGGTTATTGGTTGAATTTCAATTACACACTCATCGTAAAATTAACTTGAGAGCTTCGGTAGATTTGACAAGCGGTTAGCGGCTATCTGAAGTTTATATTTTTGAGTTGAGGTGCCCGGTCGAACCGGTCCGTTGCACAATTACTAAGGAAAACCATTTTTCAATTAAAAATCAATTAGCGCGCCATAAATCGTGGCTGCAATTGAGTGAAGCGACGGACGGGTAAACAAAACAGCCAGGCGGAAAATCGAGCTGAGGGCAGAAATCTGTTTCGGAATCGAAGGAAATTCCAGACGCGGTGGCGTTGGCGTCCAAAATGGGGCTGCTCACAATGGGCAATTCCACTGTATACTCTACGGATTGGCTGAGGGAATCCGAGAGGTGACAAAAAGGCCAGGAGAGCCGTCCCAAGGCGCCGCTGTCAACGGTGCGAATGGGCCTGGGAATGGTTATGGGAACGAGAATGGGAATGAGAATGGGAATGCTTATGGCCCAGACCCGGGACAGCGTCTATAACAATGACATTAACAATTAAAAATATTAATAATCATAAACGTAATTGTTCAATAAACAGCGCCGCGTATAAATAAGCACAAAAACATACAAAAACGAGAAGCTGAAAAAAACAGCGCAGACTGAAACTTATGATGACATAAAAATCATAAAAACAATTCAAAGCGTACAATAAAGATACTCACACACATTGAAAGGGGGCGAGCGCCATAGTTTGTCCAAGTATCTGGCACTGTGTGTGTGAGTATCTATGTATGCATTCGAAAGTGGTTCCGTGGGGACGCTGACAAGACTTCGAGTCTTGTTTATCAAGCGACAAAAAAAATGTACAATAAACAAACATTTTGCCGCACAAGTATTTCGTGTTTAGTGTTTGGCTCCTATTTTTTCTCTGCGTTCATCCCTTTCTTGCGTTCTTGCTTTCGTTTTCGGTAAATAATAAACAAATTTACATATCGCTTGACAAAGAACTTTGAAACATTGTGGCGTGCTTTAGCTTCAGCGCGTTGTTGTTGTTTCAGTTGCCGGCAATTAGTTTGAATTTGAATTCCTATTCCTAGCTGGTTCAAATTGTTTGCCGGCAAATAAATTTCATGATTTTGCTGCTGTTGACCATTCAAGTTTTGTGTGATTGGAGAACTTTTCCCGCCTTTGACTTGTTTGTGTACTTTTGGCGCGCAAATTCCATTGTGCATTTGTCTTCGAGCGGAATTGGGTTGGGTGGGTTTATGTAAACTTTATGGGACTGTGTGGGTAAAATTTATATATTACTGATTTAGCACTAACATTAAGTATCATTTCTTACTTTCCTATATAACGAATTTATAGTCATGTAAGGCATTTAATTGTACAAAATTATTTTAGCGAAATTTGTCAATAAAAGCACATTTTTTAGACATTGTTACAGAATTGTGTACGTAAGAATAAATGTTACTGCTCAAGTATGAAGATATTGATGTCTTTTGTAGACTTCTTTATCTGAATCACGCATTTTTTAGTTAAAATGTAACAACTTTTGAGGAAAAAATACATTCATATAAGGAATAAGGCTTCCACCAATGTGTACGCATATTTATGTTGTCGTATATTTATCTCGTTTTCTTATTCAAGAGAGAAGAAATTTCACTGGCTGGCATATGTTTTATGCTGATTTGTTTATATTTGGTATGAATTTTCGAAACTAACTTCCCGGATGGCATGTTGAGAGATATATAAACAAAGGGCAGACACAGATATAGCAACATGCTCTGAAATGAGGAATATTTTTGGGGTCGCGGGAATTTAGTGATGGCTCAACAAATTCTTCCCTCCGCTGGTTAAGGAAGTTCATCGTTTTACGAAGACGATCTTTCAGGCATTAAGCGCAAATTGCAATGTACCTCGGGATAAATGAGATCCCCAGGGGGCTGTTTCTAGCGCCCATTCCCGTCCCCAACTTCCAAGGATATGCAAATGCGTGGAATTCTTTGAGCGACGACGAAGACTAATTAAACTTTGAAAGTAAAGCCGCTTAAACGCTGTTCCGACAAGACTCACGGGCAACATCTGGCGCTTTTGTGTGGCTTTTAGCGAAAAGGGGGAGGATGGGCAGGATGTTCACGAGAGACAGGAACACAGGGTACACAGGATACTTGGGGAGTGGCAGGTAAGCGCCGCCATTAAATTGCGCTCATGCTCGACTTTTTGGGGTGGCTAAAAGCGGCGGCAGCAACAGCAGCTCCTGGTTGCCATTGCAAATAATTTATGTTTATTAAATTTATTTAAATTTAATCAGTCTCACAGCCATTTCGTACGCCAGAGGCCGAGGAAAAGTGGGTGGTGTCTTGTTTGCGGAAAACCTGGCAGCGGAAAGCCTGCTTTACGGGGGAGTCTTCCTCCTCTGCTATTTATGTGCAGCGCGTTGCCAATGTTGTTGTTTGTGCTATCAGATCTGCCACGCCCCCAACTCCAACGTCCCATTTCCCCTGCTAATTGTGTGCTTAATCTTGGAAAATATATGGCAAGCTGTCGCTGTCAGTTGTGTTTCGTTCTGTTCCGTGGAGAAAATTCCTGGCAAATGTTGCAAATACACAGGCTCCTGGGGGATTAATATATTCTCATCAAATATTTCACGCCATTATTGAAATTACTCCCCGTTTCTATTTTAACGCAAGAGAAAAGTATTGGGGTTGAAATAAATTGTTTATTAGAATTCCCAATTAAAATGCTCTCAAAGAAAAATGAAGGATTAAATAAAATGCAAAAGAGAGAGGCGATAAAAGGAAAAATTCTCCACCAATTTAGGGAGAACTACTACCAATTTAGATTTTATATTATTAACGATAGGTTATAAAATCCATACATATATCAAAGCTTTGTCAGCTCAAAAACAATGACTTTCATTGGGATTTCTTAATAATTTCGTTCGTTTTTTGAGTCATATCAGTTTTTTGCAGGCATATGTCTAATGCTACCCAATTCCATTCGAAAAATACCTTACCGATGCATTATCGAATGTATTGAATGTTCTCATATGTTTTTCCCATTATCTCGCCAGATAACCAATTGCCAGTTCCAAATATTCGAAATGCGCCCTGTATCCCAGAAAGTGCAGACAGCCCTCAGTTCTGACTCAAACCAGAAGCCATGGTAACTCAAGCCAACAGGGTAACAGCCCGAGTTTTATTTTTGCACAGAGTGAAAACGAGACGGAAAAAGAGGGAGAGAGAGAGAAAAAGCGAGCGCAAGCGAGTGGCATGGCAAATAACGGCAACGGCAGCCATTAGAGCCATTCACCCTTACTGTCTTTATGGCATTTTTAATCTTGTGGGTGGTGGGCGGCACAACCATACCGCCCATCGCACAATTCCCCACCGTCCCCTGGCATTTTTTGCACGCACTGCAAACACGAGGGTGTGATA
The DNA here is from genome assembly GCF_004382195.2 of Drosophila sechellia. Taxonomy (NCBI): domain Eukaryota; kingdom Metazoa; phylum Arthropoda; class Insecta; order Diptera; family Drosophilidae; genus Drosophila; species Drosophila sechellia. Next base: position 11,821,415 of record NC_045952.1, on the reverse strand, counting down.
AGACAAAATACCCCACATAAATGTGAAAAATATATGGGCAAAAGTGAAAAGGGAAAACGGAAGAAACCAGCCGCAGAATGTATGTGTGGGGTTGGCAGAAAGCCGTGCCAAAAGGAAACCGGAAAATCAGACTTTTTCTGGGCCCCCCTTCTCAAACCATCGCGGCGAAGTGGTTCCAATAAATTTGTTGGCCCACCCGGAGAGAAAGAGAGAGGAGAAGCGGAGTTCCGGGCGGTGAGCTGGAGCCAAACTAATTTTGGAAGGACGGACAGCTGTGGAGCATTTGTAGCGATGGTCTATAAATGGCATTAGGCGTCTAGAATTGGTAATCCGCAAGATTTTTGCGAACGTCTGTTTCAGGCGCTGTTCCAGGGGACACGTGTCGCCAACTGACCGCAACTCAAGCACCCTTGTCCTATCTGTTTCTGGCGGATTTTCTATCTCTGTCTGTTCGCCGCAATTTAATTGCAAATTAAAGGCGTTTAATGTGCTCCGCCTGCGATTAAAATCGCCGCGAATCGATGCGACACAATCAACGGCCATTCAATGATCACAATGATGTGGCGCCAAAGAGACTCCATCTGTATGTGAGTGGAATTAGTTGTCCGTATCTGTATCTGAAAAAGTATCTGTATCTGACATAGCTAACATTCGGTCGCTGGTCGAGTTCATCAACACTTTTTGAATCCTTTGTTAGGGGTTCATTTCGGAGGATAAATGAAGACAAAGGGTACTGTATAGCAAAAGCTTCGTTTGGGACGATCAATACTCGGTACTTTTCAGAAATAGTTGCAATAATTTAACTATAACTCAAAATTAATTTTAAAGAATTGTATTTGGTTTAAAGATTTAAAGTGTCGTTTAACCATAAAGGTCGGAATTTATTTTATACACCTTATTTGTAGTCAAATTTTGAGTATGAATATATATATTGTAATAGTGTGATTAAATATTCAGTTGAGCTCTTAAAATTTTCTTATCACAACCTTGCCTGGCCACCCAGTACACTACAATACACAATACACCCATTTAAACAGGATAAGGGGTACCAAAAAGGTTCTGAAGCCGTAACCCATCTGCAATTGGCCTCGTCTAGCCCTTTAGACGGCTCATTGGGTTTGGCGTTTTGGGAAAGGCGAGGAAACTGAATTGAAATTGATTGCCTTCATTGGCTGCCACCGCCGGTTTTTTCTTTTTCTCCTTTTTTGTTTCTGTGGCCGTTTCCAAGTTCATTTGGTCGTTCTATGAACCTTGGCAAGCATTATATCGACTTTTATTGAAAATACATATAAATTGAGCCAACTGCTTTCGACTGAGAACGCATTTTGGTATTGTTTCTTCGGTGTTTTGTTTGCTTTGGTTGGGTTTCCTTGCCTTTTTCGTCTCATTTTCCCAACTCTGTTCATGGCCCAGTGCACACGGATCCAAGCGCTCGTGTATATACTTATATATACATATTCCTATTTGGTAAAAACAAACACGAACTCCGGATTCCTATTCCCACTCGAATGCAGAACTTGGGGGCAGATGTCGGCCATAAGTTAGATTGCGTGGGCCGACTTGAAACGATGACGTATTAAAACGCCATTCAGCGAAGCACCCTCACCCATATCGGTGTCCCCTCTCTAATCCCCCGCCAACTTCCATCAAACGAGAACGTGACACTTAAATTCGTATAAAAAGCATCGATCGAGCGATGCGGGTTCTATTTACCTAGGCGTGCGCATAACTCATGCTTATCCCCCTCGTCTGGAAATTTCATTATAATGCCCACAGCAAACCCCTGTTTACTTCCCCCCCCCGCCAAGGTGTGGTCCTGTGGGCTCCTGAGAAAATGTCGATGCACCGCAGACCACAGAAAACGAACCTCACCTATTAGTGTTTCCAATCTTGAACTTCCCTCGGAATTCTCCTTGGCTGACAAAGCTGATTAATGGCTCACACACACTCGTACAGCTTGCCTTTTGTTAATGGCTGCCAGAGAGTAATTTGAGGAAATGGTGGCTGTTGGTGCTGCATTGATCCCAGATGAAAAGTCTTTTGTCACCTACAGGTTTTTATTTCCCCCAGTGTTGGACCCTTTCAAGTTTGTTCTTTTCACTACTATTACAACGAAGCTGCTGCGGAGGAACTCCAATTACCTGAATTGCTTCATTAGGTAAGATGACTGAGGGTACGAAAGGATTCTCACATAAGATAACAACTGGAAAAACAAGTTCTTCAAGGGGAAGATACCGAAAACACAATAGAATCATCGTTTCCTGTATTCCTTAAGTGAAATTGAGGGGAAGTTCTTCAGAATTGTATCGTTGAAATTGTAACAGATATACTTACAAGTACATATGTACAATCTTCAAAATAAGAGCTCACAAAAAATTAAAATTAAAATTATGAGAATGATCTAATGAAATATTGAAATTCTACTAGAAGTTGGACTCTCAGTTCCATTAATAAATACATTCTCATCCTCAAGAAATGTTGTTACCTCGTTGCCACTTACATTACCCAACGATTATGGCGCATCAAAGAGAACTGAGTGCATCATAAACACTCTAATCTCGCAATTAATCAGAAGAAATAATAAATTTAGCCGCTAGAATAGAACAAGGGTGCATTAACCGACACCGCCAGCAACTTGTTTAATTCCGCGATTAAATTAATATTAACTACTCTCTGTCTTCAAATTTATCGCAACAGGATGGTTGGGAAATGCCCACAGTCACGCATTGCACGCGATACGGAAAATGGAAAATTGCAAAAATGTCGCACGCCATAGTCAAGTTTTAAATAAAACTTTTGTGTAAATTAAATATTTAAGTTAATGAAAATGGGTAAAGTTTGCCTAATGATGTGTTTGTTTGGACTCACAAATGTGCACTGTGAAAAAGAGTTTTCCCAAAATTATTAAATTCTAACTTAAGAACAGAAACTTAATACCTATAAAAATATAAAAATATTTCAATAAACATATCTAATAATTTGCTGTAAACTACAATGATGAATAGTAAACTTTATCAACTTTTCTGCCTGTGTGTCATGCATGAAGGGAATCAACTTTGATTAAGCGCCAGCGATGGACTGGGATCGAGTCGGCAATTGTCTGTGGAACGTGTGTGCTTTTAATTTGATTTTGTCTGGGCCAAATTTACATGTCTGCCGGCCCACTACCGCTGCCGAAAAATCGCGCCAGTCTGGCTGCCATTTTGTCCTTGTCTGTGGTTCTGTCATCCTGTCGTGGTGCACCGCGCCGGATCCTTGTAATCCAAACCCCTTTTGCCAATTTGCGCTACTCGGGCATTAAAACCGCAGATTAACAGCCTCACGGGGTAGTTAAAAAAAACGGCAGAAACACACAACACTTGGAGAAACGTGTCATTTCGAATTTTCCGCCGCCGCAGGCAGAAATAAAAAAAACCAAAAAAAAAAAAAAAATAATACAACGACCGAAAACGTGCCGATAACACGGTGTCGCACACTCCCCTCACTCTCACTCCCCATTAGAGAGAGATAGCTGGGTTGAAAAGAAAGAGAAAGAGGGACCAAATGTAAATACAACAAGACCAAATAAAAATGAGGAAAACAGACAATACAGGGAATCGGAAATTAAACAAAACCGAAACGAAATGGAATTCGCTTATCGCGCCTCATAAATTAACCCTTGCCAGACGTCGTTCATGTTTCGAGCGAGATAGCACCACGTATGCAGACAGAGAGGGATGCTAAGTGGGTGGGGGGTGCTGAGGGATCTTAACCCCAGTGCGGGATCAACGATTATCTGCGAGAGGCGGATCTTCGCGCCCCCAGAATCCCCTGCCAATGACATTGATTGCCGCCAACAATTGAATTTAAACATTGATATTGCTTTGATTTCTAGCAAGACGAGTTCAAATCCCAAGACAAAGATTTGAATTCAGAAAGAGACCGCCGGGCGGGCGAGGAAAGAGACTGGCTCAGAGATAGAGAGGTCTTTGTGGCAATAATTCAATTCCCCGACTGACGAGATTATCGTGAGCCGCAATTATGGCTTGTAAAATTAATAAAAATAATATATTTTATTATTCCATTCGCGCCGATTTCGCTGTGCAAGGAATGCAAATAAATCGTGACATGAAGATAGATAATAGCTTTGTGGACTTTGAAAAGAAATGAGTGATTTGTTTCAGAAAAAAATTCAAGCGCTTTTAAAACTGGTCATAAAGTGTAGGAGCAAGTTTAAAAATTGCAGTAACAACTATTCAAAACTGTAATAGTTAGTTAAAACTGCTGAAAGAAATGTTTTTTACTCTATACGAAACTTACACATGTTTGCGTTTGTAATGAATAACTTGCAAGTTTGAATAAATCTATTAGAAATTCTTAAGCTCTGTGAATGAAATATGATGACTAAAAATATTAACATTTAACATAATCGGTCTTTTACGAAATTTTTATGTTATTTGCTTTACAAATTATTAATTGTCGTGGGAGCTCTTTATGTTAGCGCACCTGGGGAATATTTAAATTTCATAAAAAAGTGAAACAAAACTAAGCTGATATAAGAACTTGTAAAGTTCAGCTTAAAGAAACGCTTTTGTGGTCCGATCTTTTGATTGTAATCTTATACCCAACCATAACTCCACCATAGCGATCTATGCAGAATGGAAATTGGAACTCGGTGAGTTAATTACTTGTCAAACAGCGGCTGTTAGTGCTGTAAATTGCCCGAATGACTCCGCTCAACGCCAATGCCAGTGATTTATTTACAAAACAAACACCAGAGGATCGACAGTGGCAGTTCAGGGGACTTGAAACCGCTCGAATATCAAACGATCTGTGACGCCAAAAGCTGAGCCGTGGCACGTACTTCTGCGGCAGCAAACTCTGGCACGAACGCTCCGATTTCATTTCAGGTCCGGAGACCACAAAAGAAATACCAAAGACCAGAGGACCAGAGGCCTCCATACTATAATACCAGCAAGGCAGATTGTTGGGTCATGTGCCGCAATGTTTGCCCAGTGGTCGAGCACAATTAAACGGTTCGCAATTACATGCCACACCAACAACAGGGGGTAGGCTGTTAATGTCACTAGGGGGACCACTACGCGTATGCGCAATGTAGGGAGTTAAATGGTTGGATTCATTTCCCAATCGATAGAACATCATTAGGATTTTTTAAGTTGTAAGCCAGGCTTGGGATTATTGTAAAATATGAACATCATATTACTTAAATTACTTAAATGGAAGATGCAAATTTTAAAAAATGCATAACAATTATTTGTTATGCAAATGCAACGCTTGGTTTAATTAGTCGTTACGGTCAACACTAATTGTTAATTGCTATTAGAAATTCTGGACCCCTTTAATCACGGAAATAAGCCAAGCAGTGAAACAATAAACACACTTTGGTTCCCTATTGTTATTCGACTACATGCCCCTAATTCGAGCCGCGACTAATGGGAAGCGCCATTAACTCAAGTGAAATGGGCATATACATAGATGGGATTGGGATTGGGAATGTGAATGTGAATACCGATTAATGACCGCGTTTTTTTAACCAGCAATTGACAGTGGCTACTCGTGTTTGCGGCTGCCCTTGTCGACTGTCGAAATAATTAAACGCGATGGTGATTCGCCAAACAATCAACGCCATTATCGGAACCATAAAACGGGGATCGTTCGGCAGTGGCCGCAACATTACGATCGTTATGCACGGCACAAGACCATGCGTAAAATCGTAAATAGATCATAAAACGACCATAAAAAGTCGTTTAACGAGGCCCAGAACAACGGACCCATCGCAGATCGGCGATCGTACAAATCGATCAATCGAGAGTCCGACTTTCAGTGAGTTTTTCTGACATCGAGATCGACTCATTAGGTATTCGGCCAATTATTATGGACAACAGCAGCTTGCAGTTTGGGGGGCCCCAGCATGGGAATTGTGATTTACGATCTTGGTCGGGTACTTGACCGGCATGTTTGAGTTATCGGTGCAACTTTCACGGAGTTTGCTAAATCAACATAGAAAGCGAACAGTTGCCAGACGTCCAAACCTTTGGCTTGAAAACCATTGGTTGCTTTGGATATTTGCCAGAAGATGACTCCGATAAACAATGAAATTATACAATGAATAAGACAGGGAAGTGAACAAAGGTTGAAGGATTTATGACAGGACAGCAGGAGTCATGTGACGGCAGATTGCAGGCTGCATTTTACAAAGAAGGGTTTCCGTCGGCGGGTGAAAGTCGCCGGGTTGAGCAGGTAAATCATATTTTTCAAGGCCATTTGGGCAGGCTCTAAAAAATAGCATTTTCCGGCATATTCCACGGCCGATTAGTGCAATAACCCATTGCTTCAATGTCAGTCGGGATATTAACTTCAAGGGTTTCCGGTTAATTGCGGTACTTACCGTTGAAATCGCCACAAACGACACGCTCGAAGGGGCTTCCCATCCAGTCTAAAATTAAAAAAAGGAGGAAGAGAAAAGCAATTAATTTTCGGTTTTTCTTTGAGTTTTTTCTAAGTAACTAAGGAGTTGTGCTTCTCATATGTGCTGCTAATGCGAAATCCCGCGCCAAACAGCCTTGAGCGCATCCCGCTGAGTAATGGAGCGTCGATCCCTCAAATCATATGTGTCCAGTGCCCCCTCGGATATTTGTGCCACATGGCAGCTTTCATAAACCACTCAATCGGGCCGTTTTCAATTTAGTTGTCAGCGCCAGCCACAAAAAGCAGCATCAGCCGGCCCACTGCAGTCGGCAGTCGGCGGACCACCGGCCGAGTGAACCTCCGGCCAGTTGGACCGGCTCCACTTTAAGTAGACCACGATGGCCGGTCTGGAGGAGGAGGAGATGTCGGCGATATGAACGGAGATATGAGCAAAATACTGGGCAAGATGGAGGGGAGGATGATGATGCCAGCCAACGACCAGACCGACTCCTCCTAATTAATAAGCAGATGAAGCTGCTCGGCATCGTTGGTGCATTTTTAATTAAAATACACAAATTTCTGGTCATTCGCCAGTCGATGTTGCCACTTTATTTGACACACGGAAAGACGGACGGACGACGGGGCACAGACAATCTCTAATATGTGCAAAGATTTTGCAGGCCGAGACTCCTTTGTCGCACTGATGATTGCACAATTTATGGCGCAGACGTTTCTTATCTAGCAAAGTCAGTGTTCTGACTGCCCATGGACGAAAATACTTTAATAAATACTCGGACCCATAACAAACTTCTAATATCAAAGGGAACGAGCTAATCTGCACATTCAATATAAAATTCCGAAGTCTATTTTGTTCAATAACTTGGTATGCATTTTATAAGTTTACATTTGTTTTTCTGATAAAAATGTTTCTTCTAATAGAATTTTATTATTTTGAGTCAGTAAATATATGCACTATTGTTTTAGAACCCACTGCACGTTTTCTGTCAGTGTGCCTACTTCTTAACCTTTTCATGTCCACCTTCTCCTTTCTCCACGGAGCGTGCTGAGTTTGCGAATTCGCAGTGTTGAAGGCGATGGGAAACTTGCCATTTTCATGCTTTGTCGGGCTGCGCTTTTCCAGATAATTAAGAAAAGTTAACCTCTTTGCTTCTTATCAGCATAATCAGGTGCAGGCGCGCAGCTCTACTCATTTTCCAGCTTTTCCTGCGATTTCCCACTGCTGCCCCCTTGGCAACATTGTTGATGTTGCTGCCGGAGTCGGTGCAACGATGTGAAAATGAAAATTCATTCAGACGCTTTGGCGTAAAATATTAAAATTCATTAGTTAAATTGCATTTGGCAAGCATTCAGCTGTAAAACGTTGCCGTTGTTGCAGCAATGGTTGTTGCAGTTGCTGTTGCAGTTGTTCATGTTGCCGGTGCGTCCGGGTCTCGGTCTTGGTCTTCGTCTGTGAGTTTTTTGGGTGGGTTCGCAGGCTTGGCCAAGTGAAAGCCAAGCGAAAAGACTTTTCCGAAGGAGGAGAAGCGATTCTTGTGCAATCCACATGCAAGTGCATGGATATAGTGCCAAAACACATGCATATATACATCGTACGTATATACAGCTTTATGTACAGCATGTGCATTTAGGGAGTGGTGGACAAAGGGGGCTGCGTCGACGTGTCGCGCACTTGGCTGCCATAATGGCGTCATGCTCGTATTTACTTCCATCGCCGCCAGTCGCGTCTCTATGATCTCGTTGACAATTTTATCGCCTTGGCGCTGTGAGCGGGAGATATGCAAAATATTTCATTGTGCGAAATACCGTTTATCTTCCCAACCGGCCGATGCTTCGGGTTTTTATTCACAATCAGGTTTTGCCTGCAGAATGTGTGTATCTATTAGCTGGCCGGCCAAATACATAGGTGTGTTAGCCACATATTAATATCTTTCGGGGTATCGACGAACCAGAAACCCACTAAAATAGAGGAATGGATTTTTAATCTGCATAGATTAATAGGAGCGCTGGGTATCGATTTATTAACACCCAAATCTGGCCAAATATGCAAATTATACTGCCAAAAAAAAAAGACCGAGAAACTTTTGAACCTTTTTCTCGATGATTTTCAGTTCTAATGGCTTGACAAAATATGCCACTTGATAAACATTCGACCCTTAAGCTCACTACCTTGTTTTCTCCTATTAATGTCATTATTTATACTCTGTCTGCTAGATCGTCAATTAACAATTACTTATACTGTTTAATTAACATGCCTATGCCGTAAATTCCGCGTAAATCCGTCGCGCGATCTTTTTCTATTACGACGACCGATGTGCAGTCCATAAGTCAGGCCAATTGACAGTCTATTCATATGGTGTCTTCCATTAATCAGGAGGCATTCAACCCGCGGGGCACATTGGAAAATTGAATTCGTTCAATTTCTTCTTGTGCAGCGTGGAAATCGAGTGGCCTCATGAGAAATGATAAATAAATCTGCTGTGCAAAAATGCGCGGAAAAAGCGAGCGGATCGCGTAAATTAAACTGACCCACATAAATTTGAAGCGAGTTCGCCCGTACTACGTTAGCCGCATAAAAAGAGCGGCGGCCAAAAAGTATCTGTATCTGTATCTCTAGACGGATATGTGGATTTTGTATGCGCGGGGCACATCGCAGTGGTTTTTGGTCGGCATTTTGGGCTATACGTTTGTCGGTGGGGGCAACCTTGAGGCTATTTAAATTACAAATCGACGCCAAACAACACGACAGACAAGAGAAGCATTTCTCAAACTATTTTCATTTTTATTTACTGCCAACTTTTTAGCTCTTCGTTCATTTCGTTTACGGATTCGAATCGGCTGGAAGACTTATGCGAAATAAACGACTTGGAAGTGCTCCGCAAAGTGTTCATTACGGATTGGAATTGGAGGCGGAATGTCAGTGGATATGGGAATGCCATTGGGGAACGTTTGCGCCACGTTTATCTATTGTTTATAAAAGGTACGGAGCAACCATTCCAAATACTACACTTGGGAAATTTAGTTTGATAATTCGACTGCACGTTTTTTGTTAGGTCAAACAATTTGTAAATCAGTTTGAATCTGGTTATTATTATTATTATATATTATTATTATTTGTTCAAAGTATTGTATAGTATTTAACCTAACAAAGCGGATAAATAATTCAATCCAATATAAATTCTTACAAATTCGTGTTTGATTTTTTTATTTCAGTGTAAGTGGCCATGATTTATATGTACACAAAATTCTAAAAGATCGCTTTGTAGATCTTAAAGCCAATTTATTCTTGATTTAAGACGATATACATTCCGTGAAGTGCACGGTTTATTTCTGATTTTATAATTATTGGCATGATATATAGAACCCAGTAGATACGATAGACAGACTGTTAGTTTTAAAGACTGATTGATTGGCTCAGTCTGATAAACTTGTTTTGGGATATATGTGATTTTCGATTTTAAGAATCTGATAATTTTTAAGATTTATCAATTTTGGCACTGACTTTCAGATCCGAAGTCTTTCAGAAAGTGTCCGAGACACACATTCTGGCAGTGAATTTTTACTTATGTATAATATATATCCCTAATTAGAGTATCGAGTGTTGACTCACCTGTAAGTGTCATCCAGGGATACCGGGGCAGATCGGCTATACCGGCTCCGCCCGCTCCCCCTGCCCCTGGCATCACGCCGGAGGCGGGCTGTGTGCAGGCATTTCCCAGCGAGTCCACGCCGATCGCGCCGGCACTGGCAGCGGATACCGCGGATGCGGCGGCTGTGGCATGTTGATAGAACTGAGCGAACTGTGCAGATGCCGAGGCAGGTACGCTCATCGACTGGTAGCTGTTCATGACGGTGTCCGTGTACCTGCTGTGTGTGCGGAAGAGAGAAAGTAGCCATTATTGTTGGTGATCCCTGCTCATAGTACGTTTCCAACTCCAGCTCCCGTTCTAAAGTCAAATGCTAATGAGGTGGCCATTTGCATGCCCCTTCCACCAACTGCGGTTGGCTCTAATTGCACACTAATCCTGAACACGCCCACGCGCAGCAGGGTTCACTGTACATGCACATGGAGTGCCCATACAGTAGTACTAATATGCAAATGGCCACAGCGGAAGGTCAACATGCGTGCGAATCTTGTGGCCGGCGACAAATTGCCAGCGGCCACCACAGGCTGCTCTAATTTTCCGACTTTATGGCCAGTCAATATGAATGGCCGGTGGCCGGGGGGAAAATGTCCAGAGTCCCAGGATCCGGGACCCGATAATTAGGGCGCATTCGAAACGGATTTGCGGTTTTGCAGTGTTTGCTGATTTTACTGAAGGTCTCGACTGGCATTTCCGCTCGCCAAATTGAGAGCACGCGAAATTAGTTCTTGGAAAAGCTGAGTGTTCTTTATTGTATTTCCAACCACGGAAACATGTTCTTAAAGGCTTTGAAGCCAAGTAAATGTTATCTATGCACTCCAAATATAAGTGCGAATATTAAATGTAAAATATAGATCCATTGTCATTGACTTTATAATTGCTCTCCCTACTAGGATTATTCAAGATAATTTTTGTACGATTGCATTTAAAACCCACCCAGATTTATGATCCCATAGTTACACAGGGCAATCTATCTCACCTGCACGACTTATCCTCCAGTCCGGTGAAGCCGGCCATTCCGGAGAGCCCTCCATGGCTGCTAGGGTGGTTAGAAACGTACGGATACATCTTGCTGGTGGGGATGGCAAACGAGGAGCTAGCCGCAGCGGCGGCGGCGGCTGCAGCAGCAGCGACGGAACTGGCCGCGGATGCGGAGGCGGACGCGGATGCGGACCCGGGAGAGTTGTCGTTGAGGCTGCGGTGTAGCGAGGAGCTACCGGACGCCGAGGGCGATGGGGAGCAGCTGCTATCGCCCGCTTGAGAATTGCCCGCTGAAGGGGGCGTTAGCAACAGTTGCTGGTGGGCGTGCCCGTGCGAGGCAACTGCGGCGGCGGCTAGTTTGCTAATGTGGTGTTGTTGCTGCTGTAGCTGAAGAGCGGCCGAGAGCGAGGAGTATTGGTGGTGGTGCTGCTGCTGGTGGTGCAGATGTTGCTGCTGCTGGTGGTTCAGGTGTTGCTGCTGCACCTGTGGGTGGTGCTGCTGGAAGGGCGACGATGAGGATACGGGTGAGTGGGGCGATTGGCCCAGATGTTGGCTCAAATGGCTCGGCGATAGGGATCCTCCGCTCAAATTGAGATTACTGTTGTTGTTGCTGCTGCTGCTTGGACTGCTGCTGCTATTGTTGGTGTTGCTTGTGTTGCTTCCAGCGATCGTGTTGCTGCTGTTGTTGTTGCTACTGCTGTCTGAAACGCTGGCGGAGGCAGAGGCGGCGGCGGCGGCTAGGGCGGCGGCAACTGCTGCAGATGACGAATTCGGGGGGGTGGTGGTTAAGTGGTGCGAACTGATAAACGGCTGGAACTGTGGATACTTTGGCAGCATACTATCGAAAACAAATTTTGACATTGCACATATTTTGCTCTCTGGCCGAGGATCGGATCTTCGGAATTTCGTTTAGTCCACTTGTTGTTCTATTTTAGTTTCGGAGATTTCTGAGTTCGAATGATTTGAGTTCTTTATCTGAGTCGTTTGGTTAATGGCTAGATTGAGTATTTCGTTTAGAATTTAAAGTTTTCTCTTCGTGTGACTTTAACAAATTTTGTTTGAATTCAGCGTGGAGAGGAGCGCTTTCTAGCCCTGATAAAACATAAGTTCCGTCTAAGTGTGTAAGCATAACCTAAATCTCAAACTTGAATTACTTTATATTTATACATTTTGTTTAGATAGCATCTATAAATAAAAGATATTGTCTCTTTAACTTTTTCATAAACTTAAAAGATTTACAAAGCAATTTAATTTCCATCAATGTCTATTAAAATAAACTTGTCTTGATTGAACATCTCCCGTCTCTGTATTTGACTTTCCTACTTTATAATCGAATGCAAACTACATTGGACTTAGTATATAAATCACTGCCAAAATTGATCGAATTAAAAGGTACTAAAAACAAAAATAAACATGGCGTCAAATGTGATAAACAAGAATTAAAAATGGCAAAACAAAAAATATAACATGTTTATAAACATTACTCGGAAAGCATAAAAAGAACATTAACCAAATTGGATATGTTTGGATTGAACATAAATCTTTCGGGTAGCGTTATACAGAACTCAAGTGAAAAACATATATAATCCAAATGTTTAATATATTTTTCAGCTAGATTTTCCTGCCAATGCCAATGAGTTAGTATGTGGGTTACTTTTACCGTACTACATGAGATGGCAAACAGTTAGTACTTTTTAGATAGAGTTAGTGAGACAGAATTCGGAAACTTTGCCACCTGGCCGACTTTAAGCTACTATTCTCGATTCCGAGAAGTGAAATGCATTTTGTTACCTTTCTCAAGTTTTCTCTAGCGAACTTTTGGCGAGCAGCTTGTATCTGCAGCTTTTCTGTTTCTGTTACTTTTTTCGCTCGAAGCTGGCGAATTCACAACGAAATTTGTTAAATTTGCATATGGTTACGTTGTTTTTGCAGCTGTGGCACAAGTGTGTGTGTCGCATGTGTGTGTTTGGGGTGTGTGTATCTTTTATTTGTTGTTAAAGCAATTAAAATGCGGTCATCAATTACGCGGAAATTCGAATGCCGGCGGGATTTCGTATGTGTGATTTATAGGCGCGCGATCTTTTTTAATGGCACTCTTGTATTTTATGGCAGAGTCAGTTTTCCTGCGGATTTTAACGACTTCTCAAGTGCGTGAGTATGTGTGTGGCCGGAGAAATGCTTTCTCCCAACGTTTTGCTTTAATTACTTTGTTTAAAATGCCATAAAACACTTTGCAGGTAGAACTATCGAAGTCTGGAACGGAAAGGCGAGAACCTTTTTACGATGTCAACTTTATGTCTTTTTAATTTTTACGAACCGCACACAGAGAGTTATAAAACGTAGTGTTTTGACAGTTTTTTCGGTTCTGAATTTCACACACTATTTTATTATATTTTACGCGATCTATAACACTAAAGTGACAATAAGCCGGCGGCCGAAACGGAACAATAAACACGGCGAATCGGAAACTGAATCGTATAGCCGCACTACAGTAGTATAGTCGTATAATCGTATAATCCGAATCGGAATCGGAGGGCCGAAATTCCAAAGAGTGGAGAGCTGAGTTCCGCAGACACTACTGCGCGCCACGATAATAAATATTATAATAAAACGAAATTTTTAAAAGAGTATAAAAATTTCGTGTAATTGGTAATTCTTGCTGCCAGCGCGGGCAGCGGCGTCGACAGAAACGGCGGCAGAGCGGCAGCGACTGAGGCGCTTTGAGTCTTTGGAGACTTTGAGTTTTGTCTGTCTACAGAGGGGGTTTTCCTTTATATTTTTTGTTTGCTATTTTTTTTTTTTTGAGGAGACCGCTTTACGCGCGAGAAGAGAAGCGAAAGCCAAGCCGCTGCGAAACGTCGAGCGTTGTGGCGTTACGAGCAGCGAAACGTTTATGGCGCAATACAAAAGCCATGCGAGCGTTCTTATGGGCAACTGGATGCTGAGTTTGTGACAATTCATTTTGGCTCACTCCCTGACTCAACGTCGACTGCAGCAGCGGCGGCAATAAGAAAGATGGCAGCGCAGCCGGCTCATATGTCTGTCCCGCTCCTGCTCGCATGCACTCAAGCCAAGCACCGTCCCTGCTCTCTCTCTTTCCCGCTCTCTCGCATGATGGCCGCCTCGCTGCTTTGAGTGAGTAATTTCCCGATTTGAGTGCCTCTCCTAATTTGACTCTTTATAACGTGAGAATGGAAACTATTGGAGCCCCGCTTTGAGTGCTTTTTAATGCTTTTTAAGTGTTTTATGCTTTGTTTGGCAAAATGTTATTGTTGATTAAATTACCATGCATTATTCATTTTGAGTGCGCTGCTTTTGAGTGAGTGTCTTTCAATACAAATTAGCCAAAATTTGTATTTGACTTTTTTGTGGAATCACCCTCTAGTGGTGTTTCAAAAAAAAACCCTTAAATTTCTACAGATAAAAATGCCGACTCGGCAAAAAGACAGCACTGCCTCTTCTTTTTTCGGCCACCGTCTTTTGTGCGCCTTTATTTTCTCTCTTTTCTGTTGTCACTGGAATTGCTGTTATGACATTTTTATGAAAAATTTTAAATTTATGATTGAAATTGGACAACACACAAGCATTTCACTCATCCCTTTTCCACTATTGCTCTCATCCTCCTTCGTAGCGCAAATGTGTGCGGAAATAAAGCGAATCTGCAATTTCTTAACTTTTCCACTTAGAGAACTTTGCTATCTGACATTTCGAAGGATTTTACACAGACAGTTAAAAAACGAGAAGAGACACTGTGAATGGAATTAAATTTTTTAAGTTTTACCAAATATTCCAATATATTTTTTGTTGGTCATAAGGACATAATGAATGTAATTATAAAGTTAGGATAAAATGAATAATTTTTTAGTATTGATAAGTGAAATTAAGACACCAGATTTCATTTATTGAAAAAAGCAGTAGAAACAATGTTATAGTTATTCCATATTTATTTTTGTATTTTTTATTGAAATCATACAACATCACAGAATTTTCTTATTTTTCCATTAAATAATTTCTAGCCATTAGTTAAACACTCATACATTTGAAGTGTTTACCGTAATACACAGTTTCTAAAACATAACAAATTTATTTAAATTATTTTTTATTCATAAATCTGCCAGTTAATGTGCATCCTACCTGTCTATTTGTTGGAATACGACTTGTGCTCAAATTTGATTGCCAAATCTTTGGCTATAACAATTGAATAATTGATCCATCAGCGGATTGGCTAAACAATCAATTTTTGGCAGACTGGCTTCTTAATTCTTTAATGACCAAAGGTGTATTACGGTCAAGGGGGAGAAGCAGTAACGGCGTTAATGGCCAGAGAGCGCTTTAAAATTAATTGCTCATAAATTCTAAATTAAGCATTTTGCCACACTTTGGTTTCTGCTTATGGGTCATACAGCGAGTGCGAATGAGTAGAATATGCACTGAAAATATAACTGATAATTTTATTTTCTATAACCTTAGATGATGCAAGATTTGTATAATTATAGCAAAACAGACTTGAATTGGACCGTATTTTTATGACATAGTAATAATGTATACATGATAGGTGGAACATTTTCAGTAACTAAGATAAATAAATTCAAAATGTTTTTAAATAAATTAAAAAGTTTCTTCAGGTGTTGTCCACTCATTATAGAAGCCCGAAAAATGGTTTATTGCTGTGATGTATTTATAATTGAATATAATGTCTAGCCGACAAATAATTAAAATAGAAGGGTTACTATTTTTCAAGTGTACTGCTGCCCAGGTACTCAGCCACTCACAGCGGGCTGTGATTTACTGCCCTTGCCCCGGGGTTATGGGATGTGGGCTATAAGCGGTGGGCCCGTGGCAGGTGGGCCGCCCAACGACCGGAAAAATGTAAAACGCCCATTTTGATAATCAAAACAAATAATAAAACAACTTCACACGTTAGTCTGACACAACTACTGGTGCAAGCAACACAACAACAGTAATAGCCAGCGAGCGAGCCCCATTAAGCGATAATAACCGTAATAAACATATAAAAATTGAAACGGTGGGTGTGTGTGGGGCAGCAAAGAAATGCAGAAAAAGTAAATAAATAAAAGAATCGTAATTTCCAACAATAAAACACTATTTTGAGTTCCCAGGGATAAGTTTCGAGTTTCGGTTGAGTCGAGTTGCGCTGCGTTCCGTTGAGTCGGTTTTCAGACTTCGGTGGTGGATTGCGTGGGTTATTAGGTGTGATCCTCGGAATCGTTAAACAAAAGCGGAACAAACCATAAAAACAGCTCCGTTTGTAATCTCTCGAGCGACAGGTTGTATCTATAACAAAATAGGCATAAAAAGAAAAGAAACTCTTGTAAAACATAAACGACATGAATAAACTGTTGAATGGGTAAATGAAAATTAATAAAAGTAGCGTAATTTAATTGGGAGTGCGAAACAAATTGTTATTTTTATTATTGAACATTATTTTTGTCAGCATTTTATAAATATGATTATGATGATTTGTTTACATAGATTTAAATTTGTGAGTACTGTTTATGACACATATTTTACCATAGAGCGAGCCAGGAATTTTTTCCCTTTGTGTTGTTGGTTCCACTTAAAAATAGTATCACTTCACAGAAGTTTTGTTTTAAGGTCGAGTCCTATTTGTTAACAATTCATTGTTGTATTAACAATATATTTTTTAGTTGTTCATCTTATTCTATTCGATTGCTGCATTGAATCGTTTGCTGTATTGATTTCATACCGACTAGAACGCTGAAGGCTATAAACATACTTTCACAGCACAACATGGTAACATGGTTACAAACACTACACAGTTATAGATGCATTCATGTCGCACTCGAAAATCCATTCATTTAACAAGCTGCCAGCCAGTTTGTCCTTTGTTGGTTCCCACAACCCGAGAACTACTATGGCCAATGCGAGTGCAATCCGGCGCTGAGTGCGGATCGTAAAAGCCGCTAGAAGACAGGAGTAATTGCCCATAAAAAGACTGTAAAGTATTTCGGCTCAGAGGCGAGTGGAGGAGTGAGTAATGAGACCGGAATCAATTGTCACTCGCCATAAAATCAATGGCATTGAGTGAGACTCGGCTGGAGTGAAAAGTGTGGCTCAGTGGCAGTGGTGGAAATAAAAAGTAAAAACTCACTGCACATCAAGTTCGTTCCCTAATTTGATACACTTTTATAGCGTCAGTTTACGGCTTGTTTGGGCGTGGTTTCCCCTCCCCGGATCGCCACCGTCTGACGAATGAGTTCTTCCGACGATTACTAAATGCCTTCTCACGCAATCATTTTTTAATCCCCGATGCGGTCGGGTTTATGGGTCACCCCGAATCTGGGTCTCCGTGTCATCGTCATCACCACCGCGGCGATCTCGAGTCACCTTCAAATTACTCAATAAAATATATACGAGTGCACACCTCATGTCCGCTTGTCTGGTTGTGTGTGTTTTTCTCTACATTTATTGCTGTTTAATTGCACTAATGAGTCAGTATATCATATCAGTCAGTCAGTATTAAATGGCGCAATCAATAAATACACATGTTTGTGGGTTACGGGACAAAATTCATAGCTGAAAGATATTTAGGACTTACGTGTAGAGGATACAAGTTTGTAACTCACCATTTTTGCTGAATAATTGTTGTCTAAAAATATAAAAGAAAATATTTACAATTAGAAGAGAACAGGACAATATAGATTAAGATGATAATATCAAATTAGGACACAAATAGTTTGTTATACAAATTTTGATAGTCCGTCTTTAAGTAAGTTGTGTAAATATTGGCGACTAAAATAGCGTCACCGTTATAATTGTTATGATTTTCATTTCATTATTTTTTATTTGCAAGAACAATAAAAAAAAAATTCGTCTCTGAAATTATAAATTTTAAATTAAGTATCAAAGTTGATTGATGTTCTATTTTTATGTTCATATGTACGCAATTAGGTGTTTTCACATATAAGAGTCGTCTATGTTTTCTACCTATTTTTCTTCTCATTGCCGAAGGTCTAGATAGTAAATTAGTATCTCCCCCCAATGCTTTCCTTGGCCGAGGCTAACTGACTGAAATCCGACATCCCAATCGCTGTTTTTTCGTCATCGCCCGTGATGACGAGCGTGTTTTATAGGCCTCAACATGGTATTAAAACACACGCATACGCCCCGTTGGCGAGGGGAGGCCATTATGATACCTGCGGCGGTGGTTTTTCAGTTTTCCAGCTTTTCCGCTTTCCCTCAGCTGGAAAAAGGCGGGAAAGCGAGCATCAGGGGGAGGAAGCGAGTGGGCCTCAGATGGTCTCTCGCTGCCGATTCGAGAGATGGGCGATGATGGGCTCGCTGCGAAAGGAGATTTCAATATCATAAAAAATCGTATTAAGAGAATCTCATATTGGGAATCGTAAAGTTTTTACGACCGTTTAATGGACTCTTGCCGTAAGCGTGAGTATTTACGCGCTGCTTAAAAGCGGTAAAATATGGCCAAGTGGTGTTGTGGGACACCAGAAAAGAAGGCGCACGCACCGCAAAGGATACGGATATACATAGATAGAAATGCGAAAATGCAGATGTTGCAGATGGAAAGCTTCAATTAGAAACAAAAAGCAAGTTGGCCATCCAATTATTACCGGGAAAAGTCGTTAAAGGCCAATGCACAGAGGCGACATCTGTTAGCCGTCAGCAGAAGCGCTTGTCTATTCAGAGCACATTGGCGCCATCTGTATTCCGTTCGCCGAAGCGTTCAAAATTTATAGAAACATTTATGGAAACTACTTTATTATTTAAACTCCTTTTTCACTAATAAGGATAAAATAAATTTAAATAAAACAAGTGTACAAATTTTTGAACAGAAAATGAAATAATATTTTATAATACCCAGTAGTTATGCAGTTCGTGTTTTTAACTTTAAATGCATTCAAAAGACAGTTAAACCGATTTTTATATTATTAATCTTAATAAAAAATAAAGAAGTCAAAGTATGAAGAAATATAAATAGTTGGCTGTACTATAAAAAAAAGAACAAAAAAAGTATTCAAATATTTGTGGTTGGCCAGTCGAGATGTTAACAGGATATGAAACGGCAAATTATCGAAAGACAGAGTAAGCAAAAGATCTGTATGCGAAAGAGAGTTCCTGCAACGATCGCTAGTGCAGATAAGTGGGCGTGGCCCGTGATTGCGTTAAGACGCAAGAAAAGGACCTTATTCCTAGCATTCGTTAAAGAAGAGTTATAGTAAGTGTTGTGGTGACTTCAGAAACAGTTACTCAGAATTAAAAAAAAACCGATTACGTTTAAATTGATGAGAAATTAAATAAAATATTTAAAAAATTGGTAGCTTATTTAGCCTGCAGAATTCCTTGTTTAGAAATAACGAAGTATTTCTTGGAATTCATTTTAAAACTGGCCGTATACTTGCGATTTTAATGCTTAAACGACTTAATGGATGTCTGGCTGTTTTAATTGTAAAGGAAATAACTTCAGATGGGCGAAGGAAAAAGGCATTGTGTCCTATTAGGAACAACCATTCTATTTCTCATTACTTTCCGTATTCAATCGCAGACAGTGCAATCGATTCGGTGAATCTTGTCGGTCTAGTGGAAATCTCAGCCCATGTCACCAATATGCAGCTCGGTTAACTTGGCTGATTGAATGTCATTCGTAGGTGCAGTCACGTAGCATCCTACCTATAGACTTTGGGCCAAACAAATGTTGGAATTATGGTGACAACGACCCGACGACTTCATTAGACGCGGCCATTCATCAGACGGTGGAAAGGGTTATTTGACTGGTGGAAAGGATTTCCTACAATTTCCACCACTCGGATAAATCATGCGCCCAATCCCTCGTAGTGCACTGTGAAAAATTCCAATACTGTCTGCATAAAGTGGTTTTAATTCTTTTTCAAAAACTTTTTATAATACTAACACCATGTTTGAAAATAACTATTTCGAATCCTTCGTGATCTGTTTAGTCCCTTTTCGTAATATCCCCCATCACCGCATATTGTAACGAATTTTCTCCGTGTAGACTGTCGAATAAATCAGAAAGTTTGAGCAGTGCCGCTCGTAAAACGGATTCCGTCGAATGTTTGTTAATAATAGTTTTGCGTAACTCCCGCATTCGTTTGCCCGGGTCAGAACCACTCGTGAGTGATTTGTATTTGGGCTCGTTAAAGTGTCCAGCGGAATGAAGTGCTGGCCAATGAGTTTCCTCTCAAATGCGGCGGCACGATCGCTGAGCATCTTCGCCTATTCCCGCAATTCCGTGGATGCATCTCCGGAAAAAGGCACGTTTTTCAAACGCAATTTGCAACAATTTAAAGATTTTTGCGCCAGCTCCAACGGCCGATAGTCGAATTGCCAAAGATTGCTTAGGCTTTTAATGGGCTCGTTGGAAGGGCAAATGGCCAGGGGCGTTTGAAAAGGGGGGAGTGGCGCTAATTGGGGGAAAACTGAGAAGCGGAGAATCGAAAGCGCCGCATCTGGTTGCGAAATGTGAGCGATTTAAGAAGTTTAACTGGCGTCTACAGATGGAACAAGAATATTTTTATTAATCAGTTGAATTGCAAATCAAAACAAGAGAAAAATTCCCTAAAATAACAAAGCGCAGTGCGAACGAAATGGAGACTAATCATGAGGGGCAGATAGTGGCGGTTCTACTGTCTAAAGTCGTGGACTTTGGTCTTAATTTGTTCAAACCAGAGGTCTTTAAAAAATTACGATTGACAAAAGTCTAAGAGCATATTTATGTTATTGTTATTTTTAATGGTATATATTATTTAGTTACTCAATATTTAAACCACAAAAGTCCGATTTTATGTATGGGCACTATTTCAAAGTCTAACAGCTTTGTAATCATATTAATTAGTTTAATTCGCTGTGAAACTTTACACAAAACAGGCTCCATTACAAGAAAACTAATTGGGCCCATAAATCGAGTTAATTTCGTATAATGTAATCATTGAGAGTGAATTGGACGCTAATTGCTGAACTCAATGCGATGTCAGCAGTATTTGCATGTTTCTATTTCAAATTATTTCCAAATCGATTGGACAAAATGGGCATAAGTAATGAGAGGACTTTGCAGCACTCGGATCTCCACTTAACCGTCCGGTGGGGCAGACACACTCAGGTGACCTTTGGCTCCACAATGAGTCTCTGTAGAGCTACCGACAGATTCACACGAACGCATAGCGGTTTCAAGGGGATTGGGTGGGGATTCCGTAAACCGGATCAACCACTTCGGCGGTGCAATGGCGCAGGCAAATGGCCGTGATAAGAGCACCGCCTCTTTGTGTTGTTTCGAAGTCTTATGGTTTTCATAAATAGATTGAAATGAGCCTTTGGCAGGGCGAATTCTCCATATCATCCCTTCTACTGCGCACATCTCTTTCCGACCCTGCGCATTTCTCCCTGACTCAAAAATCCCTAACCGAAAACCCGTTTTTACACCGTACAAAATTTCATCCAGATATTGTACTCCATTGGGCTTTATTTAAAAAGGAACCATCTCTAAAAATGTAAAAAACTAAGCATAATTTAATGTTAAAATTAAAAAATAAATATATTACGAAAATAATTTTCTTTGGTGTCGAATTCTGTTTATTTTTCTTTGAATATTTAGTCTGCTACGGTGCTTAACTTATTTTCCAAGTGCATTTTCTTTTTTGACTCATCCATGCGGTCATCGCGGAGGTCGAACTCTTGCCAGTCTAAATGCGATGTTGTTGTCATTTAATGCCTGGGTCATAGTCATCCGATTATCGATTGACCGACTTATTGCTGGCCTGCCCGAGGAATCAAAGAAATTCAATTGGAAAATTGAATACCGATGGCTGGCAAAGTGTCGAATAAATTATTGTGAGATTAAAGAGTGAGCATCTTATAATAATGGTAGCAGCTCACACAGCAACTACTTACCCCTTTGCATATACTCCATAAAACCATGTATAATAACCTCCTGGGAACCGCAGACCAGGTTCCCTAATTTCTCCGACTTGCTGGCGAATTTACGTGACGCTGACACTTGCTATCTGGAGCCATAAACTCGGGGGCCTTATCATCGGCGGCAGCCATTAAAAGGGAGTTTTACTGTAGGACTGACCGCGACTTTAAAGTGAGCGCACAAAAATTATGCGCACAGCCGGACATGGCGACGTTTCTCCCTTCTACACAGGAAAAATTTACTTGAACTTTAGATTCGCAAGGCCGTTTTTCAGGAAGATTAAATAAATAGATTGTTTTAATAGATTTTTAGTTTTATTAATCCCATTCTGGCACTTAAACCTCTTTAAATTTTTTTGTAATTTTGTGAAAACAATTTATAATTTATTTTTTCTTATTGAAACCTATGGATATTGTCCATTGCCCCTCAGGCGAAACATGCAATTTATGAATACCGCGACTTGGCAACTTGGATCGAGTCAGACTCCCAGTGCAATTATGCTGTGTATTATCTTGGCGAAAATAAATTAGCCAGCGCTCGCGGCTTAACAAAGTCTGCCACTGGGCAATGGCGGTGGCACCTCCGTTTCGGCGGCTACATCGCGTGCCACACATCGAGACGTGATTACGCCCCGCTAGCAATTCAGTTGGCCACATTATGCATATGCATGTGGATGGGGGGCGCATCACTTAACTCACCTCAACGGCCATTTAGCATACTTTACAGGTGCTTTGCGGAGCGATTGAGACGTCTCGCATAGACGGTGGAGAGCTTTCAAGACTGCAAGACAAGCAAACAGATTTACGAGGAATATGGCTAAGCAAAACTATAACTTTAAAATGCAAGTTTCGATTTAAACATGCGTGTTACAGATCCTTTCCACTGAATGTCTGAAATAAACGCTGAATTTCGGGGACACAACAAGCAAATGTTGAACAGAATGTCTAGGATAACAAAAATCCTGCGATTTATGGCAAAATGCAAATGGTGGTTATTTTAAGTCATATTTGAGCTTCGCCATGTCAGCAATTTTTTACTGTGGTGTGGAACTCGTTTCCATATTCACTAGATACACAGAGAATTTTTTACTTAAAAAGCAAAGGATATTTGAGACTCGGCTTCAGCGCCTTGAAATTATCTTTTATTCGCCCAACAATTGCGCGGAATTGCGTGTTTTCACTCTCGGTTTCCGGTTATTCTTGAACCATAAATCACAATCAAAAGGAGCAGAACCACATAACGTGTGTGTACGCCTTTCGTGACTGAGGGAGTGAAGGAATCCAGATGGACTTCCGAGTCCTTTCTACCACCGCTGAAGGGTTAAACTGTCCAATTGCGAAGAGGGTCATAAAATGCCGGATTTTCGTTTCGGGAACCCCGGGAGTAGTGACAATAAAATGGCAAACAAAAGTCGCAGGGTGACCAGTTCTCGAAAACCCTTGCCCAGGATATGGTAAAAATATGGAAGCGGTCGGCTCGACAGAATGTCACACCACGTTGTCGCGTTTTACGACCGCCGCTCACCTTTTGTTTGCCAAGTTTATGGCCACCGGCCCTCCGTCTTTCCCTCATCCTTTGCAGCCGATGTCCGCCATTTAACCGCTTCACTTTCCTTGCCAGAATTAAGCCGACTCACAGCTGAAAATACGGCCAAAATAACTATTCAAACACACCGGCTGTGTTGGTAGTTTTTTTAATTTATCGATTCGCAATACTATTTGTATTTATAATTCAAAGAAAGAACCAAAACTTGCTCACCTTGGCCACATAATCGTCAACCGGTTGCATTTTTTGGCCAACGACTATTAATAGTCTTGACCTTCACGAATGTTTGGTGCGTAAAAAACTGCATTTGCAGAAAGGATATTCCCTGGAAAACGGTTAACAGGTAAACAGCTGTACCTAAAAAACACAATCGCCCGTCTAATTGCGTAACTCAAGGACTCTAAAACGCGGCAGGACTTGTACTGTCTGTAATGCAGCCCGTGCAATTCGCATAACCCTTAATGTAATCCGGTAAAGGACATGAGGATGTCCTTGAATCCGAATTCCATTCTACTGGCAGAGATTTTAAAATACCTTGTACATTGTTTTTCCCCTACTTATATAAGATATTATATTTTATAAACGTAACGAGCTGCTTGTTTATGTTAAACATATTTATTATTATACTAATTGTATTTTTGTCTATTTAATACTGTTTACAAAACCTTAACTGTTTTCTATTATTTATAATGAGGAGGAATTTAAAAAATTTAAATTAGTTTCCCTAATTTAAAGAACTTGAGATTTTTAAGGTGAACAAATAACTTTTAGGTTCAAATTAATATGCTTGTTCGAACGGTAATAAATTTATTATAACTTGTGCTGTGAAACCAAACCAACTGGCCAATTAAGCCCAATCAAAATGGAAACAACCGTAAAAATACAAATAATAACGAACGTAAATGCGTTATTGGGCAATTCTACGAGATCGCAACAGCTGAAGAGTCAGTCGATCGGCAATCTGATTCAGAATATAATTTCGGCTGGCTCGTTGACAACGCCTCACTGTCCGCCAAATCATTCATAATTCATTTTGTATGTCGCATAAATGTTTTTACTATCAATAAAAGCGCAATCAAATTAACATTAAACTTATTTCGCTTTGGTGGTGGCTCCTCGCCGGGATCGAAAAGCACGTAATTATTATAAAATATTCCGCCATTCCGTTGGACCATCGCATTCTTTCACTTGGCTGGGTCTGCCGTGATTTCTGTTTTCATCGTTTGTTGTTTCAAAAAGCTCCGAAATCGTATCATTAAAAATAGAAATTGGCTGTGATCTGTGTGGGCACCATCTTCTCTAGTGGTTTTGAGGTTTTCGCATTCGCTTTAATTTAAATCGTAAATGTGTCGACGCCACAGAGCTTGTTGACATTATATTTACAATAGCAGAAATGTGCAATAAAATTAAATGAACGGCTTATGTAAATGCCGAGTAATTGCGGACGGACGTTTGCTGAGAAAAGCACGGCGAAACGAGCGTTTCTGCCATTTTCCATTCGGCTATTCGGCCCTGAAAATGTGTTTCCCTAATTAGTTTTCTGTAAGGAACAGTTTCTATTTTTATGCCAGTCACATGCCCGTCGAAATAGTCTTACAAATGGTGCACTTCGCCTGAGGCAAGGGGTGATCATCTAGAATCTTAATTATTTATAGAAATGCCACATAAATCTAAAGCGAAAAGGAGGAGTTTGTTAAATTAATTATTCCTTCTACACTAGATCTAAATCTCTTTCTTTCCATTTGCATATAACAAAGGAATTTAGAATGTAATCAGGGCTCTGCTGAGGAATGCTGAGTTTAATCACAACATTTTTGGAAGTGGATTTTAAATTAACTTATGCCAACGACATTACTAAGTCAAATACAGCAAAGCTATTTCTTCAAATACTCTTGTGGTTCTTTTTTTCCATAAAATATACAGAGTTTTAGTGCGTTCCATACCAGTGCATCCCGATTTTTCTGGAGGTGAGCCATTCCAATTATAATCCAATCGAGGACCACATCTGCAGGTGATTAATCGGAGCATACGGAGCAGTCGGCGTTCCTCGAATATCACGAGAGCAGTAGCAATTGACGGCCAACTATGTAGACGGGCTGCCTTCATGGACAAGTGCATATGGCATTGGCATTGGGCTGGAACGACGGGTGGGCGGCGGTATATATGTGCACCTCCACTTGAGCCAGTTGCTCATTACACTCGACTGGATAATTACGAGCATTTCAATAAACAAGCACAAGAACCGTGTGCTCGAACTTGGCTCGAGCTTGGCATTATGAACTGTTTCCGAACTGCGCGCACATAATACCATATTTCAAATTTCAATTAAGACCAAGTGCTGAGAGAGCCGTTCCCCTTCTGGTTTTCCCTTCGAAACAGCCCACCAATGGCAGCTTTCGGTCTGTTGATCTTTGCGTTTCCTATTTGACTTTTGACTTCTTGAAATATAAACATTTTGTTTTATGGCTATCGATCGATTTCCCCCATTTTGGGTCTAAAAGGGACTCAAGTGCAGTTGCACTAGGCCCGCTGCATTGCCAAATCCTCTTGATGAAATGTTCACTTCCTCCAGCCCCACATTTTATCATCCGTCTCTTTTTTCTGGGAGCCAGCGAATTGGATTTATCTGAAAAACTAGTTTAGCTTTGCATTCGAAACGAGGTGCGGGATTGGAGCTCATCGGATATTTTTTAATAAACCATAAAAACGCTTCTAAAGTGTCACACTCAAAATTTGGGCTGTCACATAAATATCGATGCTTTAAAACAAATTCCAGCGACTAAAATCTGAAAATGGACAACAACAAAATTTGACCACCTAGCGCATTAGAGGCTCGATTGAAAAACCCGAAATTAAAACCCAGTCTCGAGACTGAGTGGTCGTCTGTGAGTTCGTATCTGTGGGATACAGATACCAGTCGGATTACATTAGGCAACACTTGGGGCTCGAAGATACGGAGAACGAAAATCATTTTAGAATAACAAACCCAGAAAGCCAACACAACTCGGTGGCCCTTTTGCGTCAGAGAAAACAAAGAAAACGCTGTTCAAATTTACATTCCATTCCGAAAGAGTTTCTGGAATGGATTTGGGGATAGCTGAATCTCCCTGTTGACTTAGGCGGCTCCCGGTTCCATTCGCTGCCCGGCTCAAACAATATTTTGCATATTCCATCGATTTTTCGACTCCGAAAAACGAGTGCGCATAATGAGCGTGCAAGAGAGATGGCTGAGCGCAGAGAGAGAGATGGCATTTAACTGGGTGTGTCTCCACCGAGAAAAATAGATGGAGACACGGAGGATACCAAATAGAAGGAAGTTTGTCGCCAGAGAGGATAATTTAGTATCGATTCCACATCATATCCATGTCTCCGCCGCAATTTCAAGTCGCTTTTCTAGCAAATCTAAGTCCCCGGCGCATAAATCTCGTTAATTTATGAAAGATGCGTGCGAAATGCCAACAAACTAACTCGCCAACGCCCACGACCACAACCGCACCACCCACCGCAACCACTCTGCACCTCTACACCCTGCACCACAACCACTTCGACTGTCACGCGAGTAGCTGTTCTGCATATCAAACCGAAACTCGAGAATGCCACAATGCGACTGCACAGAGAAAAAATGGGTTTAGACTTCCTCGATAGAAGAAATAAATATATTTTAGGATGTACCTAGTACACATTATGCTAATCCTATTTTATTTTTTAAGGTTCTTCGCATGTATTCAAATTATTTTCATAATTTCCTATTCAATTTATTTGATTTTATAGCTGTTGTTTTTGGATTGATCTTCAAAGTTTTCTGTGTATGGGAGTGCATGTCCGCTTCCAAGTCTGAGTCCAAATCCGAGTCCCTGACCATGTTTTGGACCCAAGTTCGTTTGGCTCTTGTCTCGCTGACATCTTTCGATTTATTTAACTGTCCATTTCTGTCGCACTTCGACTAACGATTTTCTAGTCAAGTCTGCGTTCGGCGGGCAAATTTATTTGCCTTGCCCGACATTCCAGCGATCAACTGCACGAGGGGGATAATTTATGCAAATGTCTGGCATATTGATACTGTTATGCTTTTGTAATGGAAATACCTGCAATTACCACTTGAAGTTCTATTGTGTAGTGGCGCTGTGAAGAGTAATTAACGCAAATTAGTTTTTCTCTTCGAGGGGGAAAACTAAACAAAACACCTTAGGGAAAATAAGTTTATTTTCTCTGCTGAAGCATAGGCAAGTGGTTTAATTATTTTAAAGGAGGAATTTATTCCTCGTTAGAGATCATGCTCTTGATGAGTCAGACAAATATTGTTTTAAATTACTAAAGTTTGCTATATTTACTAACATGGATTTTAGACTCTTAAAGGTTTTGACACATATATACAATTTAATCAGTGTGGCATGTATGTTTCATAATGCAAAATAAAATATTTCATTTCATTAAATAGCACTTTACGACAAATATGTGACAATATATTGCAAACGGCTGGATGGTAGAATAAATAACTAAAAAATCATATTTTCTTGCTGTTCTTGCATCCACAGACCCCATTATCATAATTATTTTTCTGTTCGGCTCTAAAGTAAATAATAACACTGTAATTACGGAGAGTAATGAGCTCATATGCGGGTGCAAAAGTCATTGATTACTTATAATGGGCGATTATTATTTATATAGATGGGTGTTTTTTTGTGCTTTTCCCTCTACAAAAGTGAGATAGACCGGCCAGAGACTACGATACCAACGCTTTGCTCGTCCACAAATGAAATGAAGTCATAAAATTATTTAAATCTGTACTTAAGTGACAATAAAGCACATTATGTACATTTAACGATAAGCGGCCATTGCAGATGACGATTTGTGGAGGCGATTTTCAGTAATCATCAGACGGACTTCAAATTAAATATATACACATATAGAAATACAGAAATTAGCCCCTGTATTGTATATGACTCTGATTAAAACGACAATGTACTGCATTTGGAAGACACGGTATCCGCACCTGTAATCCAAAAATTTTAAAGTGCACTGCATTCATAATTTATTTATTATTAAAATTTTTCGGATGACAAGCTTTTAGAGAGTTCTCATCCTGCATTAAATGACGCAGGTGCGGCTAATGGAGTTAATCAGTGAGCAGTAGGGTGACCCGCAAATGGATAAAAGAAATAAGATTATTAAAGAAATGTGTATTTTGAATGCATGCTCCCTGAAACTAAAATATAACCAATATTTTGATAATCGGTCAATATTGAACAGCAGGCGTGTATATATATATATAGTTATCTTTAATTTTTCTTTGATCAAGTAAAGAAATAAGTAATCAGTGGTTACCCAACTTATCAAACATACGTCTGAAGTGCATCGCCCTAATGCCACGCGGACTTATCCATTTGTTGATGCTTTTGTGTGTGTTTCTTGAGATCCCCAATAAAAATGCGTGATTACGAGCATTTAATGCAATATATTAATTACCTCGCCTTCGCAATCCGATGGCGATGTCGAATTCTCCCGGTCCGAACGCCCGCCGCCGACCAATCGAGCAGATTAAAAACTGGAATAACGTCTCTGTCCGTATCTTCTTGGTTGGAAATTGTGGCGGATATTCGAGTGAAGGCTCCGCCAATCAAGAGGTCGGAACTCTGCAACTTTTGACGGCAAGGTGGGCTGCTCAGATGGTGGAGGGGGGACATTTCGACCGGGGTCGAGCCGACACATTCGTTAGCCAATTTACGAGCGACTAATGGCAATAACGAATACACTTTATGGCATCATCCGTAATCGAAACGCAATGAAAACTGCACAAATCGTGCAATTTCTGGGCGGCAGAGCAGCAGCGGTCGATGGAAATCATATTTATGCGGTCACCATTGCTCTTCGAGTGACCATTTTGAAGCCATTCGCAGAGCAGTTGACAAATTAAATCATAAAATCGATGGCAACAAAAGCGAAAACAAAGGCATGCCTCGTAAAGTTTTATGCATACTTTCGTGAAGAATTCCCATTTAATGCCCGCCGAAGTTGAGCTTAAAATCGGAACCCGCGCACTCAAATTTTCGGTATTGGGTAAAACCCGACGGCTCGTACTTATGGCCATGTTAATGGCTTTTTAAAGCGATTATGCGAGATATTTTAATGGATTGCCCGAGCCGGATTATGATCGATTCATGCACTGGAGCCATTGGCCGGGATTAAATCATTATGCAATTAGGTTTTGACTTTGGTTTCCTCGCTTAGACAAAAGATTTTACGACTTCGGTGGCTGGGCGAGCCATAAAGCGAATTTATTTAAAACTCTGCAAGATTTATGCATCTTTGATTTAATCTCCGACTCCGCTCAAATTCATATTAATATCAAATGGCAATAAAAGGCAAATATTTAAATTAGTTTACCAATTCTTTGTTGTAGCTGGTGCCCACTTCGCTGGCTCCGCGGTGAAGTGTAGTTTTTATAGGCGTAATCCACAAATGTCATAAAAACACACACACACACACGCGAAGACGCAGACCTGGAAAGAAAAGAGAGGAACCATATATTAAATTTGTTTTTTCGGTCGTTTTTAAGCACACATAATTGATTTTTCGATTTGGGTAAAATTAAAGTCAATGCGGTATAATACATTAATATATAATTGTCGCTTTCATTAAAATGAATTTCCACAAGAATTCAATCAAAACATTAAAAAATATTTCAATCTACTTAAGAAAAAACATTAATTTTAAGCAATAAATGTCATGAATACCTTTCAAATGCTCGGGCTAGTAATTAGAATGGTTTAAAGGTCGCATTAAATACATATTTTTCAAGCTCTTGTATTTCTAATTGAATTTCGAATTAGCCCACATTTTATAATTCACACTCCCCTTCACTTAAATGAAAGAAGTGCAGAAACAATTTTAATTTCGTGATTTTAAATGGGAATTACGGGGTTTCCCATTTGGTGGCAACTAATTGAACCCAATTCTAACCAAACCAGCTGCCTTTGCAGGTCGTCAGGTGCGCCCAACGACAAGTCCCCAGTTGAAATTCGTTTTTTCTATTTTAATAATAAAAAGCGAAGATGTCGAGCTTGGAAAATCAATTCCGACAGTGTGTTGCAGGTTTAAGGAGCGCCTTTTCCTCCGGAGACCTTGGTCTGAGTTTCACTCAAAGCGTTTTGCTCATCGGAGGAATGAGTTCTCCCCCGGCGACCACTCGCATTACTTTTTCCTTCTGTGGTTTTCTCTGGAGCCCCAAGATTCCGGCACACAGATCCCTCAAAAAGTCTCCAACGCTGACCGCTCAGCAAAAGCAGCAGAAGCGGCATAAGTTGCAGTCGCCGCTGACGTTGCCGTCGCAGTCGACTCCTGCGCTGCGCCACTAGCCGTCTCGCTCCCACCAAAATGGCCGCACTAGCCTGCTTTCGCTCACCCTAACGGCAGCCTAACCGGTGTGCGAGCAGATCAGAGAGATCCATCTGCCGTGGGCGCAACAGGGTGCACACTATGCTGCTTCCCAAGTGCCACGCCCACGCGCCCCAAAAGCATTAGCTCCGAGAAACCGCCGACAGTCGGGCGGCGACGGTCCGCTCGCACCGCTTAACGCCCGCGTTTGCCGTCGCGATTGCTGATGTTGCTGTCGTCTTTGGATGTTGCTTGGAAAGCTGCTGCTGTTGTAACACGATGTTGTTGCTGCTGTAGTGGCTGTTGTAACTGACGTTGCTGCAGCTGCTGCTGTTTATAAATTGTCCATTGTTGCTGCAGTGTATTTGTGGTTGGTTTAACTTAAGTTCCTGCTTATCTCTGCTGCAATTTAAACATCGAAAGATGTTGCTGTTGTACCTGTTGTTGTTGCAGACGTGTCTCATGTTGCTGCTTTTTAGAAATGGCCTATTGTTGATGCAGCGTCTTTTGTTGCTGGCTTAGCCCAAGTTTCAATGGTTTTACTTATCTGACTGCAGTTTAGACTTTAAGCGATGTTGCTTTTGCTACTGCATTGCCTTTAGTTGATAAGTTTGCTGCTACTCTGCCGATATGGCCTTTTTGTCTTGCTTATTATTGTTTCCTCTAATGGCTGCTTTGTGAAGTTCTCCTGGCTTTGTTGCTTCTGTATAAATGCTTATATCGGTATTGCTATTGTATGGTAAAGTATAATATTTTTTGTTTTGATCATACTATGGTTGATATTCTTCTTCAGATTGGTATTTCTTCCGTTCTTGATAATTGCTAATAACTTTCTGGGAGCTGATATATACTGCGACTGCCAGCTGTCTGTGGTTCCTGATTCTTCTTAAAGCATTGCTATTATTTAAGCCGTCTTAACTTTAATATTTGTTGCGGTTGCAGCTGTGTCTGGTCTTGTCGCTTTTAAATCTGTTATCAAATCGAATGCTTGGGGAGCGTGCAAGGCTCTTAACTTGAAGCTTGGCAATTTCCAGTTGATTGGCTGCACTTCTTGAGATTTTCGATATATCAAGACGAGGGAATTTGCATGCAGAAAATGATGCTTGCTGCCAGCCAGGATACTTACGACCAAGAGGAACCCGGAGCAGCTGCAGCTCGGCCATCTCCACCAGTTGGCCTTATGGTGCAAATGGCCGGGTTTGGCGATGCGAAAAGTGAAAATGCAGTTTCGCATAATTTGATCTCTCCCCAACCCCCTGGCATATCGCTCTCTGTTGCTGCTGCTGATAGTTCTGGGTGCTGCGTCCCGGTACTGAGTCCTTCATCCTGCCGTCTGGTGGCAAGACAATGCCAGTTCTAATCGTAATCATGGTTGCAATGTAATGGCAAAATGCCAAGAGCCTTCCTCTGCTGCGCTCACCTCTCTCTCGTTTCTGCTTCGGTGGTTGTCCTTCGCTGGAATTGCACTTTTTATGGCATTGCAATTAGGGGTAAGCGCATCGATGCACACACACAGATACATTCAGATAGCGAGGTAAGGGTGCAAGGGCTGCGCACAGCTAAGGGTTGTTAATTATTTACTGAGAGGTGAACAGCAGGCACCCATACCAAGGCAACAATTATCTGAGAGTTCTAAATTGCAACTGCCCAGAATGCCAAACAAA
This sequence comes from Drosophila sechellia, assembly GCF_004382195.2. Lineage (NCBI taxonomy): Eukaryota > Metazoa > Arthropoda > Insecta > Diptera > Drosophilidae > Drosophila > Drosophila sechellia. The sequence goes on along the minus strand of NC_045952.1, from coordinate 11,788,854 downwards.
TAATTTTTAACATAACTTGGGCGCAACGTTATTATTATATACTTATTAAAGAGTTTACTAAATCTTTAAGGATACTTTTGACAGTATTTCATGAGGAATATTCATGAAGTGTTTTTGAATATGGTACACATGCTTATTTAATATAAATGACCACGATACTATTAAATTGGCGGCTTAGGGCAAAGGAAAATAAAATAACAAAAAAAAAGTCAGTATTTATATAATTTTTTAAGAATCTTAGATTTAATCTCATTCGAGTTAAACTCAGTGTTGGGCTGGTTTTCCAAATTCTTTTGAACAAGAATTTTTAATACAAGTCAAGTGCCGAAGTGTGTTATCAACAAACGATTTATGAAATGGGAAAACCCACAATAAAATCCCCAGGGCCAGTTTTGATCCAAGTCAGAGTGGAATGCAAAGGTGAAGGGGCATGGCTGGGACGGGGGAATGGGGTCGATTGGTCCACTGTCGTTGTATTTGCGCATTGTGCAGAAAAGTCGTAAAAATTTCAGCTGTCTACGTTCGAAATGAATGGGGAGAAATGAGAAAAGGCCGCCACGCTGCTGGCTTTTCTTCTTATTTTCCGGGGCAGACCGGCGAGGAGTTCTTGTAAAGTTTACGAGCGCAAATATAATTCAAATGGTCGTTAATTGCAACAACAGCGAAAGAGGCTCATAAATGGATTGGATACCCGCTTGGGGAAGTGGGCGGGGTTATATACTTACAACCTCCCCAACCAGACAGCAACAACAAAAAGCTAAGGCAGCTGGGACTGGAGAGCTTTTTTGCAGCCGGAAAAGCACAAAAGCAAAACAAAGGCCCAAGCACGTGGTGGGGATATTTCGATGGCTATATTTCGAAATTTCCCGATTTCGATTCAGTAAGCGTAACTGGCTTGGCCAAAAAGTACCAAAGAGGTTAGATTTCGACTGGGCGTGTGTGTGTGTGCGCCCCAGGGAAATTTCGAAGCACGTGCGTGTGAGTTGCGCATGAACGGTACACCAATACTTTCGAGCAGAAACCCCTCACAGATACTCCTCACACAGATACTCTACTGTACTGGGGCTACGATATCTGTGAGATACGCACAGATACGGCGGCAGCGCCGCCGGCGTCAATGTCGACGTCGCTGCCGGCGTTTGAGAGACCGAGCGGCGTGCAAGAAATCGTCGGGCAACGGCTTCAAATGAACGCAAAACGTTGGAAAGCAAACAACCGCAAAAAAGCCATCAGCTAAAAATAAAACTGCAACTATCTAAGTGAATCTGTAGAGAAAGAGTGATAGCTCAGTGTGCCCAGTGTTTATTTAATTACTTATTTAAATTTTATTTACAATATAAGTTGTGATTTTGTTTGTTTGTTTGTTTCCCCATTAAATCTCATCGCGGAACTGGTTTGCATTTTGTATCTTTTATCGCTGCAGTTCGTTTCTGTGGGTGAGTATCTGTGTGCGTGTGTGTGGATGGCAGCCTGCACTTGATAACCAGTTTCAAGTATTCCCCATCTTTCCCATCTCTTTTTGCAGATAAAAGTAATGAAACCCTAACGTTTAAACGCCGCCATAAACACCAAATAACAAATTTTCTGGCAAACATGGCATGTCACGGTCCCATTAAACGTGGAAAATCGGCCCAGAAATTCAACACGACGAAAACTTTTTCGACTGTCCCAGAAAGCAAATATGTACAGTGTATTTGTGTGCGTGCCATTGACATTGACTTATGGTCATGAAGGGGGAAGGGGCTAAGGGTGGGGGTTGTTGGTTAAAGGGGGGTCTCGCCGCTACGACAAAAACTTGGATTCTCTCGTTTCTTTTTCGTCTTTCGACTTCCACGCACATTTATGGTTTGTTTTGCTCACACACACACCTATCCCATAGAAAAGCCTACGCAGCGGCAGAAAGAGAGGGCACAAACAGCAGAGAAAGAGACGAAATATGTCTCGGATGATGATAAACGCCTCTCGTCTATTTTGGCGGGTCTATGAATGAAACAATTGCTCCGAATGGCTGACTGCCAGACAGACAGCTACAAACTGCCCTTACGGGGGGCAAATTGGGGTATTTTGGGTTTTGGAGGCTTTGAGGAACCGGGACCTGAGGGCCCGGAAAGCCGACAGCAATAAACGCTGTGCTACGACAAAAGTCTGATGAGACAGACCATTATGATGCTCATCATCGTCGGCGATAATAATGATTTTCATTTGCACATTCCACCCGCTTCGCTGCTGCCGGCTTCCAGCATTCAGATTCAGTGTGCATTCAGTGGGGCAGGTTATTTATGGCACTTTTCCTATCGCCACTCACTGGGGTAATCGATTTTTATTGGATTAATATTGCTTTCCGCATGATTTGGCCTATTTTTCGTTATCACTTAGCAGGTTTCTTGACGCTGAGGAGTGGACAATGACTAAGACTGAGTCAATTGGAAAGCAGGTAAGTCTTAAATGTTTTCTTTGCAATTATAGTAATGAATTTCAAATTAACCAGGCTTACTTTAAAATTAAACATTTAGCTAAGAATTTGCATATTTATTAATCAAATGGGTGAATGTCTGGAGCAGGTTTCCTATATAATGTTAGTAGACCACTTATTTATACTTTTCTCTTGTGGATCTGTGATGATTGGTTAAAAACAAATTTATTAGGCATAACGACTAGCTGAAAGTATTTATTACCATTGACTTGGCCTCAAGTTCCAAGAATTTCGAGAACCTCGCACTCAGCCATTTTCCCCTCCCTGGTTCAATGGCGTATGGGGCGTATGCGCAATATGTCTGCGCATCCAGTATTCGACCAGAAATCGGTCAAACTGCCACCTGGCTACTTATTAGCGGCACTAAATCAAATCAGCCTGCCTGGACAGACAGATTTTACGAGCGGTGCGCCAGTTACGGAGCTGCATTTTTCACATGCGTATAAATCAATCAGGAAGGGCCCCGACTTTGGGCATCAGCCTCTCGGGCCAAAAGGTTTGAAATTCGAATTCAGAGGTCGTTCCCTGAACTCAGATCAGTTACAAACTGCACCAGCAATGGCAGAGCAGACGACAGCCATAAAGTTTAGTTTTACGACTGCCAAACGCATAATTAAGCACTCTCACCTACACGAACGCATTCGCCAGGGGCGGTTTTTGGGTTTTGAGTCTCAGACTCACACACACACGCATGAAGACCCACCCCCTGAGACAATGGCTGCCAAATGGCAAACAGCCCGCTGTTTTTATCCCCATTTATCCGAGTTTTGATTGCGATATTCGGGATTTCGTTCTATGCGAACAGATGCAGGCGTGAAGCATCAAAGATAGCACATGCAACATATGCAGAGGGAAACAGTCTTTACTTGCTTAAGCGAACTATAATTGATTACCTTTCTGGGAGTACCAATATGATAAGCGATTGTACCTCTTCCTTTTTTTTTTTGTCGATTTTAATTAAAAAAATGTGTTGATTCCTAAATTTAAGGCATAAAATGCATACGTTTAACAGACTATGAAACACCAATTTTCCTTTCCGATAATATATGAAAATAAAATCTGTCTGTCTTATAATATGTACAGCCATTGACATTGTCTGAATGTCGGGGGTTGTTATTCGATTATTTTGTACATTTTGACCATTGCCCCGCGGCCTAATGAGGCTGCAGAAATGCCAAAGATGCGAAGAGGAATTTACATGTGTGGCTAACGCCCCGAACATTAAATTAATGCCCCCGGTCGGTCTGGCCTTGCGAATATTATCAAATTGTCGAGCTCGACTTGAACCTTGGTCGTCGCCGCTTCGACTTTGAATGCATAAATTGCCGGCAGACAGACGGTCGGTCTGCGGGGTCCTCTAATTTGGCCATTCAAATTGCAGCTCAGACAAGAGGCAATCGTTATGGCAGCTGCTGCTCCATGGAGCATAAATTGCACACTAATTGTGTCCATTTCTGGGCGTCGCTTTGTGATTTCATATCCAGCCCAGCCACCCACTTGGCCGGCCATTAGTCGTTTTAATAAAACAAAATAAACTAAAATACAGTGGCGGACTCTGTGCGCAAGTGTCGTGGCCATCTTCAACCTCAACTCAACTGGGTCCAAGTCTGGTTTCCAGTCTCTGTCTCTGGCATTTCGCTCCTCCAACACCCTCGACTTTTCCGCTGGCGTGGCTGTCGCCATCGCCATCGCCTCGTGTTTAGTTTGGGTGTGAAATCTAATTTGAAAAGTTTGTGTAGTCATTTTGATGCCGGAGCGCACTCAGCAGCATATGCTACCCACCGCTCGGGTTTTCTTTTCTAATTTTGTTTGCAAGTCATTGACGGCAATATTGCCCGGTTCCACCAAAACCCAAGACCCTCCGCCCGATTTCAAACATCTCTGTCCACCGGCTGTGGCTCGAGAATTTTATAGAAACCGCACCGAGCACATTTGCCAGACATTGAACGTGAGCATTCAGAAATTTAAATTAGAATTTCCATAGTTTTGAAGCAGGCTCTAGGAAAAAGGGAATGACATTTGTTAAATAATTTTATGACTATCAGGATAGAAATGTGGGATTTAGAATAAATAGAACACCGAAGTAAAATGTGCCGGATCTATTTTAGGTCTTTATTCTGACTTATATTCAATCGTTCTTACATCTTATTGTTAATATACAAACCATATTTAAAAAGTCCACTATACAAATTTAAAAACTAGTTTGATTTAAATCATATGAAATACATTTCCTTTGCCTTAAATTACAGACAAAGCACATCTTTTTTTAATAATTGTCAATATATTTTCTTTTTGAAGCCGAGACCAGAATTTAAAACGTTCTTGGTCTCGCCGCAAAGTCAATTCGAGGTGAAGCAAATTTGAAAACTAAATTAAACTTCAATTCCTGGGACATAATCCCCAATGGGCGATAAAGAAATATACTTCACGGAGGGAAAAGAATGAAATAGAACAGAGCAGAATAATTGAGGAGACAAAATAAAAAAGGTGGAAAAGAAATGAAAACTCATTTGGAAACTGCGTCCCAGAGGTGGTGAATGCTCCCAGAAAAGTTTAGAAATGTGCACGGCTTCCATGCGTGGGTGTGGACTGCCTCAGGATGAGGATGAGCTGTGGAGCGTGGAAACAATCAACTGAAAGCGTTGATGGTGACGACTGCTCCTTCTTGTGGTCCATGGCAGGTATAACCGCAAGAGGGGCTGGGATGCGGAATGCGTCTGCTGGCAACAATGGCGCAATGGCGTTTGTAATTCCAAGCAATTGTTTCCGTTCTCCCGCGACTCTTTTGTCTGTCCTGTTTTCCTTGGTGTTTTTGGTTTGGGTTTTTGGTCCCGCCCAGTGGAGCGTGCATTTAACACCACTTGCCGCAGAGGACTCATCTGCAGCTCCAATTCCAGCATTTTGGCACCTTTGGCCGGGATGGCAACGATTTGCCATAAAGTCACGTACCTTGATATCGGGCGATTTTGCGAACTAGGATTTCTGGCAATGGTCGAGCATCCCTCGGCTCGTTGGCTCGCCAAATTGTCGCACATTCTTAGGGGAGTCCAGGTCCCGAGTATCTTGACTATCCCCAAAATAACCTGCCACCAAGTCCGCCCTCGACGCTCGTTATGCGGGCGGGCGGCCGTCTGTTTAGCACATCCCACTGTCCGTCCGCTGGGAGTCGGCGTTTTGCATTGGAATTTGCTTCGCCAAATGCCGCCATTTAGGGTTGTGCCAATAAAAAAATGATATTTATGGTTGTAACGGCCGTTCTGTGTGTACGCCCTCCCCACATCGAACACTGCCCTAACATCACCCTCCCCCAACGCCCGACAAGAACATCCGAAAACTGGCGGTCAGGGCATGCAGACACATAAAGACACGGGCCTAGGCACAGTTGGATTAGGTAGTACAAATTTTACATAAAAACGGTACACGATTTTATTCAATAATATATAAGAATTCTTAATAATAATATAAATACCAAAAGGAAAACATCAGTTGGATCAAATTTATGTATTCTTACTTAGGTTAATAGTTATTTACGTTAAGAACTCAACTGTAACATTTTAGCTTCAGCTAGGATTTAAACAGTTTAACAACATGAGTTGTTACTTATGAGTATTTAAAAACTATTTTTTATGTAATTTATTGAAATCTATTTTTCTATTGAATTTTCTATGGAAAGTTTGTTATTGAACCACTGTTTTCGGGGGTTGCCACGGCACACAAATGAAATCTCACAGGCATAACGATCTCATGACTCTTTGCTGGCAAGGGTTGGGCAGAAAAAAGGAAGTAGCACAGAAACAGGAGCCAGGACTCTCACACACAGGCGGGCACTGACATAGGCAAATATATAGTGGCTGAGACTTGGGCACATACACATAGAAAAATATGGCACGTACTCCACGAAAGCCATAAGTTTACGTTTTATATCGGGCAAACTGTGCAATATTATAAATTTTGAATTTTATCTTGGGCATTAGATTGCCAGAGAGTTGCCTGGTTGGCTGCGAACCTCTCAACCTCACTCCCAGTCTTTCGCCGTATTTCCCAGACTTTGTGTGAGTTGGGTTGGATTGCCGACCGCCCCTTTCTTGTTAGGGATTAAACGAAAGGACGTGCTCGAGGGCGCAAGTAGGAGCTCCTGGCGGATGGGGCAGGTGGGTAATGGATGGTAACAAAGGGTGATTATTGCGATTGGCGAAATAGTTGAGCTGGGGCTGGGAGTATTAATGCCAGAGGTATCTGGAAACTTTGTGCGTTGTCGTAACTTCTTGAACTTACTGTTTTCTTTTCGCTCTTCTTTCCATTATATTTTCCAGGACCAAGGACATCCATATATGGCGGAATAAAAGGACACGTCTTATGTGACAAGTGCTGGCTAAACGTCTGTGGTTATCGCAATCATTTTCGATTTTCGAACCCCATCCCTGTTGAAAAATCAGCCGGACAGCAGCAACCACCGAACACAAGACACAGGACGACCGGAAGTGAGGAAAACGCTTGTAAAATCGGTCGCACACGAGTGCGAGCGAGACACGAGCGAACGGGCGAAGGAAACGACAATTACGAGGACACGCCGGCTTGCTTTTCTGCTTTTCCTGTCTGCTCCTTTCAGTTGCGGCCGTGCAATCGTCGGGTCAACAACGCCGCGTGTCCGATTTCGATCTACAAATTAAAATATAAATCTTCACATCTGTATTTGGTTTCATCTTTATCTGCATCTAGATCCGCGACACGGCATAATTTTCAGCACTTTTGGATAATGGCGATTCTGTGCGACCTCGTAAACGTATACTGAATGTATCCTGAGTGTATCCTATCCGGTATACCTTCAGTATACGTAACACGAGATAGCACGAGCAACGTGGGATGTGAAACACTTTTTAATACATCTTAATACACGTAGCACTTTGTTATATAGTTTTACACTTTTTTAAAAATCTCTACTAAGAAATACATAATTTAAATATAAATACTTCAATAAATGCCCAATATAAAGTTAAAAAACACTTTCGAATTTTACTGGGTGTCTGGGAAAGTTTTTTGGCACGCAACCTGTTGCTTTTGAACGTGGGGCCAGATGGATGAACAGCTGATTCAAACTTCAACGAGCGGCAATTATTATGCAGCCATGTTATTATATTATGAATTAAAGTATTTGTCTAAGACAAATATTAAAGGTTATAGATAAGAAGGCCCAATTAAAAACTTGTATTAAGCATATACACATATAGTTTTTGAAGTATCAAACACAGAAAGCCTTTCATTTGACTTAAGTCAAAATTAACAATCAGGTTCACACAATTTTTTGTAACGGCCATAAATCTCTGTGTCATGAAACCGCATTTAATATACTCATTAAATATTTTAGCTGGTCTCTTCATGCATTTTTCAACAAGCCGTAAATTATTTAAGGAAGCAATAAAATTGGCTTGCGTTGTGACAACTTAATCTTTTAAAATATATATTTATACATTTATAAATATATAAGCGTATAAATATATTTATATATATCATATATTTATATGATAGCGTATGATAAGAGTATTTTGACGGATATCAAAAGAAAGTCTTGCATTATGATAACAACAAATTATACGCCTATAACTATTATAAAAAGGCATTTAAAAAATGTTCAACAAAAATCAAAATCTTTATTAAATAAACCAAATAAAACAACAGTTTTTAATCTTATCTTTTACAGAGCCCCTGGCGGGCATATGGGAAAACAACACAGCGCCCTCTCGTGCACTATTTCTGTACTAGAAACTTTCAATGCGCATAATCTATTTCATGGAAAGCAAATTCGGGGTTGAAGAATGGTTTCTTATAAGAAAGGGGCTGCGAAATATTGGCGAATTGAGCGAATTGGCACTGTTACCATAATACGATATGTTTTTTAAGGCAGTTGGGCGTAGATTAAATATGCCGATTTTATATATATATTTTGGGCCTACTTTTCTTACTTTTACAAATGCAAAGAGTAGTTTAGTTTTTATTAGATTTTTAAAGGTATGCTCAAAAAGGTATTTAATATTCAAAACATCTGCTGACTGGAAAAATATTTTTCCCTCTTTTTTTTGTCATACTGTATCTCTAAGATGCCGGTGTTGAAGCCGTCGAACCTCAGCTGGAAACTTGTGCTCAAATCGAGAATACAAAGTATCTCGGAGATACGCTAGAATGATGAGAAGGAGGGTATGAGGTTAGACGGCGAAGAGGGGACGAAACGAAGGAGATAACGAAACCAAAAACGAAACTCGCTCGACAACAACAAGTAAATGAATTTATGAGCATGCCCAGCTCTCTTTTTCTCTTCTCTCTCTGCTTCTCCGTCTCAGTTTCTACTGTTTCTCCCTCCACACCCCTCCTGCACTCTCCTATACAAACAATATCGTATTGAAATATTTCAACAATGGCCGCTGCGAAGGAGCAGGCAAAGCAGAGAGCGAGAACATTTAATTCGGCCATATTTGATTTTGATTTTGGACATGCTGTCATTGCTCTCAATTTTCGGGGTGGGTTTTCGGTATCGGTATCTCCAGTGCGTCTGCTCCGTTCATCTTTGTACATTTGTATCTGTATCTGCAGCCGGTTCCGCCGGCAAAATGAAATGGCTTTAACTTTAACCTCTGGTGCAATTTCTCGGCTCATGACTTTTTCGGGCACAATCATGGCATGTTAATCCCTTATTAATTTTACGATCTTCGCAACTGGGGAGCTGTGGTTCCAACACGTCTTTAAAGACACATAAATCAATTTCATGTCGCCTGAAATTGAGACTACCTATTGTATATATTTTTCCTAAATTAATATGCAACGAGAGGCTTATTGGGCATAAATGGCCATCGATTAACTATAAAATGGTCGATTTACGATTGCGACCATAAAATCTTGATTCGAGTTCGACTAGCAAATGGCAATCGGAATTGGAATCGGGCTGGGTTCTTTTCTGGCGCTGGGACCACATTATCTATGAATATCGCTAGTGGAATTTATGGGCGAGTCTAAAGCTGTCGAAACTTGATTTACGACCCATGAGTCGACAGCGAAAAGTGAGTAAGATATTGACGGAGTGTTTCACAAAATACCAGCCGTCCCATACACCTGTCCTTAAAATGATTGAGGCTCCATTAGCTTTCCAAGCAAGTGGGCATAAAATATATACATTTGTATTTATAACGCCTTCATAACAAAACTCAAAATTCCATGTCTGGTAACCGTTACATTAGATAAGGTGTGAATAAATAAACTACATTCATTAAATTGCCTTATAAGTATATAAGATCACGGTGATTATAACATTATTGGTGGTTATTAAATTAAAGCAGTATGCGAGATAAGTTATTAGATTTAGGTCCGCCTAGCTAAATCATTTCCTTTCATAAATCGAAATTAGATGGAAAATAAAACCCTTTCTTAGGTTCCATTTTAATGGTGTGCCCTGGAACCAAGCCATTGCAAAGTGTAAGCATTATTATGTTGATAATATCATGCGGACATTTCGAATAGGTTCGCATCTTTATGACGCCGGGAAATCTTAATGAAAATCAATAAAGAGGCTGCACACACAGATGGGTAATAAAGCGATTACTTAGCGGGTTTTTGTATCAATATCAATTGGTATTACTTACGAGTGCCCAGAGTATCCATCTACAAGTCCATCGAAGAACTGCAAATAAAGACGGAGGAGATGTCATTAAAATCTTCGCGTGGCTTTAAAATTATTCGAATTGAAAATTGTCAATTAATGCACTTATTTCCAACGAGACTTTGGCCGATAAGGCACAATGAACCCGAGGGACTGGCATCAATTTCAATAACTCGAATGCGGAGATTTTTAGGCAGCCCCGCCGGGGACGGGGTAATTTATGCATTCTTTGTTCTGTCTACATGTCAGTCGTGATATTTCATTTAAAAAACAACAAGGGAAACAACTGAGAGTCATATATAGTATGTATATAAACAAACAAGCTAAACGTGCACTTGACATGACAGACAACGCGAAGGAGAAAAATAATACAGAAACCGTGGAAAATGGGCTTGGGATTGGGTCTGGGATTGCGATTGCGGTTGCGATTGCCGAGTGACCACAGCGTTCAGAATATGTTAATGCAGTCGCCCATAAGACATTCGAAATTGCCATAAATAATCAGCCCAGTGACAGGCGTCATTTTCGAATTCCTGCGGAGGCGATTCCATTCCATACCATTCCCGGCGGATAGGATGCGTCATTAGTCCCTAGATTGTATGCTTGTTGTCCGGGCCAAGAATAGCCAAAACACTCACGTCATGCTGGAAATCGGGGGTAGCGCATATAGGGGCTTATTTTTGCGACCTCGAAATCATAATTCAGGATTTTATGGCCTTTTAAGTGCCATTAAGTCAACTCTTTCCTCGCCCGCGGCGTTTTGCCGAGGCCACTTTCGATTTTCCTTGAACATTCGCTGCCGGCAATTAAACATTTTGTAATTGCAACTCTTTGACGTAGCAGAACGGAACCGAAACGAAGCGATCCCAAGCGAAAAGAGCCCGACCATCCCAGGCGATTTGTGATTTTTTAGATTTTCACTCTATTTGCGGTGCTGCCTACACAGATACTGAGATACCGAAATGTGAGGGCAACAGCAAATTCAAGGCACTGCGGCCGTTAAAACTGCTTTATGGACCCTAAAAACGAAAGCGAGAGTCTCGTTCAAGGAGGAACATGTGTGTAGGACTTCGTTTTCCCATTTCCACTCGCATTTTACTCGGCCGGTCACGCGGCAGAAGGATTAATATTTTTATGGAGCACTTTTCTGGCTGTTTGCTAAATTTTGCAACAAATTGTTTTACGGCCCGCGTGAGAGAATCTTTTCCATTTCAACCAGCAAATGAACGAAAATCCTCCATGTAAGGATCTTCGAGGCTTAAGTTATTCGCAAGATACGCAAATTTTATTTAAACATTGGTCTCAGGAAAATCTAATCCAAACAATCTTTATTTTGCAGAATAATATAGCTAAGATACGATAATATTACAATCATGTGGTGCACTTTTATATTCCAAACTAAAAAAGTGGCAGCCATATTATGTACGGGCCAATTATAACATCATCAAAACAAGGTAAGAATTTGAATTTGTGGCTTTCTTCTAATGCGATAGGAACCCAATATTTCAATAGAGAAGTGTCAAGCTAAATTGATATTTATGTACATAATTTTGATATTCTTGAACAGTTTTAAGATTACCTAACGCAATCTCATTAGCAGACGACTTTCAATGTTAACTATGCGATTTCTATGCAAAATCAGGCTTGAAAGTGTCAACGAAACGAGCGAATTTAATACCCAGCCAAACAAAGGAAATATTAGCTATCAAATTCTGCGGATCAAGCGTGCGAGCGAGAAAACAGTCTGACTTCTGTTCTCACCTGTTCTAGGAAGCCACTATTGATAAGGCCCGCTCCCTCCGGATCCGAAACCCTTCATCTCCCCAATTTCGATCTCCCTCGGCGACGGGGAAACGGCTGCCATTTATGCGGTTCGAAAGCGCCTAAAGTAAACATTTAATTGCGCCATTAATTGCGCGGTAAGTGTGCCAGATGCACATGCTCGTGCTGAAGGGGCTTGGGGCGGGGCCAAGAAAACAAACAAATTCCTGTTGGTTTGGTTAAGTGCCCAGCGGTGCACTCGAGAAAAGAAGCTCCTCTCCACTCCGCTCCTCCGGAAGACCCTAGCCCGCTGACTTTTACGAGCATCGGAGTCTTCCATTAAGGCGCTCCGGGCTTGTTTCCCTGCTTTCTCCGGTCCTGATCTTCCATTTTCCCCACTCTTTTTCCCAGTCGCCATTTTTCTCCACATTGAAACAAATTATTGGGAACTCTTCATGATATTTCTTTAAAAATTAAGTGCTTTATAACTTATCTCATGCAATGATATGTATGAATTGTTTGAAGCCAAATTCACTTTAGAATGTAGAATTTTTCTCAGTGCAACGGGGCCAATACCTGGCATCCCGAGTTCCAGTCGCCCGGCAACTTCTGCAGCATTAACTTTGTGTGTTTAATGCGAAAAATGTTTGTCAATACAATCGACTTTTTATGATGCTTAAGCTGACAGTTTTTGTAGCTGTTCCTGTTTTAATATTTGCCCTTTAGCCGTTTCCTCTGATCACGGTAAACCCATGATTGGGGTCCCACTGCATTCCCATTTTCTTAATTATGATTCAATTAATGAAGAGTAAACAACGGCTACTGGCCAAATATCCGAAGAGTTTATGGTTTTTGGGAACAAAGCATAAATATATTAATTAACATATTTCTGGTTTAAGCGCAACATACTTATCGTACAATTTTTGTAAAAACCATACTGAACACATTTGTGAAAGTATTCAAATTAAAAGACATTTTATACAACCAGGTGTAAAACCCAAAAGCATTTACTATTTGCGTTAAGATCGAGCCGTTTAACCGAATTCCATTTGCCAAAAATGAAACGACACACGACGCGCGGCCTGGCGCCATTAACTTAATCGAACAGAAAACCAAACAAAAGCCGAAATTAACATTAAGCAATTCGACGGTTTGGTTTTCTTTTGGGGCGGGGGGAACTGTTTCAGGTTTGCGGACTTGGGTTCCTCAGCCATGCTCTCTGATCAGCTAATGAATGCCCTAGGAAACCGACGCAACCCATGGGAATGTGGGTGCGTGTGTGTTTGCCAATTTAAAATTCTGTGGCGTAAGCGCAGGAACCCACAGTATTCCACCTTCATCCCCATTTACCAGGCGAACTACATTAAATTTTAGAAAACACAAAATGCGACTTTCCGTTTTCCCTGCTTGGCAAACAATTTCACATAAATTTACGTTGAATTACAACCAACAATGTGTGCAAATGCACTGGGGGAGTGGCCGGGAAAGGCAGGGACGGGGCTTTTTACCAAACTTGTGACTCGGTCTTGTACTCTGCCATCTTTTTGGCAAGCCAGAAAATGTATTCCAGACACGCATCGGGCCATTTTGCAAACGTGCCACCGAATGAGGCTCAACTCCGGACCCCGTATCCCTGATCACTGAGCAAACACACAACCGCAACGACATCCGCCCAACCACTCAGAGGACCCCAAAAACTTTCCGGCTGACTTTGCTTTTATTTTCCTAGCCCGCTTTCCCCATCTCGAAATCACGAACACAAAACGAAGGACAAACTTTTTGCTTATTTTTTTTTGCGAAAATAAGTAAAGTTTGAATTTGGCAAGCACAAATTACTTATGCGGCTCTATTCGCTGTCAGGACCCCCTAATACATTGTTTTAGAAAGTCATAGTTTAACCTATAATGTAGGATGAAATATGAAAATTTCTAGATCTAGACATCTCATTTAATAGTATAATTTTAAAATACATTCAATACGTAAATTGAGACGGCTTTAAAAATACATGGAACTTATTTTTAATAAATCATTCTTTCATATTTATTAAAGTCAATAAAGTAATAATAACCTTCAGCTCAAAAGATGTATATATTCAGTTAAAAAATTACTTCCACCAGAAAAACAGTTTTTTATAGAAACTTAAGTTAATAGTTTTTTTCTGTAACAAAAAGTGTGATATGTCGGAGAAAAAATTGCACAGCACCTAGCCGATGGAAACCAATGCCTCCCTTAGGGCACGAACATTTTCCACATTTTTTCCTCCACGTTTTTTTGTACATTTTATAATCGCGGCCGTTGAAAAATATATGAAATAAATAAATAATAAAAATACACTAACTGGGAGGAGGGACGATGGCAAGTAGGAGTGGAGTGGGTGCGGCCCAGAAATGCCATTTGCTGCCTCCCGAAACTTTTTCCTCTTATTGCAGCTGTCGGACCCGAGGTACTTTGCGTTGGTAACTTATGGATACGACGGAAGAAGGAGCAGAAAGGTGAGCAAATTGACAAACGGGTATGGGGCTGCTGCCCACCTTGGGAAGCTGGCTTGTAATTTGTATCTAATCTTGCCTCATGTTTATATAAAAGCAACGACAGCAGGGGAAACTATTTGCTCCACACAATTTCTGCAATATGGCGATAGCTATGCCAGGACGATGAAGTCCTCCCTTCGTCCTTCTCCAAGCTTGGAGCCTGACTTGGGTCCGGACGACGGAGTCTAAGTGGAACTACATACATATATGCATGGCCAACTGGGGCTGTGGCTTTCACAGGCAGCCAACCAAAAGGGCGGGTGGTTTTTGGAATTTTAATAAAATTGCAGCATTGCCAACTAAAGATAGATACTTTTCGTGTAATTTACGATGATGGTGGAACAGCAATGATGGCGAACGATAGCAAAACGTCAAAACTATTTCGAGGAGCAGGAGATGTAGAGAAGTAACAGGGGGATCTAGCCATCTAAAGTTGCCGCATGGATGCCTCGTCAAGAAATCAGCGATGGTAATCAGCTTTAATCGTTGAATTTCATAGGAAAATGTGACAGTTTTACTTTGCTGATTATAATAGTTTGGCAGATGAGCAACCGACATAAGCTGTTAAGTTTATTGGACTTTAAGATTATTAGTATTGCGCGTTTGAAAATATTTCTGTTCTTGACCAATTTAAACTAAAGGGAAACAATTAGTAAACTAAAACTTTGAATCCTGATCTTAAATCTATAATATGCACTCTCTTTCATATAATATGAAAACTCCTGTTATTAATCCTTTCTTCGATGCAATGCTGCTACATTTCATAAGCAATTACCAGCAGATTTGGTTTCAAATGTAAAGATATATCTGGGACGTAACCATTTACCTAGCGATTTCTCATTATAGTTATGAAAGTTTTCCTCCATTCACGATAACCCCTATTATCCTAATTTGAGGCTCCCTCGGTGGCAATTTCCCCATGTGGCAAAGTCGCATTTAATCAGCCAACTTATGTCGTGGAGCACTCAGCTCATCCGAACTGGAGCCGTGTCCCTTTGACAGAGCTTGGCTTATTTATTGATGAATTCAACGGCACGTTGACACGAAACCCCACCGAAAAGTGTGTGGGAGGGGGCCGCACCAAAGTGGCTTCTTAATTTTACCCAATTGATCAATTTCCTCCTGCCGACTGAACGAATGCATATATGCATGCAGATGGATATGGCTGTGTCCGCCGTTGATTGGGCCACTAAATCGAGTCGAAGACCCTAATGATGCAAGCGGGATGGGGTCCTGGGCCAAGTTAATGTAATTGCAGGGCGGTAATTGGTCGTGGGTGGCTTCGTTTGCGCCAAATTGGAAGTCCATTAAGCGACGCACTTTTAATTACGCGTGCGGCGACCAAATTGGCAATCGAGTTAGGACCAAGTCGCAGGACACTTTCCAATCTCACTTGATGGCTACCTGGTGGAATAGATAGAGGGAGAAAGTTTCCAAGTTACCTGCATCAGGTGCCCAGCCGCGAACGAGTTGCGAGACCCTTTCCCGAAATTCCTCAAATTGCGAGGCGTAAAATTTTTGTTTTAACCAAAACAGACACACAAATTTTTGCACGGAACGGAGGCGCATATTTCTGTATTATTTTTTATGATATGCGGCATAAATGGATTTCAAAATGCTGCCAAACAGGCAGCTGAGACGCATTGTCTTCCCGACCCTTTGGTCCCTTCAATGGAACCCCGTCTACGTACGTCTCGTCAGGTTGGCAGACAAAGGGTTGCAGCTAGATGACAATTGTTGCGATTTCCCGGCACAGGATCGTAAAAAGAGTAGGCCGTAAATCAAAATCAGAGTTCGTTCTGCGCAAAAAGTGAAAGTTGGGAGCATTTCACCGCCCCTTTCCTTGAGAGCTGCCATATTGAAAATGGCCACCCCATTCACCTGGTGCCTCGCAAAACGGCGAAAAGAAGGCGGAAGGATGTGGTCGCTTCTGGGGTGGATTTGGTCTTAGCCCCGGCATGTAAATGTTTCGTTAAATCCTTGTGATGGCAACAGTTGCCGTTGTTCCCATGGAAATCGGTCCTTTATTAGACAAACCGCAACAAAAGGATCCGGCCAGAGCCGCCCATTTTGTTTACCTATTTATGAAATGCGTTTTACTTTCATTCCACTTAATCACAAGATGCCATTTACTTTGGGAAGACTTCAATTGAAAGTTCTCTCCCCTTTCTAAAGGGCGTGTCCAGGGTTTCCGACTTTATGAAATGGCTTACAAGATGGTAAACATTTACCTTTCGTTTCATAAATGGCATGTTCTGTAAAAGCCGTTTTAATAAAATGAAACAAAAGCAATTGATGCCCCTTTTGACGGGTAAGCATAAAAAGGGTGGTTTGTCTTAAAATGAAATTTATTAAAACGGAAATTTTGGAATTAATACGTTTGATAATATTTTAAACAAAATTATTACATGACAGTTATATAGGTGCCATTACTATTACCTCTTAAGCCAATTTTACTATAGCGACAAACATACAATGGATTATATAATTTGAATTTAAGCCCTTAAAATACCTTCAAGTTGTCATGGTAGTCATTTAATAACATGCATGAGCCGATCGGATATCGACGATATGGTGGTTGGGGATTCGACTTCGGAGAAGTGGTAAAGAACCTGATTGATTTACTGCACTGTCCAAAGTGGCTGGGCGATAACCAAAATGGATGCGGTGCATTCCCAATGCTCAAAGTGCCAAGAAAATATTAAAATTCAATGCATTTTAGGCGGGACAGAAAGCGTACCGAACCGCTGCATAAATTTCCCGATGGAGCTCCCCAGAGGGAGGAGAAGGGGTATTGCCTGAAATCTGTTAACGTTTGCGGAACATGTGTTAATTTTGGGATCGTTAAAATTGTGCCACAAGATATGGCGATAATGTGGACGCAGATTGAGTTCGGTTTAGGACTAGCATAAATATTTACCCGATTCCAAATGAAGAATATAACAAAAACACCAAACAAAGCCTCCGACAAAGTAAATAATTTATTTATTTTGAAATATTTCAAGACACGCTGTTCGGGAAGATAAGAGACAAGGGAGTCGGGTTAGGTCATTGTCAGCTTGGATTTTAGTTACTAAAATACGAGCTGAAAATATGAAAATGAACGGCTAGAGACCTGACCACCAGTAACAACGATGTCATCGAAAATGGTTTCGAAAATATTGAAAACCAGTTTTCCGCCGAATTTCACTATTGGTGTCTGTTTCTGTGTTTTGGACCGGACCACTTGAGTTTCAAGTTGACTTTAGCCTGCCGTCCCCCATGCAATTAGATCAGAGACATCGTTCATTCTGAAGTGATTTTCCTTCGGGGCGGGGAGAGCGGACATAAAACTGTTTCAAAACGAAACGAAATGAAAAATGGTGCTATACGAGTGGCATATTTATGCCTATTCCGATGTTGGGAATATCAACGAGAAGAAGGAGTTGTTCCCGAGCACAGAAACCGATGAATGCAGCAAGCTTGCGTGTTGAATTTCAATGGTGGACGTATCCGTATCCCAGCAATGGGTGTCCAGGGAAAAAGATATATCGCAGATAGAGAAGTCCCACATCGGACCGATCCGACTGTCTGATGTACTTATAACAAGAGTCAAGTGCGGACCCCATCGCATCGCACTGCGTCGCCCATTTTAATGCGTTCCTTCGACAGGCCATGAAAATATGCCAGAGATTTTTAAAACGTTTTAATTGAAGCCCCACGCAACAGACAATGTGTCTGTTTTTTGTTCCCGAGATGCAAAAGTGGCCCGAGACAATTAACATTCTGAACGCATTCAATTTACTTGGAAGCCTATCTGGCTTTGGTCTCTTCCTCCTCGAGACTCGCACATTGAAAATGGCGACGGCAAAACCAATCTTGATAGATTCGAATATTGTCATATCAATTCGAACGTCATATGTTGGATACGTGCGAAATATGGGCAATTTGTATATTCAAATAGTTTATGCGAGGAAGCGGAACAATAACCACGTTTTATCGACTTTTAATCTGTGGGAAAAACATTTACGATGTTTTCTGTGTCCAAATGCTTACTAAGATATGTTGACACAAATAAAACACTAGACTGGAGCTAAGATGGGAATTCTAAAAGCCATAGTAAAGTCGTAAAGTTTAAAACCCTAAACATTTTGAAAGTTGCTTTGTTGCCGGGACTGGTTATTGTACTTTAAGGAGCGTTTTATTCAAAATCAGTTCATAACATGGACCAAAAGTGCGGCGACAACGTTTTGAATTCCGCTCGGAAAGGGAAGAAGTTTAAGTTCTGTGGCTTACTGAGTAAAGCGGATTAAACTTTGATTGTCCCCAAGAGTTATGTGATGGCAACTATAATCATAAAACTTTGAAATAAATGTGTAACTTATTCATTTGCAGACGATTTTAAATTTTTGATTATTCTAGGAAATCACTATTTAGGGTGATATCTTTATGATTTTTATGTGTACTTTTAAACAGAAATAGATTAATTAAATATATAAAATATATCACATTTTAGAAAAATTAAAATTGACTATCTTTGGTATACAATTTCAGAAATAACACAATTCCATTTAAAAATGTAAAATATTTCTTTAATTATTTATACAGCTAAACTTGAAATGCACGAGTCCCAAGAATGAGTACAATTAGCATTTTAATTTAAATTAATCCCATTCTACCGCTCAGTTAATTTAAATTATATAAGTTCGCACTTGAATTATGTAAATTGTCTTGTCAAAGAATTTTTATGAACGATAACAATTAATAATAATTAGTATTTAAAAAGGTGTATATGGTGATTTAATGTATATTAAAAAAAAACATGACGCACCTTACGCAAATGAATGAACATTGTCATTAGCCGAAAAAAGTGTCGCCATATTTGTGTTTAAAATACAAATTATAATAATCAAATAACCATTATTCAGAGCTGATTGCCTGAAACGGGGCGAGGAAAAAATGATTTCGAAATCGCTTATGAAATATAATTGGCTAATTTAGCAAGCCTCGGTATAAAGTATAAGCATTCAATTTACGATCTGAGTCAGCCGGAATCGAACCTGCATTATTCGCCGGAGATAACGAATGGCGACTGCAGAACGTCCTTTAGCGGAGTGCTCCGCCAACAGGTTCGCGATAAGGCGGGGCCATTAAGAGGCACCTGTCAGTGCGACCCTCCCCGCCCACCATCATAAAGCGTCAAGTTTATGCCGAAAATTTAAATTAATATGCCGTTCGATGGCTCGATTAAAATGCGGTAAACGAAACCGGCAAGTACGGGGCAAGTATGACTCTATATATGTACACATGTACGTATATCGGGATCAGGGCGTGGCACCTGGAATGCTGTAAAAGCCAGCTGCAGACTTAAATTGATTTAAAGTTTGCTGCCTCCTCAAAGACAGTTCAAATGCAAATTGGATGGTCGACCGGCCGTCTTCCGTTTTATTGCGAATATTAAATGAAATTAATGAAATTTTCTGCGCCATAATCCTTTGCAAAACGCATAAATTTGCTCATTAAGTGTGCGCAAATATTGTATGTATCCGCTCCGCTATAAGGTCCATATACTTTATATACTTGTATTGATTTTTAAGCTCAGATAAATAAGCTCAAAGTACATAAGCGACGCACAAAAAGCCCAGGCGTCGAGCTTTTTCGAAATTAAACAGAAAGTTGGGACTGCAAATAAGGGCTTTTTTTGGGAAAAAAATAAATTATATTTCATTAAAAATATTTTAATCTTAACTTAGACATGCATTTATTTTGAACTATTAAGTGATTTAAATAATTTTATATTTATTTGCTTAATAAATTTAGCCAATATCCAAACCTTTTTTGCTGGCGCCCCCTACTGAATTTCTTTCGCAGCTCAAGCTTTGCAGTCACCCCACCAGAGGACGCTCGCTGTTTGAAAGGCATTACGCACACTTACAACGCTTGGGATTTTTATGTGTTAGTGCGTGAGAGTAAGTAAGACAACAGGCTTGCTGATGTAGTCTTCCTCTTTGCACAAAATACATGGCCGCGCGACAAAGATGGCAACATTTATGGCTGCCGCTGAAAACATGGCCTCTTTTTCCGACTTTGTATCTTTGTGACGTTTGACTGCAGTTGCGTTTGTGTGGGTAGTAAATGTATCTTCTGCGTTAAAGTCGATTTTGTCAACTAATTTCGCGCTTTGTTACCCCTGAAAATGGGAGCACATGCGCAGTATGCAGCTGCTGCGGAGTTTTTCTAGATTTTTATTTCGATTTTTTCTGCTTACCAGTTTATTAGACTGTAGTTAAAACTTGCATGCAATATTTAATGTGGGAAAATGAGAATGCAAATTTTTGTGAAATCTCTTTGGCTCTGACATGTACCAAATCCCAAGTGCCTGACTAAATTAAGTTTTTTCTTTCTTCTTACCCCAAAATCAAAACTTGATTCCAGCCATATGCGTGACACGTTCGCATTATGCTGTCGAAAATTGTCACATAAATCAATCATATTTATACAAATGTCCCTGATAGCCAAACCGCCCGCCACCAGTTGTTGACAATATGCTAATTAGCTTCGTCTTTGTCTTGCCTTTTTGTCTGGCCATGCCCACGATAAGCAGTTGCTGAAAACGTGTTTTGGCATTTGATTAGTTGCGATATGAGCGGCGGCAGAAGTTCCAGGGAGCCACGCAGCGAGTTCAAAATATTTCCAAACATGGATGGGAATTCTGCCGGCTAACGACTGACAGCCATGTCATTGGTCGCAGGTTGGTAAGCGTAAGTATCTTTTCAAGCCGATGGATGTCGAATTTTATAACGTGGCCAACGGACTGGGGCATTTGCAGGTGTCAAATGGCGTCCGCAGCTGGGGAGCGCAAGTGGAATACTCAATTGGTCGGACACTACATAGTGTTACTATAAAATAATTCATAAACTCAAGAACTACTCCAAGACCGGTTTCTTGTTATTAAACAAATCATATACAACGTTAAGTTAAGCTCTTTCCTTTGTAGTATAGTAAAATGACATTATTAATATATTTAATAAAGTCAAGAACTTTCAAGTTAGCTCACCCGTAAATAAACGGCATTTTGACGGCATTACTCAAGGTTTCCGCCTCACAATAAACGTAGCATTTGAGTCTAAAAAGTTGTAAGAAGTGTAGTGCAAGTGTTTGTCTGTCCTGACAAAATGCGACATTAGGCCAATAAAACGGCGCTTAAAAAGCAACATAAAGCGAGGAGCAAAGGGGCTACACTTTCATTCATAAAATCGCAGCCGCAAGACGCGCTTTTTATTTCCACGAAGGGGCTATGGAGGGAGGTGTAACCGGCTCGCGTGTTACTCGCGCGCCTCACTTTTATGGGAACAAGACTCTGAAAAAATTAAGAATATTCCAAGAGCAAGTCTAAAGACCCTGGGCAAGGCCTCAGTGTCTACGGCCCACGCCTCGGATATGGAAACGATCCAGTCAGAGTCTGAGTTTTCGTCTGAGATACAGATACAGCTTCCGGCAGCGACTTGAGTTTAATAGGGCCATAATAATGCTTTATTTTTACTGTCTCATGTGTGAGTGTGCCAAAGTGTGTCTAGGTGTCTGGCAGTCGTCTACCGCTGACCGTAAAATTTTAATATGCTCGGTGACGGTGCGTTTGCAGATCTGGTTTACTCCTGCTCATCTGCGTGGCGGTCTAAATCAATCTGCGGCACCTTTATGGCCGCTTTATGTGGCACACTTTTCACCTTGACATTGACCAGGTCGGTCCTCCCTTTCGCCTCCGCAGGGGTAGATGACGATGACGATGACGAAGACCTGCCCCAACGTGTCCCACATGGAAAGTGTCGTAAAACATTAAGTGAGTGATGAGCGTGGTTGCGGCAGCGGAGCATAATCCATCATAAACATTTTTATGGCCACTCGCATTTGGCCCACTTGTGCCCCACCCTCCCCTCGATTGGCCCTGCCTACTGCCGGCTTTTGTTGGCGGCAGTAAAATTCGTTAAATGCCCAACAAATTTTTTATTATAGCAGTTTGGCAATAAATGCGGCTATTAACTCATTTTAGGTGCTGCCACCGCACTTTTCTGTTCGTCTCTTCTTGGGAGGTCCAAGGAATGCGGCTCAAGTGACGTCGATGAAGGAGTGTCCCCCGATTTTGGAGCGGGGAATGGCAGATGGAGCAATTATGACCATTATTCATCGTCGAACAGGTAGCATTGAAAGTGAAAATATTCATTTGCACATCAATATTTATGGATCGTGGTCGTTAACGTCCACAATGTATTTTTGGAATATTGTTTATAAAGAAAACATTGATAGCCCATTCATACCATAGAGTTTTTAAAGGGTATTAATATAAACAAGTACGTCTGAGGTCTTAATTTAAGCAGTAAATATATTTTATTTACAATTGTAATTAACCGAATTTCCAGCGTAATATTGCTTTAATGTTTTTAGATAAACAACTTGTTGGATTAGATGAGAACTGCTTTTTCGCTGACAAAGTCAGTCTCGTGGTCCCCTAAATTACGACCACGACAGCCGTATTCATTAGCATGCTTTGATGTCATACATTGAATGTATTTATACATTTGCCATAAGACGTTTTTTCCCCCAGCGCAGAATGCCAAAAATATAAATATATATTTTCAGATATGCCACACATGAATGTGGGTGGGTGTGTGCCCCACAGATACTCGTATCTGATGGATACGAAAATATGTATGAACAAGTATGTCTTTTGTCCGTAGATGTTTAATCCCAGCGGAGTCTGCTGTCCCCTTTCGAAATTATATTCCTCCTCTGACCCGTTGGACTGAAGGGAAACTTTGGAACTGGCAGAGGACCCCATTATAAGGGAGTTGAATGGGGCCATTTGTGTATGGGCTTCACGAGCAGAGTCACATCCGCACGAAGATACACAAACAATTTGGCAGGCGAGCAGTCCGAATGAGATGCCCATCCTCTTCGGGACCCGAAAAAAGGGCGGGCCAGCCTCCTAAAGAATGCGTGTTTATTTATATCTCCGGCGTAATGTGCCGGCGATGTGTCACTGCCAACGCCCCCCTCCCGTGACCTAGATGCCAGATTTTGGCTCGTTGCGGATGCGTGTGAGTACAAGGGCTTATATCTATGTGCCGTGCTGTTTATGGGGCAGAACGCACAGATAATTGCGTCGTTGCCATCCGTGTCTTAGCCCCGTAATTAATTCTATTGGCTCTGATTGGACTAAATTAAAATGATCATCGCTCGGGCCGGGCCATGTCAAGTCGCCGAGATCGCGTCGATCGATAGGCGAGCCAAGTGTAAATGCTAATGATGCAGGCCATCATCAAGTGTTACGTAGGCAAAGCGCCAGTGCACTATGGGCTTTAGAAGCCAAAGCCACGTAAAATTTTTAGTTAAATTTTGTTTGCGAAATTAGTAAAATAAGTATTAACATTTTATTGAGAAAAGGTTATTGGTAAATAAAATGGGAGCTTTGAACGATTGCAATACTTCATAAAGTTATTGAAAATATTAAACAATTCATTATGCATACATTATGATACCATATATTGTTGTAATAAGGTGATTAATTCAAAAAATAAAATCCGAAATATCATTTCAAATTTAATTGTTGAAGCAATAAATCGTTATAAACTGACATAGAGAATGGACTGATTTATGAACGAAAAGGCATAGACAAATTACTTATCAATACCAAATTACTGGTAATTTATCAGTGGCTTAAAAACCCAAAGTGCAGAAAGGTAATCCAATTTGAAATTCCCAATTACTGGGCCCACGGTGCGGCCATTGGAGTGACGTCGACCAAGAGCTACAGAAATATACAAAAACCAAATGGAGGGAAAGACCTCAGAGCAGACTAATGGCCCTGGAGCTTTCGGTTTGCCTTTGGCATGGCGGCATAATTTCTGGCAGTTTTATCGAATTGTGGTTCTGGTTCTGCCCCGAATCGGATCGGATCGGGTCGGTCCCTCAACACCCCGTACTTTTGGGTCTTGGCCTTCGTCGAGCACAAAACTCATTTAAATTCAATTCGAATGTGACATTTTTGTATTTTCTTTTTATTTTCTTGGCTTTGTTGCTGTTGCTGTGTCCGCTGGCATTTTGGGACTTTGATAAATGTCACAAAGCTGTTCGGCGGAGGAGGGCAAAGTCACTGAACGCTTAAATCGAATTCCGATTCCACCTTTTCCAGCGTATTTTTTGTTTTTCCTGATTCTCGACGTTGTTTTCCTTTCGGGCGATATTGTTGTTGTTTGTTCTTTGTTAGCTTCCATTGTTATCCAAAATGGCTGCATTATTTGTACAGACTTTTTCATTTCAGACACCCGTCCATGTGCTCTTTGTTGGCCTTTTTTGGGGGGAAGACGCTCAGGACGTGATTCATGTGTGTGGCTGCTGCCACTGTAACTGTCGTTTATATTGATGGCGTGTATTTTATTTTATCGTGCATTCCTGTTGTAAACACTACCAGCGAGTTTCAGGACCAGAACCAGGAGCATATGGCCAAAGCCGCTGGTCGGATCGCTCTTCCCCGTTTCGTTATCGTTTCTGTCTGATTGTTGGCCATTTTCATAAACACACTAAATAAAATTCATGGGTTTCGCGCTTATTGTTTACCTTACCTCATTCTCCAATTCCCTTAGTGTTAAATAACCAAAATATTGAATATGCTTAGAGCAGCTTAAACGAGTTAAATCGGATTGGTGGCAATTACCTGAAACTAGAAAAAGAAGGAAAAAGGTAAATAACAGTGTGAGCATAGTTATATTTTCTTAGCTTAAAGAAGATATTTATTTAGATATAACCTTAAATTATTACAAGTGATTGATTTTATGGTTTTTGATAAGACAAATGGTTTTTTACTTGCTACAATCATTTAAGAGTTTTTCATTATTATACACTTATAATAAACCAGCATAGTATTTCACCCATTTGCATAATTCAATTAATCCTTCGTATAACTTAAATCTTCTAAGCAAAAACATGAAAAACATCTCATTGCACTGTGCATAATTACAAGTGTACGCTCTTCCCTTGAATTATGATAATAAAATTCAAATTCAGCTGGTGTCTTGACCGTAAAAATCTATTAAAGAACGAGATCTAGACGAAGAAAAACACTCCGCCAGACTGAAATCCTTTCCATTTTATCCTTCACTTCCTCACAGAAATATCAAGAACGAACAAACCACCGAAAAAAAACTGAGGGAAAAATATAAAATTTGTTCTGGCTGAGATTTAAAATGAAATAAATGCGCGATGCAAGGCTGCGTCCGGATTTGTAAGCCCTGGAAACTGAAAAGAGGAAAAACCAGGGGAGTCTGTTGCATAATTAAATTAAGCTCCGTTCACTGAGTGGAAAAACTCGCCACTGAAAATAAAATAATGTAAAAAAGGGTAATAGTTAAGACACCTGCTTACCTACCGACGATTTTATAACATTCTTTGGTAAGTGCACTTTAATGTTATTTAACAGAGGCATGCAACTTATTCAGATGCATTATATAAGATTGATTTCCATATAGAAATAAGAATAAAGAATAAAACTAAGGTACCCATTCTAATAATATGTTTCGCAGATGACTAAGTCAGAAGTCTTGGACACGACAGAAAAAATCTGGCAAGTAATTGCACAAAGTATTGCAATTCACTTCACCTCCTGGTCAGAAACCCAGGACCCACACAACAAATTTGCGATCAACAAGGGCAACAAAGACGTAGCAGAAGAAAGATTTAACGCAGAAGTGGAGAATGCCAGACAAATTTTATATAAATAATTCATTCTTGTAACGTGCAAAGCTCGTCGACAGCATTTCAGTTAATTAATGAAACGCATCCACGGCCCGAAGACAAAGACTGGAATTGAAGCTGATTGCGAGTCTGAGACCGAGACGCAATTGGGGCTAAATGGCCCCAGGCGGGAATTTCGGAGGAGCAGGAAAATTAATAACAGACCAAAGCGCCAGCAAGGACACAGGATAAAGAGTTTTGGGCAGGAGAAGGAAAGTGCAAACAACGTGAGATCCTGACCCTCCTGTGACGGTGGTTGCAGCTCCATTTCCACCACCATTAAACGTGGCTCACAGATTCAGATACAGATACACACATGGCTGCGGGAAACACCTACCCACCCCTTCCACTTTGGGAAACCCACAGTGGTTGCTTGCCAAGCGCGAAATAAGCCAAGCGATATTCAAATTTTCTGCAAAAACTTTACGAAGCGCATCAGGCAGCAACAGGACTGCGGTTGGGGTTGGATTTCGACTCGCCGTGGGGTTAGTGGTGGGAGGTCAAAAGTTGCAGGAGGCGGAGATGAGGGCGCGGCACGTCACGAATTGCGGCTCAGGCATTAGCTAATAGTCAGGCAGCGGAAAAGTTGAAGCTAACACAAAAATAATATCGCAGCATGGGAGTGTCTTAAACGAATCTTGGATGCTCTTACGAAATCTATGTATATATAAATGTATATATCAAATGTAAGAAAAGTCCTTTAATATTTATTTATTAATTATTAATTAAAATATATCCAATAAAATGTAGACTATTGGTTAATTTATGAGTATATAAAACCTCTTTTAATTTTGCTTAGATATCAGCATGGGTCAAAGGTCTTACATCATCAGTACTTGATATGCAATATATCCGTTAGGGTATAATGACAATCCCACTCCGTTTTGCAGCGCGATGTTCATTACACAAAATTTGCATTTAGACGCAAACAACACGGCATTGGGTGGGGGAATAAGGTAAAATGGGAGGATTTTTGAGAAGGCAGCCCAAAAAGTGCACTTAACCATAACTCACGCTCGTGACATCGCGAAATTCTTCCATTAGTTTCTGCCGGAACCCCCCTTCATCACCAGGGAACTTTGGTTGCATACGAAATTTGAGGGACCCATCATGGCATCGCCATGGCTCCATCGGGATTATCGATGCATCATCGTCATCATTATCATCGATGGGGAGATGAGATTCAAGTGGCTGCTGTAGCCGCTCGGGGGGAAATCTGTGGAGGGTTGGATGTCACTTGGTGGCTAATAAACCCATCGTGTGCTGAGTTTATCGCCTGCCAAGATTCAGACAGCAACTGACTGATTTGCGAGCTATTGGAATGCAAATTGCAAGCGGAGTCGAACAGAGAGAAATGACTTAATTATATCTCGATTCTCGATTCACCTGCTGGCCGAAAGCGCAGTTAAATATGCTAATTAATTCGTTTTTGATTTCATTTTATGTGTAGCACACTAGTCACCCTGTGATTTCCCCTTCCCACGAAAAATGAGAAAGAGAGCCCCAAATTCTCTCTTTCGCCTTATTTTCTCTCTTAAATGTTTGAAATTCGTGGGGTGGCGGGAATTTCGGGGGTTAAATAATACAAACAGCTGTTGTTGGGGGTTGGTTGTGTTTTGTGTTTGCGCTAATGTAGTTCTATTTTTACGAATTGCACAAGCAAAATTTAGATATAAAATGTAAATTTATAATCAACAAACAACTTTTCAGCTTTGTTTATGAATGTTTCTTGCAACTACCAAATAAGCAAAAATTAATTAATAACAAAATCAAATGAAAAAGAAAAAACATTAGAACCCCAGATACAATTTCATGGTTTTATTATGTTTCTTTCGAGTAATCAACTGAACAATACGAGATATTAAATGATGGCCGGGCCTTTTTAACGTACTTTGTTACATCGGTTATTTCATCCGTTTTCGCCAGTTCTATTTCCCTTTTTCCTTCGATTGCTGCAAATCAAATTGGATTTCTGAAAACGCTTTCAACGATTGAATGTCGCCGTTCGCTACCAACTTCGCATTGGATTCTTTTCATGGGACGAAACAATTTTCGATTCAATTATTCCGAATGGTTGGGAATGTGCGGAGGTGTGAGGGAATGTGAATTCAAAATGCACACCCCGATTTAGCTGGCAGCTGAAACGTGCAATCAGTGGAGGAATTTCCAAGCATTCCGTGCTGGTCACCATTTTTGTTAAATGCAAAGAAACTTCTGCGAGAAATTCTCTTAATCCAAATGGCCGTTACTCCGCTCCAGAAGGTGTGGATAGTTCAGTCCGCTGCAGTGGCGAGTGCGTTGGCCCCGATGGACCTGTCTGGAACCCAGTCTCCTGCCCCTGGGCAAGCTCAATTGAACTTAATTCCATCGAACCGAAACAGAAACGAATCGGGCTTAAGCCAAGATCCGAAGCCAAGTTGGCCGGCACCAGAGGCAGGAACGTGTTCAATTTGCGCTCATGAATGTTTCAGCATATAGTTATTGGATTTAGTTTCGGCACTTGCCACTAAGCATTTCTGCCATCTTGGCCTTATTCCGCTCCAAATTTTGTTTTTCTGCCAGCTTGCAGAGCGTGCACAAAATTCGCAAATAAGCCAAATGACGGGCGAAAACTTTCATAAGGCATCAAGTGTGTGGCTGCGATATGAGCGCCAAGCGAATATATTAAATATTTTATGAAAAGAAGAAAGTTTTTGATTTTCGTTAATAAACGGAAAGTCTTTGGTAAATTGCGGACTTTGAGATGCTAAAAGTCGGTTTGTATTATCAATAAGTCATCCTGATGTGATTTAAGAAATAGCGTCATTCCATATTCCAAATTCAATTTAAATTAAATAATATACCGGTTTAGTTCAATGTAACTAAGCAAATTATTATTCGAAAAATGGTGAATTCCATTTAAACATCTGTTTTGAGTCGCGAGTTTGTTGAACTCTGCCATCCAAATGGCCCATCAATAAGCCGATTGAACCAATTGCCCAGGTATCTCCAAGCAAATTGGGTCAGTCGACGACTACGTCGATTCTGCTGGCCATGACCATGAAATGGGAGCCACAGCAGCAGCTAGGCCATAAAAGTGACATAAAATTCCCTGCGACGACCTTGGGAAGCAGTAAAATTTTTAATGACTCTCACTTTCTACGGCCAACTCTCGTAGACCGTAAAACTTCGAACTGCGACGGGCACAGCAAC
This sequence comes from Drosophila sechellia, assembly GCF_004382195.2. Classification (NCBI taxonomy): domain Eukaryota; kingdom Metazoa; phylum Arthropoda; class Insecta; order Diptera; family Drosophilidae; genus Drosophila; species Drosophila sechellia. The sequence continues at coordinate 11,759,486 of NC_045952.1, read as the reverse complement.
ACACACCATCTCACTTGAGCATCGTGAAAGAAAGAAAGCGAGAGCAGATCGCCTTGTTTTTTTCGCCGCAGATCTGACAATGGGCCCACTGTGCGGCCATTATGCGAGGACCTCACTGGGCGCGTGTGAGTGTATGCGTGTGTGTCTGAATCCTTGTGGGCGGAGAACCCTTGCCTTTGTGAATTGTTTTTTATGCCCGACCTTGTTTTATGACCTCGAGAGCCGCGGGCCTGGCTCACTGACATTGAACCGAACCAGAACTCAGAGCTCAGAGCTCGAGCCCATCCCTTTTGTCTAACTCAACCCTTTGCAAAAAGTGCGAGCTGGAGAATAACTAACGATAATTGCACGCAGGTTGCGCCTAATTTAGTTTCAAGGTCCGCTGTTTTTCCGGAAATTATCATTTCATACTTTATTGCAGCAATGTGGCATAGGCAAGGCTCATTTTCGTAATTGGCTCTTAAAAACTGGAAATAATTACACTCAAGGCAGACCCAAGAAATTTGTTCGCATGCGTTCTCTAAGAAAAGTGAAAGGCAGCCCAAAGATCAATAAACAAGACACTTTTTCCATATGAAAAAAGTAGTTGAGTTCTATCCCGTTTTGATCAATTATACTACCACATTTTCTATTAACGGATTCTCTCATATCTACACACTTATTATATCCCACAATTTATGTGTTCCAGTCTGTCAACCTCTTATTAATTAAGCCACCCATACTTCATTACATCCGATTAAGCTGTCAGACACCTGTCTTTCGATTTTCCTGGCCGCCACATTGGCTTTGTGCATTTGCCGCCTCTGTCGACCAAGTTCGGAAGTGGAATGGCTTCTGTCTGCTGATAAGAATGTTTGTTGAGACAACAAAATGTCGAAAACTTTTAATGAGAAATGTCGCCAGTGCATGCGGTGCGCTTCCATTTTCCCTGGGTACCGCCTCTAAACCACGGCTCATCCACACCGCTCATCCGCTCCTTTCGTCCCATCGGCGTTTTGGCGAACTCGACAATTTTCGTTACGAGCGAGCATCTTGCCAAAATTAGAAAACTTTTGCCAACACCAAACGTGTCGAGGTCCCGAAATGTGGACGCAGATGGAGTTGGCAAATGGAGGAGCAGTCCCCGCCCCGCGATTCCTTACTATTCGGTCCACCACGTCACCAGCAAATGCCCAAAGTAAATCTCTTTCGAGTGGCTGCAATCCCCGTGGACGTTGTAGGTGTCGTCTGCCGCCCCCGCTCGCTTTTCCTCTACGTTATTTGCACAGCAGTTGCAGCGAATCCGGATTCTGGAAAAGGATGCCGGACACGGACATGGAGCCGAGAGTCCGTAGGAATATAAACCCCCAATGAAAAACTAGCCAAGCCGGGACCCTTATAGGCACTTATTCTGTGCCCGTGCTCTGACTTTTCCCTTATTTGTGCACAAGGCAACGATTCGGAAGAATGGCTTCGTTCCCATTCCGCATGGATTTTCCGGAATTTGTTGGGGCGGATAGGAAGTCCCTACAGTCTGCTGGTTGCCATTTCCTGATGACAGCCGTTGCATTTCAGCCAAGTGACTTCCTCTGGCTTTACACTAAAAGATATAAGATAGCTGGTCGTATTTGTAAATTCCAAAATTGTGTACTATGGAAATTACACATTTTTAAAAAATATTTAAAATATTAGAAAAATAAAATCTTTATCAAAATGCTTGCTGCGATTTCATTTTTTTTAAACAGTTTTTATATTCAATTTTTTCCGTGAAGAAGTTCCTTTTATAAAATTCGTGCAGTAATATATGCATTACAGAAATGGTAACTAATTTATTAATATATGTAACCTTAAACGCTTCTTTTATTATTTTGAGCTGAAGACCACTTTTAACTGGCCGCCTTGCGTGTTATTGTCTAGTGTTTTAACTTGATTCCCCCGGTTTCCCACAGTGCATCGCTTTGTATATAGGTAAGTGCCCCAATTGCCTGGATGTTGACTTCTATTTCAGCTGGAGGAGTACACCTAAGTGTGCCCACGAAAGCCAAGCAAACAAAAGAACCCAAACAACAGCCCGGCAAATATGAAAATATGAAGAAATATATTTATGTCTTCCATGTCTACGCCTGTTTGTTTTCGAGTACTCGAATTCGGTGAATGTCATGGCCCGAGACTAAACATAATTCGCTGAGGCGCAAAAATGGGAGTGGGTCTTAAAGCGACTAAACTCGTAGCACTTGAGCCAGCATATCTTTTTAATTTGGCCGAGGAAAGTGTTGGCCAATATTTTTTGGCCGGCCAAACTTTTCTTTTATATCCCCAGCAGATTCGGACCGTTCTCGGTAACATTTTGTCAGTTTGTCTAATGAAATTCGTCTCCTCGGCCATGTTGCCATATTGCCAGAACTTTGGCTCTTTTAATTATTTCCGGTGTTCGGGGTGGGGCCAAAATCGACTTATCAAGTCGTTCGGGAAGGGACACAAAGTGCACGCTGGGATGCGAATTGAACAGGAACTGGATGCTATATGGAAGTCCGGGCCAAGGGGTCTCCATAAATCAGCGGGCAGAACGGCGAGGAAAGCCAGCTGGCAATCGGATGTAAATCGAACACTTAATGGACTCACCTGCTGGGTTGGATATCACTGGATACCCTCCCCGCTTCCCGGGGGTGATAAATTTGCATGCATTATGAGCACGATATAAGTTACGAACTTTATTCGTGAATTAAACGTGAATGAATTAACGTGACTGAAATATTCCATCTTGGCCAGGAGGAGCCCGGACATGGAATCGGAATAGGAGTTGGAGTTGGAGATGGAGATGCAGTCGGAGTGGGGCATTTGCATAAATGGCTCTTGTAATTCCAGCTGGATCCCTCCTCGGAAACTCCGAGTATGGCTGTGTGAGTGCATATAAAGAAGTACGTTTTATGCAATGCCTGAATTAAAATAAATTCTGCATTTCAGTTATGCAAATTGAACTGCGTTTATTTTCGAATGGAGATACGCAAACATGGCCACTCGCCGAGCAACTCTTGAAGACTTAAAGATTTACGAAAAGCAAACCTAAGATCGTGGCTTGAATAAATTCTGGACGCCGCCAATTGTCGCCTCAATTAGTCAAGGCTACGAGGCTCCATTTCAATGGGTCTCTGGCATTCACCATTAGCATTTGTCAGCTAATTGTCAATTAGCTGGTGCCAGTGTGTGGTCCGCAATACAGCAATTTGCATAAATGCCAGCAAACAGTGCAGCGGAACTGAAAAGAGCGGATTTCGAAGCGAGCAAGTCCCGTCGGCAAGACGACCAAATTAAATTCGGCCTACTAACAACTATAAACAACTATATCTATAAAATGTTTATTAAATTGTATGAAATAAATTTAGATGTAGCCCTTTGCACTATAAAGTACTATTGAATGTAAAGTGCGGGTTGTTAAATGTAACATAAAAAATTTAATAAGCATGGAAACCAAAGCGGATTAAAATGTAGAAAAAAATCAAATATATCTTAAAGAAAAGAAAGAAAATGTTTTAAAATTGAACGATTACGAAAGGCTTGGTATTTGTTAAAGAAACATATTTAAAGCGTTCCAATATTTAGTTGCAAATGTTATTAATTTAAAAATTGTTATATTATGTTATTTATAATATGGTTCATCAAATGACTTGTAATAGCTGGTAAAAATGTTTTTATTCAAGGAAGTCCCAGTTGAAGATGACTGAATCCTTCGATGGTTCGATGGTTCGGGGTATTATCTATGAGTATAGAGATCCCCGGTCTAGAGTCCCGAAGAGGCCAACCGAGTTTCGATAAATAAGTGTGGTTTTTTGGCTTCAGATACGGGCTCTGCGCCCAGGTCTCCATGAGCGGTGGTTGGGGGGGCGGTACGGATTGCGCTGGTATTCGTGCGTGCAGTGGTGTGCGTGGGCGACGCAGCTGCCGCCGCTGTCGACGTCGACGTTGCCACGCCTGAAACGCCGCTATGCGCATGTGCGAGAAAAGGACGCACAGCGCTTCGAAAGTATCTGACAAATGTGCGCTTGCCAGATAAATCCAAGATGGCCGACCGGCAGCTAAACCCGATTTGCTTTGCCGCAGCCATCGCAAGATAAACGCACACGAGCGCCCCCTGGCGGACTGCCTTAATCGGCCGATTGGAATTCGTCTCCCGAGGCTGCAGTTGCAGCTGAAGGATAACATCAATGTAAATGTATCTGGGTATCTTTGTATCTCCCACTGGGCAGTCTGCCGGTTCGGCCGGCAGGCGGCGCTCTTGTGCCGCACCCGTCGGAATTGCGTCAGATATCTATATGTATAAATATCTTATTAGAACCATCGTTTCAATGGTCGACGACCGAGTGGTGGAACACGCGGAATCTGGTTAACAATCTTGTTTGTCACTCGACAATTACGCAAGGCGATTGGACCCGCCGACTGAGAAGACATTTTTCATGATGATAATTGACTCGAGTCGAGGATGATTGGAAGCTATTTTCGTTGAGGTTTATCCATAATGGGCGTAAGGAACTATATAACTTTGAACAGCTTACGTTCTAAATTGGATGTAACTTGGGATGTGTCAAAAATCGATGGGTGCGCTAAGCACGCATATTTGGGGATTGCTCTTGGTTTGAATAGTAAAGAAACATAAAATTTATTGTTAATTGAAGGACTAAAACTAACAAGACTGAGAATTAAAAATCATTAAAAATCATGCATTTCTTATATTACTCATGATAAAACTATTTTTTGAGAAACTACCATTTTTCTTTCTAATTAAGACAATTGACATAGTTCTTCTGAAGTCTTCTTTACTTCTTATAGACACATCAGCAACCAGGTTAAAAATACGGTGGAAAGCAAATGGAAATCCACTTAGAGTTATCAGAAGCACAGTTTTATGTCGTGATATGGAGTGCCGTTTAAGGTTGTATGAATGTGTGTCGAGAGAATACAATTCAATTCAGAGAATGATCTAAAAAATGACTCATTAAACCAATATCAAATTAACTAATGTCAGAGCTGGGTCAAGTAAAGGCTTAGTTGACACAAAATGTTTTTATTTTCGCTTGAACTATCTTAAGAAGCATCCCTTGAGAACAGTAGTACTATCGTTAGCTGGGAGTAGTAAATCATCCAATGAGCGCGGTCAGAGGATATCACATGAAATAAGAAGCAATCAGTAATCAGGCAAGACAAGAAGGCCTGGGCGCCACTGATGAAGGGGCAATACAAATAATTTGTAATCAGTGGCGTTAACAATGCGACCCATAAATTTCTATTGACCTCTGTACCCCCGCACGGGGAGTGGATTCAGATCGAGGCCAACCCTGCAGTGATATGAATTATGCAAGTGGGGCGATAAAAGCAAAGCCCGGCGAACGGAATTTATTGGATGCCATCCACTCATTAGCATCCAAATGCGGAGCGCGAAGACGAACGAACTTATTAACTGCCTCAGTGTCACAGCTCCATCCCAAGTCTTCCAGGTCCGCGGAGTCTGCTTCCATACTCCCCATTCGACGACATCCACGTCCAGACCTGCTCCGTGGCGCTGAATAAATAACAAAGTGACAACCACAAAAAACGACCACGGCCAAGGTGGAGCGGGAAAACCAGGGGAAGTGGTGGAGGGCGGGCAAGACAAGAAAATGTAGCATAATTAAGCTCACAAATCACCAGGCTGAGCAGGCACACTGAGAAAAATGTATCCGAAATGCTTCTTCCAAATGTGCCTTTTAAGTTATACATACATTATCAATTACAATTTAAATAGATAGACCAGCCCTTAGAAATCTCTTTTGGTTGCTATCAAACATTTTCGTAATTTATTCATTCATCATTTAAAAAATTGAAACTATAGTATAAGAAAACTGCTTTAAAATAATTTAACGTTTCTTGCCAAGGTGTTGGGCTGATATCCGCAATCACGAACTTAAAAAATATATTATTATTTTCAAGTGCACAGAATCGTAGAATCGAAAAGACAGAGAGCCCCAGGCGAAGTCTTTGCAGCAGCCGGCACAAAAATGAACACGGGCCAAGTAAATTGAGATTCTTTAAATTTATGCACATATTTTTTTCAGCAGCAGTACGTGGAGCCACTTAAGCTGCCCCGCCCGCCCCTCGGGGGCCGATCAAAGGAGGGCGGGAGGAGCAGCAAATCTGGCAGGGAGTGCAGAGAGCTACCAAACCACATCCGCATCCGTCTGCCATTCTGGTTGGCTCCCGGTGCCTAGCCATTTGGCTGGATGTGCCCAACGACGGGGATGTGGATGTGGTCGTGGCTTTGGACAGGCTGGATGTGCGCGGCTTGGCATATTGATGAACCGCAGCAAATTGGCTCCACGGTGGCATTGCCAACTGGCGGAGCCACCGCAGCAGAAGCCGCTTCTCAAGCGCCGCACAGTGGGTACGAACAACAGAAAAATGGGATTTTTTTATAATTTAAGGTATAAAAAAATAAATATTTTTCAATAGAAAGCATCATTCAATCACTAAAGCATATTAATTCATATTAAATACATTGTGCATTTCCTATTTCATTCATTTATATCACTAACCAACGCCAATGGTCAACACACAACTTTTTCTAGCCATTATACTCCAGAAAAAATTGTAAAAAACAACCGAGAAAAAACAGAAAAATGGGCAAAATAAAAGAAAAGGAATTGGGGAGACAGACACACTAAAAAACATGTTGCCAAGCCCAGCATTCGCAGTCGGTGCCATTTGAATCCGTATCTATCCCCGCAGTTTTGTAGCCGGAGCATGGCAATCTGCCATCATTTGGCATAAATCCGCCTGATAAGGTTCCTCGATTGCTCCCCAAAGTTTTTGGTGCGCACTAAGCCACGCAATTTCTACTTGCGAGTGGCAGGGGGTGTGGTCCGGGTGGCTCATAGTTCATAGTTTTTGCCCGCAACTACTTACAAATAATATGAATTTTTCAAACAGTTTGCGCACTCCCCACGGGCTGCGCGGAATTCTGGCTATATAACCAGAGAGCAACTTGGATTGCCACGAAATGTAGCCATTTCTATGCGAGCATCTCGTTCGGGGGAGTCCTTTGATCTGAGTTCAACGCTCGAACCCCGCCACCCATTATGAGCTCCATTCTAATCTGAATCTTCCCTACTCACAGATTGGCGAACATTACGATGCAGCACCGCAAGTTAATTGCCCCTGCAACGAGGGTCATCACTCATATTTCATGGTTTTTGTGGGGAGAAATGCCACAAATATTTTGGTAGCAGTGAATGGAAATGAGAGTTAAATTAAATTATAGTTTTTGCAAGGTATATTATTATGCCGCAAGACTACTGAAATTTTTTGCCCCATTAATAAAAATTAATCTTAAAAATATTTGGTCACATAAATCTAGACAAATACAAGTTCCTTTTGATAAATATCTGGTGGCAAAGTTGAGCCCACTTAAAAACAAATAAACCAGCGCTGTAAAATAAAAATGAGAAGAAAACTTGTTTGTGCTTTGTTTTCTTTATTGGGTGCATTAAAAAATGTAAATAAATGTGCCCCAGCACGCATTTACTCCTACAAAAATAATACACCCAATGTGGTGCTCTATGGTGAGTCACAAACAAACACAATTGTATGCAGTTGAGACCCAAACAAATTTCAGTTTTTTACACATTTATCTACTGGGAGTGCGATGGTCACAACAAGAGGCGGTGTGGTGTGGTGGTTCCATGTGTCCCAGCCTAGCATATAAATTTAATTCCGACAAAAACAGATTTTTGCCTCGATTCAGGCGCAACTCAATTTTAGGTTACGTGAGTGAGCGGGATATTCGTTTTGTTGTTTTTTTTTTGTGTTCTGCTGTGCGCAGTTCAGTTCTCGATGGGATTGTTTCTGTGAGAGGGAGGGAGGGGGAATGGCCGCCACTTTCAATGGCCGCCGCATCAGGAGTCGCCCTACCTGTGTGTGTGTGTGTGAGCGTGAGTGCGACGGGGATGCATCATGCGCACAGGGGTCAGAGGAAGGGAGACAGAGACAGACTGCCATAGTGGTTGCTACTTTACTTGAGCCCACAGTGGCTGCTACGTGAGTTTTCGATTCGATTTCGGAAGGGCTATCTTGGCACCTAACGGAATTTTAATCCACTTGGAAAAACATCAAAATTCGAAAATAATTATTATTATTTCTCAAAAAAACTATATAGAAGTATTTTTAAAAGTTCTTAAAACCCCCTATGGTATGGTCGATTTAAGAACAATATAGTATAATATAAATTAATATAAATAAGATTCTAACAAGTTATACTTTTAATCATCATTAGGAAAACATATAAACCTTATCAATAAAAAACTTTTGATATTGGGCTGTCATAAACTAACTAATAAGTAAGTGGAAGTCGATTTCTCCCAGTGCATATGTCGAAATAGCTTCTTCATTCAACTTGAACCCGTTCGGTGTGCAGCTGTTTATGGCTGCCCTCACCCACCCACCGCCTACTTCGACCGGGCGAACCGGCAAAAGTTTGTTTACGATTCGTAGCTGATTCGACTTTTGTTGATGCTGATCCCCTGTAGATGTAGATGCTGCTGGGCTTTGGTTGTTTAATTAGCCGCGGCCTTCGGAATTCTGACGCAAATAAATCAAAGGCGAAAGCAGAAAAGAATTTCCCTCAAAAATTTCGAAATCCCGAAAAGAGGAAACAAGGAAAACAAATGCACTCGAAAAAAATGTTTTCTTATAGTAAGACTTCGAAAGTTTCTAAGTGAGTACTAGGTCGTGCTGACTAATGACTTAATAACGCTGGCCCATTCAAGTAAAATTATGTTCAACAATTTTTATGGTATTTCAACAGAAATGTTTAATGTTTCAGTGGCAGATAGAAACTCATATTTTTTCATTCTCTGTTCCCAAATTTTAAATATTTCACTTGGGGCGCAGCTCTTTATCTAATCCCCCATCCCGAAAACACCAAAACAGGTGAAGAAAGACCCCAAGGTTATTTGGCAGTTCCAAATTGGCAGCACCTTCTGGCACTTAATGAAGCCAGTTCCCAACCCTTCACCCAAGTGGCCATTCGTTTGGAAACCCTTACCATTTCACCCACGGACTGTCTGCAAACTCAGTGGGCTTTTCTAATTGCGCATCTTTAATGTAATCAACGTGGTCCGGAGAGCTAAAAGACCGTGAAGAAGCTTGTTCCATGCAAATGTATCTGAGAAATTAGTGAAATTAATTCAATTTGGCCGCGCAATTGGAGCTTGCAGCACGGAACGCTGATTAAAATTTCAAATGAACATCTATCTATACATATTCCGATACTCGGAGGAACCAGAGCCACTTACATGAATTTGCCTGGTGCAGACGTAATTTCATTATTTATTTAGAGCCTTTCAGACATGGCTAGCCAAATTGCTGTTCTGCCAACCCTCCCCTACAAAATGTGCCTAAAGTTAGTGTTCGATTACGTTTAAGCTACATTTGTGCAGTCGCTAAAATATAATAATATAGTTTAAATAGGATACATGTACAATTTATTCCAGGCATTAATTTATTTCACTTGAAGTCGACTGTAAAAAACTATTAAACTAAAACTATTTTGCCAAATAACTTATAATTTTCTCTGGTTTCAATAGAACTTTCACCATCATCTTCTCCGTAAGTTAATTTTTATTTCTGCTATAACTTTTGAAATCTTACTGCTGCCTTATCTATTTCCACCTGCTCCAACTAAAGTTTTATTATTTTCATTTTCGCCCAAGTAAACAATATGCCTGCCCCATTTAATTAGGTTTGGCAATGGCATCGATGACTGCGCAGGTAGGGCCAAAATGAAGAGGAAAACATTTAATTAAAAAGCACAAAAGGCTGGCAAATTGCAGCCACAAATAAAGCAACCAATTGAAGCGAGTGTGGCAGGCGTTTAATGAAGCAGGAACCGAGACGTCGCACACAGGCGAAAGTGGGGAAGAATAAACGAGGTATTTATGTGGCGTCTCAAGACATCCGCCCCAATCCCCAATCCCAACAATCAGGCCAAGTCCAGGTCGGGTCTTAAGTGAGAAGGCGAGTGTGGAGCAAACGGGAGGGGTTCCTTCCTGGGCGAACCAGCCTACATAATTGACTGCCGGGATAATTTACTTCCGTGCACTTGCGTGTTTATTAAATTTCTGGGTTTGTCTCAGGGCATTGATTCCTTCAATGGCAGCTCCACAATCCCATGAGCTGAGCTCGACCTCAAGACAAATTCTTGATATTGCGTAACCGCATGTAATTACGTGTATTTCTCATTAGTTCGAAATCGTGACTGACTTTAGCTGGCTTCCCCGAATGTTGCAAGGCAGTGGCACAGTGGAAGAAGTTGTAGGTCAACCAAATAGGTATTCCTACTATTAAATAGTTTCCTACTTGGTTTCTTGCTTAATTTTAATGTTTTAAATCATTTTTTAAATGGAAAACTTAAGACAAGGTTGGCAATGTATAGCTTCAGAAATTAAAAACTCTTTTAGCGAGAATGAGTAATCTTACATTGACTTAGTTTCTTTAAAAAGTTTAAAATTTGGTGAGAAAAGTATTTTTGAAAAACCCAAATGAAAACCACAGACGTGATCGTTTTACCGATGCCACTCCATTGTGCAGCCATTGCTAATATCTCCGTACGGAGGAGGCATGTGCTCTAAATAACCGAATGCACAGGAAGGGAGTTATAGGGGAGTTGGGGATGCGGCTCCAGCCAAGTCACGTTCGTGGGCCAACCCATTTACTTAGCTAAGCGGCGAGGGTTGTTGTGTTGTTGTACCTGCCCACGCAGCCACGGCCTGTCCAAGGACCTCCCACCACCCCCATTGGGAGATTCGCACAACTTGTTACTCGGCCGCCTGTTCCTTTTCCAATTGCGATTCCGATTCGGCTTGATGGAAATCTTTGAGCTACACGTTTCAGTTCTTATCGCTGAAATATGGAAATTTCGCCATTTATTTGATCAACTTTTGCCATTTTCATATCGAGCAAGAAGGGGATTTGTATGCGGATGTGAAAAATAAATGGCAAAAGGTACAACTTTGGGTCCCAACTATTTCATATGCCGCACACACACATGTTCGCTGCTTCTCCTTTTGGGAGTGTAATATAGCAAAAATCATGTTCGTAAATAAAAATGGTAGCTGCCAGGCGAATTTGAACTGCTTGGGTAGGCTCCCCTTATACTATTCGCTGACTTTTAAGCTGCACCTGCGACCCAATTCAATTGTATAGTTCTAGAGTCGGCAGATGGAGTTTTATGCAAATTGCCATTATTATAACTTTTATTTGGCACGCATATAATATATATGAAATACGTTAAGATGGGGACTCACCTGATGCAGCTGCCGTCGGGTTAAGTCCTCGCTCCAGGGCCCCTGCAGGGGTCGATGTGTAATCAAACTGGAAGGGCAGAAAGAATATATTATGTTATATTATATAAGCAAATTAATAATGCGAAAATAATAGTCAAGAAATATATAAATTGTATTCTCGGAAACATCAAAGAAACATAATTTTTAGCCACGTGACGCTAAGTTGAAGAGTTGTAGATGATATTAAAATTTTCAAGACGATCTGTAGTTTCTAGGGAAAGGGTTTACTTCATGGCAATAAGCCTCTGCCCATGTGTAAGTTTTTCTATCGCCTACGCTCCATTTACCGGCTTATGCAAGCGGACTCGTATGTAAAACACTTTTCACAGCCGATTACATGGATTACACAACACAAATGGCCGGCCAGGACCCAAGTACTCCAACCCATTTGAAAGTTGCCGAAAAGGATGTTGCGATTTATGCCGGAACACGCTCCTCATTATTATTTCACGCTTATCATTTTATTTCAATTCATTTCGGCCCAACGCCCACCGAACACCGACCACCGAACCCCAACCCATTAACCCCGCCTGGCATCCCAGAGTGCGCTTTCGTGTTTGCGGAAAAGAGGAATACAATAAATATGTAGTTGCTTCCCGGGGATTGGACTACCACTTGCCACGCACGCAGGACCCAGTTCCATCGAGGGATATTTATAGGGAGATGCTCGAGATGCATTCATATTCCACGGGGTCCAGTTGCGGGTCTTTCGTGCGCTCCATTGCCCTTCGCTCATTCGATTATGCCAACATATACATGGTATATGCTTTTATGCTCATATAGGTCGTGCGCCCTTTGCCACGCCCCCTCCCACCGTTCGCCATTTTACGCCCATCGGGGACTGTCGAGTCGAGTGTCGATGGTATTTGTTTGTTTTTGCCATCAGCCATCTGCCCCCGTTCTCATCAATTTGCTTCTTTTTTTTGCTTTACTCATGCCATTCTGTGTGCTTTTTGGGTAAAACTTTTTAGTTTCCTTGTTTGATAGACAAACAGACGGCAATCGACCGACCTCGAATTCCCCAATGGAATATGCTCGTGTGCATAAATTCTGGCGAAATACATGGCTCCCTTTTCTGCGGGCGAAACCGCTTTCATTTTCATAATGAGCCGCCGGAGACGTAGCCATTTTTCCGGAGAGTGGCTGCCACCAGGTCCTCAAAGTAATTGGCCGCGCAACTTGTAAATGACAAACATGTCCAGGCCAGAGTAATGGACTTTTCCCTTTAGTTTTTCCCCCCGGCGAGTATCTGTCAGTATCGAAATTCCATAAAAGAGAAACTTTGGCTCATTAATATTTTTTGTTTTTCGAAGATTGGCTGCGCGCGGCAAATGGAGAAAAAGAAAAATGCTCCAGAGTATATGTATTTCCCCGCCCTCCTTGTGTTGATTTGTTGAATTCACTCCAGTTTCGATTTATTTATGTAGCCTCGTTGTTATCGTAACAAGGGTCACGACGGAACAAAATCTCCGGAGAAAGTCGAAAACTTTAAAAGGGAGGTGTCATCTGAACTGCCAGGGAATGATTTTGAACATGGAAAACAACAGTTTCAATCAGGTCATGTACCTAATAAATTTATATGTATGTATAAATTCCTTGAAACAGCCACTTAAACTATCAAAATTTTAGCTCAATATACAATGTAAATTAAAACAGATTCTATAAATAATGTGTACTTCACAAAAGTTTCACTAATATTAAGTTTATTCCCAATTTAAATAGTTTATATCTATATACCGAATTATTATTATTCGTTGGTCTTTTTCCAAAAATGTATATTAAACTTTAAATATTTTCTAACCATTTCCGAAATCTGTAAAATCCATAACCCTGCTGCCTAATATCCTGCCGCCTGCTGCGGAAATGGAACGTCGGAGGCGATCTCCGGCTGCGCCCAGTGGTCGAAGTCGCGGAAGGGAATGGGAAGGGGTTTTACGACTACCGGACTCAAAGGTACCTCCTGGGACCTGAGAGTGCTACGCTCTGAATGCAATTACCGAAAAAAAAACAGAGACACTTTTTTGGTTAAAATGTGAAGCGTCCCTAATATTCTGGGAAAAGTGAAAGTGCTGCAGCCCCTGTTTATGGCAGCCATATAAATTGCAATTTTCAGCGTTCTCTATTTTTTGCTGTTGTTGTTACAACGCACTATATCGAACGGGTTGGGATGGGCATATGGGTCTGTGATCCGTATCTGCGGATATGTATGTATGTATACTGGATGCCACATGCCGACAGGCAGCACAAATATTTGCCATCGTAAAGCAATCTGCCTCAGCTGCCCGGAGTCTCTAAACAGGCTGTCTGTTATGACAATTGATTCCGCGCCGTCTTGCAATGCGATGCGATGCATTATAACAGTTCCCCAGTTGACCATCTCGGGAGTGGATGGGAGTGTCCAGAGTCGTAAAAATTATGGAAACCGAATGCGAATCCCGGGCACTTGATGGCGGCGCATGGCGGCCATTCGAATGGATCAACGAACCCGAAAATAACAGATGCAGATATGCAGCGATAAGGTCAAACAATTATCAATTGCGATTGCTTCATTCGAATCGAAATGGAGCCTCCGTTTTGGGACTGTCTCTCCCGCCTCCAACTCGTCAAACTGGTTACCTGATGCAACTTGGCCTGCCGCTGGGCATAAATTGCAATTTACGGTAAGCGGCTCGGCTTTGGCTAAATAATTCCCTATCGCCGGAGGGAAGGAACGGGTTTCGGCAGTAAGTTAATATATTTTATTCGCCTTATTACTGGAAAAACGAGTGACTTTCTTGCACGCAGCACTCACATATTCGCGAGAGCATTAGTTTCATAATTAATTAACGTGTAGATGGTTTAAAAACTCGTTAAACTAATTTTCTTGAGTGAAGTGAGTTCTACAGTAGCCGCTTATACAGGCAGCCATTTTTAGTTGCAATTATTATTTTCTATTTATGGCTGACATATTAATTAAGACGATCTACGAATTAAATCTAAAATGTGATCTTATCTTTATCACTCAGATTTACACAGAGAGAAAGGCTTATCAAAACAAAATAATGCAGATATATGTATATTATATAATTATATCTTGCAATATAAATTACTATTTAAAAATATTGGAGTTAACTTTAAAATATTTGTAAAGTTTTCTTTTGATTTCTTTGATAAAACGAAAACGGATTCGTTTCGCAACATATTGGATACTTCTATCCAACAAATAAATAACAAATATTCCTACTCCTTACACTGTCATTTCACCAAACATCCTGGTTTAGTGGATTGCTAATTCAGTCTTTATCAAGCATCGCGTGTGGCCTGAACCCAAAACTAGTTTCATTTCCCCCGTTCGACCTGCAGCACGTTCACATTCCAACCACCCATTTGCCCACTGTAAAGTGCCCACTGTGCGCATGTGCGGGATTTCGCGTTGCCACGACCCATGGGAAATTGCTCGCTTTTCCACCGCCAAAGAAAATTCTCGTACATGACGACACATTGAAAGTTCTCCATAGAATCCACACCATATGGCAATGGCAGCGATGCGCACATGTGGCCTTTGAATATTTGAACTTATCTGTGTCTGCCAGCGAGTATCTGTATCTGAGTGTGTGTTTCTCTGGCTGTCTGAAAGGAGTTGAATGCAACGCGGTGGCCACATCACACCATGGCGACCCAGTCATCGACTTCATCATCTTAGGGGTTATGGCAAGGAAACTTTTTAGCGGAGTCGGTGTATTGGGGAGGGCGAAATGCAGCTCGTGGATTCCCCAGTTGCTGGATCACTTGCTTTTATACTTCCGATAAGCAGCAGCTCAGAAAAATGTGAACTTTCACCAGGCGACGTCTGTCAGCCAATCAGTCCGTCATAATTTTCCCTCCACTGAGCTTTTCCTCGCTGCTTAGCTAGATTAAACTAATGCAAATACTTTCGAAACTAAATAAAGTCAGTGCGAGGGAAAATATTTTGCTCGCTGCCAAAGATTATATTTCTCTTATCGTTTCAATTACTGGGTGCATTAGGATGAGTGCTACTATTACTAATCACTAATTTAATATTCGGAACTCAGAGATTTTAGTCTTATCAATACAAAAAATTCGATTATGTCGCCTTAATTTTATGTTGAGGTCACCCATTTTAATATATGTTCTTACTTACAAGCTATAATTTGTTCAAATAATACGACGTCATTAAAGTCTATTTAGTCATCTTTATCATAGACAGCATTATTTGCTATGGTTTTATTTTTTGAAAAAGACTGATAAGATGCTTTAAGCGCAACTAGTGTAGAAGTTTTGACTTGCATATAAAGACAAGTAAATTAATTTAATGTTCAACTAAATATGGAACACTTAAAATCGTTTAAACTGGTTGGCTCGTACTAAGAGTTATTAGATAATGGCCGCACGAATTTTCATTAAGTAGCAACATGCTATAACATTTTTTTAGTTTTGTAATTGCTAAAGTCACTCTGAAAAATTGTAAAGTAAGTTAAATAGACCGAAGAGGTTCTTAACCGTAAACTCAACCGATTTACGCTGGGCAGATCAGCATTAGTTGCAGCATTAGTTTAATGGCCGATAAATGGAATCGGTGAGCTTGGGCGCTCGGCAAATGGCCAAGAACACGTAAAGGAAATCTGAAGTCCGCCCCCCTTCGCTTTCCTTAGTTTATCGGCGCGTGCTTTGCTTACAGCACATTTGAAAAGTCCCCAGTTGATGTGGGGCCTTGGAGACCAATTTATATATATCTAAGAAGGAGGTTGGCTCCGAACTTAGTACGAAACACGAACTATGTGGGCGTTCCGGCCGGTTGAGTTGGCCAAGAGAGGAGGTATGCGACTCAGGCCCATCCCAAGGAATTTGCAGCTCCTTTCTCCACTTCCGACTAACGTGATTTTCAATGTCGTTTCCCTTTTGTTGTCGCTGAACGGAAAATTATGATGCGAAACGAAAATGCGATGGGAGCGAGTACGAATACGAGTTGAGAATGGAACCGAAGGTGTATCTGAGGGGGTAAGGAGGGGGCTGCCAAGAAATGGTAAAAGGAAAATAAAAAAACAAAATGAAATCGCAATGGTCGAACAATGATGATGATATCTACACGGTAAGAAAATCCTTTTAAAATAAAATCACTATGATCCATGAATCTAACCGCTTCCAAACTTACTTATTTTACGAACTAAAACAAAATGTTATCATTTTAATTTATGTATATTGGAGATTCTTCTGCGATATGGCCGTTACTATAAAGTGATATTTATTTTCAACTTTTTTATTTTTCAAAGTGTAATTTCCCTTGCTTCGAAGGAGAGGCATTGAAAGTGGAAGAACTCAAGGAAATCAAAGATGATAAAATAGAGGGGCAAACAACAAAGAGCTGCAGGCAGAATGCCAGAACCAGAAACGAAAACTAAAGCTGAAACGCACAGATACAGATACACACGCACACTGAAAGCGGCAAGTATTTGAAGTCTCCTAGCCTCGACTTTTTTGTTTTTTCCTCGTCGTTTAAATATTTCATTTTGTCAAAAAAGAATGGAGCAAGGAATGCACCGAAAAAACCAAGAGACGGGAAGAAATGGGGAAACGAGAGCAGCTGCCAAAGCTTTTAGGTAAATTAAATAATTTTTTCTCCTCTGCTGTCATTTTAGACGCAATCGGAATGGAAAACTGCTGGGGCAGCACGAATAGTTTAGTTTATTTTAGCCAGAGCTCAAGAACGACAGCAGGAGCAATCCATCAAAAAACTACAGAAGCATTTTTGCTTAATTTATGACTTAATAAACCCAGTATCTTTCGCCGCGGGATGTCCATGTTAATCAGATATTCTCGGCGCAGCAGCTCCAAGACAGGTCGATTGAAATATGGCCGCAGCGGAAATGCTAAATGGCATTGGGCCTGGGTCTGGTATGGAAATGCATCCACATACTCATTCCCTTTCCTTATCCCCACCGCCGATTACCAATTACCAATTACCATTCCCGGCATCGCATGCTCACCGGATAATGTCAATCAGCGAACATTCTTCATTTTTGTTTACTCACTCACCTTGGGGCGTACTCCATGCTTGTGGTCTCTTGTTTGTTTTCAAATTTCCTGCCTGCTGGCCATTTTATTTATTCAAGGAGCGAGACTATTTTATACCCGATCGCAGACTACTTCAGGGAGTTAAAAGCCGGTACCGCGCACTTCGAGTGGAGATTGGCTTTCAAATAAACACTATTTCAGCTCGCTGGAGCTTGGCAGCTGCATCTTGGCCCGGCCAACGGGCAATCGATTGGCCAGGCCGCGTTTGATTCGGCCCGAACAATCAGGGGCCATTAATCATAATTGGCAAGCAATTTGCCCGGGCCATTGAAATCGCCTCCATAACCGCTAGGCACAAATGCATTGGCCACAGAGTGCTCTTAATTGAGATAAGAAATTTATTCCGGCCTTGTTCTGACTGCAATACGAAATTAATTGGTTCCGATTGGAATTGAGCGCAGTCAGAAATTTTATAATTGTTAATTTAAAAATAAAATTTTGTGATAATCGCTACTCTACG
Organism: Drosophila sechellia; assembly: GCF_004382195.2. Lineage (NCBI taxonomy): Eukaryota > Metazoa > Arthropoda > Insecta > Diptera > Drosophilidae > Drosophila > Drosophila sechellia. The sequence continues at coordinate 11,741,606 of NC_045952.1, read as the reverse complement.
TAAATAAGGCGATTTGTTGAATCGAATAGTCTAATAAGACATTATGACCTGTTAAAATAAATAATATTACTTTTAAGCATGCAGAACATATAACACATTTTCTGATACATAGTCAACTGATTAAGTACACCTTTAATAATAACTTATGAAATCCACATTATTTTAATGCAGTATCTCACTCCCATCCCCTTTAGGCCATAAATCCTCGTCGATGTCTCCATTTTCGTGTACATCCATCGGGCGGCCATTACAACCACAATTGACACAGTGATTTACGGCAATAAAAATTATTCACCTGCACAACCAGCCAACACACACATGCGAATCGGAGGACAACACACCTGGGGAGGAGGCGAAGTGGAGGAGTTGGGACCGCAGGCGACGCTTTGTCATAAAAAATAAAACGAAATTGTCGTCATTTTTATGACTCCCTACCGTGGGCCGGTTAAGATTGAGATTCCAGCTTTTCGGGCAGTGGGAAGTCGTATTTTAGGCAGCTCCTTAAAAAGTCACTTGAACGGAAAACGCAATGTAAGCCCATACCCATACCCATTGGTGACTAAGGAAATACAGAAGCCGGTAAACGTAAAGCTTCTGGGGCTTTGTGGACTTTTCTTTTAATGAGCTGTCAGAATTATCATAAAGCAATTAAACGCATTTCACACTCATAACCGTAGGCAAGTATTCAATCCACACGCACTGACACGCCCCCAAAAACAATTCGACCGCCCCTCCGGCGAGCCGTGTCTTTGCCACTGACACTAATTGGTTGCTTTATGGCCCAGTTAAATCGTAAAACTCAAATTTTATGCTTTGTCACTAAAACGATTATGACGTCCGTTGCTCGTCCTCGTCGTCGTCCTCCCAAGATCCCTCGATTCTGCCGTCAATCCGGGAATCCCGTCAAGTGGCTTCATCTCCGGCGTTCGTTGCCATAATGCCCCTTGATTTATGTCTCTGCCCGAGTTATTTGAGCCAATTTACAGATTGATTTCGGTCTTAAGATTTTACTGTCCCCTGTTTATTCATCGCCTTTTGCACCTACTTAATTTGCCTCTGCTTCTGGACCTATGCTTTATTGCTGTTACCAAGTTGTGGAATCACTGGATACCAAATCTTTCGTATTTTTTCCCCGGGCTAAAACGAAATCAGTTTGGCTTTTAGGGTATGGACCGATTTGAACTCATCAAAATTAAGGAGCGTATTAAAATTTCAGATAAACAAATGCTGAAATGTATTTATTAATTATTAATTTAACTTATTTTTATGTTTTTGCAAATAAATAAATAAAAGTAATGTGACTTTAAGCACAGCTTAACTACAGTTTGTGTTGAATAAAGTTTTTATCTCTGCAGCAAATTAATAAATTTATCGTGATTTGATGATTTAGGTAACACAAAAAATAATTTCTCCAACTCTTGAAGGTCGTGCATAAATTTGACCCCACCACTCGGTGTTCGCTCTATTCAAATGTGCGAAGTAAACAAAAAAATATAAGAAACGAAAATAAATGTTTGTGTTCGGCTTCAATGTGTAGGAGCATTGTTTCAACAACAAACAATGCGATATATTTAAACAATTCCACATGCTGGTGTGACTATATGGTTGTATTTTCCGATCGGATTGATTTGTTTATGTGGGTGAAGGCGCGAAACTGTGACGAATGGAACGGCAATCGGGAATGGAAATGATAATTAACCGCTTCTTATCTCAAATTGCTGCCCTCGATTAAATGCTCCTTTCACTCGCCCTGATCATTATAATTTCCACTATAATTCAATGAGATCGAAATGTATTCTGATTAAGGTGATCTTGAATGAAATCCAACTGCAGTGGAGACACAAACCCCAAGGACGCACTTCCAATTGGGATGGAAACCCATTGGCGCAGACTTTGTTCAACATTGTTGTTGAGGCGTGCGGTTGCCTCAATCATTCTTATCAGCAAAAAGCAGAGCTGTGCCATTGCTTGATATTTTGCCACCCACAATGCATTCAACTTTGTTGTCAAGTGAGCGAAAAACTTATTATATTTCGCCCGCACAATCCCCTCAAAAAATGAATGCAAGCCCAAAAAAAAGCGAGAAAAAGAACAGGACGAGTGACAAAAGCTGGCAAAGCAGCAAAAATCGTAAAAAAGAAAATTGCATTTCCCCAAAGCAGCGAAACTTGCGCAGGACTTTTGAGATTCTATTAAATTCTAACAAGATTTCAAGCTGTGTGGCGGGGGAAAGAGGAAGAGAGCGGAAAGTGCAGCGTCCAATAAGCAAATGGCAGCTGTCACGGGGAGAACAGAGAGTTAGGAAAGGGGAAAAAACATTGGGGCATATCAACGCGCCAAAAAGAAAACAAAAAGAGCGAGGTAGAATGTCTCAAAGAGCGACACGTGAACAGGTGCAGTAGTAAAAATAAGCAAAGAGAGTTGGAAAGAGTATTGGCTAAGAGCGCCCGCTCACCAATACATAGACAACTTAAGAGAGGCGTGATAAGAGAACAGCACGCACACCACCGCAAAATCTAATTGGAAGAGAGCGACTGCTTGAGTGTATTGGTAAGCAAGAGAGCGGCTAGGTTTTGTATGTTTTGGAATTCAGTTGCCGTTCAAAAATATTTTTCGGAAAATATACAAAATTATTGACAAGTTGATGCAATACTCAATACAATGCTATGCCTAAGAATTCGTAGCTTTTATAATTGTTTTAAATTTTAAAATTAACATTTCATTTTTTAAATATTTCTCCAATTAAGCCAACTGGTTTCCAACTCTAGCGGCGACATTCACCTTTTGGTTTGCGTGCCGACTATGTCCGAGGAGTGCTGCGCATCCTTTTTAGCCTTAGTATACCCATCTCACTCTTAGCCACCCCTAAATACCGTTACTTACCCTGGGCAACTTCCTTCGTCCGACGGCCTTTGTTTCTGCATTTCTTTTTTGTCTGGGCGACGACGCAGTCGCAGAAACTCCCTAGAAATTCTTTCGCCCCCTCGCTCGCTCACAATCCTGTTTTTTGGGCCTCTGGTTTTTCGGGGCCCCGAGTTTCGGTCGCTCACGTCGCAAGAACTTCACAACAGACGACGTCGCAGGTGAGTGGCAGCAGAGCAGCATGGAGCGAGCATGGCCGCTGTGGAATACCGCACTGCCGTAGGCACGAGCGAGAACGAGAGAGGCGAAGAGCACGCTCTCTTTCACATCCATGATGGCTGCCGCTGTCTCACCTCTTCTTCTTTATTTTCAGCTCGGCCATCATGGGGCTCCATTAAATCCACTGCCTCTTCGCCGGGAATCCGAATTGCCGACATTTTCGATTCAGCCGACGGCATTTTGTTGGGCATATTCGGGGCTGAAAAGAAATGATAATTTTGGTTTTATTTAATTTTAGAAAGAAATTGTATCTATAACTTACAAACGAAACTGGTGTTCTTGGGAAAAATAATATAATAAAAATAAAATAAAAATAATATATAAATAATAGGACTGAAATGAAGACTTTTATCTTGTGCATAAATAGATACGTTTGTAAAATCTTAATGAACAAAATATTTTAACATAAGCTCAATTATAAGACTGTGTTTTTTAGATTGCGTAAAAAAGTAAAATTACATAAAATGTATTACTGTAATCCGAATGAGTACATTTAATACATCTTTATTCTTTTCCACTTTCAACTTTTAACTTGAGTGGAATCCAATTTAAAATAAATCAGCATTTAGTTTTAATGGCAGACCGAAACACATTAGCAAAACTATTTCTTCGGGATGGCAATAAACAGAGAGACAGAGGACCCTTGCCGGAATCAAAAGTGTCCAATGAGATTTCCATCGCTGTCAAACAAAGGCAGCGACGCCTCGTTGACATTTGCCAATAAAAATAAATAAAATACCATTTGCTCAGGAATCCGACATCGTCCCCACATTTCCCTGGTCCAAGTTTCCTAGACTTTTGGCCACGCTCACCGGCGGCAACTAAAAATAAATGCCGCCTTTTAGTCGAGGCGATCAGGGAACACTTTTGGGGGCGTGAGGCGGCTCCCAAGGGGAAGTAGTAGGTGTGGGTGTGGAGTGTGTGTGCGTTGCGCATTTTAATACAATTTAATGCCCCATCATGCGCCACCTCGACCTCCACCACGGGTAAATTCCCTGGTACACCCGTCAACAATCGAACGCGATAGCATCAAGCTTGGACCTGGAGCTGGAATTGGGATCGAGATTGCCTGGATTCCTGGGCCTGCACAGTTTCAGCCACACTAGCAAAGCCTTATTTTTATTGGAAATCGTTTATCCCAATAGAAAAGTCCCAGAAGAGACGTGCCTTTGGTTGGGAAACAGGCCACGGAGAAGTGAGATACAGTGGATTTATACTCACAGTTTCACCAATTAAATAATTTTTCTATTTAACAATCTGGCGTAAATCAAAAATTATTATTGGAAAATGGTAAAATACACGTTAGAACTAATGAATGAGACTATTAAAATATATTAATACCATAAATAAACAGAACTACCATACCCTTGAGATATAATAGGAATTACACCGGTATTAGATGAAATTATACTATACTACCCACCCGCTGCTAAATCAAATTTTTATGTATTAACAATGACCTAAGAAATGCCGTCACAAGTGGACTTTTGTATTATTAATGCTTTCTTTAGAAGTTTCTATAAGGAAATAACAGCTTCGGCTTTAGAAACACTGCGAAATGGTTTTAAGCTAATTAAGTTTCCCCCAATCCGTGCCACTGTGTAGAGTAGAGGGTATTTAACGCCCCCAACTCGCTTTTGTTTTTGGCCTGTCATTTGAGTGACAAACGGCAGAATTTGTTTTCCGTTTCGTTGGCATTTCAGATGCCGGGCATTATTCCGGACCCATCCTCCCTCGCATTGACATGCGTCCCCATCTATGGAAGCCCCATCCCAACGATTTCGATTCCCCGTACCCATCTTCTCATCATTATGCGCTTCAGAGCTTTTCGGGATTTTCTACTTCATTGCTATTATCGGAACCCAGTGAATGGCAGTGTTTTGGATGGGGTTATGCCGGTCTCATCTGAAATCACACTAATTTGGCTCGGGACTAGCACCGCCCACCGCCCACCGAGGCGTGTGTAGTTGTCGTTGGCCCGATTTTATGATGATGAGTTTAGAGTTCGGGCACGTTGTGCATTAATCGCATCACTTTATGTGGAGCTAGAGCTGTCCGGACACTTGGCAACCCGGTTTCCAGCTGGGCAAAGAGTTCGATCCACGTCGGATTCCCAGGGATTCCATAATGTCCTCACATAACGGCGATAGGCCGTAAAAAAAGAGGTCAAGCCAACACGACCCTGGAACAGATTTCAGACGAAAACGAGAGCAGTTCGATCAAATTTATTGCTGCCGACTGACCTTCGCAAACCGGCAGTCGGGATTTAAGATTCAAATTTCATATTTCACGGCCTTAACTGGAGCGACAGGATTCCCTCGCTCGCTTGCTCGCTCAGGGCCAATAAAAGTATTAATGACCATAACAAACGTCTTTGTGCCGCAGTTGCAGTGGTTGCCCCTCGAGGTCGTTTATCCCGCTGCGTATTTGGTGCGCGCAACTCGTTCGGGATAACATAACAGCCTGAAACTATCCGCACTCCTTCGCTCCTACACATTATCGATGCTAGTTCCTAAGGCCCTTCTCATACCCTTTGGTGCACAAAAAAAAAAAACGTTTCTCATCTGCTATATCTTATTTTGCATTTAAAGAAGTTTTACTCTTTACATGGATGTCCCCTTCTCAAGAACTATGATCTATATACTCTGTTCTGTATGTACGCTTATGTAATTTATTGTAGTTAAAAATAAAACATTTTTATCCAACGTATTTAAGCTGGGTTCTGTTCCTAAATTTCTGTATGCAGTTTTTTCTCCGTGTGTGCTCAGTTTTCCTGTAACGTATCGAATATGTTTCTCGATTCAGTCGCTGGGGCTCATAACGGGCCTTGAGTTATGCGAGGCTGGGCCCGAGATAAACCCGTTCTTTCTCCCTCGCTCCCGACTTGAACTCATTTAATCCATGAAATGGGAATGCTTTAAGTCGCTGCTCGCTGGTTAGAAATTCTATTTTATGCTTGGGTTCCCATCGCCATCTCCAGCTCCATCTCCAGCTCCATCTCCAGCTACATCGGCATGGCCGTTGCTATCGTCTGCCAGCGATTCAGCCAGCCAAATGGCGATGGCATCTTGCCATGCAATTTGAGCAGGGAGCGTGGATGTGGCCATGGATGTGGATGTGCCCGCCGGTGGGTGTGGCTATGGAGCCCCTTGGATCCTTCTTGCTCGCCTGAATCGCGCTGGGTTTCTAAGTTTTTTCGCAAACGATTTTATGCATGCGCTACACCGCGCGAAATTACCATTGAGATCATAAAATTCCTAGCAAACATATTATGAAACATTTCTAAAGCGATTCCTTAGATAAAAAGAACTTTCTCTCTCTCTCTCGTTCTTAAGAAATCATTGAACTAAGAACAAATGAAAAGGTCATTTAAAGGATCCTTCTTCCCTACTGTTTGCCAAGTTAATTCCAGTGTATTTGTAATTTAAGCCAGAGAGCCAAATGTGAAAAACTGAAAAAGGGCAAAAAATGTGATGTAAAGGAGAAACCAAGAAAAGAAAGGCAAAAAAATAAAAGCTGCTTCTCGACGACGACATAAAACTTGCAAAATAAGTTTCGCATGTTTCAGCCAACTCAGGTAAGGCAAAAAGGGGCCAAAAGCAAAAGGGCGGTCGTGGATTTGCCAAAGGCCACATAATGAAGGGGCGGCAAAGGGCTTTCGGTGCCTTGAATATGCAGCAAATATTCTTCAAACGGCTCTGACGTCGGCTCCGTTTTATATGCGCAGTGCTCAGAGGGCGGAATGGGGTCCACCCTCCTTAACAGCTCACTCCCTGGCTTTCACCTTTTTTTTCCCCCCATCCCAGGCACACATCCAGGTAAATGAAAAGATGGTCGCCGGTGAGCCAAAGGGGGCGAAACACGAAATGTACTCCAATTTAATCAAGAATTCTATTCTGTAAATTACTTGCACAAAAACTGGAGGCGACGGAAGGTCGAGTGGGGCGAAATGTGGGGTGGAAAACAGACCAACCGTCTTCTGCGAATTTCCATTTCATGTTACAGGAGCGTAAGAAGAAATGGAATTACCTGTAGTTGGATCCGTCAAGCTTAAGTGAGAAGGGGAGGCATTCCTACAGAAAAAAATGAAGTACATTACTCGAATGGATCTTAGTCATTCTGAGCTTAGAATTTACATTTTGTAATTTCCAAACCCCAGCTATTGTTAGAATCTTGTTCATTTACCTTTAAATAGAAAATAAACAACTTTGATTTTCTTTACAAATACAAAAATTCAAACAACGTTTTCTCTAAACTAAACTGACCATAATAAATACTAAACTAATGTTCATAATCAGCTTGATAACACAAGCGTCAAAGATCGAAATTTGGGATAGAGTTTGGGGCAAACTAAGCGCTTTAAAATCAATTCCACAGCCCGCTTTTCGTTGCCCTCAAAAAACACTTTCCCCCAAAACAGAACTGCCCATCCAAACCTGTAAAACTATGCCTGCTCCCCGATTCTCGAGATGCATAAATTGATATTCGAATACTTATGCATTCAGTCCTCCGCCTCTTAACGACTCAAGCACAAGGCGGGCCCATACAAATAACGCAGGCACAAGATGAAGTCACAAGGGAAAACGCGGCCAGAAAAAGATGGATGGGTATGGGGTATGGCCGGCGTTGTTATTGAAATAAATTATTATAAATAAATACGCCAGTCGAATTTATGAAGTCGTAGTTGTCGGCTATGACGTTATGGTGTTTTCTTTCCACGAGCTCTGTCCGTTGCGCTGTCCGTTCCGTTTGTCCGTTGAGGGGAATCCAGTGCCATTATTTTTGTTTATGCCCGCCGGTGGAGAGGCTCGGCCCAAAATCAACGTGGAGCGCCGTTAAAGCAAACAGCTTATTGCGCCAAAGCCAAAGGGAGTTGATGTTGGACGATGATGAATAACGGTCAGTTCGAGTACGAAATACATATACATACATAGAAGTCTGGGGCGCCAATGGCTGACATTGATAACTGAAGAGGTTGGATGGAGCGGGCCGACTTTTGAATTTGTTTATCTTTCGTTTGTCAACATCATGTCGGTTTCATTCCGTAGCCAGCTTGTTTATTTGTTTGCCTTCGATGTCTGTAAACATTGCGCTGCCAATTGAATTCGTTTCAATTTATTGACTGCACAAGAAATGAAAGGAAACTTTGTTTGCGCCAGGGGCGTGGAACCGAACTTTATGGCAGGGCTAAATAAAAAAGGGCGGTGGAGCAGGAGGTGACAGTTCTATTAGAAAGCGGCATAGGCCGAATGCCTAAACACATTCTATTGGAACGAGGATGGCCAGCTACTGCTGTTGCCTTGGCCAAGAGCCTTTGGATTTCATGGTGACAGGACGGGGGATATTAATTGCGAGACAGGGGAGACAGAGCTGGGCAATCATTCGGTCCCCCACTTTTTATGGCACAGAGATTCAAATAGTTTTGAACTTTTCGCATCTTTCAGGATTCTTGATGCTGAGCCAAAACTAGAAACTCCCATAAGAAAGTTTACGATGCGAACAGAGCGCATATGTAAATACACAGTGGCGAATCGGAGAATATGCTCCAAGGGGACCCGGGGCTCAATTAAAGGCCTCTTAATTGCCAAGACCATTGGGGAAACTCGGCGAGTTTCCAGCAAATTTACTTGGAATTTAATCAGCACTGGCAATGGGGAGAGTACGACATCTTGACAAGTGCTTTTTGTTTGAGGAATGGGGCATCCGAATGCCCTCGCTTTATTTGAACCACAGAGTTGGTGACCAGGAGGTTTGTGATTTTAATATGACCTGGCCCCTCGATATTGAGTTTTTCGCAGTGCAACATTGCAAAGGGCTCGCTTTCGTTGGCAACATTTCGCCACGCTTCCTTGGCAGCTGGAATTGCTTTGCCCAATAATTCGCGGCGAAATTCGCTTGGCTCCAACAGTGCTGTCAGCGATCTGTGGCTTTTACGAGGTCCTCTTCCTGCCCCGATTTCCCCCGATTTAGCCAACATATCCCTGCGCCAGTCCTTGTTCGCGTTTTAAGCGTCGTGGCAACAAAACTGGAAATGCAACCAGCGCGAAATTGCTGCAGCAGCAGCCCCAGCAGCAGCAGCAGCAGCGAGAAGCCAGCTCGGGAGTGGCTAGAACGTCGGCTTGGAACGGAACGGAGGACAAGGATGAGTTGCAGCGGAAACTCGACCAGAGGCGCCAGTTGGCTAAGCGCATATAAAAAAGTTTAGCTGGTTTAAGGAGGGGCTCCAATGAAATCATTTACAGCTGCTGCCAAAGGAGCTGCCGAACCCAGTGATGAGTTTAAGCTTGACACTGGACAGCAAAGTTGGGAAAATACAATTTTTCATCAAGCTCAATCCGACTGCTGGACTTTCTTGGCCAATAAAACTCCGAACTGACTTAAACGGATTATCCAGAATTATAATTTATCTGTAAACCCACACTTGTTAACTAGTGCCAAGCCCACTGGCAAATCAATAGCAAAAATAAAACCAAGATAGTGCGCAAGCCGGAGATCTGCGGGTTGAAGGAGAGTTAGATGTCGTTGACAAAACATATATGTGTGTGCATTGGGCATGGGCGGTGGCGGGTGGGCGTGGCATTTGTCGTGACTCGGTGACTTATTACTTTTCATGCTGCTCTCGTTTCTTTTGCGCCGGAGCTTGTTGGATGCTGTCAAATGAAGTCGTAAAAAGATTGGGCAAAAAACTTTTTTGTGGGCCACTCGCACAAATACATGCATATAAAAATGGCAAAGTTGGGATTAGTTTCATCAAGGATAAGCCAAATGGTTGGACATGCCGGCCAGCCGGGCAACCGAGCAGCATATAAACGAGCCAAGGAATAAGGACTCGGGCAACCGTATCCGTGTCCATTTCGTGTCCCGTGTCCTTCTGAGCATTTTGCTATTTGCGCGGAAAACTTTTTATGCAGTTGGCGTCGGTTGATGCTGGTAGTATTCTGGGCAGCATTACGTAAATGATTCGCCCCCAAAAACCAGAGGATATGTGTGCTTGTGCCACCTTTATGGACGCACCATCCCGTCCCGGGAAAATGTCATCTAAGCACGTTTGCAGGATCTGCATAATTTATGTTTGCATGTAGGTACGGCTGCTGGGGCGGATTACCCTAGAAAATTAGGTTTCCCATTTGATGGAGGACGCGGAGAGTGTCGCTCGTATAAAAATCCGACACGACCTGGCCGCCATCTTCATAACTCCGGGAGTGGTGGAGCGACACGTGGAGGTGGTTGGGTAGCTGTGTAGCTGGGTGGTGCATGCCCAAATGAATTTATATACAAGTATATTTGTGTTCCCGTTTTATGACTAATATCTCGGAATATCTCTGGGCAAGGAAGCAGAGACACTATCCGCCAGCTATATCCCCAACTCCACGGCGTGCACACACGGTGGCATATTTTGCAGTGCTGTGAAAAATAAAACAGCAAAATAAACCCGGCCAGGCAACGCGAATAAAAACAAACAACAACAAGAAAGAAGGGAAAAACAGCGAGAAAACAAGTATTAAAATTTGTTTTTCCAACATTTGTCAACGATGGTGCGATGGCGATGCCGATGACACGGGCTGACGCAAACCCAGCCTGCCACTGGGCGTCCGAAAGTTCCATCTCCGCCCCAACGCCCCTTTTCATCACGCTGCTGATTCGCCTTTCGCTATCTCCTGATCCCTGGGCTCCTCCGCCCCCAAACAATCTCTATATCCATATCCCCGCGGTGTGTCATTGTCGTTGTTTGCATGTGACGAACTCTCCAAGTGCTCGTTGCCACCTCCGCCCCTTCCGCACCCGTTCTCCACAACCCAGGAGCCCACGGGTCGCATCCGAGACGCACAGTGGGATAAATCAGTTGCTGCTCCTGATAATTATGTTTATTGGAAATCATATATCTAAATGGTATAAACAATCACACTATTGTATGACCCTAGACGACACTTCGACTACTTTTGAGTGCTTACATATTTTTAATAAAGTATTAAATATTCTACCGAATCCTTTACTTTGATCCACTGTCTTTTCCCCGCCGGCGGTTTTGGGACCGCCGCACAAGTTGCAGCTCTGTAGACACCGCGTGTACGGGGTTCTGCCTCGCTCCGGTTGGTCTGCCACTTGCCACTTGGCACTGGGAACTGGGAACTTGGGCATTGGGACCTGGACTCGGACGAGAGCTGGGACGGGTCGGAGCTCGTTGCTTATGCATGTCGCATGAGCAATAACAATATTTCCTCCGCTGTCGCAGTCGCTGCTTATTCGTTTCGATTTGCTTATTCGCATTTGGGTTTTAAGCTTATTTTTTTTTCTTTTTTTTTTTGGTTCGGTGTGGATGTTTTTTACGTTTCTCATTCGCTTATTTGCAGGAATCATGATATGCACGGACACGGGGGAGTGAGAGTGGGAATGGGAACACATGTATTTGGCTTTACAGCGGGGGAAAATGAGAAAACAAAATTTAAAATTTATGTACATATATGTGTATTCCCATTCCTTATTCGCATCCGGACATGTGTGGGCCGGCAGTATCTGTATCTGTATCTGCGACTGTGACTGAATATGTATCTTGAATCTCTGGGTCCGTGCATTCCGTGCATATAGCCCTTCCCAGTCCCCCAAAATCATATCCCCCATTCCCCTTCTAGACGCTGGCATATCATAACTTTCAGTCCCATTCTGTTCTGTTTGCCATAAATGAAATCCACGCGAATGCGACACGTTTCGCTGATGTTCAATGTTCGTAAATTGAAAACAACAAAAGCAAAATATTGAAATTTTCGCTGTGCCCTGAATATTGAGCTTGGTTTTTTCTGAAAATATTACATGGGATGCGAGCGGCCATCAAAATTCGTTGTAAAATTACCAACTGCGGTGGCTCCCGGAAATGAAAACAACGAGATGACGCTAGTCTACAAACTTGCTGACGTGCTAAAGGGATTTACGTTTGCCAAGAATTAAATGCATTACGGGGTGGGAAACTAAATTCAGAGAAAATGTTGAACAAGTTGAATTGAACATGATTTTGTACCTTTTGATAAACATTTTTAGCGAAATTTAAAAAACTTAGCTATCAATTATACTTCGACTTTTACCTGAGACATAGAAAATGTTTATAACAACTGAATTCACATCTTTCACATTCAGTGTAAGTTTTTCTCCCATGACGAACTTTGTTGTTTCAAAAATCACATTAAATAAATGGAGTTCTCGTTAATATCTAATATCAACACTTAATGTCAGGAATGCCGGCACTCTGATTCTGAGTCAATAATCCCCGCCAGTGGGGTGAGCGTTACATCAGCTGCCCGCATTTCAGAACCCCATCACGCGCTGCCCCCACTGACTCTGGAATGGGCCCACTTCGCCATTATCGCAACCCTTTGATATGTGAGAAGCGATTGGCGCATACCGCTTATAGAAGCGAATGTCCCGCTAATTGAGCGCTTAGCTGATTGCATTCGATTCCCATTAAGAGGCGCAGTCGCAGAGCCGCGAGCTCCGCTCGAATTAAAATTGAATCATTATTGAAATCCGTTTGTCTGCGCTCCGTCCCTTTCCGATCGATCGAACCGAGCCGGGTTCATTAAAATGGATAGCGATGGCCGTTAAGCGGAGGGTTAAAGCCGTCCGTCCGTTCGACTGTCTGTCCGTCCGTCCATTCGCGAGTATGGCCAATGGCGTCCGACTTGGCCCCTGAGTGTACATTTGCATTTGGCAAATTGTAAAAATTTAATTCGCATATCATGCGCGATAATCAGCGACGTGCATTATAAACCCATAAAACCGCAAAGCGCTGCCATAAATGTGCGGTAGGGTGGTGGGGATTGGGATGGGGATGGGGAAGGGGCAGGGGGAAGGCCGCGCCAATTGTCGCATTCGGTTGGCAGCGTCGATAAATATCCGTTTATATGGTAATTGTCACCGTGAGCTCGCTTCTAACTTTCTGCCCGTCCGCCTGCAATTTGCATTTCTGCACAGCTGCGAATGGTGAACTGAATATTATGCAGTCGGTATGGCAATGGCATATTTATTTTATTGCCCCGGTATCGGTATTCTGTAATCCCCGCCCGCCCTTCTTTAAATTTCGCATAAAATCTAGGACCAAAATGGCGGCACGGAGGTATAAAATCAGTGCACAGCCAAAAAACATGTATTATTTTGTATATTCACCATATAATATGTAAGAAAATTAGTAGAAATTAGTTAGTCTACGTTAATAAAGTAAAGTAACGAGCCTCTGATTATTGCTAGTGAATGTTTTCTAAAAGTGGAAAGGTGTGCGAGGTGATGGACGAAGATGGAGGTGGATGTTCGGTTTAATTTTCATGTCCATTAACCAAGCAAAATGGATACGTACGGCAACGAGCGAAAGGATAAGCGAACCGGCCAGGCATGTCCTGAATTTTGATAGACCGAAATTTGGGGCTCGAAGCTGGAGCAAATGCGGGTATAAATTCAAATAAAGTTTAACGAAGCCCATCCGCAGCCGGAGGTGGAGTAGGAGAAGAAGGAGTTCTCGGGACCGGTACTCAAAATTGGAAGCGAGATTGTGTTGGGGCGTGGCGGTAGGCGGCCATGAAAATTATCAAAGCGTGATATTACGGGCAACGGAGCGCAACGCGATGCCAGCTCAAGTGGCTGCCTTCGAGAGGATAAACACGGAGCTGGAAGTGGATCTGGATCTGGATCGATGATGATGGAGAGGACGTGAGGGTGAGCAGCAGCCACTTGTGGTGGCTCCGTCATACATTTGGGTTTCCTTTTCTTTTTCGGGCCCATCACGCACGCAAATAATCAAATGGAACGCATCAAATTGGTGAAAGGGATAAAAAGTACAACAAAATGGTCTTCGATTTTTAAAAATACCCTTTGCCTCCATCCCGTTTCCCCATCAACTTCCGCCCACTTTAGATTTCGTTGACTCAGCCCACGGAATTTTGGCTAAATTGCTGCTCAGGTTATTCCTAAATGCAATCGGGGGTCGGAAGTCTCAATTACCAACAGCGTGCACGGTGGAGCTACCATATTTCTAACATTTTCAAATATCAAATCGTTTCCAAAATTTGTTTTCTTGAAATGTACTGTTACTAGATATAAGGAAATAATAAATGAAAACTTTTTCAACTCATTTAGATTTCAACCGTATTCTACTTGCTTGAATTATATGGAAAGCTGTCCACTTATTTTAAAATGTACCCCACTGTTCCCATTTTCCGCCATTTTTCACGGACCGAATGATTTTCCCTTAAAGTACACGCCCATCTAATAGGCCGAAATGGGCGTAAATCCACGTGAAGAAGGCCCACTAGACGGGTAAGTGGATACGAGTGGTGACCCCGACTAACTCCATGCACTTCTTGCATGCCCAAATGTGAGCTCCTCACGTGCATGAGATGGAAAAGAGAAGACGGGATGGATTCGGGGAGTTGGGTTTCAATTTATCGCTCTGCCATCGCCGGATAAATCCCAGGAGCGGTTTTAGGGATTTTAAAAATAAAATTTCCGGATTAAGTTATTGTTCGACGTACGTTACCATGCCTGCATGAACTCCTGGGAAAAATCGGGAGTGGGCGTGACGGTAAGGTCGATTACGTTTTACAGCGCAGCATAAAAGTTGATTGAAAATGCTTATTAGATGCAAGATTAGATGCGATATGCATCGCAGACCGGCGGACCAGAGCAATCCTATTCGGGAATCAGAGGAGAGCATAAAACTCTGCAGAAGCTGCGACGTGAGCAAATTTGGCTCCGGATTTTATACGCCCTGCATTTGGGGCGGGTGAACTTAATTGAAATGTCGTGGCGAAAACTGTAAAGTTAAGTTCGGAAAGCCAATGACGAAGGAAGGCCAAAAGGTGCGAAAGCAAAAATTATGTATACAAAAATTTACAGCCGGCAGGTAATCTCATTAAGCCCGGATAATATTCCCACTCGGCGTGCGTCAGACCCAAATTGGACATTCTTTTCTAGACCCGAGCACCCTTCCTTAAAATATATAAATAAATAACCACCACAACGTTGGCCAGAGGGGAAACAACAAAATCATTTAGCCCGCGCCGAAGTCCACAAAAAGTTGCTTTTGATAACACGGCCCATCAACTTTTTTAGCTACAAGAAAAACTTTTTAAAACATCAAATTTAAAAGAAAATGCCACACACAGCGTCCTCCTCGGCTGAATCGAATCCAAATCAAGGCCCTACAGGCCCAAAAAAAAAACCCATCTAAATGGTGAGTCGACAAAATTGTAAACTGAGAATAACGATGAGTATGGCGAAGTTGGGTTACTCTACTGAAAAGATTTTATAATTCAACATGTATAATTATGACTTGAAAAAAAAGAAAAAATAAATAATACATGTACAAGCAAAATGGATTAAAAAATCACTCTTTTACTTGTATATTCGTATACTTATATAAAGGTAAGAAGTTTTGTAAATTTTTCTTTAAAAAACTAATTTATCTAATGTAAGACAGAGTATGATTTTTACTAATCAGAGTACAATCTGAAACTCGTGCCGTGCCAATTTCATTAAAGATTCATAACAGAACAGCCGACGCAACTACCAGAGCAGAACCACACGAATTAAACCGAATCCCACAAAAATCCACAAAAAACAGGCGTTAATGTAAGACCCAAAAAAGCGAAATATTCTTCTTTCCGGCTAGTTCGCTAGTCGGATGTTGGCTGTGTTGCGGCTTCCATCAGCAGTTAATAAAAAATGGACCATTTCGGGGCAGCGGGATCCTGGCAAAAAGATGAATGGGAAAAGTTTCCGGCCTAACTAAAAGTGCGAGTTTATTAACCGCAAGTAATTTCCCCCAGAAATTTCAGAAAGGAAACGTTCAGAATTCTTGAATAACTTGACTTTAATACAAAGATATATATGAATTCCTTTAAACACAAGTGAAATTAATTTACAAAAATTAAAGCCCATCCCAAAATATGTTTCCTAATCGTAAAATCTTTATTTCCTGTTGTGAATGCTTAATTTCAGATTTTGAGTAATAGCTTATTAAAATGTATGAAAAACAATGAAGGTGTGACTTGACATTTCATTAAACCATTAAACAGAAATAAAATGTATTTACCAATTAATTTAAAACAACACAAGTTTTATGATATTATCGTTGGAAGGCAATATTCAATAACTGCTGGCCCCCATACTTAATTTTTTTATTGCAGTAAAAACACTACTTGCATGTTCTACACTTAAAAATATCTGTTCAGTTTTCAAAGTCAATGTCAACCAAATGACCTCGATACATTCATATCTAGAAAATGCCAAACAAAAAATGACGACTCAAAATATAATTTTGTTTTTTTTTTAAATTTAAATAAAGTTTAAAAAAATCAATAATTTTGTAAATAATATCAAACTTATTTACTCATATTGTAATAAATGAAGGACTACCTAAAAATGCTGATATAATGTGTGATTCTATTATTTTTCAGTGCACCCTAGCTAGCTGTGAAAACTCACACCCTTGTGAAAACTCTCTGCCGCACGTAGTCGCTGAATGTGGCTAAAAGTAGAGCAGCATTCGGTGGTGGTGGTTTCTCGTTCTTGGTCGCATCCCGATGGCCGACCCGTTTCCCTGTTACCCCTCCCCGTGCCATTCCATTTTCCATGGCTGCCGTGCGTTGCCATTGACGTCGGAGCCAGAGTATCTGACAGATACACAGATACACATCCGACGGCCGCCACAACGCATGCACAGTGCGGTGGCTTCATGGGCGTGGCTGGAGCTGATGTGGAGCTACATCTATCTTTTCGACTAGTTTATGTAAGCGGGCTGCTTTCGGAGGGGCGACGATTGACGCAGGATTTGAACGGATCTGTTTTTTAGTTTTTTGGGTAGCATGGCCAAAGCCGCTGAATGATGTTGAACGGGCGGCCCGGGGCGCATTTGCCGTAATGCCTGTCCCGTGTGTAATTTACGAGCAGCTCGACGTATGCTGTTGCGTAGGTGAGAACGGGGAGTACAGGGAGTACGGAACACGGGACTCCGGCTGCCGGGGCACGGATTTATGGGGGCATCATAAAACAATTAACAAGACCGAAACTCGTGCCACATAAATTTCTGCAGCTTGGCTCGTGGATTGCGGCTTGTGTTACATTTCACAGCGCTTATTATATCACAAGAATTGGAGACTGGTGTGAGAGTGGGTGACTATGCTTCTGCTTTTTTAATTAACCACACAAGATTTCTACTCATTTTCATATCGTAAACGTTTATCCAACTTAATAAGTCGTAAACGCCGCTGCGACGGCCTCTAACAAAGTTTCTGTATTGGTAGCAAATACCCGGCAAGTGAACGTGTGCATGTGTGTGGGATTTGGCAAGCCGCTGACTCCGCAGGTGAAAGCCCCTGGAATGGCGCATCCTGTACCGCTCCCCCATCCTACTCCCCCTGGTAACCCTTGCCTTTCCATATTTTTCGCCCGTGCCTCGTCGCATATGCAGGCGATTACATGACAACGCGGAGGAAATGAAAGAATACGTTTATAGTCATACAGAAGTCAGCGCTGACAATGGGAGGAATTGGATGTCAAATGTATTCATGGGTATCGAATGATATTGAAACCAACTTATAGATAAAGTGGTCACATATTTTCTTAAAAAGTTACCATATCTTTATCATAAATAAATGGCACATCCTATTATATATAGACTAGCCACATTTAATACACTTCAAATAAAATTTAAAAAAAATGATAAAATGCTAACATACTGATTTAAACTCAATACTTCAACTGATACTGCCATCCTGAATCAATCAGCACCCATTGTGCGATTTCAGTTAATTTCGTAACACTCAAACTGCCAACTTAAAAGCGAGCTGAAACCTCGTTTAATATTCATTGCCGGCTCCTGCTGCTGTTGCTGTTTTTGCTCCTGCCGGGAAGTGGAAGTATTTCGGAGGGGCTGTGGCTGCAGCAGGTGCTCATGCAGCTTTTTGTTCCAGCACCTGACAATATTTTTTTAATGACAGCGATTAAGGCTCCGCCCTGTGGCCCCCGGACGTCGCCACTCGATTTAATTAAGTCGTCGCTCTGCTCCGCTCGAGATGGGCCACGCCCCTCCGGAATGCGAACTCGTTCCTCGATGGGCGGGTGGCATTTTTTGCTGATTCTATTGTTTACCTAATCTCTGTTTGCACAGCCACCTCCCCAAGTTGTCTTTGCCCCGTCAGCAATTCCGAGTCCTATGGGGTTAAAAGGGGTTAAAGCAGCACCCCACGGCACGCACACACTCATTCTTTTGAAGTCACACAGATACACGGGTTGGGGAGCCATAAAGATACACTAATACACACATGGCAGTGGAGGATACTGTCAACATGTTTGTTAATGCCATTTTGGAATTAACAAGTTCTGCCAGATAAACTTTGAATTTCATTCCAGGGCCGAGCTAGAATTGGCATGCGTTGTGTTGTGGCCATAAACTGCGTATGTTACGTGGCCATATCCTGCTAACCCTTTAAAGTCCGGGCCATTTCACCGACGATTCTTTTGAATATCGCTTTCGGCCACTACGATCGCTGATCACCCACTTTTAGTTGGGTTCGTCTGCTGTTCGGCTGTGTTTGAAGCCATAAACTTATTTATGATGCCATTAAATCATCATTATTGTTCAGGCGACCTTGAGCCAGTAGGCTGGCGGGGCAGAGAGGTTTTTTTCTCACCCATTTCGAGACACATTCCCTTTCTTTTATTTTCTGTTCTCATTTCATTTATTTTATTTGCCTTTTTACTGTTGTCGCCTTTTAATGGTGCGTTTTCCTTTTAAGCCTTCTGCTCTGTTTGTGTTTGCCCGTCACTCTTTATTTCTTTCTTTTTGCCCTTGCCTTAATTGGGTCAGCGATTCTGTGATTTGACTCAGCAAACGGCCAGCTAATTGCTCAGAAGGTTAGCAAGTCGAGTTAGAAGTCTTAGGTGTTTGCAAAAAACAATGTCAAGCTCTTAGGAAATACAATTTCGCACAGCTCTACAGTTCAAAATGCAGGTAAGGTGTAGTCGCTTTTAACTGTCATTAGTATTAATGTACATATTTATAAAATTTGTATAATAAACTTGTTATATCTGATATTTTTATATTTTTGTTGAAGAATAGCCTAGCTATACAAATGTTTTTGCTAATTTTATCTATTTTCATGTACCATGATATTATTATTAGTCCTAATAACAACTTATGTTTTTTTGGAATTATTCTTCTAGCTACCTACCCCATTCATAATTAATAACGCAGATATATTCAACGAAAGTGAACCCTAATTGGAGCAATTTTCCCATGGAGACATAAACGGAAAGCGCAGGGACTCATTGGCTTTTACTGCGGCCCGATATGAGTTTTCCCTGCTCTCTATTTCGTGGATTGTTTTATTTTTGTTGCGAATTTTCAGGCTGATAAAGCAATGGAAATGTCGCGCACGAGTAGTTTTACTTTGACTTTCCTTTCGCCGCTCGGCAGACACCATTTTCTTGGCTGTTTGTGTAAGTTTTCCATTTGGATAATGGAAAAAGGCCATTTCATGCCATTTGCCTTACTTTGGCCAGCGGTCGGGGGCAATTCGAAGCGCACTATTTGTAGAGGCTTGCTGCTAAGTGGGCGCGGCGCCACATCTAGCTCCACTTGAGCCATGCCCCAAATACAGAGAGAAACATATATTATTTTAAAGAAAATACGAACAAACTTCTTGTATTAACAATTAAAAATCCAAAATAATTTTACTCGATTTAATTAAACAATTAATTAACTTAAACAAAACAATTAGATTTTATATTTTGCCAGAAAAGGGATGCAATTAATACTTAAGTTTTTTTTTTTGTGAAACCACTTTGAGGATGGTTCTTCTGACCACTCCTCGAAGGCGATGTCTTTTCCTTTGCTCTTTTTACATTTGCAAAATGAATTGTAATGAAGTGGAATGGGGCGTGGCAATGGCCGCCCGTCGAGCGAGTACACCAACAATAAAATCATATTCGTCGGGCGCCAGCCATAGCTGGCATATAATTTTTGCGCAAAAAGTCGTTTACAGTGTCTCATGCGCTCCACTTGCTCGGGGGTTCAAGATCAGAAGAGGGGGTCGCGTTGTTTGCCACTGCTTTTATTGGTGTTATTAGGTTGAAAGCACTCTAATAATGGTCGCCTTCTGATGTGGGGCACTTAATGGGTTTCAGGTCAGCAGTCGCATAATGCGAATCACAGATTTCCAGCGGAGGACGAGAGTCCAGGCCCAAGGACCATCATCGAAAGCAGCCGATAAAACTTGATTACCAGCGGCTAGAGAAGGGAACGCGGAGCGGATCGTATTGCAAATGGAGCAACATGCCGCCATTCGACGATTTCAATATTTTGTAAAAAAAAAATATAATATCATTCTGCTGCCATTCAACTCGCGATGATAAAGCGCGTAAATCAACGCGAATTTATGGCTCAAACAAGTTTTTCATTGGCTCCGAACGAGAAAACAAGTCCGTAGCACTGTGGATGAAATCTCAAATTTGTTTAAGCAAATATCGCCCCTGGTGATCCACAAATTACATGGTTCAATATACGAGATTGGCTAAACTAGGGGTGGTTAGTGAGAGCATGCTACAGTTATCAACCAACCTACTTTTTATTATTAAAAGTTACAGTTGTTTATAGCATTTAAATAAGCATATTATATTTATAAACTTCAAATTTCTAAGCACCTAACGAAAATCAATAACAGAATAGAAATGTGCGAAATTTAAATTTTAACAATAGAATTCTCTTAATGTTAGAAAAACAATGGTTTCGCAAGCTAAAATTGGCATTTCTTTGTCATTTCCACTGTGCCAAAAAGCTCTTGTTTTACACAAATGAATTCTTAATTTTATTGATTTCACAGTGTCTTAATTAATGAAAACCGTGTGTGATGATCAGATAGAGAGCGTAAAGGCGTAACACCTGGATTTGGCATTTAAAAAAAAAGATGGAGTCACAATGCGTGGGGCAATTAATATGAAAAAACTAAAATATATTCAAGTGCAGATGGCTACTTGTACGCATCGAATATAATTAACTTAAGAATTTATGACTTCCTCTCGATTAATTTGACAAGGGAATTATGCCCACTGACGAGGGTCCTTCCAAGAGAATCTCAGAACAGAGTGCACTTGAGAAATCGGCAATTGAGAGAAGCCATTTGTCAAACAAGTTTTGATATCGAAAAACAGGCATCCATTTTTGAATTCCCCATTCCTGCGCCGGAATCCATAAAGATTCGTGGACAAGTGCCGCACTTGAACCGGGAAATTCAATTTGTAATCAGTTGAGGTTTTGATTTCTGGTTTGTTTTAGAATTCCAGACCCGTTGCCATCCAAATTTATCGGCTACTTGACTTTTCCAACGAACCTCTTCCTGATATCTCACTTGAAAGTAATATCTGAGTCTTTGGCATATAAATTATAGTTTTGCTTCCCGACTTCGACGGCTGACAATTTGTTTAATTAATATCTTATTCAGAATTTATATTCCCCGTTAAAAATTTCTAGCTCTAATAGTTTGGCATACGTGTTCGGGTTTCCATTGCCGAGTTTTCCAAGTTCAAATTTTTATGTGGGCCATAAATCAATTGGAAAAACAAGCGATAGCAACCAATTTTAATTTGTGAAATGGATGTGAGTTTGACATAGCTTCCATATAATAATTTTGTTCGGAATGAGAAATTAGTATAAGGATAAGATGACATCTATATGAGCTCATTATGGAATAAAATGGAATCTTGTTCCTAAATCTGGTTGGTCTGCATATTGGAGGGAATTTTCTTCAATACTTTGAATGCTGTTTTGGAATGTTTCCTACGGCATTTTTCTGCTCAGACAGCAGAAATCAAAAATCGACGTCAACGCCAACCAGCACCAGCACAAACACATTCAAATAAGACTCACTCACACAGCGGCAAGCGGTGAAAGGCATTTGTGTTGGTGAGCAAGCGAAGAGTTCCATTCTCTCTTCGTAAGTAAGAAGAGGGAAAGAGTACTTTAAATTCCACATTCCCGCCTTGCAGCGCCACCTGGCCTTGGTAATGTAGAACTAGGAAGCATATCACCAACAACAGATGTCGCTCGCCGACGGTGGGCATGTGCGTCAAAACGGGTAAAAAATGTTCGATAACTTTCGATGGCTCGATTGAACACACAATAAGACAACAGTTTTTATATTTAAAAATCCTACTAACTCACACTTAAAAAAGGTTACCATATATTTAAATTCGCAATATTAACTTGATACTTCAATGTCATCATCTCCTTTCTAAATCATTCTTAATATTATTGCAACTAATGAACGAAAAATGTTTGCATATATAAAAAATGTTTTTGTTTGTCATAATTTTTTCATAAATTACAGTTTAATTCGTATTAGAAATGTTTTCAGACCTGAAGGATGTGTACATGAACATTTTGATTAAAATAACTTTCATTATAAATTTGAATTCTGTTTTGATAAATGGAGTACAAGTTCTGCAAGTACTGTAGTAGAAGTTGATGGTATTTGAAGAATTTGTTTGTTTTAATATTATATATTCAGGACTAGAATTTGGACACCGTACACACCAAGCAAAGGGTCACGCACTGGTATCCTAAAGCCGGCTAATCATTTTTATGTCTTTAAGCATAGAATCTAAAAAAGTTTAATTTACAAAACCAACATAATCAAACACCAACACAGATTAATGATTATACAGGTAAACAACAGAGTTAACAAACGATTATTTATCATTTACTTTATAAAAAACTTGTAAGTTATATTTAAATATATGTATGAGTGAAAGACAAAACAACAGCTTTTTTTAACATTTTAGTTTACATTTTCCTTTGAAATGAAATGGTACCAGTTAAAATTTGGATAACAACTAAAACCAATTTGTATTTTAATACGAATATCAAATATGGAAACTTACAAAAGTTCTGTATTAATTGTGCCTTTAATTTTCTGCACCGTTTGTTAAGCTTTGTAAAAAAATATTAATTTACAAATTTGAAATTGAGGGAGCAGCATACCCTGTTTTCAATTTGTAAGTTAATTTTTAGTTTGCCGACGCATATTTATATATGTATTTAATGAAAAAAGAATTTTTAACAAAAAAGTATATCTATAACAACCTAAATTTCACATACAATTGCTGAGTTGAAATCACAAATATTAGTTATCAGTTATTTTCAGGAAAAAAAAAGATTAAAAAGACATGCGGGCACTAGATATTCCGGGAACTGTCATGGACATCCGATATCCTAAGGGTTCTATTCAATTTCCAGCTCAGTCTGTCTCCTTTCCACCTCGCCGCGGGAAGCAAGGGTCGGTTTCGAAACTCACCACGGCACTCCAAGCCCGTGGTGAGCTAACGGCTCTTGGCTCCGCCCATTTTATAATGGCCTCTGATGGCAGAGCGGCACATGCGCAGTGCCAGCGAAAATGGTGGCGAAAGCGGACAGAGAAAAGTTGTGGAAGGAGAAAACTGGCAGGGACAGGATTTTCAGGCTTTTCCGTCGCTGATTTTCATTTGGATAAATTTATGCAAATGAGCTGGTGCGCTCAATATGGAAACGACAACAGTCTAGGCAGGCAATTAAAAGCTGAATGGCTTTATGATATCTCATGGGTGCCGCGGTCTCCAACTCCGAGACTCCAACACCGAGGCTCCAGCTCCAGGAAAAATGAAGGGACCGACTGGCGTTTTATTGTCTCGCTGCAGCGCATTGCAACATGTGGCATTAATTATGCGGCGATAATGTCTTGCTTTGTTGCCAAGAGTTTTGGCCTCTCTTTTATGAAAGTGTCGGAATAAATTACATTATTTTTGGGCCGCCTGTTTCGCGGAACTGATAAGAAAGATGTCCCCGGGAAACAAACCCTTGAACCGATACGAACAGAAACCTAACCCACATCCCTGGGTGCTCTGGGCCCTTCGAATTTAATGAGCGTAGGCGGTGGTGACACGATTGCCCTCATGTGTACCGTACACATGTCTTTCCATTTATGTTCTTCTGAAAAATATTCCCATTAATTTTCGCCGCCATTTGCCGAAGGGGTCTCAGCACGCGCTTTTCGTGGGTGGATGACTTTCCCCCGTTCGAGCAAAAGGGGCCAATTAAATCGTGACAGAACAGCATTCCAATTATGGGCTTTATGTATTCATTGGATCTTCGATTCGAAGAGCAGGAAGTGCCATATGTTGCAGTTACATCATCGCCCATCTCCAGCCGAGCTGATCTAGTTTCTCCAAACCCTTTTGATGGATCTCCGACCGGGAATTATCCACGGTCTCGAACTGTCCATTGTTCAGACCAAAATATTTTGAGGCCCGAGCTGCTGTATACTGTTTATGATGTGGTCATAAATGGTCCACCTTCACGCTTTCCCCGAGTCAAAAAATTTCTACGCCTTCAAACTATATCTACAAGCCCGTGTGCCGGATTGTCATCAGCATAATCCTGCCGATCTTGGCCGCATTTTGCATCACCCCCACCGCGGGTCTCTTTTCGCACTTCCATAAATCATTCCGTCCAGCAATAGAACCCTTTAACCGATTTTTACCTGCCTGACATTCAAATGTTATCATTCCGGAAAATATCAGTAATATATTCATTCGAGCGGGCGTCCTTTCTGGAGAAACCCGAAATAGTGATTTCTTTCCAAACCAAAATGGAATTGGGATTAAGGTAGAAAAGAGCTTTAATAATACGTGACACTAACAAAAATTAACACGTTAGGCCGTTTTTAAATGAAAATTTGTTAGTTATTTGTTATTAGTTTGGATTAGTTTTGGATAAAAGCTGATATAAAAAGGTTAAATTAAACAGAATAGTTTAAAGTTTAAATATTATGATCCCAAACATATAAACAGCATTACGGAATTCAATTTAAATTACTAACTTTTAGAACTGTTATAGCGATTTCAGCCAGAAAAGATCAATCGTTGATATCAAGCATAAAGTGTTCAGTACGCAAAAGTTCATAGTTCAACAGTTCATGTTTTCACTGCAATTTTACAGATATTATTTAACGAAATGAAAAAATTACAAATTAGGTTTACTGCTACACCAGTTTAAAAATAATTCGTAAGGCTCAATATGTGTATTTAAATAGAAAGGTGGTTTAGTTCTAGTTCTAGCTTATTTCTACTTACCGGAGACAAAATAAGTAAGGAGCTCTTCAATTAGCAAACTTTGAGGCGGTTTCCGTTCCTCCGGTGGGCCGAGGACTATGCTCTAGTATACATATTTTAGCAGCACCATAATTCAGGGCCGCTATTTACGTCTCGTGTGTCAGAAGCGGAGGCCACAAATCACTTTAATTGAAGTCACGCCCCGCAAACTCAAGGGAGCCGGTCAAAAGCTGCACCACTCACTGTCCCTTCAGCTGCCAAACCGCAAGGCGGAAATGCTGGTAAATACATTTTTGCCCACGTTTTTCATATCCAATTGTTTTCTCAAGTCGCACACGCGAATTTGTAATCCACATTCACAATTGGCCAACCGAACGCGCGCGGATGCGGATTCGAATGCGGATGCGGACGCGGGGTCAAAGTGCTTGTTCTTTGTCATTATTATAATTAATTTTGGTATTTTTGGCAACAAACGATGCCGAACCGGCTCTTTTTGATTTACAGCCACTTCTTTCATTTTCTTTATATACTTTGGGTAGACTTCTCGTATACTTTTGCGTTCCCATCTGCAGCGTTTTTGCCTTTTGTTGTCGGATTGGTGCACAATTGGTGCAACGCCGTCGCCGCCGAAGACAAAGGCCGTGGCTCCGGTACCCACAGTCAGACTTCGAATGCGACTCCAGGAACTCCAGGAGCTCCGCAGGACAATGCCCACCGAACGGGGAGCAGGACGAGTGGCAGCAAGTAGTCGTCGTTTGAGCTCCGGGCGACGCGACGGCGACCTGATGGCAAAGTGTCCAAAAAATAATATTTGCTGTTCACTTTGACACAAGGCGCGCTTGGGTTCGTTCCGTTCGTTTCGGTTGCAGCGCAGTCGACGCAGATACAGATATATAGATACATAGATACAGATATACCGAGGTGGTTGTCGAGGAGATGCCGGCGAGGTTGTGAGGCTCTGAGGATGCGAGGTGAGCATGGCACAAAAACAGAGAACTCAGAACTGAGCATCGAGAACTGAAAACTGAGAATCGAGCATCGAGCAACGAGCAACGATAGACCCCAGAAGGGCAGAAGTGGGAAGGAAAGAACGCCAACCAGAAGGTCGTAAACCCGGGCAGCGCTGCCACGATGGCAACACTTGCGAGAACGCCAAGGAAATGAGAATGAGAATGCCGAGCGAAGACCCAATGCCAAAAGATGAAACGCCAAGAGAAGCGGCGGCAAAAGGCAACGCAGTGGGTCATAAAACGCGCGTGTATCTTTCCTCTCTTTCGGCCGCATTAGCCCCGTCTCACTCGCTCCACGGACACAAGCACGGTGAAAACAACCACCCGAGAATACTCTAATACATACTTACTACACCGACTCATGTCCAATCATTTTATATACGCCATTTGCTGTCTGGCGCAGATACATTTGTATCTTTATGTGCGAAACAAGTCCCAGGCCCAGACCCGTTCCGTCGCTCAACCCGAAAACTGAATCTGAATCCGAAACTAAACATAGACCGAGTTTTGAGCCAGAGGCTGACGACATCGACGAGTCAATTTTGAATTCCAGTTTCCCAGCACGGTGGTTGTTGCGGTGTCTAATCATTTGATTGTTATTCCTTCGGCATTCTGCTCATCTGACTTGTTCAACCCCCAATGGCCTCTGAATCCCAACTGGGGTTCGTCCGGGCGCTTATCTTTTGATTACCAGATCGAATCGTATTGAATTAGGTACATATTTTCAGCCATCCTCGGCACTTTGAGACAACTTTTTACCATTACCCCGCATATGCCGCGAATTCGACACGGATCCCTCTCGTAAAAGGTGTTCTAACCAACAGCAGATCAAATCCAGATCATAAGTGATGGAAGTTTACAATAGTATCTTCAAAAAATCAATATTATTTGAAAACAGAGAATAAAGATTTAGTAAGCTAACGAAAAAATAAGATTTTTTAAACAATAAACACACAAATATGTTTATCTTGCCTATTCAAAAGTTTCCAATAAAAAATCATAATACCTTATTGTATACCAGGAATCACTTGCGTCTCAGTTTTATACTAGTTTAATATTCTTTTTAAAAAACTTATTTTAAGAGGACAACGGAATAAAATTAAACGAAACTTTTTATATAGGTAGAGAATATAAGCTTCCAAAATAAATTTTTAAAATTGATTTCCTTTCTAATTTTTTTGTCATTAGTTTTTGATACCCCTGCTGAGGGTTTCAGTTAGAAGTTTCCAACTGAGTAAATACTATATTTGCGACCATATAAAGTATATTAATTCTATTATTAACAGCCGAAAAAATATAGCCATGCGTAGCCATGCCCTCCGTCTTTTTCTTCTCACCCTACTCTCTTAGATTTAAAAGAATTTAAGTTTAACTTTCCAAAAGTCTTTTTGTACTGCATATACTTTTATACATAAATCGGAATTAGGCAAATCGGACCACTATATATATAAATGAAAAACATGTACATTTGATATTATTTGTCTTAATGTGCTATAATTCGTTATTTGCCAATATAAGAGTTTAATTTCTACAAAATCGGACAATGAAAAGAAAGAAAAGATTCACAGATTTTGATTAAGTGGCAAAATATATTATTCCCACTTTAATTTTATCTAGATCAATATTACATATGAATGACACTTGAAAACTTGAAAAATTCATTGAATATAATAAAACAAAACGCAAGTTTCCTTGAAATTGTCCTATGCTATTTTTTCAGCATACTCGTATATAAGTTATTTTCTTAAATATATAAGCACTTCAAGGTTAAAACTATTTTGACAAATCTAGAAAAGAGTATCATTTCAGAATTGGTTAAGTTCTTTTTCAAGTTGTAAAGAAATAATTTAAAATTATGCTCGCTTTCTCGGAATAACTTTAATTAAATTATTTCCGCAAATTATAATTGTATATATGTATCTTGAAGCTAGAAATGTATATTAATAATAGAGCAATTATTTAAGGCTGTATTAATCAGTGTAAGCCATAAGAATAATAATAAAATTAACAATGATATAATAAATACTGATTTAGATTTGAAACAGTCAATTTATCGTTTTCAACAGATAGAGCACAATAATGTTTCTATATTTAACAAGTTACTGCCTTTTTCATTATTTTAAGCAACAGAGGAATATTCTTGATACAATTTAGTCGGCAGAATTGAACTTCGCATATCCAAGTTAATTTTAAACGCACTTTCAACGTTTGTGATTTCGGCGCAGGACCTTTTCTTTCCCCATCTGACCATTTTTGTGCGCAGTAGATAGACACCACAAATCCAGAGAGGTTCAATCGATTCATTTTAAAATTCTCACACAAATAAAACTACAATTTCGTTGCCGGAGGTGGGTTGCTTCATTGGACACAACCACCCACCGAACCCATCCCCAATTCCACCCATACGAACTCAACCCAGCAAAAGCTGTTCGATGTGTAAGAACGTCCCCTTGTACATAACATAAAAAACGCATGAGACCGAACAGAACCGAGCCACTTTATCTCAGAATCAGAGAACGTTCGAGGAGGGGAAAATGGCAGTGTTTACATAGCAGGGTGCATTTTATGGTACATTCCTCCCCGAAGCCTCTAAGCTCAGCATCGATAAAAACTTATTTAAATTTATATAGGTATATACATCTGTTCGTTAGAAGGTACATAATCCATGTATCTATGTGTGCACTTATCGGGCTTCCCTTCTGACAACCCCTTGGCAGGGGTTGAATACCACTTGAACAAACATTAGATTGCGGGCATGCTTTTATGGCTCAAAGAGAAGGCAATTATCAGGGAAAATATTTCATTTTTATAATGAGTTGCTTTCAGATACAAACCATTTACAAGAGTTTACATTAATTTGAAAAGTAATTAAAATAGGTTTTGATGTTAGTCATACCTTTTAAACAAATTAAACGAACAGTTTACCAATAAAATACCCTTATAGATCGATGTCACGTATTTATCAAAAATATAAGATTAGTATAATTTTAAGGTAAAAGCAAAATAAAGTACCATAAGTGCAGGACTCATATATTTTAAATGCAAATCCAAAGCAAAGTTTTAAAAACCATCTCATGTTAATAGATCTGTCCTATTCAAATTCAAATTGTCCGGTTAAAATATTTACATTCAACATGTTAAAAATGATTGCGAGATTTGACATAAACATAATTTCAGTGATAACACTGACATATCGATAAAAAAAAAAAAAAAACTTTTACCCGCAATTTTTCCTACTTTAAACATAATATATATAAGTACATAAATATTTAAATCTACCTACCTTTTTTAAAAATATTGATTTTCAAAAATTAATCAATTGTTTCAGTTTCAACAGTTTGTCTACAAAAAAAACAAAATTTTCTTTATTAATTTTAAGCTTCAGTTAGAAAACAATACCTTGCAGCTCATTAAAAAATGATATAAAGCTTACCAATCTCAAGTTCTCAACATAAAACTCTATTAATTTGCCTGAAAGTGATATACGATGCTCATTAACTGAACAACAAATCTTTTCCAACTTTCGAAAGTTCACCAAGCCTAGTCTGCCAATGCGCATTGTCATTAATTTAAATGAACGCAATTAATACAATGGTTGGGTGATTTAACCGAAATTGCAATAGTGCAATGCCATTCGATTAATCATTTATAAAGATCACATTTTATGCCCCATAAAATGACCTACCAATAGACCACTGTAGAAAAGCGCAGTTATAGCTCTTTGGCATTAAGTAAAGTCCAGAAAAACACAGTTACATAATAATTTATTTAATCTTAAGACATATGCCGAAACAAGACTATTAATTATAGTTTTAATTTATTTAAGCGCTGTATTACAATATCCGTGTAAAAATACTGTAACAAAAATCAGGAAACGCAATGAAAGGAAACAAAGATTGAAATGAAATAATTCAGAAAGTGTTCTGTATCAAGTTTTCATATTTTGTCTGAGGAAGTGGCGATTACGAGCTGATCCCCTACGAGTAAGTGCAGTACATACGTATTTTGCTTTACGTTTTGTACGAGTACGAGTATCTGGATGTCTATGAATAAATTCGATGGTGAGAGGTCGCTTGCGATGTGGTAACATCCTCCTCTTTGGTGTACTTACCGAAATAATAGATGAAAAAACGGAACAGATGTGGATAAACCAAAGGATATCGAAAATGGTGTTGTATGGAATGCGGCAAAAATAATACCGCGAAGTATTTGGGATATTTTGAATTGTGTGTATATTTTTGCACTTCTGCAACTTGTTGTATTTTATTCACAATAATTAACTTTTTAAAAAAGAGAATTGCTAACGCTAGATTAAAATTCACTAAACAAACTATAATCGAACATAATCATAAACATAACCGACTTTAGACTACAACTTATCGAGGGCTCGAAATAATAATAATACAAGAACAAGAATAAAGCAGTGGGTGAAATCATTTCTTCATCAAGTATGTATAGGCTAATTATACACATATAATGATAGGCATAGGTGTAGGTATAGGTATAGGTTAGCATAATATAATATAATGCTCGGGGCAAAACATTAACAAAATCGATAATTACACAACACAACTAAACTTAGACTTAATATCAGGATCAAGCGGCGTCGATACACATGAAAATATATGTATGCATATGTACGATTACTATATGTACTATGTGTATGTTATATAAGTAGCTGTTACGGTATGCTAATTACTCCTCCCCGACATCTCCCCTCCATCGTTTTCACACTCGCTTACTTCTGTTAAGTGTGTATCTTTTAAGTTTTTGTTGCTTTAGCTTTACGAGTAGTTTTGTTAAGTGTTTTCCTTGGTTTTAGAGTTAATTTAATTCGAAAGCGACTTCAACTATGGGGTAAACATGCACACACTGATTGAAATTTTTGCAACTTACAATTAACCATTTGCTAAAATCGAATCCGAGTTCATATTATACAAATATTGAATATCTCTGCGTGTACGCATATACATATATCTAATGTAATTTATGTAGTTTTCGAGTGCCCCCTTCGGCCGGAAATCAGCGCAATGTCTTAGTTTATATACAGGAACTTAGAAGGTATCAAAGGACACGACACGACGAACATTATACGACAAAATTTATCCTAGACTGCGGAGTGTGTCTTCTTGTTTGCGGAGCTGTGAGGGGTCCGAAAATTGTTAAACAATTTGTTTGTGTTTCAAGAACATTTATCTGGGTCTAAAATGTGTTCTGCTGCTCTGCCTAACTCAGCCGCCTTGTGGCCGCTCTTACATGGATAGGTATGGTAAAATCTACTACTCGAACGCGTGTATTCATAATTTATGCGGGGTTATATTCACTGACGTTTAAGTATATTCATATTCATAATTTATAGTTCGGAAAATTCACAGTGCTCGCCTAGGCTAATGAGAGCGTTGAGAGAAATACGTACATACATATATTTTCGTACAGTTGCGAATTTCAAGTGCATCTGCTACTGCTGCTGCCTACTCCTCATCTTACTCGTACCGAACTACCGAAACAAGCTGCATTATCGTGTTGGGGCTTGGATCTCTGGGATCCGTAGAACTGACTTAATCATAAACTGCATTTCCATCAACGTCGGTTGGTCACACATCAGCGACGCCTGCGCACTTCTGGGCAGCTGCTCATCCACATCCTGCTCCTCATTGTGGTCACATATTCCTATCCCGCATGCTAGAGATCTCTGGGTTTTGTACATTTAACCGACTGAACTCGGCCTGGCTGGAGTCACACTTCCAATCGCTGGACTAGCATGGAAAGTCCATGGCCAGCTCGTTCTTGATTAGATGATGGTGGTTCGGATCGGACATGGGGTTGGGATTCGAGCTGGGGTTAACCGAGCTCGGATTGGCTAACTGCTAGTAGGTGGCAAAGCCCATGGCGCCAGCGCTGCTGTTGTCCAAGGGTCACTGGTGCATCTTGGCGGCATGGTGACCCATGTTCAGGCTAAGGTTCAGGTGGTGGCCGCTGTGGTGCTGCTGGGTCGCCTGCGCGTGGTTGTGGTTGCTGCTCGAGTTGTTGTTGTTGTTTTGCTGATTGGCCTGGCGCTGTGAGTTCTTCTTGTTCTTCATGCGCCGATTCTGGAACCATATCTTGACCTGAAAGCAACGCCTGTTTTATGAACAACTTCAAGTCAGTGGGTTAACGAACTCACCTGTCGCTCGGTCAGCTGCAAATTTCTGGCCAATTCCCAGCGCTTTTGCTTAGAAACATACGCATTGAAAAGGAACTCCTTCTCCAGCTCCAGGGTTTGGAACTTCGAGTATGGCTTGCGCTTTTTCCGGACGGACACCTGACCGGTCCACTCGTGCAATCCGGGATTGGGCGTGCAAGGACCCACCGCTCCCACGGACAATCCACCAGAGGCTCCTGAAAACAGCATCAAGTAATAGGGTTAAAATACATGGTTAACTTCATTAACCGCAAGTGCGGGTGGTCCGATGCTTTTGTTGCTCGGTGTTCTGTGCAATATCAGATCGTTAAGTTTATAGAGCAATTACGGAAATTGTTTAGCAATAAGCGTAATACGAAATTATTCAATTCCTCATTTATGGCCTCTTAATTGGTGCGGTACGGGGAGCGGAGCTCCGAATTGGCATGAGGCCCATATTCACACTCGAGTGGATAACACTAAATGAATACATTCGTTCCCGCTCATTGGCCGACCAAATGAAACAATTAAATTAATGTAGAAATAAAGTGACAAGTTGGATTTATTTTTATTTAAACGCTAGTTTAGTACGAGTGCGGCCATCGCTGACGAGCTTTTCGAATCTAATCTGATTTCTTTGATTAGACTTGGTAGCATTGAACAGTTAAAACAGTTAGGTCATATTGGAAATTAATTATCGAGCCTAAGAGACCTGAACTCCAATTTTAAAATTGACTGGCGAGGTCGCTTCACTGACATATTCCGCCATAATAACGAGTCTTTACTATGGGTACACTATGGCCTGGGAAAATATGAGTAGTTGACAGATACAATTCTGGCAGCTGAAACACACCTGGTGATAAGACACAAACATAAACAGGCAACCCCGTAGAATGCACTTCCAATGACTTTCGCACCCACATAAAGGCGTAACGCTAGCCAAATATCGAGTATCGATTTATGGGCCGTTTTGCACAACGCTAATTGAACGACAAACTTGACGGTTTCGCAATTTGCTATTTCAACCGATACGACGACGAGAAGTCTAGTGCACATAGGAAAAATCAAACAATCTTGAACTTTATATTGTAAGATGCTTAATATTTAAGGGCTGTTTAAATAATTGGCTTGGCTTTGAGGAAAAAAAGTAATAGCACCATATAAAAAACACTTATAAATAATTATCGATTCATTGGAAAATTTGACAGCATATAAATATATATTTTAATTGATATTTAGGTGGAATTTGAACGAATCTTTTTGAAAAGTTAAACTTATTCGCTTGAATTTAATTTACTATATGTAAATAAGCAAACAATTTTAATAAATGTAATATCATATTAATTAAAGTACAAAGTACATTTTTAATTTGTAATATTTAAATTTTCATTTCCGAAACTAGACTTGCAAAATACCTAAAATTGTTACCAGTGTGCCTAACCTCGTTACCCCTAAGTGTGCCGACTCTGGCCTGGCTGGACTCACCTGAGCTGGAGTAGTTCTCGCTGGGATAGCCGCGCAGGCCGCCTGGCGAGGAGTAGGTGGGCGGCTCATAGCTGGACGTCGATGTGCCCTCGACGGACTGTCGAGCAGCGGCGCTCACGTGGCGCTCCGCCTCGTTCATGTAGGCCGCCGCCGCCGCGGCAGAGGTGGTCTGATCGGGGCGGTAGTTGGGGCCCCAGTACTGCTGCGGGGGAGAAATGAGGTCGGGTTGGAACTGAGTTGCTTACGACCGAAGTGGGGGCGTGGGTGGCGCTGTGGCCATACTTACACCAACCGGAAACTGCGTTTCTGGGTAAGGGTAGGCGAACATGTGCTTGCGGTCGTAGTACCCGGAGCCGTAATGCTGGTTGAATCCCTCGTCGTTGTAGGCCCAGTGTGCCGTGTGCCGCTTGACCGCCGCCGAGGTGTCCGTCTCGAATCCCGGACCGGCCCGGATGGCGGGTATATGCAGTGGCGCTAATTGGATGGACATATTGATGTCTGAAAGTAAACGGTAGGCGCAGATTTGCTGCTGTTAATATTGGCACTAGGGCTGGTAAATCTTATTTTAACGACTGTCTATGATTGCTCAAATCGACCTTCTTGATCATTTGGCATTTTATCACTTGGCGTGGCATTTGTGCCTATAACCCTTAGATTGTTTGTTAATGTCATGGATGTGGGTGCATTCACACCTCATCTATATATAAATCTGTATATTTGACACGTGTCGACAATTAAGGTATTAAAATGGCTTCAATAACGATTTCGTTGCAAATCATCATTTAATTTTGTTAATACTTTAAAAAAAACAAGATCATGCTGTTTTAAAGAACTTTAGTAAAACCACAAACAATATTTTTAAAAAATTAAAGTTGTTACCACCCTGAAATTGTATAGTCAATAATGATACAACAGACGCAAATTTTTTGAGTAAATAAATTAAATGCGTGACGATTCTTAGGAGAGTTCAAGAAAACCCTTATCAGCCTTGAAAAGCGTGCTGCAATCAGCACAACTGAAACGTTATTGCAGTTGCAAAAAAAAAGTGTAACGACCCCGTTCCCAATTTAACGTCCCCAATTTATTTCTAGAGTTTTCCAGTTTGCTAAATATTTTCCCAACGATATTCGAAAGCCCATTCCCAATAGAGTTCCAATAAGGAATTTGCTGGTTTTCAACCCCAAGGAAAGTAATATTTCTGGGACCTCACCTTCCTTCTGAGAACTAACACTGGAGGGAGAAACACTCGCCGTGGTCGGCGCAACGATCTGCGTCTGGCCAGGAGCAACTGCAGCATTCTGCTGTTGCTGCTGGAGATTCGAGGAGGCGCCACTGGCGACACTGTTCGGGGTTTGTTGCTGCGGCAGTTGCTGGTGGTGGGGCGATGTGAGATGTTGCTGCTGCTGTTGTTGGGCGGAGGGTCCAGTGGGTGTTTGGGCGGGACTGAGGGCGCCGGCCACCGGTGTTGTCGCCAGCTGTTGTTGCTGCTGTTGCTGCTGCTGTTGGAGTTGCTGCTGTTGTTGCGGAGCGGGGAGATGTTGCTGCTGCACGGCGACAAGTGGCACAGGCGGAGGATCCTCGTACATAACCGCGTGCGTGGGCGTGGAATGTGTGGTGGGAGTTGACTGCTGTTGCTGCTGCTGGAGCACCGAGGAGGGTGAGGAGGCGACGACTGCATGTTGCTGCTGCTGTTGCTGCTGCTGCAGGTGGGGATGCGCGCTGTGGTGATGGCTGGTGGTGTGGAGAGGCTGAGGCAGGTGGTGGTGCGCATGGTGATGCAGTTGCTGCAGATGCTGCTGCTGCTCCTGCAGATGCTGCTGCTCCTGCTGCTGCTGCTGCTGTTGTTGCTGCTGCTGCTGCTGTTGCTGCTGCTGCAGGTGGTGCTGCTGCATGACGGGCAGGGAGGGATGCGCCTGGGGATGCGGATGCGGGTGCGGGGCGGTGGGTACGTGGGTGTGGGTGTGTGTGTGATGCCCCCACCACGCCCCGGCAGCGGCGTGCGACCCGACTGCCGAGACATCGTGGGGGTCGTAGAGAGCGCACGCCAGCGGGATGGTTGGGGTTTGGGGGAGGGGTGGAATATTTACGGTTATCTTGGACGCGTTGCACTCGAACTGCGGCGGCGAGGGTAAGGGCGGTGCAGTGGGGTCGATCGCCTCGACCCACCGACCTTTCTCTGTCTTTTTTTCTCACTCCTGTGAGTGACGCCTTTCTAATTGTTAAAATCTCTTTATATTTTTCGCGTCTTAATAATAATTTTATTTTAATATTCAGAGCACCTTTACTTGAGTTCTGTCCCTTTTATTTGCGTACCGCACACGCACACAGACGTCCGTCAGCGGTCACACGCACACGCCGACTTACTCACACACGCACAGTGCCTAAAGAGCGGGCGAAGAGAGTCACTTTGTTGTTGCACAGGGGATCGAATCAGCTTGGAATTCACAGGGTGTTTGCGGTCGTCAGCAACTCACGCAGTATTTTCAAATTGGCTTTTTTCAGTTTTCATTCGGTCAATACAATTTTCCAAAACTTTTCCAATTTTCCCTTTGTCAGTTACTATTTTCTTTTCACTTTTCTTTTTTTTGGGTTGGCGTTTGTTTTTGATTTTCTTCTCTCTTTTATAATTATCATAAATAGTTTATTATTTGTGGGGCCTGCAGTTGTTGTTGCTGCTGCTGGCGTTCGCTTTTTATGTTGCTGGTCATAAAATTTGATTTTACGACCAAAACAAACAATTAAAGGCAATGTTTGCAACAGTTAACAAAAATGTTATTATTTCTCCTCACAACGCCGGCGACACGATGTTTTGATTGTGATTTTTGTTTTTTGATTTAATTTTTTATAAAACTCGAAAGCGTTTCTTCCTTCAGTTAAATTTTTCGAAAATGTTCAACTTGTATTTTTCGAACCGTTCGAACGGAACACTCCCAGTCGAATGTGAATGTGAATGGACGGCGAGTACGAAATCGCTCAAGTCCCAGTCCTCGACGAAGTTGCAGGGCCGCTTGCCTCGGCTGTTGTTGTAGTTGCTGTTGTTGCTGCTGGACGCCCGCGCGCCTTCCAACCGAACAGAGCGAAGCACAAATCTACACTGACGGCAGCAACGCACGGCGACAACATATCCACATCGCTGGCACGGCACACCGACAACACAAGACCAAGACCAGAACCAGAACCAGCACACGAACACAAACTCTAAGCGCAGCGGCGCCAGCCCGCTCCAGTGTGTGTGTGTGTGTGTGTGCGCCTCCCCGTCCGTGTGACTTGGAAGAGAGCGCGGACATGCGCATGTTGCACAAGCACAATGCAGATAGACGGTGGTGGTGGTTGATGTTATGTTGATGGCAGTTGGTGCGGCTCTCTTGTGGCGCGTTATGCACACGTACACTGTATACAGCGTCTGTGTGGATCCTAGACTGCCAGCGAGTGTGCGTGTGTGAGTGGGGGGAGCCGAAGAGAGTTTTGGATGTTGCTGGGGGAAATAGCACTGTTTCAACTAGCGCCTTCAATGAGGTAAAGATGGTATCGCACTCCGACTGGGACTGGCTCTGGAATTCGCTGAGCTCAGCAGGTGCTCATAGTCACAGGGGGTCATCGAGGGCGAAACACACACGCACAGTGTACGTGTGAAGGCCTCCGCTCTTCGACAAACAAAAAACGCTCTCTGACTCACCGCCCGCTCTTACTGCCCGTTTCTGGGGGCTGATTTGAATACTTAACAAGCGCGCACCACAGCGCCATCTATGTCCGAGATTTCGGTGGAATGGGGGCGGGGAGGCGTGGTAGATGGCACCACATTGTGTGTAGTTAGTTGGCTTGTTGTTGGCGCTTTTTATCGATTGCCACAACAGCAGCAACATCCAGAAAAACTCACTGCATAAAGACCATGGATCCCGACCAATTATACGAGTCGTCAAGCATAGTGACTAATTAATGCTAATTAGTTAAACAAATACATGCGTGCGCCAGTTCAGTCAGCAAATTATGACAGCCCAATTGTTAGGAAACCCCGGGTCTCTTTTCACCCCTATCTCAACTTCCTTTCTCCCTCTTGGCCGTTCTACAGATTCCCTCCCTCCCTGTTTCACTTCCAAAGGAAGTTGCCAAATTTTACGCTGCAATGGACAATTATGAGAATTTTATGGCAATTGCCATTGGAAGAAAAGCAAAGGCACGCAGTCGAGGCCAAGGAAATGTTAACAAATCGTAAAAAGGACGCGATGAGAACAACTCTCAACCCGTTTGACAGCAAAATGTACGTACAATCGCATAAAAATCCATACTAGCAATTATGGTACAATAATGCATTTGAGCATAATATTATTTCATATGTGAAATCAGATGCAAGAACATTCATTTTTAATTTTATACATCACGCATTTAGTTGAAGAGTCCAACTGCTTACATAATAAATATGATCTTATAAACCTTATAAAAACTTCAAGGATTGTAATTAACTACGACAATCTATTCTCAAAAAGTTCATTAAAATACAAACGTTTTTATCCCAAAAAATTGTTGTATTTATAAATAGATATAAAGTTTGATTTCAAATTGGGATTAGACCCTTTTTCCTATTAAACTACTCAGAATTACTTTAAATTATTAGTTGTTTTTTACGCCTTAATCTTAAATCTTTATATACTTATCTGGCTTAAACAGGACTAATTATAATGTTAGCTTACCTGTGGGATGGGAACTGACGCTGGAGGGAGAGATGCTCGCCGCTGTCGGCGCAACGAGGTGGTTTTGGCCGGACGCCACCGCTGAGATTTGTTGCTGGGGTGGTGCTTGGTGGGTCTGCACCGCTGCTGAATGGGGATGGATCTACTCCACCGGTCTGCTCACTTCCAGTGACGCGTACTGCAAAAAAAGGTGCAGAAACTTGGTAAGTAAACCACAGCAAGGGCCATCAATAAGGGCCTGCTGCAACCAGACGCCACTCATCATAGCTGGCCATTTTCCCCGGCATGTAAGGAAAAAAATAAGAAGAGCCTAAAGATGCCGTCTTTATGGCCGGCGCAAACGTCTTGTTTGCATTTGACACCGCGCAGGTAATAATGCGAGGCTAAACTGGCAGCCAACCAGGGACGAGGGCAGTGGTAATAGGACGCAGGATGAAGGATGAAGGACGCCGCGATTTCCCGCAGGGACAGGGCCTCAAGCCGGTGCGGAAGTGAGCGCCGGCTCCGGATGAGAAAAGGGAAAGGAAATGGGAATGGGAACGAGAGTCAAAGTCGGATTCGGAGTCGGAGTCAGTAAGACAAGGAGACACGCAGACAGCAGCGACAGACAGCCGTCAAACACGTCGTAAAATTTGTTTCTCGTTTCGCATTTGCATTGTGCAACACTCACAGATACACACTTGGATCTCCCAAAGGCGGTGTCAGGGTCAAAGTCAACTCCTGCCCTTCGATTGTCTGTACTTTCATGCCCAACTGCACTCCACTTGACTGCACCCCACTCCATACCAATCCGGAGGAACTGGCTCCATGTGTCCCTCAAGAGTTTCGCTTTCGCTTTGATCGCACTCAGCTCTCTCGTAAAATCATTTGACTGCAGTTCCTGGACGAGGAAAAAGGGAAATGGAAAATGGGAAACACAAACGATTTGTTCGGAATGAAGGGGCTCCAGTGTCTATAGTTTTCATGCATATTTTCTTCTTATAGAGGCAAATGCATGTTCATAGGCTATTGCAATTAGAACTAGACTTTGAGAGCATGAAGAATATTTAGATCTGAGTTGCATTCGATTTTTTTTATAAGATATGAACACAATTAGTTCTTAATAGAACAATATTGCCTTTCTTCATGACAATACAAAATGAAGACTGGTTATTAAAATATTAAAAAGCACAATGACGTCTTCCTGCTCCAATTCCCAACCCACATTATCGTGGGAAGATCGGTTCGGTGGGTGTCACACTTATAATGAATAATTTGTATTATTGTCACCAACAATAAAGGCTTTCATTGGCCTTTCCCCTCCGCTCCTCCTTTTTAAAAGAAATAGAGCTATAGCTATAAAAAGAATTTCTTCCATTTTTAACGATTCCCCAATTTGAATAAGTTAATTAACAAAATTAATATTCAAATGGGTTTATGGCCGAAAGGGCGGCTTATGGCTTCATTATGTGTGTGCCCGGTCTCAGAGTCGGGCTAAAATTTAAATTCGGACAACAATAAACCTACCACAAAATATATATAATCGTCTTGGACAAATTCACATGCAATATATCCGAAGAAAGAATCGAGACAATATGGTTAGAGAGAAGTTCATTGGCCAGTCGCCATAAAAAAAATTTCGGTTGTGTGTGCGCTGGGTTTTTTGGGTTCTCGGATTCTCGGGTTCTCCGGCCGGAGATGCTGCGCGTCCGAATTAAATGAAATTAAATAAAATTAAATTCATGTTATCCAATTAGACACAGGGGTCCCGCACCACGATCGTTAATGATCTTTCTCCCAGCTAATTATGATACGTCTCGGCCAGCGCTCGGCACCTTTAATGGCCCCGAATCTCTTTATTCTCGGAACCCTTTTTTCGCTGGACCCGCACCGTTTTCCCTGTAAGCCAGCCAGCCAGTCAGCCAGCAACCGGAGACGAATCACAGATATACGCGGCCCGATTCCGATTCTAAGTAAACTGAAAAACTAAGCTCGGATTGGATCGAGGCTCTGGCGGTGGCGATGAGGTGACTTAGCGGCATTTGTGACTTTTCCAAACAAGTTTTCTCATTCCTGTTTGCGTTTGATCGTGGAAACGTGTTCTGGGGGATTCTTACGAAAACAGAAACAGCAAGAAGAACCAGCCAGAAATTGGGCAACAGAACAGCCGACAGAATCATCCAAGCGAGAAATACAACAGATACAAGGGATACAAGATACGAGATACACACACAGCGAACTCATCCCATCCCGGGCCATAATTAGAACAAAGAGCGGACGGAGCATGGAGGGGCTGAAAAATGAAATATCGTGCTGACAGCTTCCAAGCGAGACATTTTGTGGAAAGTCGTCAGGGGCCATGTATCTGTAGCTGTATCTGTATCTGTATCTTTTTCTGAATTTGTATCTGAATCCCTAAGATGTGTGTCGGCTGCTCTCATTCCCAACATGGCCACCGCCCCTTGCCCCTTTGGAATTTGTTTACCCAGCGTTTCCATTTTTGTATTTTTTTTTTGTTTTTGGCAATATTCCTTTGGGACGCATCCATTGTTGATGCAATTTATGATCGGGAATTGCTTTGTTTAATTATGTACACAAAATGTCATTGCTCTTTGCCTGGCGCAAAAGTAATTGACGGTACTGGCACATTGTACAGTTTAATGCCCAACTGTTTGTAGAACATCTAAGATGTGCCATAAATATGTCATCGGGCTGAGTATATAATAATAGAAATAGCTTTCAAGATTTTAACTTAAATCTTTGTTGTCTGGCGCGTGTTTCTGCTTAAAAGCTTCTTTAAAATTCTCACAAAAAGGGTTGATCAACCTGGCCGCCACCCTTGAGCACTTTTTAAAAGGGTTAAGGAGGGCCAACCTTTTTCATTGGGGTATCAATTACAGGAGCACTAATTGAGACCCCCCAGTTAAATGACAAAATGTGGAAGCCACAATTAGCCATGATACCCCTAAATGGCCGTTTATCGTATCTGGCATTCATATAAGTTTAAGCACCTGAGAAAGTGCCGTGTCTGTACTTGAGCCATATTTTAGTACATTAAATCTAACTAGTTAACTGCCTTTTATTGCCAGCAAAGCGTTTTACGACAGACATATACGGAGCGAAAGAGAACGAGACAGCGACAGAGCGCGCGGGCCACAACTCTTTGGCAAGTGAAATTGTATGTAGATTGCATTATATATTGCAATAAAAATAAAAGTAAACACCCCTAAAATTAAAACAACACTTTTGGCCACTTTATGGTGGGTAACCATAGTCAGCGGTGGTTTTCAGTCTGAGTGGATCGTAGTGGAGCATGCAAGTGGCTCCGAGTGGTTTTATGATCGGAATTAAGTCGACGGAAAGTTGAAATACCCGTGTCAGGCGTTTGACTTCTGTCTGCTTACTGTTTCAGTTGGTTTTTTTTTTTTTTGGGCTTTTGCAGTCACATAAACGGCGCTGGATAGCTCCTTAAAATCGGGCATTACTTTCACCTTCTTTGGCAGACAAATCCACTCCTCCAACGACAGGCGACGACCTTGGGGCAACTCATAAATTTAATTACAAAGGGCTGTGTGGCCTGCGACAGTGGGGGCCATAAAAATAGACACATTTGCAGTCGAATTGCTGCCTTGCCGCTTCCGTTCAATTCAAATTCCACTCAGTAGCCACTCAGTTGGCCAAAATCGACGGCCATAAAGTGGCCAGCTCCTCTGAACTTGAACCACATATGCGAGTGATGACTTTTTTAATGGCACTTATTGCGCAAAGGTTCTGGTGCATCTTTGCTTGGTGGATGAACTCCCCAAAAATCCCGATTGATCCTTAACCCATTGATGCAGCCGGTCCATCGGGCAGACGCACCTCTTGTTTGTTTGACAGGCTTTATGGCCAGTGGGCCAAAGTGTTAATTGCCCCGCTCTGCTCCAATAAGGTGTTAATACCATCTTTATGGGCATTAAATTGGCCACCAGTTAAAATTCCAGCAAACACGACGAGACACGAGTTATGATGTCGTTAGGCTATTTGATGGCGTCTCAGCACATCCCCACATATTTGTACTCTGCCATCTGGGAGTGTGATAAAAGAGCCGGGAATTTTATGGCGAATTAATTGTCACAGA
Organism: Drosophila sechellia; assembly: GCF_004382195.2. NCBI lineage: Eukaryota > Metazoa > Arthropoda > Insecta > Diptera > Drosophilidae > Drosophila > Drosophila sechellia. The sequence goes on along the minus strand of NC_045952.1, from coordinate 11,698,898 downwards.
ACGAGAAATAGCCCGAATCAAATCGGCCGGAGATTTGTGCGTGGCATTATTGCATGTATGCAAATCGATGATGAGAGAGGTTTTTCTACTTTCAACTTAACGAAATTGAAGCGCAGCAGCTTAGCCCAAAGCTCAGGCATAAAACCCCGTCATTCCCAAAAAAAAAAAGAAAAAATAAAGTGAAATCATCAATTCTGCTTTTCCAGCGCTCTTTTGCTGTAAGAAAATTCCCAGCGGGGGATGGAAACTTCGCTATATTGTGTTCCTATTTCTTGTTTGGAATTTTCTTTCTCGCCTCCTTCACTTATCCCTCGTTTCCTTTTTAAAGGCAACTGCCTCATTTACATAAGCATAATTTCCACATAGAATAGTTACATAGCTAAGCAGCACAAAGAGATATAGACACACACACACATATATATATAAATGGAGGGATTCAGCAGGAGCCACCCCTTCGCTGCCCCTTCCGCCCAGCCTGCCGACATGCCTGGCAGCCAAAGTCAGCAAAATATTTATTCAAATAGCGTGCGCGTCTCCGGCTCCCTAAAGGTTAATTTCAGTTTCGCTACATCAACGGCCTCCTCCACCCAGCGCACCACCCAGCGCACCACCCACACAACCACCCACTTCCGCTGGCTGCCAGAGTGTTTGGCCCAAACAACCCCCACACAACGACAGGCGGTCGCGATAAGCAAAGTCAAAAGCATTCAAGGATAAAGGAAAAAGGACCAAAAGACAGAGGGAGAAAATGGCAAAGAGGAGCGAACGAGATGGCGAACGTGGGGCTGGGGTGGAAAAGTGGGCGCCAACGCTTGAGGGCGGCTCGGGAAAAACACGAAACGAACCACCCCCAAGGACCAAGGGTAGCCGAGTTTGAAAACACTTTTGCTGACGTTGTCGCTTGCTGAACACACACACACACACACACTCCGCAAACACCCACACAAACAAGGTCGAATGTTGTGGGGGTGGCCATGGGTGGCTGGGCTGAAATATCGATCCCTCTTGGGTCGTTGCCTGCACTCAATGAGTCCTCATTTTACTTTGTTCCTTTGTACTCCCCGTATATATAGGTTTTGTATCTTGCAGATAGACCGCAAGCAAACAATCCTGAGAAATGGAAAACGCAGATATCGTGGGCCTTATGGATACCTATTAACGCATTCCTACACAGCAAGTGACAACTGCCATTACTTTTTATTCAGATACGCTGCCATCCATGCAGACATTATTAATTGAATTATAAATTTAACTTTTTATCGTTGTCTCTGCTCAGCTGCAGGTTGCCTGCACCCAAAGAACTCTGAAAACGATCCAAAGACTACGTGATAAGCCTGAAAATGTTAAAAATGCCCGCCTCTCCCGAAAATTGTTTCTTTTTCCCTCGATTCCGTGGAATTCCTGCTGACTAACATGGCGAGGACCTCAAGCTAATTTTCATTTGGGTGCCGGAGAAGAAGTCAACTAAATGATGCACAGTGGGATTAGCTCACAGAAACATATCATAAAAAACTTTAGTTTTCTGAAAATCAAGTACGAAAACAACTTTTTCCAGCCATAAAAAGATTTTAGGCACAAGGACTCCTATTCTTGAATATCTACATATTGATATTAGTTTATATCAATTAATTTTTCTGGTCTTATCCACTGTCCGCGGAAGGGAAAAAATACCTAATTCCCCATCAGAGCTCGATTAGCCAACGGAGGAGAAAAGAGATAAAAAGTCGAACCGGTCCGCTGGTCGTCCAGTGCAACAGTCCATCCCTCCGTCCATCCGTTCCATGTTCCCCTGTCCAGCGGACAGACAATGAGAGGAGGAAAAGACATGCGAGTAGAAAGCCACAATCAGAAATTTAATAATGGCTGCACAAAAGACAGCACGAAACGCGTTGACGTGCACATATTTTATGGGTTTTATACAGGCACTGGCAGAGTACAGTACGGGTATCTCGTATCCGAGTATCTGACGGATGCACATGTTTCGCCCGGTCGGCGAGGGAGAAAGGTGAAACGCCGGCAATTGAAGCTGCCGAATGAAGTCATCGAAAAATGGCCACCGGCGGCCTTTGCACTCACCGAAAACCGAAAACTGTTAGTCGGGGAAAGCAGAAAGCAGGCGGACCGCTCACCTGCCCACCTGCTCCCTGAGCGACCTGCTGCTCGTCCGTCCGTCCTTCGATATCCAAGCCCCGATCGTTAATATGGCGGCCATATAGGCAGGAGTCCGACTTGAAGTCCGATTTCTGCCACCGATAAACCCTGGCAGCGTGTTTTCCTTACTTCTCGTTTTATTACTTCATAAGTGGAACTTGGCTGCTATTTTCTTGTTGTCGTGCACGATTTCCCCTTTGTTCTGGGGAAAGTCGTTAAAAATGGTACTTCTTTTGGATAAGCCACATACGCCCGGTTTTTTTTTTTTTTTCATTTTTCGGGATAGGTTTTCGCGTTGGGAAAGTCTGCCAAACAATGGGAATGGAGTTGTAAATGTCAGGACTTTGAAATGCATTGCTTAATCGAGGATGCACCTGACTCCATATCGGAGTGCAGATGGCGTCAGTCTGGAGCTGCAGCCTCTTCAGATGCACCCGAAAACAGAGGTAGTTAGGCGATAGTGGGTAATTAGCTCACTTGTTCGATTTCTCACGGTCATAAAATGAACTCACTTCAACTTTCGAATGAATTCATTATCCCCGAATGGCCTACATCGACGACACCCAAGTGGTCAAATCCACTCATAAGCGACTTTTTCCACGCTTTTGTGATTTTTGGCAATTGATTTAATGTGTCATTCATAGATTTTTATTGCGTCGTTTTATTGCCGTCTTTAACTTCCGATTTACCACAATTGGCCCGCTCGGACACTGTCCTGGCCGCCCAGCGCCCACCACCCACCGCCCCCGGACACGCCCACTGCGCACCAGGGTCCTGTGTGTGGGATCTTAACAGGGAAATCATGTACTCGCCGTACTTTACTTTATTTATTGCCATTTTTAATACAGCCCGCCTCGCCAGCCTGGACACTTTAACGCCCTCCGCTTGTCGCGAATGCGGATGGTCGTGTCGGTGAGGAGGAGGAGGGGTGCAGGAGCAGGATCAGGGGGCAGACCACTTTATGTTACAATAATGCTCCCCTGACGCTGGGCACAATCGAATTGTCTCGGCCATAAAAATCAAAAGGTATTTCGGTTTGACTCTGGGATCGGGCTTTTGCATGGCATCGATTCGTGCGGAAAACGCCCTTAATTATGGGGATATTTTACTTTATTTAATTTCCACTTACCAGCTTTTTATTGATACAGTTATTTGGGTAGTGCTTTTGGTCAAAATCTGCAACAGAAATGAGGAAAATAGATATAAAGATGTTATCATACATATATTAAAAAAATTATTTTATTGCGCTCAGTTTTTTTCTATGTTCAATTATACCTTTATTAGAACGAAATAAACAATTGCAATACGGTTTACGTTTTAGAAAAATAAATTTGTCGTTTGAAAAATATACTGAAACTAATTTACGTTTGAATTCCCATTGAAATGGAAACTATCCATCATCTATAATATAACTAAAACATGTTTATTGGTCCATAAATTGTAGGGGAAATCGCTAAAATAATTAGGATCTATTAAGTTATTAACCATACAAATTTTCCTTTGTCAAAATACCGTGCCTAATATAGTGAAATTATATTGCGCAATGTCGTCAAATACTTTATTATATAATAAATATTAAAATAACGATTATGTCAGCCATTACTCATCCGAATTGAGATGCAGAACTCACCGCCTTTAATGATTCTATGAACTGAGTGATAAGACCAGAGGAATATTTCACCCAATCACTTAATAATTTGAAACGAAATCGTCGAACTCATAAAAATCCGTTGGGTAGCCGTCATTAAATATCGGCCCGGAATTATTTTTCAAATGCAGTTATAAATATTTTGGTGTGCCCGGACTCACAATGTAATGAACTTTTCAACACGGGTGAATTTCAAATTCCATTATTTACGGCCACTGGTCAATATGTTTAATTAATCGGCATTATTTTTGAATCCCCCCGCACACACTCGCGCACTCGTCCCTCGAATTGGGGATCGGTTTGTGTGTATGGGATTTGTAAACTGGATCGTCAACGGATTCGAAAGCAGGAGTGGCGATTATTCCAGGCGTAGGACGTCGATGGAAAACTCAAGGGCGGGCGGAACACAGAAAATTATTCGACGGAGGCGCGAACGCGACATGCGCATGCGATAACGACTCCGAAATTGTTAGAGAGCAACTAACACTAAAAAATTAAATTCAATATTTTGTTGTTTAGACAAAGCCGCAGCGAATGCGAACGCGAACGCGAAGAGAGCCGATCTCGCAGTTCCGATCTCCAAACCGCCGAACCCGAGCGCCACAACTGGGAGGAGGGGCCTTCCCAAGGGGGGGCTGTTTCACACAAAACATTTTTTTTTACTTAGTATTATTTTGGGTTTTATGGCCCCACTGGCAGACAGAAAGAGACACAAAGACGCGAACAAGTGAACATTCAAATGGGAGCCGCGATCGCGGAGGGGGGTTTTTCGTTTTTTTTTTTTCTCATTTTTCTGTGGAAGGGAGGGGGGACGGGAGACTCAACGATCGTACCGCCAAAGTGCAAGAAGTATATTTTTCTGTTTTTGCCTTTTTACATTCGCGTCGCTTCCCTTAATTTTAATTATAACATGCTGTCTGCGAGTGTGTGCATCCGTGTGATCGCGGCCATTTCCAAAGACACTCGCTCACACACACACACACACGCATGAGACACTCGTCGCAGTATGACAAGCCCACAATTGCTCGCACATACCACAGAGCTTATGGCCTATAGCGCACACTATACAGAGCCAAGTATTCGTATTCGTGCAGTGCCCATTAAGGCCGCTCGAAGGCAAACTTTGCACATCTCGGCGGACTTTTCGGTTGGCTGCCACAGCGTCGGCGGCAAGCGTTGCGTGAAAAGTCGCAAGGAAGAGGCACACCGAAATATACCTCAGGAAACAGAACGTCGATATAAATCACGAGATATCAGTTCGTTGCTTATATATCCATATACTTGTTTAAGATTTCCTTAACCAAATATTTATATTTTAAATTTGGGCCAAACCATGAAGCAATGGTATCCCACAACATTAAACAAATAATTAATTTTGCCTTTTTTTTTTGGCTTTTTTTGACTTTTGCTATGTTCATCATTACTCCCACTTGATGATTCCGAGTGCTCTCGAACTAAATGAATTTAATTTATTCAGTAATATTTCAATTAATACCCCTTTCACTACTTTTCATAGCAACTGACTACCACTCATGAGATCTCTTTAGTTTCCTATTTCGAAACTTTTTCTCAGTGAATCGGAGCGGGAGAAGAAGCGAACACTACGCGGCTGCTTGATGGCCCATTCAGCTGGCCAAAACTCATTTGCATAGGGGCCGGGCATTAATGGCCAGCGTTCTGGCCGATTCATGAAACCCGAGGCTCGTTTGAATAGCAAATAGATGTGCCTGCCAAATGGGAAGTTGCGATGGGATGCTGTCTGCATTAACTTAATCCGAAGGCTAGTTAGTACGTTAGTACTAGCTCAAAGAAAGTCAACTACTAGCCAACTGCGCTGTGTGACTGTAATTTGCTGGGGGTATGAGTTTGAGTAGAGGTAGGGGTATCGTAAAAACGTCTTCGGCATCCTGATTCGTGCTCCCAAAACCCGTTTGTCCGGCTCTTGGCCTGCCAATCAAATGCAAACCTGTTTCGCGTCAAGTGCGAAAACAAAAAGCCAGCTTTGAAATTGCAACTAAACTGAAAATCAAGTTGAGCTTTAATTAAAAACCTGGAAAATACAATTAAAAAATACCCGCCAGCCGCAGCGGCAGCAACCTGTGCAATTAACAGTGGCAAACTGCGGAAAAGACATAGTAAGAGGGGGATAGGGGATCGACAAAACAAAATTGTAGAAAAGTCTTGGCCAAGAGTGATGTGTGTAATTGGCCATCCAACTGGCAAGTGGCATAGTCTGAGCCAAAGGCTGCACATATCTACATATATTTGTATCAGTATCTGCTGGCCGTGAGCAGAAGTACGGACACTGATGGCCGGACCGGGGGACCGCCTTCCCCACTACCCCTGCCCACCACCCGATCGACGGCCTTGGAGGCTGATTGCCATATTACCTGCCTTTGGCCCTGGCGCAAACCGACGAGAGAAGCGCGTAACGAGCGACAGCTCTTTGCTTTTTCGAGGAGAAGTAATAAGCGTGTTTCATAAATTGAAAGCTGCCGCTGCTGCTGCCTCTACCGCAAAGCAAAACGAAGAAAAAAATTATTAAGGCAAGCGGGGGAAAAAATACAGAAAAAAACGCCATTTAGATTGCAATCTGGAAAGCGTTCGCCTCAAAAAATGGCCGTCGCACACACGAAACAAAAACTCGGCCATAAAACGCTTCAAAATTGCGGCTCTGAGCCAGAAAACAAAGCAGCAACAGCAAAAAAGAAGACTACAGAAGCAGCACACAAAAAATGCGAGTAATTATTTTTATTAAAGCAAAAAAAAACAACGAGATGGCCAACGGTTGCGATTATGACCCCTGTCCCCCTTCAACTCGCCTTAGTACACTTTCTGTGCTGGTTTAATTAAGTTGGTCACACTCGGAGGGGAAAAACACGTCAGAAGAGGGAGGGGAATATGAAGTACTTACTGAACCACACTCATGTAGAATCTTCTGACTTAGCACTCTGCTCAGAAAATGGAAGTATGATGAGTGATTTCAGATTTGAATTTTCAAACATTCTGTACTTAACCTTCGTAAGAACTAAGTCACATATCAGGTGTGTGCTTTTTTTTTATATTAAATGTATGTTTTTCACTGCTCCTAAAATAAAACAATTTAGAATAAATAGGACCAACCAACCACCTTTGTGTCCGTTAATGTATAGAACAAAATATGCCATTTAGCCAGCCCATTTGGTTGAATTATTGAATTTGCAAATAACTCTATCCGTGCACATGTTTCATTATCATGTTCGATAAGACACCCCTGTGTTAAGCTGCCCTTTAGACCCTAGATTAATGAAAAGCCATGGCACCGCAATTCAAAATCACAGAAATACCCAAAAACACTTATCAATTGGGAAAATACGATGATGGCTCAATCTCCGCTGGGCAAAGCAACCAAGTAATTACCCATTCAGTGGAAAGAGGGGGAAAACTGCGAAACTATGCGGAATATGCAACTGAAACAACAGCCAATGTCAGCAGTGTCGAAAGGAAGTCGAAAGCGAACCGAGTTGGGAGGAGCAGTATAAATAGCAGTTTTCCATCCACCATAAATAATGTTAAGCGCCACGGCTGAGAGAAAAACATGCACGGTCCATTAACTTTTTGCGGAGTGGTTCGCAGAGTGGTGCGAAGGAGATTCTGGCTTCCACGTCATATCACACAGAAAACAAAAGAAATCCGGTGAGAAAGAAATTGAAAACATATATTGATAATTTATAATAGAAAAGTCCAAAATATATTATGGAAAATCTTGAATATGATTTTGCAAAACATGGAAATACTGTTGACTTAGCAAAGATTTGACTTTGTTTTCAAGACAAATTTCTCTAAGTGCAACTAGTCAACCTCGACACCAAAAGCCACCTCTTCACCGACGATGGGCTGACATTTTGAAAGCTGCGCGAGATTTGCGGCCGGGGGAAATGTGCCGCAGTGGAAAAGGCCAGAGGGAAAACAAGTTGGAAATTCAGTTTTTACTTTTTGGTAACATTTTCACGGACTCCGCACTCGACTGGGATTGCCATTGTGAGTGTGCGTGAGTGCGGGAGCCAAAGGTTGAGTTAAGGTTAAGTGGGTTCAGATTGGAGCTGAAAATACACCTTTTGGCCAACGTTTCTGCTCTGATGCCTGACCACAGGCTAGCAATTCCTTTTATAATTCATATTATTATTTTAATTACGCTCGCCCGCTGCGCTGCTTCCTCTCAATCTTAAGTGCCAATAAAATTAATTGTGGAGCGGTTAAGCCGCCTAGGATTGTGCATTTAGTTACAAAGCGCGGATCATTAAAGCTGCATCAAACAGTGTGACTCACGCGGCGATGGTGTCAAGTTCGCAGTGCCTAAAGGTTAAGGGCAGCGATGAGTTTTGCACTCTCCGGGATTGGAATGCACCATGCAGAAGATCAAATTCAAATCTTTTTATCATAGCACTCTAAAAAGTATGTGTTTTATATGTTCTTTAATTTTCCGACGGGAATAATACATTGCAATGGCATATTTATTATTAATATATCAGAAAAGTCAATTACTTTTTGTAAAATATAAATTAGTGATCCTTGCAGAGTTGATCTGGTTTTCCATCCGTCTATCCGTGTATTCAATTTTTTTGGAATAAAATGACTAAATTTACGGAATAAAAATGTACAATGTTGGGAAAGAATTTTAATGTGTTGACATTATGAACCGTATCTAATTATGTATCTCTATCTTAACATTTCAATTTAGCTAAAAGAGTTTTCCCTTAACATTTTTTCAGGCAAGAAAAGTGCAGCAGCTGCCTGGAAAAACAAAAGCAACGAAACACCGGGCAAAGCAGCGCAGCCGGCGTCGACGTTACGAGTGAGCGGCGAAGTCACCACGACGGAACTCACCTCAGCCGGCCATAATGGCTATGGCTGAAATGAGTGCAAGTGAGTAGGCGATACGGCGATCGTCAAGTGAGAGCGAGAGGCAAGAGTAATGGCGGCGGCATGGCGCCGCAAAAGAGCACTGCCCACTTTTGCGAGAGCGTGAGGGAGATAGTACAGCACATGCACTGTTCGAAATGGATAAAAAAAAAAACCAAAACCCTATAAAAATAAACGCTTTTTAATTGCCACCGATGAATCAGCGGCGAAATGTCAGAGCAGAGAGTAAAATACCAAACAATGCCGAAAATGCACAATCAAATCAGAGCCCCACGCCTAGTGAAAATATTGCTAATATAAAAATATTTTGTTGGCTCGTAAAAAACACAGGCAGTAGCGAAGGTATGGGGAGGGGGAGGAAGCCCAGTCTATACCACCAAAACGCAAATACAATATTTTAAGGTCTAATTTTTTGACGAGTTTTTAAACGATTGTAAAACTCTTTCCCCCGCACACTCACACACACTCTGAAACACAACGGGCTTTCCTCGCTTTTACGATTGCGAGGGCCATTCATGTGTTTTGGGCGAGTGAATTATGGGCCAGTCGCAAAAGACAGTGCGGGATGGTAAATGGGTATAGGGTATGGTATCTTTTATGCTAGAAGTCAGTGTGACAAAGCCGGCTAAACTGCGAGGCGTTTATTACGTGAGTTATGACACCTTTGCCAGCCATTCTGGCACACGACCAGACAAACTATTAACAATGCCAAATTAATTGCAAAACAATAAAAGCCGCACTGAATACTGCATAGAAATGAGCGATTCTGATTACGATTTCGCATGGGATCCGCATCGTCAGGTAGCCCTCGTAAAAATGCCAATTACAAAAATCACAACAAATCATAAAATTTTTTTTTTAATTGCACGCCGAGCGGCGGCTTTTGGCATTTCCCATTTGCCGTGCTGCCAATCATCAATCAGAGTGCGGTCGGGCCATCAATCAATCAATCTGCACGATAGCCGCAAAGTTTATTTAATAATCAATTCGCAGTGAATAAATTCCAGTGCATATGTGTATATGCGAATACGACTCTATATAGGGCCTATTCGACGATTCGATTGGCGGTAGGAGCTATCGAGGTGCTAACAAGGTTTTGTTTTATGAACCAGCCCATAAATACACTTGTTCTACGCGCTCCCCCGCTCGCATGCACGAACATATTGTAAAACAATTATCACCTGTTGCAAATTATTCGGATTTTATGCCCGCCGCGTAATATCAGTGGCTGCTACGCTCCGACGTCCGCTCCACCGCCATCCGCTCATAAATACTGCAGAGACATCATAAAAATGTTTGAAGCTCCGCCGACAACAACAGCAACAACACCGAGCCCCATAAATCCTGATTATGGTCTCTGGATTTATTGCACGTGGCGGGCTGCCCAAAACACCGATCGCCCTTTTGCACGGAAAGTCTGTGGGATTTGTGGGATCCAGGGGGAGCCGGACATTTGTAGCTACAAATGTTCCCCCTTTCGCCGAATCAAAATGCACTCAAATCAAGAAAGATTGCTGCTCGTAGATAATATTTATTGAATATTTTTCGGGCTCTGCGCCATAATTGTCACTGTGACTTTTTTCTCCGAAATTTTAAATGAATTGAACCATTTCAAAAATTTTAGTTTATTAATCCACTTAGAAATTCAGTTTTAATCACCACAACTAAAATATATTTTTACATAATAAAATGTATCTTTCAAAATGGCGCAAAGAGATCAATGAACAATGCGCATTTTTCAGCAGCCAAGTTCCACAAACAATCAATAAACAGCCTTTACAATACCAATTATTGACTGCATTATTGCGTTTTCATTGCAGCCATCGGACCGGTAAACAAACTTGTTTCTTTGTCCAACTCTTGTAAATAAAGTCGAACATTGTTTATGGAAACATTTTTGGACAAATAAACAGGACCAGGTCGCTGAATGCAAATGAACTGATTTAATGTCTTTGGCGTTTTGGCCAGAGCTATACCATTTCTGGTTTATTTGCCTGCCGGCAGTGTGTTCACCTCCCGACCGGCTTCTGAACGAAAAAAAAGAAAACATAATATGGACAACTATGCTGAAAAACTATGGAGATGCGAAGGAAAGCCCAATGGCCGTTTGTATGGCACTCTGACTAATCAGGCAAACGGGCGACTGGGCCCAAATAAAAAGTGACACTTTTATAGGGCACTTCGGAATGCGCCGCGGGTTGTCCAGAAAGCCTACGCTGTATGGCATAGTCTATAGTCTATGGTCGAGCATAACCAGACGCATTTGCATTTGCCGCCGTACTGGTGGACACGACATTCATTTGCATACATACATGCATCTGCCAGATGCAAGCCAAAACATCCACGACTAACGAGGCGGGGACAAAATGTAAAGGCGTTTTATGGATGCGCAGAGTCAGTGTCCGAAAAAAATGAAACGAATAACTGAAAATTGTAGAACGGCCACCCTGCGAACTGTATCTGTATCTAATGGATGCGAGAATATATCTCGAGGGCGAGTATCTTGAAAGAATTAGGGCATGGACATGGGCATGGCCTGCACGCGCACCAAATCAAAATATGTATTTGTATATTTATACAACAGAAATGTCAAGCCCGGAGAGCCCGTCCTCTGCCCCCGATTCTGCTCCCCGTCGAGCTCTATTTGCGTCCAGTTAACGCGACCGGGTCATAAAAAGAATGCCGTCCGTGCGTCGGCCCAAAAACGGTACAACTCTCGCCGCGAGCTGAGATTCAAATTTTCCGTTTAGCATCCCAGTTTCCCCTCTGAACAATTCGTTTTATGATTTTATTGCATTTACGCATATTGCCCTCCGTTGTCGATGTCGAAGTCGATGCCCAACTGATTTATGGTGGCGACGGTTGGACGAACCGAGAACTGGAGAACCCTTTTCGCCCTTAGTCTCCTTCCCAACCCAAAATTGTTACATGCTCGGCATATTCAAAACTCAAACAAAGCCGAAGAGACCGTGAACAATGAAATTAGAGCAACACATTGAGGGTGACTGGCGAGATAGAACGGGTCCATAGATATTGTACACAAAAGGATTGTTTGCTTATGTAACTTTCTAAAATATACCCCCTCTGCTTGCTATTCCGTGCTCCGGAGGCTGTTTCAGTTGTAAATTACACTGCACGAGGGGAAGTCAGTTTTTGGTGATTTTTGAGAGAGTGAAAATACTGAACAATTTGAAGGAATAATATAAGAAAAAATTATATAGTTAGTTAAGCAGACAGAAAATACTCATTACAAATTTAAACTTTAAATATATTGGTAACAAGTACTTAATTCTGTGTGCAACACCAAAACTTTATATATTTTAATTGAACCTTTCTCCATTCAAACGTTTTATTACATTTTAAAAAAAGCTTTTTTACTTCATCTTATGATTTCTTTAAAGTCGATAACAATGTGATTGTCTAGACTTCAAAAACAAATTCCGCCTTAAATTTGTAAGAGGTTTTTATCGATTTAAGTAGTTAATAGCAGTACAGCCGCCACTCAGCAGCCAGTAATTATTGGTTTATTTCAGATTTGGCTGAGCTCAGCAAAACTATGTGCCAACTAATAACTACAAAAACTTCAAATGCCATCAAACCGAGGGCATGAAAAGTTTAAAGAAAAGATAACAAAATATAAAACTACCTCGACAACAACAGTCGATGAGGAGGAGGTTCGAGATTCGAGGACCAGCGAAGAGGCATAAAAAATTCAACGAAAACACTGGACAAGATGGGATGGTATAGGATTGGGAATGTGGTCGGGGTACTTTGAATGGAGTGGCTGCCCAACCTTCATGCCTATAAATCCATCGAAATAATGGATCGGATAAGAGGCGCGCATTCGAGATGAGTTCCAGTCGCGCCGTCAAGTGGGTTGAGTGCCCACACGATGGTCATTCCCATTTCCATTGCCATTCGCATTGCCTGAGATACAGATACAGACGGTTGGGCAAATGAAAAGATTGAAAGATGGGGCGATGGAAAGACTGGCTGGAAAGAGGGGCCTCGTCCTCAATCTTCGCTGAGCCACCGCAACGAATGGGCCAACGAGGTTGGGAAGGGGCTGCAAATGGGGCCGGCATTGGGTATATCTGGCAGTATCTGTATCTCTCGGATACACTTGGCTTGGCTTGGCCCAGCCCGGCCGGTTCAACGTACGTTCCAAGTGCAACGCCAGCGGAAATGGCAGCGACAAACCGAGAGGAAAATGGCAACAACTATGGCGCATCGAAAGTGGCTTTTAACCCCTGTTGCCCGACAGCCGCCATCTGGACCATATGCCGCCATCCCAATACCTAATCGTAACACCCGAGCGCCGAAAACCCTAACCCACCACCCGAGCCAACCTCGTTTTTGGCCTCATCAAAAATTCCAAATACGTTTCAAATTTAATATGTGCATTTATCCCGGTCGGCGGATCGCAGTTTCTCCACTGATTGCGAGTGGTGCTCGCTTCGCTCCTTGGCGCTCCTTTATGGGGCTTAAATATGTATAACCCCAGGGCTCCGTACGTGTCTGCGTTATACGTAATATTTCGACTAAAAATTCACGCCCTGCGTTATTCTATCAACACCTCTGCATTGTTGTTGTAGTGTTCACCCCTTGCCGCCGCTGGAAAAGCGATGGCGGACTCGCATACGAAATGAGATTTGTGGGAACCCAGCACGAAGTTTTCAGAGTTTGGGTCCCAGGATTTTCTGGCGGGGATGCGGAGCAATGGGGATTAGGGATAAGTCCCGGGCCGGGCTTACGTGTCAGCTGTGTGGCTGTACACGCTGGCATAAATACATATTTGATATGTATTTCGTGCATATTTCGTTATTCAAGCTCGTAAACTAACCGAGCTCGGCTTTAGGTGCATTTTACAAAGTCATTAGCCCAGTAATAACCATATTGATGAGAAGTCTTGTTTATTTATATTAAATCATATATCAAACGGTAAATACGTGAATAGAGTTAGGAAATTCCATTGATTGAAATAATCGCTGATAAGCAAATCAATTACTTGTATATCAAACTTGGTTTCTCAATGAGATACAAACTTTGCAGTTAAATAATAAAGAAAACGAATTTATGTATGCCTGCATAAGTCTTAATTAATGCAATAATGTATTAATATAAATATAAAAATGCATAAGTACACGATGATATATATAAATTATCTAGGATAGTACATCAACTACGCATTTGGTTTTATATTATTAAAGAAAATTTCTTAGAAGTTATTTCATGGAAGTTATATTAAAAATAATATATGTATTTCTTTTATATCCTTCCTACTGTTAAATGAGAAAATTAATTTAAAAAATATAAATTTTCCCAGGCTTGTGCCTTGAAAACGTTAAGCTCATCAAACAGATGTGTGTGGGTGGCTGACTGGAAATTGGGATTTCCTTTCACATGCCACATTGAAATATATGCGAAATGCAGATGAGCCTTGATTTCAATATGGTTTTTTTAGCCAACGGCAAAGTAAAACTTGACATTTTGAGTGCCGCCGGCAAGCGAAAACCGAAAACCAAAAACAGAACAAAGACCACAAACAAAAAAAAAAAAAAAAAAAAAAAACAGAATTATAGTTCGTGTAATGAAGTTATTACGAGTCTTAATGTTGAAATTTATGCGCGGCCATTAAAAATCGAAAGACACGTTTTTCGAATATTTTAGCTTTGGCCGTCGCTGTTGCCGTCGCATAAATTAGGCGACGTGACTTGTTTGCGCCGCCCGATAACGAACCCGCTCGTAGGCCCCTCCACCACACCTCCACCCCTGAACTCCCTAGCCAACTCCGCTGGAGGAGTGGCCGATATCGGCCATTATATGGCTGGATCTCTGGATGAATTTACAATGCAAATGAGCTGGCTCAGACTTAATCGAAATGCGCGCAAAATGGAGTCGAAGATGACACGTTCCAGCGGAGTGCAGCATTTTGTGCAGGCTTCAAGAGAGCTGAACTTTGTTGCAGGTTGGCGGAACATATTAATTGCATTTTATTGGCCTGCGACTGCCGACTGACTCTGAGCCCGCGATTCTGATTCTGAATTGGAGTCCGACTGCGGCTGTTTGCAATTTAATAACGCGCATTAAAATCACAGATTTATGGGCAACACGCAATCCGATTTCACGACTGCGACCTGCAATGACGATGGCTTGGAAACCGCACATTGGCTTGGCCCGGAGCTTCTAGCTGTTTTTTTTTTTTTTAGCCCACATGCATATGGATGAGATGGCATTTTCCAATGCTTTTCCTGCCGTTTTCCCCTTCCCCGGCACTCCTTTCGAACAGCTGTCGGGGGTTAGAGAGGCCATTAAACAAACGCCGAGATAATTAAAATATCTGAAAGGCCTTCCTCGTCTTCGGGAAATTATTCGCTGCAAAACGGCGCTTTGGCCAAATTTCATTAAAACATTTTAATTGCCGCCATTTTGTGACTGGGCCGGCAACTTTTGTTTCAAATTATTCGCATTCCAGTTGAGATTCCTCGAAAATGAAACACAATTTCGAAACCCTTTTTCCCGTTCCCCCCGCGTAATCACTCTGACACGCAACCCACCCAGCAACAGCAACCAACCCGATTTTAATTCCGATACCCAACAGAAGTATCCTTTCCCCCGGCGAACACGCAATTTAAAACAGGCCTCACGCATCTCCCAACCACACGGACACACCCCATTCGCCAGAGGTTCGTCCTGCCGGAAAGGAATTGGAGTTGGAGTCGGAGTATTTTCGAAATGGGATTCAAGTGCGAAATGGCCAAGGACTTCTCCCGCCATCCACCATTCTTACTTCGCAGTCGCGCTCCCCCGTTCGATTGCGTAACTTTTCCTCTGCGTAAATGTGTAATTTCCCCAGCCGCCGCACTCTAAATTTAGTTAATGAACATTGTCGCTGTTGCGTTTGCAGGAAGGGAAAACCCGGGACAAGTCCCTGTCCCTGGACCTGAAACTCAAACTCTGAAAACAGCCCCCTGAAAACTCTGAGATGGATGTTATGTATGTATCCGACTGACATGGAAACACTCACGCACGCACATTTTTGAAAGTAAACAAAATTAGACATGATTATGTTTGTGCCGGGGGACATAAAATAAATTGGCTCCCAACTAATCCCGTCGTGCACGTGGAGCAGACTTCCCTGGGCTTTCACTTTTGGTCTACGAGGATTCGGAGGGTAATAATGGTAAAAGTTTCCTGTCGATGCGGACAAGTTAAAAAATTGAAAATAATATAATATACTATATATTATATATTATATATTAAATTGAATATACATACAATGTAGTTAAGAACAATTTTATTTCTGGTTACTAAAATCGGTTTGGTTTGCAATTAGTATTCAGTTCTCAATATGAATAATTGCTTATATTCATTTTTTGTACATATTTTTCCCGCAATAACTTAAGAACAACCATAATAGTGTTAGTTGCTCAATAAACTACTACAGATTTATTACAATATAAAAAAGTTATTAAACTTTTCGCGCATTTAAGTTAATGGTAATTAAATTAAATACAACAATTAATTACTTCTAATTAATTACTTTACTTCAACTTAATGTGATTTAATTAGATCCATAGCGATGCAATAAAATAAAATGCTGAACTTTCAATGCAGCAAAACAAATTGACGTTATTATTTTTTTAAGTGCCCGCAAAAGTCATTCAACAAAAAAGAATATATATTTCAAAAACTTATTTTCTACATTAGAATAAATTTGTTTGCATCAAAGAAACAAAACACAAGCTTCGGCAAAGGTGTGTGCCGCACATGTAAAACTCTATAAATATTCATATGTGCGCGCTTCTAAGCATTTTCAGAACCCATCTGGCAGTGGGGAAAAGCCAATTTAATTTGGGACAGTAACGGGAGAACTTGGGATGGGGCACATATAAGTGTCGATAATAATAATAATATGTAAGAGCTGCTCAGGGTCGCAGCTACACCATATGGGCCCTGTTCCCGGCGGAAGTCGCGTTCGGCCAAATGTGGAGCAAATTCTGGCGATTCTGTCCCTTCCACGGAACTGAGGAGCTTGTGCCGGCCGCGTTTTCCCAGGGAATTCAGTTGGCGGCAAATGGAATTGCGAATGGTTATGGAAATATTCGCGATCGGTGCCCCATACTTGTTACGTTGCCATGCCAGAGAACTTCTCGGAAGACGAATTTCATCTGTACGTGCACTGGCAGTTTCCCTTTTCATGCTCGCACCCATACCCATTCCCATTCTCAGTCTTGTAGGTACATGCTTGGGTGACTACGGCTTCCTTCCTCCGCAGAAACACGATTTCAAAGGCATTTCAATGGGACAACACGTCCCGCGGGGACCAACGAGGCAACTCTCGAACAATTGCACTCGAAATTGTCCAGAGATAAGACCCAACAACTGGCACTCGAGGATGGGGATGGGGATGGGGATGGGGATGGGGATGGGGATGGGGATGGGGATGGGGATGGGGTGGGGATGGGGATGGGATGGGGATGGGGATGGGGATGGGATGGGGATGGGGATGGGGAAATGGTTGTCGTCAAGCGACTATGACTCCACCCCCGCCAGCCATTCTAGACCGACTTCCTTGCATATCAACTTATATTAATAACGCATGTTCTGCAGCTTATCAATCAAAAACGAAAATTCTGGAATTCCTAAATGAGAACGTGCTTTATATTCTATATTGAGATTTAAAAAATAGACTAAATAATGTCTATTTCATATTTCAAAGGTCAGTCAATTGTTTTGGATTTTTCGAGCTAGAATTTAATGATGGCACTTAGATTTATGGTGCTTTCATCTTGATTTAAATGTCAACTTTAGCCCAGTAATTGGTTAAGACGTATATTTCATCTCTTAAATTAAGCATTAACACACAAACATGACATTAATTTCTTATTTAAAGGTTAAGCTAGTGAACCCAAAATGATGAGTAGAAAAACCCAGAAACAGCAGCAATATCTGAGCAACACTTAATAAGTTCATATTTTAATTAAAAATGTTTCAAATTAGTGATTAACAAATGATTAGGAAACCCCTAAATCCTAAAAACAAATTTAACAAATAATAAAGTGATTTGGTTATTTTAATATTTTTGAGTCTTAAGAAATCGTAATGTTACTAAGAAATATAACGCTCTCTATTGCCGATTCGGCGCACTAAAAGGATAGCTCCCAATTCACAAACCTAAGCCCGCATACAGCTCCCCTACCGGGGAAGAGCCGAACTAACAGCGTTTTAACTGCCATGACTCGGTTATCTCCGAATATAAGAATACGCGTCTTATACGCACACTCCGTCGTAACCGGTTTGAGGTACACTCTTACAAATTTTATCTTTGAATAATGTTTTGTATTATTTACAATAATAAATAGAAAAGAACAAAATTTAATCCATCAATCGACTTATATGGAGAAAAGGAAAGCATAACAACACACCTTGACATTTAAATTGATGAACTACATAAAAACGCAATCAGCCCCGTATAAAATATTAATTAACCAAGGATTATTGTTATTATTTATTATCAGCTAGTAAACTGATTTTTCCAAGAGCACATTTAGGTCAAATTTACAAAAGACTTATTCAATCAATTATATAATAAAGTTCCGCTCATAACTTGTTATTGTTGACATGAAGTTTTGAAGTAGAAAAAATGTAAATGAAATAAAAAAAGATAAATCTTAAATAGGTTTTCTATATCTATATTGTCATATAGATATATATTTCATTTTTACTAAGTGCACCACCGTTTTTCACTGTGCACAGTCCAAGTATGGACACACCCCCGAAGGTAAAAGCCACGACTCAAAGCGGACCATCATGGCCGCCGCTCGTGTGAGAGATTGGTCGTTATGGCCGACGCCGCTTAGCGGATTGTATACTATTTTATAGTACGCATGTCGGGGGCAGGACCCAAATTTTAAACCGGCTATTTGACTGCGTTTTAATCAACTCGGCGTTTTTATGAGCAGCTAGCTGGCAGCTAGCCGAACCGTAAAAGCCGGGCCACCTTGCCGCGATTAACGGATATTTATGAAATTATGGCCGCAATTACGTTGCCACAAGGGCTTAGAGGTGAGGTAGCGAAGTGTAGAACGCCAAAGCCGCACGCAACTTCGATGGCCATTCCCCGTTTGATGGCTTGTGATGGTTCTTGCTGCCTGACGACTGTGACTGGCGCTAATGACTTTAGTACCTCCCATAAATCCACACAAACAGAGCGGCATTCATTGAGCGGTTGCGCTATTAAGTGCGCCATCAACGATGGCGCTCAATTGAGGAGATTCCTCCATAAAACGGCCAAACGGCAGAAAGGCGGGAGTCCTGCTCTTGCCGGGTCGGAATGCACTTAACACCTGATCGGTAATGAAGTCCGGTCACTGTGGCGATGTGTGGGTGCTATTTTTGGTTAGTTTAGTAGGCATTTCCGAATTGGAAATCCGATGGCGGAACACGTGTAGCCCTTGGGCCCTGCCATAAAAAAGATTTATGCAATCGCACTATTTCACTTGAATTTATGTACTCTTAATGTAATCTTAATCCGATGGTGCTGCGGATTTCAGAACTGTTTCTAAGCCATAAAAACTTATCAGCTAGACATTTTACAAGATCATTAGTTTTATAGATTGAGTAATTGGCTTTATGTACTCATAATCAGCATCTATAAAGTACTCAGAATTCTTTGGTCAGGTTGAGTCTTGAAAATATTTAATTAAATTGCATTGAAATAGAAGAAACACTCTTTTAGACAAGGTCAAAATATTATAAGTATTTAAATGTTATTCGTAAGGGCAAAAGTGACTAATAGCGTTATAGGTACTTAATACAATAAGCTAAATAACATTTTGGACACCTTAAAATTGTGTTTATTAAAATATACCTTCTAATTGTCCTTTTATGTTCTGATTGTGTAGTGTCAATTTTATTAAATAAAAATCTGATGTTTCTTCTCAAGGAACTTTATATTTTTTGACACTTTTAGAGTCTTCAAACGAAAATGTATTTAAAATGGCGTTCTACAATACAATACGAAGTACAATGAGCATTGCAGCCACCAACATTAAAATATGTTAGTATTGACGTTCTTTCCTCATTCGAAACTGAACCCATTTAAAATTTTAAGAATATGCGTCTTGGTCATTATTCAGTATTTCGAACAAGAACAGCAATGAGTGATGAATGTTTTGGAAAACCTTGAACACTTAACACCTTGTTTCTGGATGGCCTTGCCGCAGTTGCAATAGTGGCTCGAATTGGACACACCTCTCACGTCTGGCGATTTAAATAATGATGGACTGGAGTTCTTGGCACTTACGTGAGTTTATATGACAGATATGTTTCTGCTAAAATCTGCGGTTTCTGGTTAGTTTTGTTGAACGAAAAGCGCCGGCGGTTTGCAGAGGTATGTTTCGCGAAATGGCTGCTTCATGTTTACTTGCGCACACCTTTAGACGGTAAAATATCAGTTTGAAAAGGGGGGCCTTTGGTAATTGCGAGGGGAGCTTAATAACTTGGCCGCTTGGCTATTGATTTGTTGTTTTCGTGGCGCTGTTTCGATTGCTCCGCGCGCTGCGGTCCGCTCTACACTAACAAGAAGTTTACGACCAAATGCCATAAAATGCGATGTAAAAAGTCGACGAGGCTGGAAAATGTGTTTTCCGTTGGACCCCCATTCCACCATCCCCTCGTTCAGTCATCTCGCTCGCACTCGTGCGCATGCCCGCAGGCCCTCTCCGTCGCACACACGCACACCAGTGCGTCGTGTGTATCTGTGAGTGCCGGTGTGCAA
The DNA here is from genome assembly GCF_004382195.2 of Drosophila sechellia. Classification (NCBI taxonomy): domain Eukaryota; kingdom Metazoa; phylum Arthropoda; class Insecta; order Diptera; family Drosophilidae; genus Drosophila; species Drosophila sechellia. The sequence goes on along the minus strand of NC_045952.1, from coordinate 11,678,415 downwards.
CTGTATTCGTACACGTTTTGTATCTGTATCTGCTGGTGCGCCTGCCATGTGTATCTTTTTGCTGTTGTGTATCTCTAAAATAAAATAAACCATCCCTCGTCTGCCTTCCATTCTCATTCGCAGCCATTTTATTGCTCTCTCGCTTTGTCTCCTCTCCTTTGTCCGTCTTCCTTTTCCATCTCCACTCCGCCGGACATAAGAAGAATGGGAAAAACTACAAGAATTTCTAATCAGCAAAGTCTTTCAGCATTTTAAATGCCAGGGATATACTCGTACATATCTGTGGTATTGTCTCGTTCGAAAGCCTTTGGGATGCTCTTTGGAATTACAGTTTCTGACTTAAGATTCTTGGGAAGTTCGTTCGTTCTATTGCAAAAGTCATTTAACCTGCAGCATTATGCTCGGGTGTTCATCCCACAATTGGCTTTACTTTTAGAGCGGAATTATTTAAGGTGGCTCCGCCACTATTAAAGCAGAGAAATTATATTTTTCTGACATTTATGTTGCAAACATTATTTTGCAAAGTCAAGATACACATACAGGTACCGTTAAAAACTATAGATGCACCTAAAAAGCTGTGTTCCTTTTGAACATTCCTTTTCGGAATGAAAATGTTAAACTTTTCAATTTATATTAAAATTAAATTAAATGATCGCTTTCATATTTTCAAACCTATTTTTCCTTCTTCGGAGGAAATAATAATTGTTCATCATGCTCATGACATTGGATTCATATTAAATGTATATCTAAAGTATGTTTGTCTTTTATTTGACTAAGCTTAATGACGAAAACATGTCACTCAGGCCCATGTAGAAATGCAAACAACAGACCAAACTGTTTCCCAACTGAAATGGATATTACATTTTTGTCCACACAAGCACGTGTGTGTATCTCACATTAGATCCCCGAACATATTACAAGATTGTGTAACTTTTGGGACTTGCAGGCGACATTACTTCGGCAGAATGCTAATGCAGATTCCCATCCAATGCGCGAGGGTTGCGATTTTAATGGCTTTCCCTTTTCCCTTTTACGAGCCACGGAAGCGGAAGCAGAAGCCGAACCCAGAGCAGGAGCATCACCCCCAAAACCCAAAAAATACGTTAAGTCCCCAAGCGAAGCCCAAATGCTCGGAGCCCATTCCGCTTGTGTGGGCTTTTACGAGCTTAATTCGTTTGCCACCCCCAAAATGTTGGGGGTGTGCAGCGCCATTTGCGGGGCAGCCCAACCCCCAAATACAGGGCCACAGCAGACCAATTATTATTTTACAAAATCCGAAAGTTAATCATGCCAAGGGCTGGCTTGCCGTTTCCTGCACGCAGAGAAATATCATTTTTGAGATACAATTTTCATTTGTAAGAACCTTCTACAAGTAAATAAAGTATTGTAACTTGACTGGATTCGATTTATTAAAGAAATCTAAGTATGTACGTATGAGTATTATAACTGATACTATAACTTCGTAAAATAATACAAGAAAAAAGATAGTTTAAGTAATACTGTTTTTATATTATTTAGTGAAATATTTTCTGTGTGTAATGGACTATATTTTAGCCTCGGGATCTGCGCATTGCGGATATGGCTCATGTTGCCGGGCAGTAAAACCATTCATACTCCCTTTCCCAATCCACCCAGTTGCCTGGATAAACAAAGTTTGGGATTAGAAACACCCACACCCCGATGGGAGGACACAACTGCGAATCTGTTGGCATTGTTTCTGTGACAATTAAAAATTCCAAATGCCCCGCAATCGTACTCCGAAATGTGGAGCGCTGCTGGGGTAGCGGCCATCTTTATGATTCAATTTATCTTTTTATCAATTTGCTGGTCACTCTGTTGCTGTTGGTCCGCCATCCAATTTCCGCCATCAATTTATCGAGTACTTAATTTGAGCAAGTGTTTGCTTGGCTGTAAATATTTATGGCCATCGTATGTGCTCATTTGGCCCACTCACTCGTCCGTCGGCTATCTCCCTCTATCTATCTGAATGCGGAGCGTTCCATAACTTTATTGTTTTATTGCCATTATTATGCATTATTTTTATTGGGATAGTCGTAAATGAGCGAGCACCCACGTCGGCCAATTGGCCCAACTGCAATTAGCTAAACGCTTTGCTCCGCCTAATTAGATTCCGGCCCAGTGGCATGTGGTCCACGAATTGATCAAATGTCAGGGCAATCAAAATAATAGCATTATGGCTTTCATTGCTGCGCCGCCGAGCGGAACGCCCAGCCAGCCGAAAGTCGATTTGAATTAACATTTCTGGCCCAAATTGGGTACTGAAATGGGAGATGGCCTAAAGTGTTACTATTTGATTGGGCTCTAAACTGCAACAACTTTGTGTAGAAAGACAATGCCGTAAATGAGGTCTCTTAATTTGAATAATTATGTCGAATGATTGAAATTAAAGAAGAAGCAAGCACTATTGACATTGAGCATTTTAAACAATTTTTTTTAACAATTTTCAAATACAGGTAACCATCATTTTTAAAGCTACATTTTGGTAGGAAACCCAAACACAATTACAGAAGTATTAGCTAGAATTGCTTTCAAATAAAGCCAAGAATAATTTAGACACTTTGAAAGGAATTATTTAAATTTCTTTAAGTAATAGTTCAAACTTTGAGATTCAATTGCTTCTTATTGCACTTATCCCCTTTATTTAAGATGTGTTGCTTTCGAGAGAGGTCACTTACCGTAGCTTAATTCAATTTAAAGAAACTATATAATGATATATTTTATTTTCTCCTTTTCTGATTCCAGTGATTTTTATTTTTAATTTTTTATGAACTGCCAGCGGAGTTTCTTCATATTTTGCACTTCACTAATACGTGAACTGCGAGTCTGATCTTTCCACTCCACTCGTCAAATTTTTATTAGCATTCGAACTTTTTCACAGCATTAATCGATTAATATGTTCAATAATTTCATTTTTGATTTGATACTTGACCGCGAATGGTATTAATTGCGGGCATTGATTGAGCGCCGATTGAGGCAGATTAACCCGAATCGGGACTGGGATTAAGTCGGTACTAGTGCTTTATGGCTGACACTCCGCGGTTTTAATTTCGACTTTATGCGGCGATGATGACGACGACAATGACGACTCGCGGTACTAAAACGCCATTGTAAAGTGGTAAATACTCGGGCGGCGCACCGTAAAAAACGCCAAGCGCCAAAACCAGAACAACAGCCTTTAAGAGGTATACACACACACGCACTCAGATACTCGGGCCTGCTGGTGTATGTGCTGGCTGGCTGTGTGTGTGCGGCATGGGCCACGTGTGTGCGAGAGTGAGGCGAATACGAAATCACCACTTTGCGCCGCTCTGCGAGTGGAAATCTCTTGCTTTTCGGCTCGTACGCTCTTTCTCTCTCGCTCTCGTGGTTTCCTCCTGACCCCCAGGATCCCCTTGCCCTCCCCCCCTATCCCCTCGGTATAGGCGTAGAAAATTGAAAATTCGAATTCGGTCGACGTGGCCGCCTTTCGTGGGGAATGGAAATGGAGAAAAATTGCAGAAGACACCCCAAAGTGGGTAACAACACCTTACACACACAACTAATCGATAAAACCGAACACCTTTCTAGATACTAAAGCTCAGCCTCAGGAGCAATAACCGAAAGCAAAGGTAAATTAAGCCACGACGGCCACTAAAAATCTCAACTAATCCGAGATTTTGTAAATTAAAGAGTGAATCGAATCACATAAGCTCTTCAGCTATCTTTCATAACGAAATAATAAAACTTTAAGTATTTCAATTTAACTTATTATTGTTAGACAGTTACCAATGAGAAAAGTATTTAAAATTGATAAAGTAGAAAATTTTATTTTCAAACATTTTTAAATAGTTGTAATGTTAATATAGTTTTATGGCTAAACACGTTGATCGTATTAATTATTAAATATGTGTATATCAATTAAAAATTAAAAATTTAATAAAAAACAAATTCCCAGAACTGAAATCTCAAAAAAATATATATTTTTCAGTCGAAACATCATTTAATCAGAACGCCATATTAGTTTGCTTTGTGCCTTGAAATTAAAATCTTTTCAAATAATTCCAAATTCTAATGAAATCCATTTTGGTTTAATAATAATTTGTTTTACGTCATAAAAAATGTGTCCCTTTTTAGATTTTGACAAAACAGTTTGAAAACAATTTCCATAATTCTTTTTGTTTTGGTGGTATCCAAATTACGAGCCAATAATTTACGATTCGATTCAGCGAGCTTGAAAATATTTAACAATCTGTCGAAATGGCCCCCGTCCGCCTTCTTGCTAATACATAATTTGATATTTTTCCTCCCGAGCGAAGAAAACTCCCCCAAAGGCAGTCAGCCATCTTGAGCGGACATTTTCCGATGGTTTGGTTTTCGTCTGGGTCAAAGTGGTGGTTCTGGCGTTCTGTGGCGGTCCTTTGGCTACTGTGTCGTGTCCTTGCTGACAAAAGACGGCTGCTAATCGGACTGGGCGATACATTTAGGAAATTGTGCACCATTTCGGCATTTTCGCATTTCAAGGGAGGCGGGCAACCATTTACGACTTATAAATTATCGTTGTTTTTCCTTTAGTTTCGCTCCCGGCCGCAGGACACCCAGAAGGACAAGGGAATGGGTGCGACCAGTGGACTTAGCCCAGGACTCTCAAATTCGGACCCGGGCATTGGGCACTGCTGATTGTGGAGTTGTGGGACATTAAGACAGTGACAGGCGCAATTTATGGCCTCCGCAGTTGCTGGCCACAGGGCTTGGCACTCATTCTCCTTGCCTGCCAGTCGCATTCATTTCCGAGTGCGGACTCGTACACTTGGGATCCTGGGCCTGGACTTGGGCTTGGTTCTCGCCTGCAAGCTAATCTGCAATTTGACTAATGAAAAATTGACCTTCTGTACGGCGAACAAAAGCCAGCAGCGCAAGTAAATGCTTCAATTGAAGCGCATCGCAACCGACGTTGGTAAAATCCCAAGCTCGCTGGCATTGGAAAGAATTCCCAGAAAGATACGGCTGAGTTGGGTCAACTGGAGCATGCTTCTTGGAAACAAAAATGTTGCTATGCAGGTGATCTATTTAAAAATGTTATTTCACAATTTAAATTGACAGAACGCCTTCGCTTTGCTTTTGCCGAATAAAGAACATTCATATATTCCGGTCTCTATCTCATCTGCAGAACTTGAACATATTTCAACATTTTTTATTTCACTTCACACTTCGCCACAGCATACTCTCTCCACCAAGCTTCAAACCATTAAATCTGCTATGCAAATTACATTTTTGATTTTTTAAGCGCGCTATTAAATCTAGATGGTTTTATTATAATTTGTTTTTCTCCATCTTGGTGGGGTTCATGGACTTGCCTGTGTATCAAGGGCCTGTTCTAAAAACCCACTGGCAATGCATTTGACATCAGCTGCCCGGGAGCCATTTTAATGTTGCCGAAAAATGTAATTTCCGTCGACGTTTTTTTTGCCCCACCCATAAAAGTGATGCACAACTTCATCGGCTCATCAGCATTAAAATTGAGATGGGCTTGGATGCCGATGGCGGAAGAGGCAACAAAGACGCTTGGAAAATGTCACAGTTAATCGAGCGGAAGTGAAACCGTGCAAAGCAAAGGGGTTAAAACTGATATCCTTTTAACCCCTTCCAGCAGCACTTCGAATATCACTCATACGCCCCGTGGCACCGCATCGAAGATGAGCGGGCAAACACTATTCCACCGACGGCCGTTCTGGAAGCAGTGCTTAGTTTTAGTATTTTGTTTAATTGGCTATAACCGTTTTTTACAATCGAACGGTCACTAGGAAGCCCCATCTCACCCATTCCCTTGAAAATGAGCGCTGTCTGCCATGCCGCCCCTTCGTTATTATTTACTCAGTGCAGTAGTTAAAACTGCTTTAGGTCTTAGGGCTGGTACTTTTATGGAGTCCGCTTAGATTGTAACCAAACTGTTGTTGTGGCCCATTCGCGAAACGAAATATTATTGACGATCCAAGCTAATTGAGACATAAACTAAATTAATGGCTGATTTCATAAAAACTACATCGAGTCCCGAATCAATGCAACGTGTTGTGGGAATCTGAATTGCGTGAGCCGTCGGCACTGCTGAGAACCTTAATTTACATAACCAAATCCGAAAAGAACGGGGGGAACAAAGTAAGTGAAGCGGGCTCGTTATGCAAATAAACAAATGACTATTCACATACATTTATTATCATGAACTGTTAGGTCATAAAGCAAGTTCATACACTTTTTTGGTCATTTTATGGCGCCGACCCTAGTGTTTGTTGGTCGGGAAAGTGAATGCTCTGATTTGACAGTTGTTATGGCCCAATGAATACACCATACACCTACTGGCTATATACCCAACAAGTTCTTTAGCTTGATGATTAATAGAATATTTTTGACACCTTTTCCTCGAAATTACAAAAGCGAACGCTCTTAAATAAAAGCAATTTAATTGCTAGTGGACAAGTCTAGCCTCGGCTTTTCTATTTTAGAAAGCAATATCCTACAGATTTTGGCCTGCTGTGAAAATGATCGAACAGACTCCGGATGCCTCATCCTCCAGCTCAATCTCATCCTGCATCGACTTTCAGATCTGCTGGGTCCGGATGGGTCTGCTGATGATAAGTCAAGATACTCTCGGTTGAACAAAGGGGCTATAATTTATGTAAATCCGAGGAGGAACCCAACAACAGCACCAGCATGACGTTCGCCGAGGAGTCGTGTTTCGAGGTTTGGGGTCTGGGGTCTGGCAAAATGGTGGCTCATTTGTCGGTTGTCTCAGGGAGATCTGGAAAAGGGAGACCAGACCGTGGACTCTGGATGGCGGGATGGAAGGTTGCTGGACTGCCCGAGCCTCGCCTTCAATTACAAACACATAAATTCTCATTTCCATTTGACACATGACATCCCATAAAACTTGTTAAAAAGTACGACCACAAAGGCCCAGCCTCTCGTTTTCTCGGTCTGCAACGGAGATGGGATTGGAATTGGAATTGGGATTGGGTTCGATTTGATTGGATTGCGGTGAAGCAAGGAGAGAGTGGCGGGGTACGCACAGCAAACACTGCATCCAAAATGGTAAGTTCTGCTTCAGAATCTCAACGACCCCTTGGCAATAAAAAACCGAGGGTTCCCTCTTTATTTTTCTTTACGGACGCCGAATGATATCAGATTTCTTTTCATTTCTGTGCGTTTCGTTTCGATTCGTTTCGTTTTGGCTGTGACTGTGAATGTGCATTTCGGTACGGAGATGAAGTAAAATGGCGGAGTCGCATTAAGCGCGGCCTTTTATGGAGTCCGCCCAAAGCTGCGTACAAAGCGGGGCTCATTATATAAATCTCATTGATCCGCCATTAAAAGATACACTTTAAATGCCCAGCCGCGGGGAGTGCAACAAAGACGAACTCTGCCACTTAATGGGCTTGGCTGCAGAGTCTGCAGCACTTACGTTTCTAGGAAAGTGTTCGACAGAGATTGGGGCCGCTGTGTAAAGTGATTAAGAAATACCCAAAAGGATATCAACTATTCAGCTACCAAAACTCAATGCCAAACAAAGTATCTAAGCGGTCAATCTGCGCCCAAAACGGCATTACCGAGCGGGGTAAGTTTGGAATCCACTTTGTGACAGACATTCGCATAAGCTCCTCAAACGTTTGATGCCATAAAAACGAAATTGACATTTTCGCAAAGTCCGCTGCTGGCAATAAATTTGCTTCTTTCTGGCATTTCCGTTTATTTCTACTCATTTCTTTGGCATTTGCAGACAAAAGGAGCTGCCAACAATGTAAGCAGTACATCCCATGGATATATGTTTTGCCGTTGGGAGAGGGTCACTTTCGAGCCGGCTTTTACGAGTCCACGTAGCCAGGGATCCGTCTCCGACGATTTGGATTTACGAGGACGCTTAGATTTCGTGGACAATGGAGCAGAAATCGTTACTGCCGCACGTGGAGGTCCGCCGGCAATTGTGAAAAACGTTTTTCGATTGCTATTTTGTGCAGATACACGGATTTGGATATCCACCGAGAAACTGAAACCGATCCGCGACCGCTGGACAACATATGTTGCACACCGCTGAGCTCGCAAGCCGCACTGATTTGCATCCTTCGGTGGAAAACGGAATCACACCCACGCAATACTTTTGACCTTGGGACGACCACACCGCTCAGCACTTTAAATAAAGGACTCAAACTCAACTCTTTTCATTACCTCCAAATGGCTTTAGAAACCGGATCGTAATGGCAATGCATTTGCTTCAAGGACATCGTATTTCCTTCCATTGCGCAATGTTACGCTCGATCGACGAGGCCGCATTTGGGCCAAGGTCGTCCTTTTAATGTTGATGCTAGATCGTAAAGATTTGCGGAGTCTCAAATGGAAATAAAGGGGTGCAGTTGTTAAAGGGAGATTTTAGTGTTTATGCGAGCACTTTGAAAAGTAATTTTACCGCTTCATTTATGCTAGCTAAATATTTGCTTAAGCGTTATTTGGCATTAATGTTAATAAAGGATATTTAGATTTAATTTTCTTGAGCTTTGATTAATTTTATATACAACCTTTTTAAGAAGCCTTTTTAAGTATTTTAAATTGTAAGTTCATTTTGAATTCTTATTTGTAATGGCCATTCAAAATTTAAGAACATATACAATTTAACAAATCAAATCACAAAAGATAGCCATATACTAATTTACAATCCGTACTTTTAAGCATAGTTTAACACTTTAATTTTAGAGGAAGCTGCTTTATTTTAGTATAAGTTAAGCATAAGGTAAATTTCGTATATATTTCTCTAATAAAATCCAAAATGGCTAATGGCTTTTTTTTAGATTTATTTGGACAGAATTTTAACGCTTCCTTTAAGTTCTGAGAAGTAAATGAGAAAAGTAAGTAAGAGTCGTGGTTATTTCCAACAATTTCTGTCAGGGCTCTTGGTTAACAATTTATGGTCTCAATTAATGCTGTCATGCTTATATAGTATTGTGCATTTTTTGATTTGCTAACGTAAAGTCAATAAGGAAAAAGGGAATATTTTCAAACTCGGTAGCATATGTGTGTGCGAATAGTGGATACACGTACATACATATGCATGTGTACGGTTTTGACTCGTGGCGGCCATCATGGATTTAGACTCCGCCCCTTTTCGAATACAGTCTGCTTTTCTTTCTTATATTTTCTGCTCAGAGTCTTATACGACTGTTTTTCGTTCGCTAGGTGGCGCTAGTAGAATTAGGTGGGAGACTTTGCTCTGTAAGGTGGGTGAAATAGCTAGATGGGCTCTTCACTAGACTAGGAGGGTGCACTCGCTAAAATACGTGGGTGGGTGACCTCTGCCCATTGTTAAAACATTTTACATTAACATAAATTTCAGTTTTAGTGCTACTTGAAGGAGTTTAAACTTTATTTTATATTGAGGCTAATTAAACTGAAATTCTTTAGTATTACTTTAATACATTTTGACATATACTTGCCTGTGGCACCTTTTCTATTACAAGAAATTAAAACATTTTATAAGTTTTTCATAAGTTACTATTCTTAAGTAGTCATATTAAGGAATATTGTTATAGCAGTCATATTTATTCCATTAAATTCGCAAAACAATGATCATATATATTTAAAGGGTAAACACGCTTCGGCATTCACGCATTATGCTGGTTACATTTGCACTGATCTGGCAGCGCTGTAGTGTCTGCGCGCCATTATTTCTTAACAAGCCCCGCCCCGTGTCACAAAGAAACGGTATAAAAATGTATCTGTACCCGTATGAGTTGCAACAATGTGCGCGGCCATTAGAGACACAGATACGAGCCCGCACTGAAACACTCATGTAGCGATAAGGTGGTGGAATGGCAATGGTTGATAGATAGATAAAGAATATCAAACTGAGGGGTGAAAAGTGGGGTTGGTGAGCGTGGCTCCATTTTGTGGAATTGGATTAAGCGGCAGCGGTTCTTAAGTGCCGCCATTCCATTTCCCGTTATGTTTGTCCGGGCTTTATGGCCGTACGTGATCTTGGAGAGCAAACGAAGGTCCATGGCAAGCCGTGGGAACTTCCCAGATGCCATAAACGTCGAATGGCGACCGGAAATGTTTCATCCCTACTATGTTTCCTCAACGAGTTGTTCGTCTTGCTGAAGATTGCTGCAATAGTATCACGCACTGGCGGATAGTGGAGTCGAATTAAAAAGGACATAAAGAAAGGCTATGATAAAATTGTCGTTCTTAATGGGGCATTGACTGCATTCAGATGCGTGGGAAAGCATGCCGAGCAACAGTCTTTAAATGCTAATCAAATAATTTAAATATTCATTTTGTGGAATTGGTGATTAGCCTTTGAGCCTTTTACCGAGATCCACTCAATTAAAACACAAACTTTGATTTTTCCTTTACATTTAGTATAGTTTAAAACAGAGCTTTAATAATTCTGCGCTCTTTTATATAGTTATGGCATTGGTTCATATATGGACCAATTTCTTTTTTATTTGTATTTCATGTTATAATGTTTTTTATATAATTTATCATATCTTTAGATTGGGTTATTTTTTTTTTTAACAAGATCATAAATTATTGATATTATTACATTTTTAACATTAAGCTTTCTTAAATCAATACCAGAATTCTAAAACAACAGATTACGTTATATGGAAGTATTCGCTTTTTATACTGAACCGGATTTTAGATAACGGTTACCCTAGTTTAGATATTCGGAACATCTTCTAAAGCGCTGTGGTGGCAGCAATTATTCTTGGAAAATTTTGAAGACTCTTTACGGTGCACACTAAAATGAACAAAGTTAAGTGTCTACAAATTTGTTGGTGTTAACATTTTTTTTAATTTCCTAATTTTTAATAAGAATATTTTCTTTAAAATTACCTAAACAAGTAAATAATATTCGGATCCATAACACGTTAAACAACAAAACTAACAAAACAATGAGGAACACCAGAAAACAGTAAGAAAGTTAAGATGCGTTTACTTTTACATTTACCAGACTAAAGATGTACAATTTCCCATTTGTTTTAAAAAATTTTACTGCACTAATGTAGAAATGTTTAACTTTGAAGGACCACATTTTAGCACCATGAATACGGAAATTGTTATTTCGGAGAGTGATTACTTATTTATTGTATAATAATTTAAGATATTAAGGCTTGTAATTGCTTAAAAGCAGTGGATTTTTATTAGTTGACATTTATCTTATCTCTTCAAAGCATTTTTAATTTAATACATTTATTTAACGGTTTATTTAATTTATGCTGCAACATAAAACATGTTGTTTTAAATAAATGTTACCAGGTTTGTTGACGTTGGCTAAGTTTTTAATTGAAAACGTTTAACGATACTATGATGCAAAACAGTACAGTACTCACCCCAGATTGCCTGGCACTCGAATCAGTATATTATCATTTATAACAACCGCACAAATACAAAAAAGCTACCGAAAAGCTACTTGCCGTCGACTTGCAGTTACTAAATGCGATTAATATTATAATTGGCGATAAGGTGCAATAATTGATAATGGCGAGATATTTGCCACCGGATTGACTAATGGGTCCTCGGTTTGATGATGGCTATAATTTAAAGCACACAGTCAATGGGTCTGGCGCGGAATGTTTATGAAAATTGCACATTAAATCTTTGTTTTGTTGCCCAATAGTCTGTCAATTACACTGTTATAGTTCCCGTTGTCGTTGTAAACGCTTTGGTTATTGTAGTTGGTTTATTATTTTAACACTTTCGAGCAAGAGCGCGCCGGCGGTGGCCAAGTGTTAGAGCCAGTTTCTGGTTTTGGAGTCCGAGGTGCGGAGCGTCATCGAGTGAACTGAATGGTGTGCGAGTTCTCCGCTGTCTGTGAATCGCTGTTAGTTTCCAGGAATCGCAATCGCATGGCCCACTCACACTCGCACTCGCACTCACACTCAGAAATACACAGCTCGGATATACGACGCCGACGCCAAGAGTCACCCAGTGCGATGCCAATAAGGCTATGGTTATGGTATGGGCTATACCTATGGCTATAGGAAAATCGGCAACAACAACGGCGACCGTGACGAACGCTCGCTGGCCGGGGTCTAAGAAAAATTTCGACATCGGCTTCGGCTCTTGGGACCATAAATAGTAGATAAACAAATAAATAAAGCTGCGTGGGGAACCGACTAGATATATGACGGGCATATATCTTGTTTTCGAGTCGCACCCGCACCCTTAAAGGCACACGCTTACCCCACCACAGTATCCGATACTCTTCGATTTCGGTTCCTGGCCGCATTGGGGTTGCGGCTCCGCTCCGTTCCAGATACATAAATTCGCCGGCGACAGGAATCAACCACCGACACCGACCGTTGACGCCTCCGGCCCAAATATCCGTATCTATATATATATCTGTAGCTGCGCAGTGCGACCTGCAAATCGAAGCAGTACCAGTCACTTGTCCCCAGATACAGATACGGATACACTGCGCGCCACGTCGAAAATCAATCACCTTCGACGGATGCATTTTATTGTGCGCAGACTCCGATTTATGAGACCAACTTTTGGGGTGGAAGCCCACATATCGCTCGGTCTTATTTACTTTCCCAGCACTTTGGCTTATAATATAGAAGGCATTAATTCGCAAATGCTGTCCAGATAGAGGACGACCTGCCGAATTAAGTTTGACCCTCAATGAAATCGAAAGTCTTTAATCAAGACTGGAATAAATGCAAAAATCGTAGGGCGTTGAACCAGACAACTTTACAAAGTTGATTTGTTTATAATTTAACAAAGATCAAAGTCTATTAGGGACATATGCTCTCCGCTAAAGTTAAATAAAACCTATTTTTTGGCATTTAAACTTTTATGAGATATTACAAAGATTACAATGTATCTCAATAATTAACATACAAGTTAGTTTCAATTGTGCAAGATCTTCTTTAACTGAATACTGCTTCTTGCTGTATTTGACAACAGTTTTGAATCTAAGTTTACAATAAAAGCAGTGTTGATTTAATATAAATATCAATTCTGATATTAAATTGATAACTGATATTAACTGATATCTTAAGAAAGAGTAAATACACTATACAGTTTATAACAAGTTGTTAGTGATATTTGCTGATCAAAAAGCGAAAGTGAGTTCCGTAATAAAATGCTCTTCCTGTCTACCAAATACCCGTGTGGTTTCGGCCATATGGGCGATTTAACTGGAAATGGACGTGTGCTAATTTGAGAGCCAACAAAGGTAAGGGACCAGACCCCTCACAGTTTGTCTTCCAAACAGAATACGGACACTTTTCCAGGCCGTTCTTAAGGTCCAGAGGTGGAGTACTAGAAGGAGTGAGAAGGGGCCAAGCGGTACTGGCACAGCGCCATCGATACGGTCCAAAGAGCCGACTCGACGCCTCGCCAGGTGTGTTTACCTGCGAAATGTGTTGCAAGCTTTGTGTTTTGGTGACTCCGGGACACTTCCTTAAGCGGTGCTAAGATGAATTGCTAAGTGGCTCCACAAACAACGCGTGCTGGTGTCGTACGACTTAGCCAAATTGTTCAGATTCTCACCCTCAGCCCATCCATTTCAGTTACAATAAGAACGAAGGAAGGAATTTTTCAATTCAATTTCAATTTGTGTTTGAGATTATATATTAACAGCATATATATATTATGCGGTTTAACTTTAACCAAAGACGTTGTGTGTTGGTAGGAAGTGGGACTGTGAAGGATAACTGGAGAAGTTCCCCTTATCAAAACCTTTTCAAATCAGTCACGCACTTCTTGTGCACCCACACTGCTGGCGAAACGACTTCAAGTCAAATATTTTGACGGTTTGTCAAAGAAGTGACAAGACAAACCCTCACCGGAACCGATAACGCGGTGCCCCAGAATTTGGCAGCATGGTTTTTGTTTCGGGTTCGGTCTGAACTCGGTTTCATCTTAAATGCCGACCGTGCTAAAGGGGAAATCACACATTTAGCCCGATTTGCATTTGCTTGCGACTCCAGATCCGAGGGACCCGTGTACGTTGATTTACGATACCAAATCGAACCAAACTCGGTTCCTTTTGAGCTGAAATACCATCCCAGTATTTAGTTTCTGTCGATGGTCGATGTGCGAAGTTGTACTCCGAAGCGGGCTACTGTATTTCACTCTCTATAAGACTGGGTTGCCCCCACATCGGAACGGAATTAAAGATTGCCGCGAAATAACCGCTGGCTTGGCACCGGACGTCTTGATACTTATGGCGAGAAAATGGAAAATTCGATGTCGCCATTAACATTTATTGCTACTTTGGGAAAACTCGATTACACCAACACCACCACCACCATCGCCGCCGCGCACATTGCATTGCCATTGCACAGCCGCCATTTTATGAGACGCGCCTGGGCACTTATGGCATCATCACGACATCGCGAGGGGATGATCCTGGGGAGGATGGCAGGATAACTGGAGAGCTGGCAGTCTCGTAAAACGGATTTTGCGCTTAGTCAGGATGCGTGCAGCAGTTTTATGGACCGCTCCGGCACTCGGAAAATGTATACAGTTTTCCATTTACAGCCTTCGCGCTCCACTGCGCCTGCAGCCTCCGCTGTTTGCCATAAAATATCGAAATGTTCGCAGTCATAAAAGTTTATGAGTGCAGGCACCCAAATTGGGATTGCCCAAGCTCCGAGATCCAGGACACAGGGTGGAAACTTGTCAGAACTTAACATCCAGCCAGCTGGCAAACTCTCCGGAAATGGATAAGCACGTGGCATTCGTGGTCATCACCGTGTTCTGGCTGCTATTCGCCATCATTGGGTTCCTGGTGTCCTACCGATACGAGGAGCGTGGTCTCATCCGGTGCTGTGTGATCCTCACGGCAGTGTGCTGCTACTTGGCCTGGATGGTCACCTTCGTGATGCAGTTGAATCCACTGACCGGACCGCGAGCCAAACAGAAGATTGTCCTAGGCATGATAACCTACTGGCCCAGGTCCATTATCCATGATGAAAAGGACCCCTAGAATCGCTGCAGATTATATATTTTTACATGCAGGCCTAAGTGTCCTAAATGTTCATGTTTGGAAACCAATCGTTTTAAGACTATCTTCTTAAAAATAATAGCAAAACTTTCTGTATCCCCGTCGCCAATCGGTTTTTATTCAAGGCCAAGTATTATCGAACTATACCAAATCAAAAATGCCGCCGGCTTCGGAATAAAATATTAATGTGTTATTAACTAATCATTGCTCGGTTTTAAAGGTTGCATGTGTGAAACGCCTATAGAGAATCAATGAATTCAATTCTAGCGACGCCAGAAGCTAGAAAAATGCATAGCGAAAATAATCTTAGATTATTTAGCTTTTCTGAAAGTTTTAAAATATATTTTATTGTAGCTATGAAATATATGCGTACAAAACTAAAAGAATTTAAAATTTTTACTCATATATTTGTATTATACAAATCAAGATGGCCTTGCAGCTCCTCTACGAAATCGACGATCTTCTCTAAGTTGGGACGACCCTGGCGGAGCTCCCTAATTAGGTCGACGGAATCAGAAACACCAATTGATTTGGCCATTTTAATGCCATATGCTAAGACTTCTTGGGGTTTCTTATTGACGAGGTATGATTTGTCAACGAGGTCGGGAAGATAGGAGTGGATGATGGCGCACAGAGCACGGCCACTAATCCATGAGGCACTAAACTCGTACATTGGAATTCCGTACGGCTTAACCCTCTCTTGGCACCAGCGGAGCAGGCTCAGGCGTCGATCTCCGAATGTTTTTCCCAGGTACTTCGGCCACGGTACTGTAGTGGTGGGGCGGGGCGCCACTTTCTGTGGAACTAAAGACTCAGTGGATAGCTGTAACGATATTGGCTCATTCTTCGGCAGAACCGCGATCAAACTCGTATTGGGAATAACAGGGGTTATTTGGGAGCAGGGCTTGTATATCTTGTCCCAAAATAAGTCGGTTGAGAAAGAAACTTTCTTTGGGGGCTCTGGTAATGAGCGAGTATTACTTTTTAAACAGCTTGGTTTTGGTTCCACTGCACTGCTAATTTTTCGGATCCATCTTTCTCGGATCGTAGTTATGTTGCCATAAAGAGATTTCATTAGGCGGCTCAATTTGAAGATGCAGTCCGGAAATTTAAGCGTGTTGTATTGGAAAAGTGCGCGCAAGGACTTATCAATGACATCCAAAGTATCCTTACTGGCATATGATTCACTCTCCTTTTGTAATCCAAATTTAAGCCTTAAGTCTCCTTTACCAAGACACAGCTCGTCCATGTGCTTTCTGATTTTACGCATTTCGGTCTTGGCTCTCAACTTAATTTCTTTTTCCTCGCTAAGGCGCTTCTTTAGTTCAATAAGAGTTTCCCGTTCCGATTGATCTAGCTTAAGCGACTTCCATACGAAATTGGTCCTAGTCGATATTCTGCCTTTTCTCCGTCCCACCAGAACATTCCAACTTTTCTGTGGCCTAATCTGATTGCTCTCCCTAATTAATTGATTGCTGGCCTTCTTCAATTGCTGATGCTGTTCGGTGACGTTCTTCAACTGCAACTTGTAGTTGGATAGACATTCTTCGAGTGCCTTGATGCGATCGTGCTCCTCAGCTAGTCTTTGTTCCGCTGCCTTTTGATTTTTACTGGCCTGAAGGACCAAAGTTTTCTGCTGCATTATAATTAAATTCTGGCCCATTATTTCTAGTTCCTTCTTTTTCTCAGCATTTCTCAACTTTAGCCGCAATTTATTTAACTCACAAATGTGACTATCTTCTACTAAAGTTTCTGAGGTACTACAAGATGGCTCTTGGTATGGGGGAATTGGGAATTGCGGCACTGAAAGAGACTTCAAGGCCTCCTTGACAATACACTCCAGTTCAAAAAGAATGGTATCAACGTCCAGTTGAAAGAGCGTTTTATTCACTTTATTTAAGCCTTCTTCAGTCTCAAGTAGTGTCATTACCATAGACAAGCGCTTAATGTATCGAGTACCTACTCAAAAGTATAGATATTTATATAATAATTTCACTTTGAAAGATGAACTTACATCGCAACAGAACTGAAGCCTTCAAGGATTCGCCTTGATCCCCGGACTCTTGATTTTCCGCAAATGTCTCCCTCAAGGACCTTGTGAAAAGAACTACCTTTCCCAAGCAGATCTTCATTTTGCGAACTTCTTTGCGGCTCCATTCTCCGCTAGTCGGACATACATGGGTGTCATTCTTCAAATCGGACTGTATTTCTTTTATCTGGCATACAATCTCCTTTAATATTGAACCCATGGCCAATGATAATTAAGTGAACGAAATGTGTCAAGTGTGTTATTGTGTGGTCAAATTAAAAATCATAAAAATTTTATCCAAATTTGACATTTCAAAATATAGCTACTGAGAATTTAAAAGTTATTCTAAATAGATTTACAATGTCTGACTGAGTACTGGGCTCTAATTGCATTTTAATTCAGATTTTAGATTTTCCGAAAAAAGTGATATGATATATATATATATATATTGTATTTTGATTTATATTTTATGCTATACTTACTTATATGAAGTTCCATGTAGACTTACGGCGACATGTAGAAAATATCATGTAGAATTTTTGTAATATAGTAGCATGTGTAAAATTGGCCTTATCCAAAACACGAACCGTTATACTAAATTGTACAGAATTTGTAAGTTATATTTTCCTGATTGGAATGGGTCTTGAACTAATAGATAAGACTGATAAGACAATTTGTCAAAAAAATATCTGCAATTTCTTATTATAATGTTTAATATTTTATAATTCTAATTAAGGAATACCTACACTTAATTTATAAAATAATTATTTAAAATGTATTTAAATCCCAAATTAAATCCATTTATGTTAAAATGTATTTTCGTATATTTTCTAAATAATATCAAAATTACAGAACGAGAATAACAGGATAAAACATTAAATACTGATTAATATCTGCGAATGAAATAAATATATTATTAACTAAAGAGCTGATTGGAAGGGAGGGAAGGTGAACCAACCTGTAGTAATTGGCTTTAAAAGGCCCGGCCTTGTTTAAGCCCATAAACTTGGACTGCTCATCCGTGAGCTCCGTGAGATGAGCATCGAAGGTGGCGAGATGCAAGCTGGCCACGTATTCATCTGAAAGTATTCATTAAATTAAATTAAATTTTCCGAAGATTTCCTTAGCTATTTTAACTATGAACCTACCCATTTTCTTGGGCAACAGGTAGACATCCGACTTATATCTTCCTGGCGCTGAAAAGAGTTCAATCAGGGCCAAAGCCTGGGTGGACGAGGCCACGGATACGACAAAGGAGGAAATGGTAGAGCATGACAGATTCACCAGTCTTCCCTCGGCCAGCAAAATGATCATCCTGCCGTCCGGCCACCTGATGTGGTCCACTTGGGAACGCACACGCTCCCACGTGAGCTCCGGGGTATGCAAGCCATTCTAAAGTGTGTTAAAAACCTATTGATAGATGAAGGCCACAGTGGAATCACTCCGAATACATACCACGTCAATCTCCGAGCAGGAATGTCCCATATTGCAGAGGATACAACCATTCTTCATGCGATTCATGTGATCCCTGGTGATCACGTTTTTGTTTCCCGTTGCCGTGACCACCACATCCACGGTCTTGATGACCTCGTTGAGCCGTACCACCCGGAATCCATCCATGGCAGCTTGTAGAGCACATATGGGATCCACCTCCGTAACATAGACAATGCATCCTTGGCCCTTCAGGGACTGGGCACAGCCCTTTCCCACATCTCCGTACCCACAGATCACCACCTGCTTTCCGCCAAACATTATATCCGTGGTGCGTTTCAAACTGAAAGATGATTATTAGAAAGGATCAGTCAGAGATAAGAATTTAGTACTCTTCCTAAATCATGAGTGTCTAAGCTCACCTGTCCAGGATGGAGTCACGACACGTGTAGAAAGTATCAAACTTGTTCTTGGTCACTGAGTCGTTAACGTTGATGGCCGGAACAGTAAGTTTTCCGCCCTTTGACAGCATGTACAGCCGGTGCACCCCGGTCACACTTTCCTCCACGATGCCCCGAATGGCCTTGAAGTAGTCGGGGTACTTCTTGAGCATAAGGTGCGTGGCATCGCCGCCGTCGTCCAGGATCAGGTTCGGCTGCCAGCCGTCGGAGTGGATGGCCCTGTCCAAGCACCACCAGAACTCCTCCTCCGTCTCTCCGCGCCAGGCGAAGATCGGAATTCCCGCCTCTGCCAGAGCGGCGGCCACAGCGTTTTGTGTGGAATAAATGTTGCAGGCAGCCCAGCGAACTGTGGCCCCCAGTTGGACGAGGGTCTCGATCAGCACTGCCGACTGAGCATTGACGTGGGTGCATCCGACGATATTGGCACCCTTGAGGGGCTTCTCATCCTTCGCCCTCTTCCTCAGCGTCATGATGCCCGGCATCTCCGACTCGGCGATCTCGATCTCCCGCCTTCCAAACGCGCTCTTCGAGATGCTCTTCACGCAAAAGTCAGTGCCTCCGGCGGAGTTGCGCTGATGGTTGTCCTTCGGGGAGACATCTTCCTCGTCGGAGCTTCCGGTGAAACAGGCTAAAAAAGAGATCAAGTAACCATTAAGTGAGTTCAATCGCAAGAGAGAATACTGAAATGGAAAACACTGATATCCTTATTCTTTATTAGAGATAGATAAGGTAAATTAAAGCTTTACATTAGATTTTAATCATTTTGGCGGCTAATTTACATTACCAGTTTATTAGAATTTTATAAATATTAGGTTTTTAAAAGTTATAGTACTTACTGGAACTAAATGAGCAGGTGGACACATCAGAAAACCGCCGAGCTTCAATACTTGACTTCTTCACAGCAGTCTATTGAATAAAAGAAAATATTTTTACCATAATAATAATAAAGTTAAATGTAATTCAAATATTTATGTGGTATAAGCTTTGTTTACATTTTCATCTGGCGACCCGCAAATTACTTTGTTTATAATAATACCTAACAAAGACTCTCTTTGGAATTAACATAAATCATGTGATACAAAAGGGAGAAAATAATACAATTGACTTATTCTATTTTATCTTTAATCAGGTGTTTTTTTGCATATTTTAGCATCACCTTCTCGTGTTAATAACTACAAAATATATTTGCCCACATCTAATGAATTTGATTCCACTCCCTTGACTAACTTTATTTGTATAATATACCGCATAATCAGGGATAATGGATTCGATTCACAAACCCATGAATTTATTGCACTTTCCAATTAACAAATTGCCATCGAATATAAAGCATGCAAAATCGCACATATGTGAGTATTATTGGGATTGATTAATTCTTGATGAAAAACATATTCGAAGGCGCGACTTTTGCGTCGTTTCCAGCTAAATCCAGATTTAAGTGCTGAGAAAAGCCAAAGCAAATACATTCGCAGTTGGCCACTAATTGGCATCGTTTAGCATACCGGCGATAATTCGTCGCGCCAATTGATTTCGAGAGATATGAAATCGCGAATATAGACCTATAGATCTACAATCCAGACCTACGTCTATGGCCTCCCGGAGTGTATGTAAACAGTTGAGTTAATGAAATCTACGACTGTATACCGTGGCCAGTGTGTCTATTGTTGTTTACGTTTCACTGGCCATATGGAATAAACATGCACTTGTATCTACAACATTATACTTTTCCACTATCTACTCATGACCCCAGCAGATCAATAATTTGATTACAAGTTGAAAGTCTGCAGAGCTAATAATGTACGATTTACTAGCATGATTTATGGCGGCCATGTGGTGAGCAATGTTAAATATATAGTTCAAAACTGTGATAATTTAGTTCAGCTTGACCCCTATTAAAACCTAACAATCAATGCTGCTTTACTGCATTTTTTACTCGACCACTTTCACCGAGGGTATTAAACGCTTCGAGGTGAATGTATTGCTTTAATTTGTTGTTCAGAGAACGTCTTTGGGCGCTTTGTTTGGTTGTCACAGTGTCACGTGCTGTTTTTATATTAATCGCCAAGTTCAGCGATTGAAACCAGTTGTGGGAATCTGGCCAACACACCTACTAACTTCGAGTGGCTAATAAATATTCACTATGCTGTTTCCTCCCATGGTTATATGTGCATATGTAGTTACCTTATCAGCCAGACTCAGGTCGGCAAACGTTGTCTCAGGCATTTTGGCCATTCTGCAGGCGCTGCGAGCAGATAAAGAATAAAACAAAAAGTAAACCAGCAGTTCGAATAAAAACAAACAAACAAACGTATTCAGTGTCAGAACTTATTCAAAACGAGCGAATGACCTTCGGAGACTTACACTTAGACGGATCCGAAACAGGTTATAAAGTATGCTCGGCTTTGTCGCGTTTTATTCCGACTTCTTATATTCTATGCAGTTGAGAGACCGACTCTAATCATCCAGTGCAAGTGCTGGATATCACCTAGTCTATGTATATCCTATATATGATATATCCTATATTTCGGCGGAGGCACAACGTCTGTTCTGCTGGAGATCTCCGATCAGACTAGACCGTCCCGCGTTTCGAATTCAAACGAGATCGCCAATCGATCGATTCCGCTGCCGGTCTGTTTGCCTAATGTATTTGTATCTAGAGCGATCTGCGATCTGCGATCTCCACGGATCGTCCGCTCGCGACTGGGGCACACAACACACTGACTCACTGCACCGGGTTTATTGGGAGGCAGCACGATCGTGTGGAAATACAAAAATACGGCAAGTAAAAAGCGAATAAGAAAAGAAAAAACCAAAAACACAACAAGTCCATGGAGCGAGTATCAGCAGCGGTTCAAATAAAAGATCGCCACATTTATGAGAATCTTATCACGACGCGGCCTCTTATCTCGGCGCCCCCCTCCATACCCCCCTTATCACCCTTGGCCGCTTATCATAATCACAACTTCACCCCATGCAGTATTCCTCGGGAGATTACGGAAATCAATTTAAACTCTGACGTAGGCAAAGTGTCCACTCGGATGAGTGAACTTCATTATGGAACCTAGATAGCTTAAGGTTGAAGTGCACTCTAAGTCGAGTTGAAAGGCTTGACTTGATTGAAATTAAATGTGAAATATTTAAGCAGAGTAGGTTCTCATCGCCACAGGCAAAAATATGGGAAGCTTAGTACTCTAGGTACTCTAGTACTCTAGTACTCTACTAGGTACTCTACTAGGTAATTATTATTAATTTTATAACGGCAATGTTATCATATAAGTAATATCTGCAAATATAAGAATATTAAACAACAAACAACAAAATTCTCGGAATTATGTGTTACACTGAGACATACAAAAAAATATTTAATAGATTGCGTTTGCATATCTCAAGCCAAGTTATGATTAAATCTAAATGAAGAGGTATTTTTTCGAACTCAGTTTAATCTTTTTGCTGAAGACATATTCGATGTAAAAAGTAAGCAAACATTAGACCTTTCTTTCTTCTAATCATTCTTTCAATTAGTTTTTCAAAGTAGGTTGGGTGTTTACAAGGGGTGGGTCGTAAAGTTTACTTACCAACGTGCCAATCGGCCATTTTTAGCCATCGTTGCCCAATGATTTGATAGCAGTGCATTTTATTGAATGCCTGCTCGCTTTTAGCATGGCCATAAAGAGGGAAAAATTTTAATCAAGGCACCGAAACAGGGATTACGCCATCAACCCTCATCGAATGTCCTTGCGAGGGGATGCTGTTTAGGGGATGCAGCATCTGCGGTGGATGATTGTTACCTTAAATTGGTGCAGAGCTCCAGGGGTTGAGCAGTTCATAATGTCCATCCGAAGGTCTAATTGGTTGCTTTCAATTCCGAGTAGTATCTGCATTGTTCGTGATAAACATTTATAATACCGGCTTCTGTTGAGGATTCTCGTGATCTTGTAATCTCTTTTTATTGCATACTGCAGATACGACCCTTTGGGGATCCAAGAACAAAAGATACAACTTCTATGGGCAAGTATTTCGTTTATTCCATTAACTATCATTGCGATCTTTCATAGGACTGAACTTATGAGAATTTACACGTCCTAAAAAAACAATCCACATTCCATAGTTTGGCTTTAGCAGTCACTTTCGCACTCGTATTGCACCTAGAGTTTTTCCAACTCTATCCTTATAAAAACCACAGGTCTATATACAACGTACGTACTATATACAAATAGTTAAAACTACGCTTGTTTATGTACAAGAGTCTACTTAATACCGTCCGGGTACCTATATACAATAAGCTGGGCTCTTGAGGCCCGTTTTTTTTTTTAAAGCGATCCCACTTTCTCCATTAAATACCAGGGAAGGAACACGGAGACGGCCACCACGGCCACACAGGTTGCGCACATGGCCACTGTCGCCGAGAGATTGGTCATCGAGAAGTGATCCTCCTTGTCCTCCAGCTCCTCATGAGGATGCCTCTCGAACTCCAGCACCTCGACGTCGAAGCGAAAACGGACTTTCGACTCCGGAGAGTCCTTGCGCCACACCAAATGGCCAGAGGACTCGCGGCGCTCCAGGCTCCATTTCGGATCGTGGACTGCGAAGTAAATTAAGAAAATAGAGGCTTAGATATTTAGATAAATAATAGAAGGTCATAAACGTCTATTTATCAGTGCATCAAATGGGCTACAACTATTCATCAATACATATACGATTATCTTCTGAAAAACGTGCAATACAATTTTGTATATAAATATTTTTTTGAGCTTTAATCAACGAAAAAAAGTATTTGACAACACTTTGTATACAACAATTCTACATCAGATAGCTAAATTTATATACCCATAAGTATGCTATAAATATTATTCTTGAGCATTGCGTCAATCTAATCGTTACATTGCGATTGAAAGTGGTAAAACAGCTATTTTTAAAATTATCGCTTCCATATGAAAGCGATCTGTCTACAAAGTATTATATCCACTCTGTTGCCAAGTTAATTGATTTAATTTAAATACTTACCTGATCCAGTCATTCTGCCGTTTTGGGAGTAAGTTCAATTCGAAACCCTGAAATGACACAAAAAATATCATTGAATAAATTAAGTGAATAATACTGCTCATATAGACACCGATTAAATGAAACGTTTGCTATTGCACTGCGGAAAAGTTCTGAGTAATCAAACGTTCTAGGTGAAGTACGGCTACCAACTAATTAGCATTCCAGGCACACGATCAATTAGTGCTCACACTTCCCGACATTCGAAATTAAAATGGAACACGGCGGCTAAGTTGCTGACCCTGTCCTTCCATCGCTCAAATGAATAAATTGGTGGCTATAATTTCCCATATAATGAATACTTTTTATTTGATATTCCATTAACCCGGCGTGAGTTCGCATAGACTTTAGTGCCCTGAAATTCCAGCCAGTTAAGAACCTCGTACCTGTACATATGTATTGACATGTGGGGAAGACGACACCTGACTTTTCACTTATCCCCTGTTCGCACATTGATTTCATTGTGTTGTCTTTTTTGTCATGAGAAAAAAAAGTGGTGTCACACACGAGGGCAAAACCAAAAAATCAATCACGCTGGACACTTTGTACTAGTGGAAAGTGAGTTTTTATAACATGGGGTATTTAAGTAATCAATACTTGTAAATATTGCTAATTTGATAAGCACTAAACGAGCGAGTGACCAGGAAAATAACAAAGAATTGCTTGTCTAACTCTTGGACTTTATTGTGTCACTTTTAGCAATTTATTTTCATCATTGCTTTGTGGCAAATTATTTTTAGTCAAACCATTTCCGTAGACTTGTAAATTTACAATTGCGTAAGTTCCTTGAACCGTGATTATATATTTTTAATAAAAAGCTAACCTTGCCTTCACACGGATATCCGAACGATAGGCTTTCAATGTCGAAAAACAGAACGATAAGTGATGGACTTTAAATTAATTTACCAATATCCTTATCTTTTGGCTCAAATGTTTTGACTAATATTCAAATTTCGAGGAAGTCTCTTTGGGATAAAAACATATGCGAATGGATGACGCAAAACCGGGGAACAAAACATAAATAAACGCAAACAAAGAGGCAACAAACAAATTGAAATTTTTGACGTATTTATTTCGAATACCCTGTTGTACTGAACAATTATTTTTTTAGATTGCTCTTGCAGATGAAATAGGGAAATAAATCAAAATTGGCAAAATGAAAATATGTGTATCTGATTGTGTTTGGAGAACATAAACAAGTCAGTGCGCCCTGCTGTTAAGAGGTATTCCAGAGTCGGTACACATGGCTCGGTTCGTTTTTGAATGCGGTTTTTGTATATTTAACGTGGAGCTCGAATTCCGAAATGACATCGAGAAAGGTCGCAGCGCCAAATTAGCATTCCACGCATTGTAGACCGCTGCCCTTGAAATCCGGCATTACGACAGCTTACAAAACCGATTCTACCGGTTCCAAACGATCTATTTCATTATCTGGAGACTTTCAATATCCAACACAGCACGGGAAACCTATTTGCTCATTTGGAGAGCACTCGGTGCGAAAGTGCCTAATATTTACCGACTCACTTTCGAAGCACTATACTGCATTGGTCTCTACCCAGTCCGATCAGTTTTTTTTAAGATTTTAGCACCTTTTAGCCACCGAATGATAAAATTCAGCGATTGCCGCACGTTCGACACGGAAAGTGATCGTTCTATGGCGATTTGCGAGTCAGACTGGGCTTTTTTACTGGACTTTGGTCAGCGATTCGATGCGATTCTTTGTGAGCGTACAAGTAGTAGTACACATATCTGCAATAATACACCGCTTACACACGATCGTTTTTGCATGGCATAAAGTCCCCTACGATCCAGTGTATTGGTGTTTTTAATTGGTTTTCCTATTTTTGTTGCTGCTGCGGTCCGATAAGATTCACAAAGAAACGGCAACGTCAGCTGAGCACTTTTAATCAATGAACTCACACAGCGCACTCACTCGTCCCACAGATGCCCATTTCCACTTGAGTTCGGCCACAGTGGTCCCTCGCTAGTGGCGACCCCAAAGGAAAGAGTGTCACGGCTGGTCGGTCGTCTTGGCATTTTAAGCTTTGTTAGCCGAAAACCTGATTTGGCCAATGCCACTTTTATGCACATCCACATGCACGGATTACGCAAGCCACGCTCCACTGTTTTACAGTAAAGCCGCCAAGTCAGTGAAATAGTTAGTTAGTTTCCACAAGTGCGAATCGCGCAATCCGTCACAAATCAGCATTCAAATTCACGGGGAGGTAAACACGCGCCTGCGATAAGAGTTAAGACCTCTTTTGTTGGAACTGATATTGATGTATGGTTGTAGTATGTATGTATGGCATGCTGTTGCTCATCGTATGTTGTCACTTAATCAATAAATATGTGGGGTCTGTCGCACAGAGAGAAATTATGCTCCACTAAACCGAGTAATCACATTGAAAACGAATTTGGCTTAGAGTAACTTATCAGAAACCTGTTTTAAACAGTTTGCCCTCATTTGATTGCGAAAAATTAGTTACTAGACAGTTTGTATGTGAATATTAATATTATAAAAAACTGTACAGCTTAAAAATATACAAACTGAAATAGTTAAATAAAAAATGTTAAGTGATTTGTTCACATATGTGTGATAATTTAACTATAAATGTTCACGAGTTGGAGCCAAATGCATATGAATTACTTGTTTAAAAATTAAATACAAATGGAATGTTAAATGATGTAATTTTAAACATATTCGTTACACAATAACATAATATACATAAAATTTTGTTCACTTCATGACACATTAGTACTGCAGCTATTGGTTTTTTCCCTGTGTTACAATCGATTGGATGGTTGTTTGGGGGGGTGACGCCACTGGCAACCCGAGTAATCAATAACAAACTAAATTTAGTATTTGCTATGCTCGCATGCTCAATTGCATATTTATGTAAACCCAGACGTGTTTTTGTTATTACCGCTGCGATTTGCAACTCGAGGCCAAGCGCCGCTCGAGAATTGGACAACAGCTGTAGTCGTGCACCGCCACGAAAATAACACTCGCACTCGTCGCACACACTCGAAAAGTCGATTCAATTCGATTCGACTCGATTCGGATCGATCTTGCTGAGCTTTTGCCGCGTGTAGGCCGCGCCGAACTATTGGGGTCTAGAGCGTGGAGCTGACTGCCGACCACTGGCCCACTCGCCGTGCTCCATTCCAGCCCCAGCGGTACGAGACCAGACCAGAGTAACATAGTACCAGGCAGCTTTACGAGCGGTATTGCTGAGAGCGAAAGTCCGCCGGGGGCTCGCCCCTCCGAGTTCCACTATATCGTCTAGTGGAATCGCCTACTAGTGCTGCCGTTTGGTCTCTCTCGACTGGGAGTGCTCGTGGGTAAATTAACTTAATGAATGAGTGAATCGAATCGAAGCTTGGGGTAAGAGCCAAAGATGTCAGCCCAAACAGTGACGATCAGTGTGTAAGGTGTAACTACAGTCAAGCCTCTGTAGTGAGCGTTAATAGTAAACTTTGATTACCAGCAAAATAAAAATAAACATAACAGGGGCCGTGCTGTAAGACTAGATTAAAGTCACATAATCTACATATTTTCACGTTTTCCTTCTCTTTCCGCCTGCATGTCGAAATCAGCACAATCGGTCAACTCTAAATGAACAAACAAGTAAATAAAAGTGATTTATAATGCAAGGAGCTCTTATTATTTAGCTATACATATATTATATCCAGCGAAACAACATAGACCAATTGTTCCAAGCCACGTAAGGTAATACAAAGTTCCTGAGTTTGATAAAAGAGATAAGAAAGAACACCTTAAGCCCTCTTACCGAAAGTACTCCTAACTTGATAAGTAGTTCGGTAAACCAATATCTAAATAGTATACCAAGCGTTCAGCAAAACTAACACACCATCTCCGTAGATAATTCCGTGGAAGAGTATCAGCATCAACAAGGGAAAAACAATAAAGATTTCTTCCTCATACCTTACTTTGTTGTTCTCGACTTGCAAGTACAAATGTATGTGCATTCACACTTACTAATCTGAACGAGTAATTTTACACAGAAAAAAACGTTTTTTAATAAACTTATTTTATAGTAAAAGGGAAATGAATTACTATAAAATTGTGGTAGTAAAGATTCTTAACCTATTTAAATTTCCAACAGTGATTTTTCGAGTGTACTTTGAGTGCGTTGGGTGATTGTGACCACCAAGATGACAATTGTTTCAATACACTCACATATTCGGGTATGTGTTTGCTTGGGGAGCGGAAGATCCAGATAATGTGCGCGGAGCGGGAGTCAAGTGTCATTTTTCCCTCAGTCTACCACAGACGTTGGACCAAAATAAATACCATCCGGCGGAGTCCCGATCCCGATTGGAATACACCAAGATTAGGATCAGCTGCCAGTTATGTAGATCTACGCCGTTATGTCTGGAACATCGACCTCTGAACGCTCCAACTCCGAAGACAGGTAGTAGATAGGCATCCAAAATCTATATTATGGCCATAATATCCCGCTTCCAGTCCGTCGAATACCTGCCTAACAGAGGTGCTCAGGAATTGTGCCAATATCCAGTCGTTGGAGAGCTTGAACTACGAATATAACGACGTTCTGCTGACCGAACCCAACGAGGGGAAGATGATTACGTCGAATCCGTACTCCTTTAGCGGCAACATTTCCATCAGCAGTGGTCCAAGTGAAGATGTTTCATTTACGGAAAGCATCCTGGAGGACAACGGGCGCATTTCGCTGGCCTATGAGAACCTGAAGACAATTCCGCGGCGACTGGCCGACAAATTCGCAGCGCAGACCAAGTTTCTCGATTTGAGTCACAATGATTTCCGAAATCTGAGATTTCTCTCCTTTTTCGAGGATCTGGACACGTTAATCCTGGATCGCAACGTAAACTTGGACATAAACACTTTTCCCTACTTGCCGAGCTTAAGGATCCTGTGGTGATTACCCTGAATTTAGCATAAAGTGGTCCACGCAATAACATCTATAGTATTCGTCTTGCAGGATCAACAATTGCGATATAGCAAATATAACCGACTGGATACACCGCATCGAACGGCAGTGTCCTGCGCTGGATCAGCTCTCTTGCATGGGAAATCCTGGCATCCGCACTGTTTTCGGGGGCCAAATACCCCGCGAGTATATACTACAGGTGCTTCCCCAGCTAAAATACCTCGATGGACTTCCGACCAGCAGGAGTGCAGTTCATGCGACGCTGTCTTCCTCACAAGGACAGGGTCCAGACTCCACCAGCAATTCGGAGAAGCCTCCACCCGCATCCGCACTCACTTTCAAGGACATCTTCCGGCCAAAGCATTCCAGAAAATCGCACAGCGGACGGATGTACGGCAAGGGCTCCTCCACTAATTGAAGTAATATGCCGAAGGAGGGAGGGGTATTCCACTGATTGCATTATGTCCCATTGTTGGACTATTTTTAACCGTCCGCTGGATTATCAGCGCTGCCCTGCAGTCGTCGATTGCACCTACAGTGCTATGCAAGTAAATATGCATATGGTTATTTCCATGTACGTATATAAATTTGCAATCGTATGGCGATGGACACGCACAAGCCTAGTGAGAATTAATCTAGTGCATTAAAGCCATTTTTACAATAATAAGAGTCAATGACCTCATCGAATAGTCAAGTAAACAAACGTATACCATCTTCAGAATAAATGTTCTTCGTCTTATTCTGAATGTCGTTCAGTGCCCGATTAATTTTACGGATGTAAATACATGGGCACGAGTTGATATTGTTTAAAAACTTGAGGCCAGCCAAAAGATAAAAAGTAAGCAGTTCATTGCGATTAATCTAAATTTATTAAAGGACTATTTTTGCCTACCTCAATAATAAATGTTTTAAATTATCCGGTTTCAATGCCGTCAACAATACTAGACCACCAAAAACAGTTGCTTGGACTGATTATAAAATTGTTTCTTTGATTGTTTATCTATGTAACTTGCTTAAAGAACAGAAACTGGAAACCCACTTCTGAGGATATTTGGAACCATTACATTCTGGCATCTATTGCACAAATTAGTAGTGCTTATATTAGTCAATTCGATTTGATTTCCAGGTTTCCAAAGGCAGCCTCCAAGGGTACAATCGTTTGTTTTGACAAAAGTTGTTCAAGGGCCCATTGACTTAACTTTTGCAGCTCCTTCCGCTTGGAGCTCACGGCTCGGGAGTTGTCCAATTGGTTGCAGCACAGGTAAATGCCATAAAGGGCCCTCAAGTTATGCGGATTAAGCTTCAGGGCCTGCGAATAGTAAGTGCGAGCCGATTCCATATTCTCGACGCCACCCTGAAATAAAACTACTTTATTAAATGGACTTCATTAGGGGTTAGCGGGGTTATATAGCTCACCATTGTGTACCGTATTTCCGCCAAGCGCTGGTGTATTAGATGGCTATGGGGATTGTGCAGCAAAACCTCCTCCATACAAAAAGCAGCTTTGCCAAACTCGCCCTCAGCCAGATACATGTTGCACAGCTCGTGCCATGTCTCCTGGTCAGACATAAATCTGAAGGAATATTACATATTTATGAGATTGTCGTACATGGTAAGATTAGGAGTTTTGTCTAGCAACCGGATGCCGGAAACTAATTTGGTTTCATTCTTCCAAAAATCTCCTGAACTGAGCCTTCTTACTTCTTCAGATACTCGTTGAGCTCCTTGATGGCCTCCAGGCGACGACCACGGGCCTTGAGGATGGCAATCTTGCGCTTCCTGGGCGCGGCATTTGTTTCGTCCTTAGCAATGATTGCGTCCAGGACCTCGTCAGCCTCATCGTACTGCTCCAGAGCCTCGTAGCGCATCGCTTTGAACTTCATCACGCGCAGGCTGCCTGGGAACTCGAGGGCCAGCTGCTTGGTGCACTCGGTAGCTATGTCAAAGCGAGCCGTATCCAATGCCGCGATGATCACCTGCTCCAGGATAAGATGCCGCTCGTTGCCGGTCTTGTGCACCTTGTCCTCCAGCACAGCAACCCACAGCTGGACCACCTCCACCTGTAGTATGTATGTATGGCATGCTGTTGCTCATCGTATGTTGTCACTTAATCAATAAATATGTGGGGTCTGTCGCACAGAGAGAAATTATGCTCCACTAAACCGAGTAATCACATTGAAAACGAATTTGGCTTAGAGTAACTTATCAGAAACCTGTTTTAAACAGTTTGCCCTCATTTGATTGCGAAAAATTAGTTACTAGACAGTTTGTATGTGAATATTAATATTATAAAAAACTGTACAGCTTAAAAATATACAAACTGAAATAGTTAAATAAAAAATGTTAAGTGATTTGTTCACATATGTGTGATAATTTAACTATAAATGTTCACGAGTTGGAGCCAAATGCATATGAATTACTTGTTTAAAAATTAAATACAAATGGAATGTTAAATGATGTAATTTTAAACATATTCGTTACACAATAACATAATATACATAAAATTTTGTTCACTTCATGACACATTAGTACTGCAGCTATTGGTTTTTTCCCTGTGTTACAATCGATTGGATGGTTGTTTGGGGGGGTGACGCCACTGGCAACCCGAGTAATCAATAACAAACTAAATTTAGTATTTGCTATGCTCGCATGCTCAATTGCATATTTATGTAAACCCAGACGTGTTTTTGTTATTACCGCTGCGATTTGCAACTCGAGGCCAAGCGCCGCTCGAGAATTGGACAACAGCTGTAGTCGTGCACCGCCACGAAAATAACACTCGCACTCGTCGCACACACTCGAAAAGTCGATTCAATTCGATTCGACTCGATTCGGATCGATCTTGCTGAGCTTTTGCCGCGTGTAGGCCGCGCCGAACTATTGGGGTCTAGAGCGTGGAGCTGACTGCCGACCACTGGCCCACTCGCCGTGCTCCATTCCAGCCCCAGCGGTACGAGACCAGACCAGAGTAACATAGTACCAGGCAGCTTTACGAGCGGTATTGCTGAGAGCGAAAGTCCGCCGGGGGCTCGCCCCTCCGAGTTCCACTATATCGTCTAGTGGAATCGCCTACTAGTGCTGCCGTTTGGTCTCTCTCGACTGGGAGTGCTCGTGGGTAAATTAACTTAATGAATGAGTGAATCGAATCGAAGCTTGGGGTAAGAGCCAAAGATGTCAGCCCAAACAGTGACGATCAGTGTGTAAGGTGTAACTACAGTCAAGCCTCTGTAGTGAGCGTTAATAGTAAACTTTGATTACCAGCAAAATAAAAATAAACATAACAGGGGCCGTGCTGTAAGACTAGATTAAAGTCACATAATCTACATATTTTCACGTTTTCCTTCTCTTTCCGCCTGCATGTCGAAATCAGCACAATCGGTCAACTCTAAATGAACAAACAAGTAAATAAAAGTGATTTATAATGCAAGGAGCTCTTATTATTTAGCTATACATATATTATATGCAGCGAAACAACATAGACCAATTGTTCCAAGCCACGTAAGGTAATACAAAGTTCCTGAGTTTGATAAAAGAGATAAGAAAGAACACCTTAAGCCCTCTTACCGAAAGTACTCCTAACTTGATAAGTAGTTCGGTAAACCAATATCTAAATAGTATACCAAGCGTTCAGCAAAACTAACACACCATTTCCGTAGATAATTCCGTGGAAGAGTATCATCATCAACAAAGGAAAAACAATAGAGATTTCTTCCTCATACCTTACTTTGTTGTTCTCGACTTGCAAGTACAAATGTATGTGCATTCACACTTACTAATCTGAACGAGTAATTTTACACAGAAAAAAACGTTTTTTAATAAACTTATTTTATAGTAAAAGGGAAATGAATTACTATAAAATTGTGGTAGTAAAGATTCTTAACCTATTTAAATTTCCAACAGTGATTTTTCGAGTGTACTTTGAGTGCGTTGGGTGATTGTGACCACCAAGATGACAATTGTTTCAATACACTCACATATTCGGGTATGTGTTTGCTTGGGGAGCGGAAGATCCAGATAATGTGCGCGGAGCGGGAGTCAAGTGTCATTTTTCCCTCAGTCTACCACAGACGTTGGACCAAAATAAATACCATCCGGCGGAGTCCCGATCCCGATTGGAATACACCAAGATTAGGATCAGCTGCCAGTTATGTAGATCTACGCCGTTATGTCTGGAACATCGACCTCTGAACGCTCCAACTCCGAAGACAGGTAGTAGATAGGCATCCAAAATCTATATTATGGCCATAATATCCCGCTTCCAGTCCGTCGAATACCTGCCTAACAGAGGTGCTCAGGAATTGTGCCAATATCCAGTCGTTGGAGAGCTTGAACTACGAATATAACGACGTTCTGCTGACCGAACCCAACGAGGGGAAGATGATTACGTCGAATCCGTACTCCTTTAGCGGCAACATTTCCATCAGCAGTGGTCCAAGCGAAGATGTTTCATTTACGGAAAGCATCCTGGAGGACAACGGGCGCATTTCGCTGGCCTATGAGAACCTGAAGACAATTCCGCGGCGACTGGCCGACAAATTCGCAGCGCAGACCAAGTTTCTCGATTTGAGTCACAATGATTTCCGAAATCTGAGATTTCTCTCCTTTTTCGAGGATCTGGACACGTTAATCCTGGATCGCAACGTAAACTTGGACATAAACACTTTTCCCTACTTGCCGAGCTTAAGGATCCTGTGGTGATTACCCTGAATTTAGCATAAAGTGGTCCACGCAATAACATCTATAGTATTCGTCTTGCAGGATCAACAATTGCGATATAGCAAATATAACCGACTGGATACACCGCATCGAACGGCAGTGTCCTGCGCTGGATCAGCTCTCTTGCATGGGAAATCCTGGCATCCGCACTGTTTTCGGGGGCCAAATACCCCGCGAGTATATACTACAGGTGCTTCCCCAGCTAAAATACCTCGATGGACTTCCGACCAGCAGGAGTGCAGTTCATGCGACGCTGTCTTCCTCACAAGGACAGGGTCCAGACTCCACCAGCAATTCGGAGAAGCCTCCACCCGCATCCGCACTCACTTTCAAGGACATCTTCCGGCCAAAGCATTCCAGAAAATCGCACAGCGGACGGATGTACGGCAAGGGCTCCTCCACTAATTGAAGTAATATGCCGAAGGAGGGAGGGGTATTCCACTGATTGCATTATGTCCCATTGTTGGACTATTTTAACCGTCGGAATATTACATATTTATGAGATTGTCGTACATGGTAAGATTAGGAGTTTTGTCTAGCAACCGGATGCCGGAAACTAATTTGGTTTCATTCTTCCAAAAATCTCCTGAACTGAGCCTTCTTACTTCTTCAGATACTCGTTGAGCTCCTTGATGGCCTCCAGGCGACGACCACGGGCCTTGAGGATGGCAATCTTGCGCTTCCTGGGCGCGGCATTTGTTTCGTCCTTAGCAATGATTGCGTCCAGGACCTCGTCAGCCTCATCGTACTGCTCCAGAGCCTCGTAGCGCATCGCTTTGAACTTCATCACGCGCAGGCTGCCTGGGAACTCGAGGGCCAGCTGCTTGGTGCACTCGGTAGCTATGTCAAAGCGAGCCGTATCCAATGCCGCGATGATCACCTGCTCCAGGATAAGATGCCGCTCGTTGCCGGTCTTGTGCACCTTGTCCTCCAGCACAGCAACCCACAGCTGGACCACCTCCACCTGTAGTATGTATGTATGGCATGCTGTTGCTCATCGTATGTTGTCACTTAATCAATAAATATGTGGGGTCTGTCGCACAGAGAGAAATTATGCTCCACTAAACCGAGTAATCACATTGAAAACGAATTTGGCTTAGAGTAACTTATCAGAAACCTGTTTTAAACAGTTTGCCCTCATTTGATTGCGAAAAATTAGTTACTAGACAGTTTGTATGTGAATATTAATATTATAAAAAACTGTACAGCTTAAAAATATACAAACTGAAATAGTTAAATAAAAAATGTTAAGTGATTTGTTCACATATGTGTGATAATTTAACTATAAATGTTCACGAGTTGGAGCCAAATGCATATGAATTACTTGTTTAAAAATTAAATACAAATGGAATGTTAAATGATGTAATTTTAAACATATTCGTTACACAATAACATAATATACATAAAATTTTGTTCACTTCATGACACATTAGTACTGCAGCTATTGGTTTTTTCCCTGTGTTACAATCGATTGGATGGTTGTTTGGGGGGGTGACGCCACTGGCAACCCGAGTAATCAATAACAAACTAAATTTAGTATTTGCTATGCTCGCATGCTCAATTGCATATTTATGTAAACCCAGACGTGTTTTTGTTATTACCGCTGCGATTTGCAACTCGAGGCCAAGCGCCGCTCGAGAATTGGACAACAGCTGTAGTCGTGCACCGCCACGAAAATAACACTCGCACTCGTCGCACACACTCGAAAAGTCGATTCAATTCGATTCGACTCGATTCGGATCGATCTTGCTGAGCTTTTGCCGCGTGTAGGCCGCGCCGAACTATTGGGGTCTAGAGCGTGGAGCTGACTGCCGACCACTGGCCCACTCGCCGTGCTCCATTCCAGCCCCAGCGGTACGAGACCAGACCAGAGTAACATAGTACCAGGCAGCTTTACGAGCGGTATTGCTGAGAGCGAAAGTCCGCCGGGGGCTCGCCCCTCCGAGTTCCACTATATCGTCTAGTGGAATCGCCTACTAGTGCTGCCGTTTGGTCTCTCTCGACTGGGAGTGCTCGTGGGTAAATTAACTTAATGAATGAGTGAATCGAATCGAAGCTTGGGGTAAGAGCCAAAGATGTCAGCCCAAACAGTGACGATCAGTGTGTAAGGTGTAACTACAGTCAAGCCTCTGTAGTGAGCGTTAATAGTAAACTTTGATTACCAGCAAAATAAAAATAAACATAACAGGGGCCGTGCTGTAAGACTAGATTAAAGTCACATAATCTACATATTTTCACGTTTTCCTTCTCTTTCCGCCTGCATGTCGAAATCAGCACAATCGGTCAACTCTAAATGAACAAACAAGTAAATAAAAGTGATTTATAATGCAAGGAGCTCTTATTATTTAGCTATACATATATTATATCCAGCGAAACAACATAGACCAATTGTTCCAAGCCACGTAAGGTAATACAAAGTTCCTGAGTTTGATAAAAGAGATAAGAAAGAACACCTTAAGCCCTCTTACCGAAAGTACTCCTAACTTGATAAGTAGTTCGGTAAACCAATATCTAAATAGTATACCAAGCGTTCAGCAAAACTAACACACCATTTCCGTAGATAATTCCGTGGAAGAGTATCATCATCAACAAAGGAAAAACAATAGAGATTTCTTCCTCATACCTTACTTTGTTGTTCTCGACTTGCAAGTACAAATGTATGTGCATTCACACTTACTAATCTGAACGAGTAATTTTACACAGAAAAAAACGTTTTTTAATAAACTTATTTTATAGTAAAAGGGAAATGAATTACTATAAAATTGTGGTAGTAAAGATTCTTAACCTATTTAAATTTCCAACAGTGATTTTTCGAGTGTACTTTGAGTGCGTTGGGTGATTGTGACCACCAAGATGACAATTGTTTCAATACACTCACATATTCGGGTATGTGTTTGCTTGGGGAGCGGAAGATCCAGATAATGTGCGCGGAGCGGGAGTCAAGTGTCATTTTTCCCTCAGTCTACCACAGACGTTGGACCAAAATAAATACCATCCGGCGGAGTCCCGATCCCGATTGGAATACACCAAGATTAGGATCAGCTGCCAGTTATGTAGATCTACGCCGTTATGTCTGGAACATCGACCTCTGAACGCTCCAACTCCGAAGACAGGTAGTAGATAGGCATCCAAAATCTATATTATGGCCATAATATCCCGCTTCCAGTCCGTCGAATACCTGCCTAACAGAGGTGCTCAGGAATTGTGCCAATATCCAGTCGTTGGAGAGCTTGAACTACGAATATAACGACGTTCTGCTGACCGAACCCAACGAGGGGAAGATGATTACGTCGAATCCGTACTCCTTTAGCGGCAACATTTCCATCAGCAGTGGTCCAAGCGAAGATGTTTCATTTACGGAAAGCATCCTGGAGGACAACGGGCGCATTTCGCTGGCCTATGAGAACCTGAAGACAATTCCGCGGCGACTGGCCGACAAATTCGCAGCGCAGACCAAGTTTCTCGATTTGAGTCACAATGATTTCCGAAATCTGAGATTTCTCTCCTTTTTCGAGGATCTGGACACGTTAATCCTGGATCGCAACGTAAACTTGGACATAAACACTTTTCCCTACTTGCCGAGCTTAAGGATCCTGTGGTGATTACCCTGAATTTAGCATAAAGTGGTCCACGCAATAACATCTATAGTATTCGTCTTGCAGGATCAACAATTGCGATATAGCAAATATAACCGACTGGATACACCGCATCGAACGGCAGTGTCCTGCGCTGGATCAGCTCTCTTGCATGGGAAATCCTGGCATCCGCACTGTTTTCGGGGGCCAAATACCCCGCGAGTATATACTACAGGTGCTTCCCCAGCTAAAATACCTCGATGGACTTCCGACCAGCAGGAGTGCAGTTCATGCGACGCTGTCTTCCTCACAAGGACAGGGTCCAGACTCCACCAGCAATTCGGAGAAGCCTCCACCCGCATCCGCACTCACTTTCAAGGACATCTTCCGGCCAAAGCATTCCAGAAAATCGCACAGCGGACGGATGTACGGCAAGGGCTCCTCCACTAATTGAAGTAATATGCCGAAGGAGGGAGGGGTATTCCACTGATTGCATTATGTCCCATTGTTGGACTATTTTTAACCGTCCGCTGGATTATCAGCGCTGCCCTGCAGTCGTCGATTGCACCTACAGTGCTATGCAAGTAAATATGCATATGGTTATTTCCATGTACGTATATAAATTTGCAATCGTATGGCGATGGACACGCACAAGCCTAGTGAGAATTAATCTAGTGCATTAAAGCCATTTTTACAATAATAAGAGTCAATGACCTCATCGAATAGTCAAGTAAACAAACGTATACCATCTTCAGAATAAATGTTCTTCGTCTTATTCTGAATGTCGTTCAGTGCCCGATTAATTTTACGGATGTAAATACATGGGCACGAGTTGATATTGTTTAAAAACTTGAGGCCAGCCAAAAGATAAAAAGTAAGCAGTTCATTGCGATTAATCTAAATTTATTAAAGGACTATTTTTGCCTACCTCAATAATAAATGTTTTAAATTATCCGGTTTCAATGCCGTCAACAATACTAGACCACCAAAAACAGTTGCTTGGACTGATTATAAAATTGTTTCTTTGATTGTTTATCTATGTAACTTGCTTAAAGAACAGAAACTGGAAACCCACTTCTGAGGATATTTGGAACCATTACATTCTGGCATCTATTGCACAAATTAGTAGTGCTTATATTAGTCAATTCGATTTGATTTCCAGGTTTCCAAAGGCAGCCTCCAAGGGTACAATCGTTTGTTTTGACAAAAGTTGTTCAAGGGCCCATTGACTTAACTTTTGCAGCTCCTTCCGCTTGGAGCTCACGGCTCGGGAGTTGTCCAATTGGTTGCAGCACAGGTAAATGCCATAAAGGGCCCTCAAGTTATGCGGATTAAGCTTCAGGGCCTGCGAATAGTAAGTGCGAGCCGATTCCATATTCTCGACGCCACCCTGAAATAAAACTACTTTATCAAATGGACTTCATTAGGGGTTAGCGGGGTTATATAGCTCACCATTGTGTACCGTATTTCCGCCAAGCGCTGGTGTATTAGATGGCTATGGGGATTGTGCAGCAAAACCTCCTCCATACAAAAAGCAGCTTTGCCAAACTCGCCCTCAGCCAGATACATGTTGCACAGCTCGTGCCATGTCTCCTGGTCAGACATAAATCTGAAGGAATATTACATATTTATGAGATTGTCGTACATGGTAAGATTAGGAGTTTTGTCTAGCAACCGGATGCCGGAAACTAATTTGGTTTCA
Organism: Drosophila sechellia; assembly: GCF_004382195.2. Classification (NCBI taxonomy): domain Eukaryota; kingdom Metazoa; phylum Arthropoda; class Insecta; order Diptera; family Drosophilidae; genus Drosophila; species Drosophila sechellia. The sequence continues at coordinate 11,639,529 of NC_045952.1, read as the reverse complement.
TTCTTCCAAAAATCTCCTGAACTGAGCCTTCTTACTTCTTCAGATACTCGTTGAGCTCCTTGATGGCCTCCAGGCGACGACCACGGGCCTTGAGGATGGCAATCTTGCGCTTCCTGGGCGCGGCATTTGTTTCGTCCTTAGCAATGATTGCGTCCAGGACCTCGTCAGCCTCATCGTACTGCTCCAGAGCCTCGTAGCGCATCGCTTTGAACTTCATCACGCGCAGGCTGCCTGGGAACTCGAGGGCCAGCTGCTTGGTGCACTCGGTAGCTATGTCAAAGCGAGCCGTATCCAATGCCGCGATGATCACCTGCTCCAGGATAAGATGCCGCTCGTTGCCGGTCTTGTGCACCTTGTCCTCCAGCACAGCAACCCACAGCTGGACCACCTCCTCGCTGTGGCGACCTGTCTCCTCACGCCACGTTCTGAATTGATCCCGCACATCTGGAAGGATGATCAGACGATTATGATACGGCACTTTAATTCATGGCCCATTTTTTGGGTCCACGGAAAACCGGACGATTGGGAGAAACCCACTGACGTGGTCTGCACCCGTTTGGAGCCTGGAAAGGCTTAAAACTCACCCGTCCAGCTCATCTTCTCATAATCCAGCGACATATTCACTTAGGCGGACTCAAATATCTCATCAATTTAACTTAATTTTCTAATTGTAATCTTTAACTGGCGATTTCCTTCCTGTCAAAATAAAAGTGTGGCAGCGTAGTGAGCCGTTAAATTATACCAAATAACAGTGGCGTGGCGCTGCCAACCTGCTTTTTGAATATCGTAACACTCTACTCTACAGTAAGACGATATTCTTGATTTGTTGATAAGTTTGTAAAGTAAGGCGTCCCTGACCCAATAAATTATATATATCATATCCTCTCATCTGCATACATAAGTAAACGAGAAGGTATTATAACTGAGGGTAGATAGGTAATAAATAGGATAAAATATGATAAATAGTATAAATACGGTAAAATTGAGCCCACCTAGGTGCTTCCCTCGTGGTACGCCAGATATGTACAAGATCGGTACAAGAAAAAACATTTTTATAGAGTACCATCCTGCCATTCAAATAACTTAAAGTCCAATTCAAAAGATCAACCGGGAAACCTAATAAGTTTAGATTCCTATTGGATAATTAAGAGAGTCATATGGCTTACTAAATTTAGTATATATGACTTATTTTTTTAAGTTATTTTGTTATAATAGTCCTACAAAAAAATTTGATTCAAAAATATGTGACAAAGAAGTTTCGAAATTTCTCCCACGCACTCCCCCTATCGGAAGAGTTCTCCCTTGTCGGTATTTACAAGGCAAAACAATTCTTAAAATTAAATTGTTCCACCTAACATCATTAACACTTTCGATTCGACTTAATTCGGATTGATCTTGCTGAGCTTTTGCCGCGTGGAGCTGACTGCCGACCACTGGCCCACTCGCCGTGCTCCATTCCAGCCCCAGCGGTACGAGACCAGACCAGAGTAACATAGTACCAGGCAGCTTTACGAGCGGTATTGCTGAGAGCGAAAGTCCGCAGGGGCCATGCTGTAAGACTAGATTAAAGTCACATAATCTACATATTTTCACGTTTTCCTTCTCTTTCCGCCTGCATGTCGAAATCAGCACAATCGGTCAACTCTAAATGAACAAACAAGTAAATAAAAGTGATTTATAATGCAAGGAGCTCTTATTATTTAGCTATACATATATTATATCCAGCGAAACAACATAGACCAATTGTTCCAAGCCACGTAAGGTAATACAAAGTTCCTGAGTTTGATAAAAGAGATAAGAAAGAACACCTTAAGCCCTCTTACCGAAAGTACTCCTAACTTGATAAGTAGTTCGGTAAACCAATATCTAAATAGTATACCAAGCGTTCAGCAAAACTAACACACCATCTCCGTAGATAATTCCGTGGAAGAGTATCATCATCAACAAAGGAAAAACAATAGAGATTTCTTCCTCATACCTTACTTTGTTGTTCTCGACTTGCAAGTACAAATGTATGTGCATTCACACTTACTAATCTGAACGAGTAATTTTACACAGAAAAAAACGTTTTTTAATAAACTTATTTTATAGTAAAAGGGAAATGAATTACTATAAAATTGTGGTAGTAAAGATTCTTAACCTATTTAAATTTCCAACAGTGATTTTTCGAGTGTACTTTGAGTGCGTTGGGTGATTGTGACCACCAAGATGACAATTGTTTCAATACACTCACATATTCGGGTATGTGTTTGCTTGGGGAGCGGAAGATCCAGATAATGTGCGCGGAGCGGGAGTCAAGTGTCATTTTTCCCTCAGTCTACCACAGACGTTGGACCAAAATAAATACCATCCGGCGGAGTCCCGATCCCGATTGGAATACACCAAGATTAGGATCAGCTGCCAGTTATGTAGATCTACGCCGTTATGTCTGGAACATCGACCTCTGAACGCTCCAACTCCGAAGACAGGTAGTAGATAGGCATCCAAAATCTATATTATGGCCATAATATCCCGCTTCCAGTCCGTCGAATACCTGCCTAACAGAGGTGCTCAGGAATTGTGCCAATATCCAGTCGTTGGAGAGCTTGAACTACGAATATAACGACGTTCTGCTGACCGAACCCAACGAGGGGAAGATGATTACGTCGAATCCGTACTCCTTTAGCGGCAACATTTCCATCAGCAGTGGTCCAAGTGAAGATGTTTCATTTACGGAAAGCATCCTGGAGGACAACGGGCGCATTTCGCTGGCCTATGAGAACCTGAAGACAATTCCGCGGCGACTGGCAGACAAATTCGCAGCGCAGACCAAGTTTCTCGATTTGAGTCACAATGATTTCCGAAATCTGAGATTTCTCTCCTTTTTCGAGGATCTGGACACGTTAATCCTGGATCGCAACGTAAACTTGGACATAAACACTTTTCCCTACTTGCCGAGCTTAAGGATCCTGTGGTGATTACCCTGAATTTAGCATAAAGTGGTCCACGCAATAACATCTATAGTATTCGTCTTGCAGGATCAACAATTGCGATATAGCAAATATAACCGACTGGATACACCGCATCGAACGGCAGTGTCCTGCGCTGGATCAGCTCTCTTGCATGGGAAATCCTGGCATCCGCACTGTTTTCGGGGGCCAAATACCCCGCGAGTATATACTACAGGTGCTTCCCCAGCTAAAATACCTCGATGGACTTCCGACCAGCAGGAGTGCAGTTCATGCGACGCTGTCTTCCTCACAAGGACAGGGTCCAGACTCCACCAGCAATTCGGAGAAGCCTCCACCCGCATCCGCACTCACTTTCAAGGACATCTTCCGGCCAAAGCATTCCAGAAAATCGCACAGCGGACGGATGTACGGCAAGGGCTCCTCCACTAATTGAAGTAATATGCCGAAGGAGGGAGGGGTATTCCACTGATTGCATTATGTCCCATTGTTGGACTATTTTTAACCGTCCGCTGGATTATCAGCGCTGCCCTGCAGTCGTCGATTGCACCTACAGTGCTATGCAAGTAAATATGCATATGGTTATTTCCATGTACGTATATAAATTTGCAATCGTATGGCGATGGACACGCACAAGCCTAGTGAGAATTAATCTAGTGCATTAAAGCCATTTTTACAATAATAAGAGTCAATGACCTCATCGAATAGTCAAGTAAACAAACGTATACCATCTTCAGAATAAATGTTCTTCGTCTTATTCTGAATGTCGTTCAGTGCCCGATTAATTTTACGGATGTAAATACATGGGCACGAGTTGATATTGTTTAAAAACTTGAGGCCAGCCAAAAGATAAAAAGTAAGCAGTTCATTGCGTTTAATCTAAATTTATTACAGGACCTTTTTTGCCTACCTCAATAATGTAAATTATCCGGTTTCATTGCCGTCAACAATACTAGACCACCAAAAACAGTTGCTTAGACTGATTATAAAATTGTTTCTTTGATTGTTTATCTATGTAACTTGCTTTAAGAACAGAAACTGGAAATCCACTTCTGAGAATATTTGGAACCATTACATGCTGGCATCTATTGCACAAATTAGTAGTGCTTATATTGGTCAATTCGATTTGATTTCCAGGTTTCCAAAGGCAGCCTCCAAGGGTACAATCGTTTGTTTTGACAAAAGTTGTTCAAGGGCCCATTGACTTAACTTTTGCAGCTCCTTCCGCTTGGAGCTTACAGCTCGGGAATTGTCCAAATGGTTGCAGCACAGGTAAATGCCATAAAGGGCCCTCAAGTTATGCGGATTAAGCTTCAGGGCCTGCGAATAGTAAGTGCGAGCCGATTCCATATTCTCGACGCCACCCTGAAATAAAACTACTTTATCAAATGGACTTCATTAGGGGTTAGCGGGGTTATATAGCTCACCATTGTGTACCGTATTTCCGCCAAGCGCTGGTGTATTAGATGGCTATGGGGATTGTGCAGCAAAACCTCCTCCATGCAAAAAGCAGCTTTGCCAAACTCGCCCTCAGCCAGATACATGTTGCACAGCTCGTGCCATGCCTCCTGGTCAGACATAAATCTGAAGGAATATTACATATTTATGAGATTGTCGTACATGGTAAGATTAGGAGTTTTGTCTAGCAACCGGATGCCGGAAACTAATTTGGTTTCATTCTTCCAAAAATCTCCTGAACTGAGCCTTCTTACTTCTTCAGATACTCGTTGAGCTCCTTGATGGCCTCCAGGCGACGACCACGGGCCTTGAGGATGGCAATCTTGCGCTTCCTGGGCGCGGCATTTGTTTCGTCCTTAGCAATGATTGCGTCCAGGACCTCGTCAGCCTCATCGTACTGCTCCAGAGCCTCGTAGCGCATCGCTTTGAACTTCATCACGCGCAGGCTGCCTGGGAACTCGAGGGCCAGCTGCTTGGTGCACTCGGTGGCTATGTCAAAGCGAGCCGTATCCAATGCCGCGATGATCACCTGCTCCAGGATAAGATGCCGCTCGTTGCCGGTCTTGTGCACCTTGTCCTCCAGCACAGCAACCCACAGCTGGACCACCTCCTCGCTGTGGCGACCTGTCTCCTCACGCCACGTTCTGAATTGATCCCGCACATCTGGAAGGATGATCAGACGATTATGATACGGCACTTTAATTCATGGCCCATTTTTTGGGTCCACGGAAAACCGGACGATTGGGAGAAACCCACTGACGTGGTCTGCACCCGTTTGGAGCCTGGAAAGGCTTAAAACTCACCCGTCCAGCTCATCTTCTCATAATCCAGCGACATATTCACTTAGGCGGACTCAAATATCTCATCAATTTAACTTAATTTTCTAATTGTAATCTTTAACTGGCGATTTCCTTCCTGGCAAAATAAAAGTGTGGCAGCGTAATGAGCCGTTAGATTATACCAAGTAACAGTGGCGTGGTGCTGCCAACCTGCTTTTCGAATATCGTAAAGTCTAGAAATTAAGTCAAATGTAAAATGTTTAACCTTGTTAATATAATTCTAAAGTAAACTTTTTATATATAGACATGTTTTCGATATTTGCAAGGAAATACTTCTGAAATACTTTTAGGTTCTTGCAAAGGATTTTTCGATGAATTATTTTACTAAGCATTAATCTGATTTTGCCCAAACTTTGTGCATTACTTTTTCATTTTAACAGATTTCTAAAGCAAGTGCAGATTTGAAAAGCGCGCCAAAGAAAACATGAAACATTATGGTTTTTCCCCCAGCGACGGTCACACTAGCAACTCAAATAATTGTGGTACCGTCAACAAAAGTAGAGGTTCTCGTGTTCTCCGGGTATTAAAGCCGTGGAATCGGGCAGTGCCGCATGCGGTGCTGTGTTTAATTTTCCCAACTCCCAACAGATCCGGAAGCAGTTCGAACATGGGTCCGCCAAAGCAGCTGAAACGAACATTTCTTGGCTTCGACTTGAGCACGCAAAAGGTGAGAACTGGAACTGCCTACGTAGTATCTTTGCATCTGAGATGTGGAGGCGTCTCCAAACCGACCACATCTGGGCCAACTGCGTGCGAATGGTGTTACTGGAAAAGGTCAAACGGAACTCGGGAACCTGTTAGCCCTTGAAACACAAACTACTCTTATCAGTTGCGGTGACCGGGGCTCGTTTCTCGCTTATCTGCTAAAGACGCGAGCGCCAACCGATTTAACTATTATGGTTTGATTATTGAAATTCATGTTCGGAGGTATTGGCCCCCACCATTATCTTAATAGAGCCGCAATAACTTTCACAATCCCTGAATGACGCTAGCGGTGACTCCTAGTTGCCCTCTGTGTTTGATCGTTATTTTCGAGGTGTGTCTCCATATCGCTAATTGCTGCCCCACTTACTCCTCTCAGCTCAAAGCCGTCCTGCTGGGCTCCAGCTTGGAGGTGGTTGCCGCGGCGGAAGTGAAATTCGACACCGATTTGCCGGAGTTCCGGACCACCGGAGGAGCCAACGCTGGAATTATCAAAAATGAGTGAGTCTGTTTCATCACTATCCATTAATCCAATTGAAGATTTTAGTGGGATGATTGTTTTTGTAAAGCAAATAGTGTAATATATTTTACGTTTGTATATCTTGCGCTGTGGGGTATTTGTCCGATAAAACTTAGGGCCCCATTTCAGGCAGTTATAGATAAAAAAACTAAATGTAAGTTTTATTACACCAGAATGGGTCTCCATAACTTAAAGTTTTTTCAACCTTCCTATATCAGGGACCATACAATATAACCATTAAATATAAATGTGCTAACCAAACAATCTTTTTTTAGATACTTTGTACAACCAGTGATGTGGGTGAAGGCCATGGACATTGTCCTGGACCGACTGGTTATGCAGCAGGCGGATCTTAGCACCGTAGCAGCCATCAGTGGCTCCGGACAGCAGCACGGATCGCTCTACTGGTCCAAGCATGGAATCAACACGCTGCAAAACCTCGATTCCGAGAAGTTCCTTCACGCACAAATCGACGACTCCGCCTTTGTAGTTAATCGTACTCCGATTTGGATGGACGCCACCACCACCAAACAGTGCCTAGAGATGGAGATGGCTGTTGGTGGCACACTTAACATGGTGGAACTGACGGGCTCCAAGTGCTACGAACGCTTCACGGGTCCCCAAATCCGGAAGATATATCAGCAACGCTGCCACGCCTACGAAGAGGCAAGCCGAATCTCATTGGTCAGCAGTTTTATATCATCGCTATTTTTGGGCTCCGTCGCTCCAATTGACTTCAGTGATGGTTCCGGCATGAATCTGCTGGATATCCGTAAGAAGAACTGGTCCAAAGAATGCCTGAATGTGTGCGCACCCGATCTGGACAAGCGCCTGGACATTCCGGTCAGTCCGAATTCGATTTTAGGCAACGTCTCTCCGTACTTTGTGGAGCGCTTTAGTTTTTCGCCCGATTGCAAAGTGGCTGCTAGCACGGGAGACAATCCATCGGCGCTGTCTGGAATGTTGGTGGGCAGCAGTTGGCTCACCATTTCCCTGGGCACAAGTGACACCTTAATGATGAGCCTGAAGGAGCCGCTAAACTGGGAGGAGGGTCATATACTCTGCCATCCCACCGAAACGGAAGAATTCATGGGCCTTCTATGGTAAATTATTTCTTGGACATTATATCTTAGTTTATTTAAATGTCCTTTTTTAGTTTTAGAAATGCTTCGTTGGTCCGCGAGGAAATGAACAAGAAGACAACCGGCGGCAATTGGGATAAATTCAATGAGTATCTTGACTCCACGCCCCGTGGAAACTTTGGGAATATGGCCGTGCACTTTAACGACATGGAAATCATTCCCAAGGTGCAGGGTATTCTGCGATGGAATAAGGAAATGAATCCCAGTTTTCCGGACGCGGCTAGGGGTGTAATCAAGTAAGTCGGACTGAAATTTAGCTGTTTTAGGCCAGACATGAATGCAATGACTCATAATCAGTTAACAGACATCTGTAAATAGTTATTTTTAGAAATGACTTTTTACCAACGTGATCATGTTTTTGTCGTTTATACTTTTTCTTAATGCCCATTTCCCTTCTACTGAATTCTTTAAAATAATTATTTCGCTTTACAGATTCAGCTCGCCCCAAATCGAAATTCGCGCCCTAGTTGAAGGCCAGATGCTGCATCACCGCGCTGTGGCTGAAGACCTTGGGTACAAATTCGGACCCGAGACCCAAATCCTTGTCACAGGAGGCGCATCTGTTAACAAATCCATCCTGCAAACAATTGCCGATGTGTTCAATGCTCCCGTCCATATCCAGGTGAGTTTATAACAACTGTTTTGCAAGGCCAAGCAATTCAAGCAAGATATTTCTTGCAGGACGAAGGATATGAGGCCGCCCTACTGGGAGCCGCTTACCGATCCGCCTACGCTCTGTACCTTCAAGAGGCGGGGGAAGAGGGGACGCCTCTCTGTTACCGAGATTATATCCTAAGTCTGACAAGCAACAAGCTGAGCCTTGTATGCGAACCACACAAGGACAGCGAGGAAATCTACGCTCCAATGCTACTACGATATCGCGAAATGGCGCGCGTCCTGTCCAATCCCAACACATAAACTCTCCGAAAGCCCAACGTAACATTCCAGTTTATACTCCGTACATTCCCGAAATCACAAACCGATTCCTTCTTAAACGTATCCTGGAATTGACAGAACTTAAGTGCAATTAACAAATTCTGTGATTGACGATTTATTACAAATTTATGCGAAACCATATACAAATAAATTTTTATGTATGGCCCACTCCTTATTGTGTCTGGTATGCTTTTAATCTTTGATCCGCCTACTTCTTGCGTCCACCACGCTCCTTGACCTGTAAATGCACCGTGGTTCCGTTTACAAGATTGTAAAAAGCCATGGTATTGCTGTCTTTGAAGAACATTCCCTGAAAAATAAGTGACATTGAAATAATAGTTTTCGGAACATTAATTGTATTCTTACCTCATAAAATATCTTCTGCTTGGCAGGTGGCATGCCAGTTTCGTCCTGCAGCTTCGTCTTCAGATTGGCAATGGGTTCGGAAAGTGCCATGGTCACGGCTATCATTTGGCCATTAAGCTTCCACTCTGATTTGTCGGAATTGGGTACCAAAACCTGAATGGTCACAGGGCTCTGAAAAAAATATAAAATGGGTTATATACCAATAGATAGCCAGATTCCCAAATCAAACTTACCTTGTGGGTGGCAATGAACTCTGCTTCTGGAATCAGGTTGTCCTCGCTTCGAATTTTTTTAGAAGGCGGCTCCTCCTCTATTATATCAACAGGTGGAGCAGGTGCAATTTGCTGAGGAATTCCACCAGGCTGCATGTTCATGTACCCTCCACCACCAGCTCCAAACGGCGGCTCTGCAAAATAAAAACGCTTAGCCCTCGAAGCGAGTTGCACACTATTTGTTACTTACGCATCATGGTTGGACGCAGTTGCATCAGCTGCATTACCGGTTGAGGCTGCTGCGGCGGGTGATGGTGGTGCGACTGGTGAGGTGGCGCCTGCTGATGCGGTGGATGGTGATGATGAGGATTATGATGCCCGTGGTGACCACCTCCGCCGCCTTGGTGGTGCTGACTCTGGCTGGAGTGACTGTGCTGCGACTTGGTTGACGGCTGCGGCGGAGCTGAAAGCGTCGCCTTGTTTCCCACCGGTTTGGGTCCGATTTTCTCCTTCTCCTCGTCGGGCAGCAGTCCCTTGACCTTGTGGATTTGATGAATTTGTTCCTCCAGGGTGATATTTGCTCGTGCTGCTCTCGTAGCTGCCTCCACACTGGACGTGTGTCCGTCCCAGGTGACGCGATCGTCCTTCTTGGTCTCCTCTTCGCCTAGCTTCTTACCAATGACGGTCTCCTCGTCGCCTACACCAAAGATATCCGTACGACGCTCAGCCAGTTGCTTGAGACTCGCCTCGATAGCTGTGCCCGCGGCGAACACATTATCTTGATTGATTTTCTCCACAGTATGCTTGTCGCGCTGTTCCACCCAGCGTGGATCCAATAGACCGATGCGCATGTGCTCAGAGACCTTGGAAGCCGGGATCTTTTCTCCTGTAATCGGCGAGATGAGATACTCATCCGTAGGCATTGGCGCCTGCTTCGGTTGCGTTGCTTTGGGATCGTATTTCTTGACCACCACTTTGTCGTGGGTGGGCGGCAGCATTGGCGCCACAGATGGCTGCAACTTAGTGGTTGGAGTGTCCTCATCACTAGAGGCTTCGTCCATGTCTTGCACCTGGGTGTTGTCTCTCTTGGGGCCAGTCGGCTGGCCATACGACGATACGTTCTTCATTTGTATACCCACACGGTTCTCCATTTGCGAGAGCTTCAGACCGCTGTCTAATAGGTTGTTCGCCTGGGAGTCGCCCTCGTCGTCCGACTCGATCTGCATTTCTGTATCGCCCTCCTCGTCCATTAGACGCTCCTCCATTAGCACACGGGCACCTACCTCGTCGGGATTCGTTGGTGGCGGGAAGTTGCCCGATTCGAATGGCTGATAGTCCACCGTCTCCACCACCACAAAGTCGTGCCAATCGATTTGGGCATAGGCCACGCGCTCCCTTTCGATCTTCTCCTCCTCGCGGCGACGTTGTGCTTCTTGATGACGCTGCCAGTTGGCCCGATATTTAACATGCTCCAGCACCTGGTTCATGCTGCTCCTGCCCGGTGCGCTCTCGGAGCGCAGTTTGCCCAGCAAATCCTTCGGAGGTATCAGGACCTTGGTATACTGTTCCAGCAACTTGGTGAAGTACTGGAAGAGCGAGTGCTGCGGTCGCAGGAAGTCGAACTGGAAGTTACGCTGCTCCCGGCTCATAAGATTGGTCAGAAACTGTCGGCCATTACGGGCCACAAATTGAGCGGTTAGCTTCACAATGTCCCTGAAAAGATATGGAAGACAATAAGACAGCCATTGGAACTTCCCGGCGAGCGGACACTTACAAATCCAGCGCCGAAATGGAAGGCGGATCGGCTATGAACTCGAATTCAGGCGGAGGTTCCTTTGGTACGAACTGCTGCTCCACGACTTGCTTGAGAAGCTCTTGCTGGCGCTGTTGGGCGGCACTGGTCACCGCCAGCTGCTTCATGCTGGCAAGGGCAGTGATACCGGCATCTAGAAGGCGTGACGATCTCATGTATAAAAAGGAAGATGAGGGAATTGAACCAAAACATACCATTGCCCTCGCGGAACTCGTTGACCTTGTGTCTGTAGTATGCGTGGTAGGGATCTCCCCCATTCAAGAAGTTAAACTTCGGATTGCCCAGCTCATTTTGACGGATGCGCGCCTCGAATTCCGGTCCATTGCGAGCCACAAAACTGGCGGTCTTGTCAACGATATCTAATAGTTAAAGCTTTTGTAACTGAGTATGGGAAACGCTAAATGTGTATTATATTAATGTATTTTGAGTAAAAATGGTTAAAATGAGAAAAAAGTTTGTTTTCTTTTTGGTAAAGGATGCTTCTGACTTCCGGCGGCGGATAGATAATCCCAATGATTGGGCCCGACATCGACTTCGCCTGATCACTGCCAAACTGCTCCTCGTTGCCTTCCGCGTCTAAAGTTGCCATGGCTGGTGAAATCGTCCTCTTTTATTGATAAAATCGGATTGCTTTTTGAGAAACGAGAAAACGCTTGTTTAGCCGAAAATTAGAGGTGGAAGAAATAGGGATGGAACCATCGCCGACAGCGATGGTTGGTCTGTTGCCACCGCCATCGATAGTTTTCTTTCATGTTAGGGTGACTCAATAAACGAACTAGTTTCAAGCCGGAACTAGTGAACCACTGGCTCAACATATCGATAAATTTGGCGGTACATTTAAACAATCTGTCGGATAAAATATCAACTCAGGCGTTAAAAATGGCTTATAAAAGCTTTAAACCTTACATACATTTTATATAAATACGAAGATGGATGGACAAAGGCGTGGGCAGAACTGAACTCCCGGGGTGAGGTCTTTATTTGCATATTGCGTTAGTGTTGGTACGGCTTTGTACGGGTAGTTTGATTCACCAAGCCCAAACAAAAATAACATTTGTTTACGTTTGTGCGACTTTATTCATTCGCTGAGAGAGTCTGCTGCCAGCCAGATAGCCAGATGATGATGACGATTATCCAGATGATGAGGTTCCATTGTGCGTGATAACGACCCGACTCATTCTCATTCTCATCGGCTCGATTCTGTCGAGATTTGCCCCCAAACTCAGTAGTCTACGAATCGCTGAGCCGTCGACACGGTTTAATTGGACTGAAAGCGCGGATTAGGTCCGATAGAGTCGCAGTTCGGATCACTTCCTTATCACAAGCTAGCGACGTGACTTAAATCCCATTGACGTGCGGGTATTTTGTGTATCACAACCGGTGGCTGAAAAATCCGAGTTCCAGAACAAAGACACTGTAATGGGTGGAATTCAGTACATCTGCCTGCTGGCTTTCATAATAGGAGCATCATTATTGACAACAACCGATGCTAATTGTAAGTCCGCTAGCAGTATTTAAATTAAACTCTGTCTTTATAGAGACATTTTGGTGTCAAGTATCTCATGCTCATGCTAATTTCTTTTGAGAGAACACAGTAAACGTAACATCTTCTTCGTGTAGAAAAGTAGACCAAATAGATAGAAATCTATTAATTTTATAGCTTGTTATTCGGTTCATTATGATAATAAAAACTTTATATATAAATATAAATATTTAATTGATAATGTAGGAAGACATTCGCAGAGCGGAGGCTGTTCGTCTCTTAGCGATTAATTTCCACAGTCAATACGCACTATTTTGCCTATAATTATGTGCTAGTATTAAAAATATATATAAAAATGGGGAACTGTTTTATTGCTCAATGTAAAATGTACTTTCCACTTTCTGCGAGTGCTCAAGCGTTATATCATCATGAATGACTGCATTTGTTTATACCAGGTTTTTACATTTATTGTAATAAACATTTCTAAATTGTTACATTCAAAAATTCCCATTTGCATATACTTGTTGATAAAGATTTCAATAAATTCCAAAAGCTCACCCCAAGGTTCGCATACATGAGGGCTTATCGCTGAATAAGAATTCCCAATCAACAATTGTTTACTGATCGGATCCAAATAGATTTTTATACGCGTGAGAAATAATTGATGTTTATTTTTCGAGTAAGATACATAGATATTTAATTTGAATTAGCATACTGTATTCAGGTAAATTTCTCTTTAATGGGGGATTCACACTTTCAACAACAATACGACTGCTTAGAAACCATTCACAAAAGGCAATTTTTTATGATTGTATCTTCACCTTTGATATAGTACTTTTAAATGGTCTTGATTAATGTGTTGACAAGTCCTAATTTGTGGAATATTCCAGAACAATTCAATTAGACCGTAGATATAAATTATGTTTTCTTTAAACGAGCCAATTACCTTAAAGCGGCGCCTAGAATTTGAGATTCCCAAGAGAAATGATAACAATGAAAAATGAGTTTATAAATTAAACTACCCATCTGTATGAGCTTAAATTTAACCAATTCATTTCTATAATTTTATGAATCTTCAGCAAGCCGGGATGTTAATTCCGAATTAAACAGGATTCCTGCTTCGAAATGGTTGCAATATGTAGAAACGGCGTTGGACTCAGTAAATAGGCAAAAGCGGTTTGTACAACTGATTACTATGAAAACCAGTTAACTTTAATGACTTGCGTTAATAAGTTTAGGATATGACACTTTTCTGACTGTAATTCGAACTTGTTGCGCGACTTATATTTCCGTATTCGGATTTAAATTTAATGTAACTTGTATTACTGAATTATTTTTCAGGCTGGAGGACAATCTATTAGGTTCCGATATCACTGTTAAGAACGGCAGCCTCTCGCACGCTCAACTCCTGGATACTTTGCCAAGCCTAGCTTCGAAGAAGGACAATAAGCTTGCCCTGAAGATCCTTAAGTCCAGCTTGCTCGTTTTAAACAGCGAATGTCTGCCTAATAATATCGACGGAGACCAGTGCCGCAGTTATCTGGAGCAAAAACCACTTCCGGTGGGCAGTAGTTTGCGAACCGAGTGTGAAAATTCGCTCAAGGGAAACCAGGAGGGTCACCATGCCTTCAGGAGGCTACTCGGGAGTAGCCACTATAGGAACGGTTTCTACGAGGTGCGTTCCGCCCAGAAAAACAGAATGTATATGAATTAAATGGTTTATATGGTATTTTCAGATGTTTCCCAATGTCGGAAGACGCGAAACAGTACCGGCTGCGTGGTCCATTAGTAAGGATCTGTATGAGCCCGACCACATTCAGACCTCCAAACAACAAACCCTCGAAAGCAACTCCAATTTGGCCCTCCCTCAGTGGGCGCAGTTTGTGGAGCATGATCTTAGCAAGCCGGTGTCGCAATCAATGAGTGAGTTTCATATGATGACCTCTTCCCTTCGTACTTAAATAATAAATTAAATACCAAAGTATATTAATTATTTAAAACATCCTAAAATAAAGTGCTCTGGGTGTAGATAAATACTCCATTTTGATGTGAATTTATAATTATATTGTTAAAAAAGTTTCAATTAACGATTTCTCCGTTCCCAGGCAATGGAGCACCGATAGAGTGCTGCAGCCGTGACCAGATCAACCTTCAGCCGCGTCACCACCACCCGGCATGTGCTCCGATTCTGTACAAGCCCGGTGGGAAATACGACGTGCCCAGCTGCCTTAACTATGTGAGAAGTGCTCTGGCCGTGGCTGATTGCAATTTCGGTGGCGCCGAGCAGGTGAGAAGAATTCAATTGTAAAAACCACGTAAAAATATCACTTATTGCATACTTTTTTTATATGTAGCTCAACCAGGCCACTGGGTCCTTGGATCTGTCGCAACTCTACGGTTTCACCGCAGCGGCGGAGAGAAAGTTGCGTGTTCTCGAGGGCGGTTTGTTGAGGTCAACTCCACGCGGAGAATTCGACAACGCCCTACTGCCCATTGCCACCGACACGGAGGGACCTTCGTTCTGCGCCAGAGAAACGATTGGGGATGGGACCTGCTTTGCAGCCGGAGATTCGCGGGTGAATAGCAGTCCGTTCTCCATACTGATCTACACGATCTTCATGCGCAATCACAACAAAGTGGCTGCCGAGCTGAAGCATAGGAATCCCCGGTGGAGCGATGAAAAGCTCTTCCAAGCTGCCAAGGCGGTCAATGTGGACATATATCGGCGAGTGGTGATTGAGGAGTGGCTGCCAGAGGTGCTCGGCCAGAAGATGGCCAGTGAGATTAGGAGGAAGCAGCCTAATCGTGCTTTGGAGGTCTCCAATGAGTTTGCGGTGGCTGCCATTCGATTTTACTTCTCTATGCTGCCCAATGAGCTCCTAAATCTGACCAAGGATAACGTAGTCTACGGAACTGAAAAGTAAGTGACATAATCTGAGGTAGAATGAATGAAGAAATTTGTTTCCATATGAATTTTATATTTCTCTTGCTGAAAAAAAGATAAATTGTTACCTTGAACTTTTAATCACTTGTAACTTCTTTACAGAAACAACGAATATGTGTTTATTAGCAAGGAGCTACCAACTAAAAACCTTTTTGAGCTCAAGGAAGAAATCTACAAGCCACAATTGCAGTACACTTCCCAAAAGTTGAATAACATCCTTGAGAGTTTGCTCAATCAGGAGACCATGAAGATGGACGCTGCCTACTCCGGTGGTGTAAGCCAAATGATTTTAATATTTTATAGCTTCAAAATTCATTTTTTAACTGACAGGTCGTCTGGCACAAGGACACCAAGCCAACCCATGCCGATATTTTCGCCTTCGACATCCAAAGAGGCAGAGATCATGGTCTGCTTCCATATCATCGGTACTTGGAATCGTGCGTGCTGTCCAGACCCGTAGAAAGCTGGAAAGATTTTGAGCACTTTATTCCCAGTGATGTAGGTCTTCTATTTATTTATCATTTATATTATTTATTTATTAATATATTTGCAAAATATGCATTCAACAAGGTCTTGGATAAGCTGAAAACAATCTACGCCAGTTGGGCTGATGTGGACCTCATTGTAGGTGGTATTTCTGAGAATCCTGTCCACGGATGCGTCGGCCCCACCTTCAACTGCATTATCTGTATGAGTTATCCTGCTATAAAATGTGAATCTTTCACTCAATTCCTTTTCTTATAGCTGAGCAATTCGTACATGTTCTGCAACAAAACCAGCAAAAAGCTGTCCAAAAACACTCTGAACTGCTGGAGCAATATCGCCACTTCAATGGAACCAAGCTCCTTTGCCTGAGTTCCGGCCTTTCAGCTGTTCCTCAGAATATCTTCCAGTTGCCATCGGCCAGGTTAGTATTGGAAAGAAATCATAATAGATCACCTGTCACCCGCTTGAGTCACAGTCCGTACACAATTTGATATTATATTGAGTACTGGAGTGATAAGCTCGGCAACCAAAATTATCTACAACCTTAATGATTGTTTTTTCTTTCGTGTTTCCTTACAGAAATCAAATGGTCTCATGTGAAGACGTCTAGAGGGTGACAAAACAACGCCGCTCACATTTGGGAATGTTTCCAAACCAAAAAAAAAAAAAGAATTATAAGAGCCAAAACTCATTAAATACCTCAATAACATCTTGATTCTTATTATCTTATTGCTATATTGGTTGTTAACTATACGTTTTGTCTTAGGGAACATCGAATTACAGGTAGATTGGTTAGTATTCCTGTATCATCGTGTCTACATAGATATGAATTACAGATCGATTGTCTGGTTGACACTTTTGATAACTCTCAATTCAGAAGCGGATCGTTAAAGTCACGCAATATCACTATACTCAAAGTTGTTGCAGAAAGTGTTGCGGCCAGTGCGGTACGTGTATTTCCATTTTGAACAATTCCCATTTTCAAATGTAATGAGGGTCGCTTTTTTCTGTTATTACGTGAAATAGTGGCCAAACGTCATTAAACGGCAAGAATGTCACAATTGGCTCCAATAAAAGTTATTGGCCAATAAACGAATAAAATAGTTGCTTCAGACCCAAAGGAGGATTGCTTTAAAGCTCTTCATTTATGATTAAGGGCTTTCTTAATTTAGGAATGATTCATAGACAACATACATAACTTGGATATGATAATAGTATAAGATATAAAATAATTTGTATGTAGATTTAAATTTTAATTGATCGAAATTATGCGCACACGTCGTGACATAAGTAATATTGATTTCCGTTTGTGGAAAATAGTCATACGACTGTTTTTAATGATTTCTGTAAACATAAAAACAATCATAGAGATATAAAAACGTATACTTAAGTATTATTCCAATAAAACTTTCACTTTTTTGCCAATCAACTCGATTTTTAATAAGCTATTTAAGAAATGTGTTAATGGAACTTAAAGAAATTCCTAGTACTTACTATCTTTAATTGAAAGCAAGATTTGTTGTTGGCAACAGGGTCAACTGCTGACCATTTCATACGATACCAATGTGGGCCGATATCAAAATCAAGGCCCAAAGGTAGCAGACTCTCTCATAAGGAATGGTATTTGTATTTGTATTTGTTGCTCTGCTTCCAGATAAGATTGAAAAAGTGCCTATGAGCACCAAGAGATAAGGCACACTTTTGCTTTTGCGATAACGCACCATCGCAATTTCAGGCAATCAATTAATGAGCCAGCTGATATCGCCGATTCCCATTCCCTTTGGGCCAGCCAACTTCAGTTAGTTGGAGTTGGAATTCGATTCGCAGCGGGTCGAGAGTTGTAGATCGGGTCGAAAAGAGCAAATAAATAAATAAAGAGCACATTGGGCAGCAGACAAGGTAACCAATCCATCGGTTCTTCTAAGCCCCTAAATCAAGATACCAAAGATATGGCCCAGACATCTGTATCTTACGATCTGATGTCATGCCAGTGAAAGCAATAAATAAATCTCGAATCACGGCGGTAAATAATTGACCCACAATCACGGCCTAAAAATACGCGATTAACTCTTATATTCGAGTCCTTATGTAATAAGCTGCCATTAACGATTGCTTCATGAGCGAAGAATTTCCTGGCTTGTGATAACTGCAAAAAAGAAATAAAATAACGCCAGCAAACTGAAAAAGCAAGGCAACCGCAAACACAGTGCCAATTGCGTTTATCTAATCGGACAGGTAGCTACCACACAGGTGAAAGAGGTACTCTCCTATGTACATATGTACCTATGTACTTCCAAATGGTATGGTATACAAAGGTATCTAATGGCAGCTATCTATCTGATTCGCATTGCCCATTGGGAATCAATAGTTTACCAGAACGCTTTGATTCCACACCGCCAGAATGGTCAAAGCAGGCAATAGGACCCTGAAATACTTCCGACCCATTTCGGTCAAGTATGGGTAAATATCTGGAATGACAGACAGAAGACTATCTCACAGATTGGCGCATTGCTATTGTCTATCATTTTTCACTTAAAGTGTCATTTGGAATCATTCGGTGTTTTACTGTTTATGTTAGCATAACATTGAAGTCCTGTATCTGCATCTATAGTGTAAAAGATGCAGAACAAGAGATACAATTCTTTACTATTGAACTATTAAAAATTAACTTATTTTCCGTGTATTAAAAAGTGTAAGAGCAACTATTACTCATCGGCAATTACCGTTCTGTCATGCATTAGTTGCAATGTAGTGTTATCAACAAAACAAAACAAAAAAAAAAGAAGGGCGAAGAACTGCGCAGTTCATATTCTATGTGCACTTTACATGGAAACCACCATTAAATGATAAAAAAAAACGATAGTTATTTTAAATGCCCATTTGCCTATTTCTCAGGATGCCACAAAACGGCTACGAAAATGGAGTCCCTGGCGGGAATCAGGCAAATGGGCACTACGACGAGGTCAAGCCCACCTATGCCCTGGAGCACTTGGCCACCTTTAAGCTGAAGAACGAGGCTGAGGTCAAGCAGCCGAAGGAGAAGATGAAGCTTCTGGTCGAACTGGAAAAGACCGGAGGCATTTGGCCGCACAAGATGTTCATGAGCTTCAATGGACAGTGGCTGGTGATGCTGGACAGTGAGATGAAGGAGATTGAGAATTTTCCGGGTAGCCTGATCACGGAGCCCACGGCTTTTATAAGCGAGCATCCGCAGGAGTCATTCAACAATATCCTCATCTTCTCAGTGCCCGGAATCTCACTGGGCAATACCGAAATGCACATCTTCCAGGTGAGCAGTTCAGATTTTTCAGCACCTAGAGATCTGTAATAATTAGATCAATCTTAGGTGGCCGATGTCAGTTCCGTGCTCTTGGTTGAGGATCTAAAGACGGTGAGTTGCATTATGAATAGTTCTCCGATCTTTATAATCCCAAATCCTCGGTTTTTTCAGCTAAGCAAGGGAACCCCTGTGACAGTGGATCGCAACAAGACGCCCATCCTGCTGCCCAAGCCGGAGAGGCCCCAGAACCAGCAGGCCAAGGATCAGTATGGAATAGCAGCTGCTGTGGCCGGAATAGCAGCCGAGAAGAATGTCATAGACAAGGAGCAGACCGAAAGGGATGTCCAGGTCATAAACCACTGCTTCGAGGACATCGAGCGATTCATGGCGCGTCTTCATTATGCCGCCGAGGCGCTCAATGAGCTAAAATTGCGCAAGGAGCAGCATAATCCTCACGGTGAGGGACTTCTGGTCCTGAGATCGCGACCCCCAATCGAGAGCGAGTTCCATGACATCCTGGCCAAGGTGAAACTTGCCCTGATATACTCCGTTCGGCTGCAGAACCAATTCACCAAGCCAGCCGATCCGGTGCACAACGTCTTCATATCGCTTAAGTCCATCGTCACGGTTTGCAACGATATCTATGTGGATGCGGGTTTGCCGCAGGCGGTGGTTAATCCCCTCCTGCGCCGTGAGACCATTGCCTTCCTCAACGGCACCCTCGACTCCAATGAGAAGCAGCTGTGGCAGAGCCTCGGTCCCAACTGGACGATTCCCAAGGATCAGTTCAAGGATCACAAGAGCTCCTATCACCCGATCTTCTACGACGATTGGTCTCCCGATTGGGTGGTCGATGAGGAGGTGCCGTACCTGGCTCCTGCTCTCAAGAAGAGCACAACACCTTCGCCAGTGCCGGTTCCCATGCCACCGAGTCCAGGTCTAGGAAATCGCACCTGGTTGAGTAGATTGGAGAGCCGAAACGTCAAGATCGCCGAGGTTACCTTCAATAAGTCGGCCACCAACGATAAGGAACTAAAGGTTACGAAGGGAGAGTATTTGGAGGTACGTAACTAATAACAATCAAAAAGGGTTTTAATGTCAATTCGACTTAGCATTTTAAATCGTTCGCTGACGTACGTATGTACTATATGTAAGAGGCAATTATTTCGGGATGCAAATTGAATCACTTGAAATCTTTTACTTTTATATTAATCTTTTGTTTTGGAATGTTACTGATACAACAAAGCTTTAGATAAGTGTTGGTTGTGTAGATAGGAAAATTCTTTGGCGGTAATTTATATGATTCAATAATTTTAAATTCAGGCACTTACCCGAATATTGTAGTTGAGATGTCTTACCAATGAGAGGTCAGTAACACTATCTCAAACAAAAACTTAGAATGCAATTACTAAACATTGATTATATTTTTCATTGTATACACTATACATGGTACCAATCTTATCGAATCCCCAATTACGCGATCTTAGCTCCCTATCAACACGATAACAGACCTTATAATAACTATCACTCGTCTGATTCCAAGATTATCGATGACTCCCGCAACTGGTGGAAGGCCCGTAACTCGTACGGAAACATTGGCTACGTGCCGCACACAGTGCTCACGCCGTACAACTTTGAGCCCGGAGTAAATGGCCGGGACACGGAGTCGCTGGTCTCGATGGCTTTGACGGAGAACGGCGGCGAGGAGGTTAATCCTCCGCTGTACCGCAACACAATGGCCATGTATACCGCTCCCGTGGAGCAGACGGCGGCCAATGGCAAGGCCATGCAGCGCACCTTCTCGATGCCCAACGTGCCCGTTCCACCACCGATGCCTCCACCGAGCGACAGCCAGACGCCCACGCCCAGTGGCACACTCAAACGCAACATGGCGGCGGCAGGAGCACTTGCAGGTGGGTACATTAGTAAATAAAAAGAATAATTTAATATAATAATATAATGATTTTTGTACTTATCTACTTATCTCATTCTCTTACCAGCCATGCGAGCCCGCAATGATTGCGAGGCAGATGACCAGCTCTACTACATGCAGGGCGACGTGCACGACGAACTGCGTCTACTGCAGCAGCAGCGAGAGCGGCGCAAGGATCTCGAGATCCTTAAGACGCCGGAAATCTTCATCACACAGAACTCAAAGCCAAGCGAGGTGGAGGAGTGGCTGCGGGGCAAGGGATTCTCAGACATCATTATCAAGCGATTGCACACGCTATCCGGCGAGGAGATCTTCGCCCTATCACCGCACACCATCGAAAGTTACTTTGGCCGGCGGGAGAGTCGCCGCCTCATTTCCCAGATCGTGCTGCAAAAGAACTTCTGCGAGGTGGGTTCTTGGACATATCCTCACCTTATCTAATTTAATCGAATCCATTCCAATATCCAATTCTGCAGTACAAAACCATTCGATCATCGGAGCTTTCGGCCAAACTGGCACGTGCTCGCCAAAAGGCCGATCAGTCCAATGGCAATCCCAACGAGGTCTTCTAAGACTCCCAGTATCCCGAGTTGTATAGCCGGAGACCAGAGAGACAATAATGCTTCAGATGCCATTAATTTATTTATGTGTAATAATCCTTCATTTATGTTAAACAGTGTTCATACGTATATTAAAAAAAAGAAAAGACAAAAATGGATTCGATTTTTATGGCTTTAGTGTTAACAAATAATTATAAGTGTAATATATATACTTAATTTAAACACAAATATTTATGAAGTAAAGAAATCCTATGATTTCCTGTCTAGAAACTTAACTTCCCTAAACTCAAAAGTGCTGTGGCATGATTATGATAATTAGACAAGAATATGTTTATTATTACAGGAAACTTTGAGAACTGGTTATGGAACAGTCCTAATGCAATGCTTATTGGTTAACCCAGATACCTTATATGTCGAACTCCAGTTCGAATTGCAGATTTCAATCAAAAGACTTACGAAATAACCGAAATGAATTGGTTTTTTCAATAAACATGATTTTCAATGTTATGACGATTAAGAGTAATAAGTGATAATCTTCATAAATTCAGCATCGTGAGTGCATCCAAAAACTCAAGTAAGTGGGCGTTTCAAACCGGTAGGGGCGTGGCGTGTCATGTACCTTTTTTGTGGGTACATTGTGGGGGAAATAAGTATTTGAAAATGTAAGTCACGCGCCTGTTCACCAGACAACTAAGATTTGTGAAGTCACATGTTTCAAGGCTCCAACCGGTCTCTTGTTAGCCTGGTTTTTTGGCTAAACATATGTAGCTTCACGTGTACTTACCGTCTCTTAAACATTAAAAATACAACATTTGTTCGATACAGATACAGAAACAGATTCGGAATTTTGATTTTTCGAGTTTGTCCAGTTACAAGCGATGACCAATTGTTTCGTTCTGCGGCGGTTTTGCCAATTAGAACGAATTAATTTTGCAATTACGCGCCACGCACAAAACAGGTCCATGGGTTATTTGGGTTTAGGAGTCGATCAAATTGAATCAATTAGACACAAATCAATTTATTTGCAACGAACAAACAAAAAGCAAACGAGTTATGACCGATACCTGATTTTTGTCAACCTTTATTACGGATAGGACTTTTAATCGATCTGTAATACATTTGACAGATCCAATTGTGTGTGAATGTGACGTATGTAATGATAGGCTTTTTTGCTAAGCCATGTTTAACTCTTTCCATGCAACTTTGTCGACTGCACATTTTACGGCCAGGTAATGCTGACAGATAATTACGAACTGTTTGAAGATTTGGTAATACGATTGATTTAGACAGCGGCAAACATTCCGGGCCAGACATACTTTAAACGCTTTTCTTGTTTGCTGTTAGGTGCTCTCATACCAATGTGTGCTTGATTTTGAAGTCAAATAGCATTCCAAAATTTAAATCGCCAGAAGCTTTCAAATCGTGTCTTCAAAGTTATTTATAAAACTTTTAAAATATTTTTTTTTTCTCAACTACATTTCTTAATTCCCACACGTATATTGGGGTGTCTTTTTATGCCAAGTAGTGTCCGCAATTATGTGCATTAAGCTCTAGGACGGCCCAAATGTTTAATTAATGAA
This sequence comes from Drosophila sechellia, assembly GCF_004382195.2. Lineage (NCBI taxonomy): Eukaryota > Metazoa > Arthropoda > Insecta > Diptera > Drosophilidae > Drosophila > Drosophila sechellia. The sequence continues at coordinate 11,616,327 of NC_045952.1, read as the reverse complement.
ACAATTAGCCGTAACGACGGTCACGCAGAGCCGGTGACACACAACATAAAACCAAAATGTGGATTTTGAAACATTTTCGAAAGAAAAGCTTTCTAGGTCATTTTAGCCGCGGTGTGCTCACATTACCATTACATAGGTTGGCACTCAGAAAGGTCAGCGGGTCTCCATCAGAGAGCAATAAAGACCAATAACCAATAGCATTAGGCACACTTTACACCTGGCTAAGATAAGCAGTGTCCTGGCCAAAAGCGACAACTGTCCGAACATAAATTACATAAAGCATAAACGCAGCGACGTTTTCAATAGCGCCATTAAATTGGAGCAGAGAGTAGAAAAAAGGCAGCCGGGGAGCCTTTGATTTACACACTCGCGCAGATGCAAGTACAGTGCAACCGGTGCCAGCCTGCTCTTACCAACTCAACTCTCCGCGGATATGCGGCTCAGAAACGCTAACGTTAACGCTAACGCTAACGCTAGCGCCAACATTTGCGCATGCGCGGCGGCGCAGCGGATTCGATATAAAAGGCCCAAATTCAGCGGCAGCGCAGTTAGTTCGCCTTGGGCCTTGCCACAGTTAACCAAACGATCCCGAAACCGTAGCATTCAAGTGGAGCCGGCAGTTAATCGTCGACGGATTAGCACTAAGCCCTCTACTTTTGTGGGCAGGTGCAAACCCAATTAAACGGTGAACTGCAGTTTTCACGTCAATAACAGTCGCGAAAACCAACATAATTCGCAGCAATTTGCTCACCTCAGCGTGGAATTCGCGATTGCGCACTCCAAATTGGTTGATTGTAAATAAGGTGATTGAGTATCGCGAGGGAACCCCTCCGCTGGATTCCCCCCTCACCAAAGCCGTTGGCAATAAAAGTGAAAGAACTACATTGTATTCGCAAACAAACTGTTGATTAATCGTCTGGAGAAAGGATATTCGCTTCAAGCTACCGTAAGTACAAAAAGTGCGGTAACGCAACTTAATAGCCGCGAAAATACATGGCTATTTCACCAAACCGTTTATAAACATGAACATAAACATAACCAGACCACAAAAATGCGTATCATCGATATTAAATTTCTGGGAATGTTTGGATTTCAAAAATTAATTATTTATCGAGAAATCACCCCAAAATTTAATTATTTAAAGTTTATCGGTTATTTGCAAGTACAAAATTTTTTGTTTTTGAAAGCTGAAATACTTGTTCGACTTTTTGAGTTCAATAATAACAATAAAAACAGCCAGAAATAAAACACATTTTTCAAATCAGATGTTAATGATTTGATCTACATTTTGAAAACCGCAAGCTGCACAGCCAATTTTATTTAAATTAAAATTAGGACAACAACAATAGCCTCGCATTATGTTGCATTACTTTAATGGATTAGAAAAGTTGATATCTATATTTATCAGCAATCTGATAATTATCAACTCATTAGTAACTAAGGGCCCAGTGATCAACAAATTGCTAAAATAAAACCCAAACCCAATAATTTAGAGTAATTACCTGTATTAAATTAAACGCCATAAATGATTGGCTGCCAATGTCAATTATTTGTATCTGCAAGCTGCAGCTTAACAACCTCAATTGCATAAATTACCTTAATTTGTTTAAAGAAAGGGCACCAGGTAATAAAACCATATTAGGATACCGTTCATGCAAATACATATGTCTGTTAACAGCTTTGGTTTTGAAACGAAATGAGGTTTTTAATTAATAGGCAATTATGAAGCACAATAGCTCCGCGTACTTAAAGCACATACCGGTTTGCAAAACTGCTCTAAATTACACATTTTAATATAGATTACGGTCAAGCGTTGTTTTTAAAACCACTCGAAGCCGTTGGCGGTAAACAAGTGACCCAAAGCGTTGCGTTGAAAGTAACAAATCTTTTAATTACAACCAAGACAATTATTTTGAGATCCAAAGCGGCGACCTTCAGGCTTCCATTGCGGGTCTTTCGACAAAGGTTTCCATTCAACTAAAAACCAAAAAAATTTAAAAAAAAACATTAAAACCAAAACCGAAAAACCACATTGATCGGCACCCGCAGTAGTGGCCTTTTGAATGCCTCGAATTGATTTCATTTTACTGCATTCTAGCCAAGTCCGGTGTTTTGATTCGGCTCGAGTACTTTGATATAAATCTCAGGCTCTTGACAGCTGAGATATATGCTCCATACTATGGACAATTCATTTTCCTTTCTTCTGGCCATTAGGCATTCACTGAGTTATTCAGCTAGAACATTTGAATCGATCATTCGAATCAGGTTTTCGATCGTCCGTGACTTATTACGTGGGCTTTACTTTCTCTATCGATCGGAATCTTTTAAGCCCGTTATGCAAACGCAGCCAATATTGTGGCGTATGGCGTATGCCTTAATACTTTCATATATTTCACTGCATCCGACGACTTGCCGCCATTCACCTGGTGGTCTTAAGTCTTGACGCTTACGCTGTTCGAACTGCCATTTAGCTGGAAACCCAGAAGTCATTTACGATCTTTGGGCCGCAGGTATGTAAATTTGCACAGGCGTCGCTGGCAGGTCTTGTTGTATCCGTCTTTGTCGGTCGATCTCACATAAAATTAATTTATTGTATAGGAAATAATGAGACCTGCGCTTCGAGTCACGACACCGCTATCCAACATCCAACAATGGCAGATATTAGTTTTGGGAACTATCGGCTGAAAGACAAGAAACACCAGACTGTGCAACTGCCACCCATTCCAATTAGTTTAGTTGCACATAATTGACAGACATGCATAATTCACTTATGGTGTTCAATCCAGCTAGTTAGACCGAGTTATCCAAGCTTTACACACCCATACGTTCCAGAATTGCGTGAGCAAACTGTTGAACCACCCACTGAAGAAATAGAAACTTAAAAACTTGGCCAGTTCCAAAGTGAATGAATTATATCTACTATCCTAAACGATCACTTCACAGGTTGAAAGCCAGTTAAGACCAATATATCTACGCATCGAGCGTCTAAAAATAACTGGAGTAATCTATGTATGTATGTAGCCACTGGTCACCTAGAGAAGTGGGCGTTTTTACGGACGTTGCACCCAATCTCGTGCATAAGTCGGCTTGCCAAATCGAAGGCGGTGTCTGAAATGGCTTGGACCCATGACTCCATGGCAGACAGCCCGTCGTGTGCGAAGTCCACATGGCGGATTTATTGGCCCAAGAACCACAGAGCACTTGGCCAATTAATGCAATTACCTGAGCGAATTAAACAATAGCTTAATTAATTAGCTGAGGTGCTTGTGGAATGTGGCTGATGACCACAGACTTTCAAAATACTTTGCCATTTACCACAGTCAGCTTTTATCACTATAATTATCAGCATATGGAGATCATGTTCATTTCTATTAGTTCTTGGTTGAGTTAAATTAGATTGTTTAAAAAGAATGTAACCGGTGGAAAAGTAATCATTAGATAAGTCGGTCTCTTGGGAACTTTAAATTTATATTATTTTCAAATAACACTAAATGAGATGGTAAACTTCCTTATCGAATATTAAGTGTTTAACTTTTATAGACGCTTTAGTAGCCAGCAACAAAAGCATTTAACGCGCTTGGCTAAATATTTAAATTCCTTTTGCATAAAAGATTGGTAACGATTACACGCTTGGTAATGCCAGACGATTTTCGTGATTTCCATGACTTAATCCCCCACTGCTGTCGACCAACATCGATTGATCCAATTGAGCCAATCCCAAACCCAAAGAAAGCGATTGTGTATTCGGGTCCAACCAGTTTTGCCAATTTCACCCGGGGTGCATAATGTTTACCTCCATTTCGGAGTGCATGTCGGTTTCAAAGTCAAGGCCTCCGTACTCCCCAAGCCGACCAGCTTGCAACGGTCAACGGCAGCAGCAAGTAGCAAGTGGCAAGTGGCCACATGGCCCGTCCATAATTGGCGTCCATTACCACTTTGGTTGATCTGCAGCCGCTCGTCGGTTAGCTGATTCACGGGGCGTCTGTCACGACTTGTTCGTGAAACTCGAAATTGGCTTTTCCAGCTTCCTGCCATCGCAATCCTACACAGACGTAATAGTGATAATCCCCCGGCTAGAAGGTCGCGGACGATTAATGGGTCTGGGAAAATGTGATTCAATAAGGGCGACGGTCTGTTGAAGATGATGGCGTGAAAGCATATCCAGAAAAACGAGCCGACATTGCAGTAACACAATTTTCGAGTGCGATACACTTTAACGAAGAAATTGTATCTCGCGTGCCGAACGGATTGTCTTCGCTGTTAACTTCCGTTTTCGAATAGCTCTTGCAAGAGTTTTCCCTGCTCTGGTTGGCATTGTATTATTGTATTGTCACTGCCGTACTTTGCGTGTTAACCGGAACATCGTAATTACATTAGTTTTAATTGCAGCTAGCCAATACGACAGCACTACAATACAACAATATTCAACCAGGTAGCGGATCATAAAACATCTTGTCACCGCTGATTTCTTTGTTTTTCGCTTTACCATGCCGCGACAATGAGCTTAATTAGTCGAGCGGCTTGTCGCCACTTCGTTCATACAAGTGCGGCACACGTTCGGCTCATCATTTCACAGCCATCCGTCGACCAAAAAGGAAACTTGGAGCCTGTTGGCGTCGAGTTGATTAAAATGTTATGGCTACCAAATGCAGACAAGCAAAACTATTAGCAGCTAATAAAACAAGCTCAAAAAGCTAATTTTAGCTGTTTCCGTAGTGATTCAAATTGCTTTTCAATAGATTTTCACTCATTTAAACCAAATTTACTTTCACTGTTTAACTATCAGATCATAAAGTTTAAAGCCTTGTGTAGTGTTTGGCCTATGCGATCCATATTCATATTATATATCATATTCATTTACATAGTTCAACCAATGAGTTAATAAACCCATTGCGATCTTATCTGATCTGAATGCAGTCAATTAAATGTGATAATCCATTTAGCAACAGCAAAAGTGAGACGAACTCTTTGCGATTAGCAAACCAGTGTCGTACACTTACTTTTATGGGCTCGTATACTTTTATTGTGATATGATATTTCAGTTTTTCGTTAAAAACAATCTTAATTATGGAAACAAGATCAAAAGCATAAGATACTGTGCAGCTTAAAGTCAGTAGCAACTGTTTAAGAAACGCGCTTGCCAAGAAAATTCTCAGCACTGTTATGTTTAATATGTAGTATAATTAAAAGTATAGCAAGCGGCATGAGACCCGGAGACCCACTGTGCCGGAGCATCGTTGGAGTCGTGATATGTCAGCCCGAGTGGCGAACGGGAAAGGCACAGGCGGCAAATATGTGTATATGTTTACTCGGATCTAGAACGTCGACTCGAGTTCGATTCGAGGCTTGTGGTTTTGTTTTTCGTTTTTAGCCTTTAATTGTAAATAAGCTGGCAAAAAAAAACAAAAACAGAAAGACAAATCACGCCGGGGGTCTGACTGCCATCGACCCATTGAGTCTAAAAGGTGATAACATTGACTGCATCCAGTGGCTGACGCAGTTGGTTGGGTGCGAATGTGTGTGTGTATTTTACAAAATCAAATTCAGTGATTAAAACAGGGCAACATAATGGGCGTCTAGATGTTTAGCTTGACGTCTTGAACGTTCTTGAGGGCTTCAGAGTAGCGTGCCAGCACGGGTTCCACCTCCTCCTTGACGAACTCGCCCACTTGGTCGCTGGCGCGTCCAGTGAAGGTTTTCGCATCCAGTATGGTGTCCAGTTGCTCCAGGATGGGCGAAAAGTAGGGATCCTTGCGCACTCGATCCACGAGGTCGTTGTCCTTGCCATGCTGCTTCACCTGTGCTCCGGCCTCCTGGGACAGCACGCGAATCTTCTCGTGGCACACCTGGCGATCTCCTCCCGCCTTCACCATGGCCATGATAATATTCTCCGTGGACATGAACGGCAGCTCCTGTGAAATGTGACGTTCAATCACCTTCGGGTAGACCACCAATCCCTGCGATATGTTCAGCAGAGTGAGCAGGGCGGCATCCGCAGCCAGGAAGGCCTCGGATAGGGTCAACCTCCTGTTGGCAGAGTCATCTAGGGTGCGTTCCAGCCATTGGGTGGCATGTGTATTAGCAGCACTGCTGAACAAGGTGATGAGGTGACGGGCCAGAGCGCAACAACGCTCCGAGCGCATAGGGTTTCTCTTGTACGGCATGGCCGAGGAGCCAATCTGGGTGCTCTCGAAGGGCTCCTCCAGCTCTTTGCGAGAGGCGAGGATGCGCAGATCGGAGCACATCTTGTGGATGGTGGTGCCGAGGCTGGCAAGCGCGGCCACGATCTCCACATCCACCTTCCGGGAGTATGTTTGTCCGGTTACCGCATAGGCCTTTTTAAAGCCAGCCAGTTCGGTGACCAACAGATCCAGCTGCTTCACCTTCTCGCCATCCCCATTGAAGAGTTGCAGGAACGAGGCCTGGGTACCAGTAGTTCCCTTGACTCCACGGAAGCGCAGGTCCTCCAAACAGCGGGACAGCGCCCGTTCGTCCATGATCAGATCCTGAATCCACAGGCACGCCCTCTTGCCCACCGTGGTCAACTGCGCGGGCTGGAGATGAGTGAATCCCAACGTGGGCTGATCCTTGTAGCTCTGGGCAAACTGACTGAGACGAGCTATCACGCTGGCGACCCGTGGGAGGAGCAGTTTAAGAGCGTCCCTCAGTACAATCAAATCAGTGTTGTCGCCCACATAGCACGAGGTTGCTCCCAAATGGATCACCGGCGCAGCAGAGGGACACTGTTTGGCAAAGACGTGGACGTGGGCCATTACGTCGTGTCGCGTAAGGCGCTCCTCGGCGGCGGCCGCCTCAAAGTCGATGTTGCTGATCTGGAGCTCCATCTCGGCAATCTGGGCATCGCTAATCTCCAATCCCAGCCTGCTCTCCGCCTTCGCCAGCCACACCCACAACCGGCGCCAGGTGGAGAACTTGTTTTGGTCACTAAAGAGGAACTGCATCTCTTTGCTGGCGTAACGGGTGCTCAGCGGAGACTTGTAGCCCTCGTAGTTGCTAGCCATTTTTTCGGTATACTATGTAGGAGATTATGGACTATAAATCACAAGAACACTGGGCTAATAGTGCGTAATTACAAGCGAAGAGTCGGAAAACAACTGTTGCTTAATTGAACGATATTCTCACATGTGCCGGGGCAGTGTGACCGACTTGCGATAGGGCGATATGAAATACCATACGCACACACTAATATACCAAGTACTAAATGGACCGTTATATTTATATTCAAAAAGCGAAACCGGAAATGAGCAAATACGAATTTATTCAAATGAAGGTGTTCTAAAAGATATATTATATTATTTTAGTCCAGCCTTAAACTTTATGCGGCATAAATACTAGTTCTAGGATACAATTAAAATAATTTCCAAGCGATTTAACCTTGCCATTATAATACAATTAAATCTTATTATTTACGATATCTTTAGCTGTTAGCTTTATGATTTAAGTTGGCGGAAAGAACATACATTCTACAAAGTTTATGTGGTAGCCAATGTTTTGGTTATTTAAAGCTAAAAGCAAAAGTCTATAAAAATCTGCTTAGTATTGACTCATGTTTACTGGGCTATACGCTTAAATAACAACGTCATAAAAACTAGAAATAAAGTCACAATCCATAACCAGATAGCAATAAATCAAAAACACAACTTTCGGTACGCAAAAATGTAAAATAAATAGCTTTTAAATACGAACTAGTTTTTAACATCAATCGCTCTGTAGACTCTAATGCAAAAATCCAACTGACCATAAGATAAAAATCAGATCTCAACGTTTGTCACCGTAGTCATATTAATGGACAGTCCGTAAAAAGTAATTAAAATCGAAAAATGTCAAGCACTTTGTGGACAATTTTAATTTGCATTAGCCAAAGCCAAAACATACACATAATGACCAGCCAAAAATAGTGACCACTTGGAACAGAACTGGTTCGACGAAATCGGTGCAGTACAGTTAAGAATCAATTAGTGCATCGCATCTAAGGCGATTGCAAATTGCATTTGGCATGTGTGAAAATATCCAAATAGCTTCCAAATTCAGAAGCCTGAAAAATTCACCGGCCAAATGACCAAGCTCCAAGATTTCCAAGAGCGTGGGCCTGGGCACGAGATCTCGATCTGTACTCAATACCCCAGAGATCTTGTGATCTAACTTATGTTTCGTAAATCACCAGTGTCTTTTGGCTATGAAATTGCATATTGACGGCACTCTGACAAAATGCTGTCATTGGCTTGCATAAATTGTGATTTGAAACGACACATATTTTGTAATTAACGCGAGGATTTCTCGAGTTGCGAAACTTGGGAACCCGTACAAAAAAAAATAAAGAAATACCAGAGCAGTTGTAGCTTCTGATGGGTCCCGGTCCCATATTCCAGTTTTGGGTGCCCGACGCTTGGGACATTTTCCTTTTAAATGGCCATTTCAATTAGTGCTTGTTACTGTATCGGTCGGACAAATCGGAATGTCCTCGATTTTTGTGCACGCCACGTAGCCGCGTTTTTCATACCTATACCTCCGCCAAAAACAACCGATTGCAATGATGTTGTCGCTCTCCGGTTATAGAGCAGGTCTTATATGGTATATAGTTGGCCATAGACAGCCAATAAATCAATCACGGCATCACCAGGCGTCCGATGCACTATTTTACACTTTAATGATCACCAAATAGCTCGGGATATGAATTCGTTTTTAATTAGAAGTCGTTAAAGTCGTAAAAAATTTGCTCGCGTTGGCCAATTTCGTCACTCGATCTGGCCAAACTTGCCACGCCTTCTATGAAAGCTCATATATGGGTGCACATGCACCATTTAAGTGCATGGCTGCATAACGTATGGTCTATGTCAATCATGAAATTAGGCAAAGATAAAAAAGTGTACAGACATGACCAAAACAAATCGAGCCCTTTTCCGCTTCAATGACGTAACTTTTCCATTGGCCTTTTGATGTCATGTGGTTGAACAGTCCATAACTCATTATTTGGTATGCGCCCAAAGCTTTGGGAAAGTCAATCAAAACCGAATCATAAATCAATGTTCGCAGTCATTTAAATTGTAAAGCAAACTAGTTTCAAAATTGAAGTGCGCGTAAAATATGTTAATGCTGTGGAAAGATCGTTAGGTTAGTCCAGCCAATTCTTTTGGTATACAATTTACGTCAGGCAGTAATAACTCAATTGTTGTGAAATTTGGGATTGAAGCTATTTATCTTAAGAAGTTGTAGATGTAAATGAATAAAAAGAGAAGAATTATTTTGCAACGAGAATTTGGAATTCTACATAAGAAATTAGTATATATATCCAGGGCAAGCTTAGCGAAATAGCTGCTATAGGAACAAACAGTCGAAAATCGTGATTTTGTTTGAAAAATCATTTTGTTGCAAACAATATTGGATGAAAATTTGTCATTCATTTAATAACAATAACCACAAAATAATTTTATAGGTTATATACATTGATATAATTATATTTCAATTATTCAAAATTAAAAAAAAATATATATAATACATTTATATGTGCATATATACAAGGTGAAACAATATATAATTAAAAAAGATTGCTCAAGTAAATCAAATCAATCAATCTCTGAATTTTGACGGATTTATGTTGTAGCCCGAAGACATGGCTGCTCCTGGGCACCTGTCGGCACTTAAATTAAAAGTTTTCTTAATTTTAAAATGTTAATAAACACTGCACAAAAAGAATTATTAAGTTAAGTGGAAATGGACATAACGAGAAATCCAACGAAAGTTGGCAAACATAAACATAGAACATCTGGAACTATATAATAAACACAACACTAATTTACGAAAAACACAGAACGTCGTAAATATAAGTTCTGTTTTAAAACTGTACTAAATAGCATTTTTTTATTATACGAATGCCTTCCATTGCAGAGTAATGTCGATTTATAAGGTTTCTTATTTTGTCAAGTATTAAACATTTAATTAATTCACTCATTTAGCTGCCTCACAACTTCTGTGATCGTTAAATTGATTTACATCAAATATTCTTTAACAAAGTGGAGCAATATTTGCTCTTCAAGAACACGGCGCGCTTAAATAATATGCATGTATTCATTTTTTAGAAAGGGACTGCATGGCAAATTAGAATATAATAAGGCGACCAAACGATTCTTGTGAGCATTATAGCCACGACATGTCCGTCTAAGCGTTTCGCAGATCTCCCCGATCTTTCAGAGATTTTCTTGCGTTCTGCTACAGATTTCACCGATAGCCAACATCAGATATATATGTTTGTTTTATGTCCCAGCCATTCGTGTCTAGTACTTCTCATTAAGGCTGAGACCAACAATGTTGATGACGGCCCTGACCAACGGCTGCTGTTTAATGTGCTAACTTGCATATGGATTGGATTGGATTGTCTTGGCGTACAACTCAGACGTGTCCGCCTGAGACTGCAATTCAAATTTAAGTCGAGACTCGAATGCAGCGCTCTTTTCTATTGACAGGCGGCGATGTTGGCGTTGTGGTTTTAAATCCAGCCAATCATCGGTTCCAATCACCCGTTGAACCCATTCGAATTTAGAAGCCCCAGAGATGCACTCAGAAAAACATAGGAAACCACTTAGTTCTATTACAAAGTACTGATGTACATCAAGGCATTTTATTTTGAAATATTCAATTATTGGCTAAAAATAGCATTACAAATATTACATTAATAATTTATCAGTTTAAAACCTATGAGCTGTCAAGATAGCTGATGCCACCATGGGTTGTTCATATTATATATGATTTATTTAGACGGAGCTTTGCAAATAATTATAAAAAATGCATTATAAACAAATTGGCTGACTTAATGAATATATGTATTAATTGGGCACATTGACTCCCAGTGTAGGCGTGGGTTTCCTGGATAGGTCCACCGCCAATCGGCCGATCAATTCGGATCCATGGTCCAGGAAAGTGTAAGACTCATGGCACGAACTCGAATTGTTGTCTGGTCCATTGTTCTGCACGGCATGCAATTAAAACATTGACAGAGGGGCTGCCTTTGTTTTATTTTCTGAAATTTCTGGTGCCGGCGGATGCCAATGGATGCGGATTTGCATGCAGCAGCCAGCTGCTGGCCTTTTGTGGAAAAGGTTGGGAATGAGTTGGCTTAGTAGTCGGCAGAACGGGGCCGCAGACAAATTCATTATGTAAAGCTAACCATTACTGTCGATTCGGTCTGTTTACATAAGTAGCCTGCAAATTGGTCAAATATGCCGATGCCATGAAACAATTATGAGACTTTTCACGCTTTTGCGCGCCTTGAGCACACGAATCTGCATCTGAATTGCATTCATTGTGCTCAGATTTAAGCTCGGGGTTGGGTTTGGTGTTCGGTGTTTAAAGTATGGGTTTTAGGCCGAATACCATATAGTACACATAATACCCAGATAGCCGGATCTGAGCAATGAACATGTTCGTACTAAAATGTCGCAATAAATAATAATGAATGCGCACCAAAACGGTGATGAAACCTGTTGTGACCATATGTGAGCCAAAGGAGCCGGAGTCCAGATCGATCGGCTGCCGCAAAAAAAATGCAAAACGTTCCAGTTGTAGTTCACTTGCCGTCTGCAGCCGGCGAACATGAAATGTGTCCAATGTGTCCAACGTGTCCGAGTCGGTAGTGTTGGCTTCACGTATCAGTCGCTGGGAGATACATACAATGTATGCTCTTTTGGCCAGATGCAGGTGCCTCTGCAAAAAATTCGGCTTTTATGTGGGTTACCATACCAGCACCACTAATGCTGCTGAATGTGTTAGGAGTGCTAACAACTTTTTCCCATGTAGTTCAGGATGCCATATCCATAGATTGTAGATGGCCGTAAATGGCGGAGACCTTGGTCTGCAGTATTCATGATTAATGTGTCTTATTTTGAACAGGAAAAGCAAATTCCTTAAGTCTGCATTAAGTATTCATGTATTTAAATGATTTAATTTGAATTACAGATGATTAGGGCACGAGATCTTCTGCTCTTGGCCCTCTTGGGATTCATCTCCAGTGCACTTGGCCTCAAAGTTTCCTCTGGCTACCACATAGTCCACAATCAACCGCAATCATCCTTTCCCAACTATCATGGCTTTAGTTACCTCCAGGGCTCAGCTCCATATGTGATTGGGTAAGTTTTTTGGAATATTTCTTTTGTCATGCTCTTATGTGAGCCATTAACTTTTAGGAACAGCCTGCCTACCTCTCCGGCTCCACAAAATCCGTTTTCATCGCCTGCCAGTCCGCCGGTATCAGCTTATGGTTACAGTTTTCCCACAGCTGGCAGGGTGTCATGTGCTGCTCCTCCGGCAATTTGCGAAAAAACTGCCTACCGCACATTGGACGGATCCTGCAATCACTTGGAACAACCTGGCTTAGGAGTGGCTAATTCCAAGTAATTTATCTTTAATATTATTAAGCTATGCAGGAGTTTATATGACTATGTTCTTACTAGGTATGGTCGCCTGCTGACTCCTAAATATGCCGACGGCATTTCGGCACCCACCAGATCTGTGACAGGAGATGAGCTGCCCAGTGCTCGTCTTGTTTCCTTGGTTGCTTTCGGTGAACAGGATGTACCCGATCCGGAGTTCACGCTGCACAACATGCAGTGGGGCCAGATCATGACCCACGATATGAGCATGCAGGCTGGTGGCACTCAGTCCAGTAAGTAGTACATCTCAACTAGATATATTCCTGGATAAAGTCGCTTTATTATCCAACAGAAAAGCATCCCACACGTTGTTGCACCGACGATGGACGTCTAATTGGCCTGGACACCGCCCACAAGACCTGTTTCGCCATTATTGTGCCACCGCACGATCCGGCTTACTCCCAAGTGGGCACTGAGTGCCTCAACTTTGTGCGCACTCTGACGGATCGGGACTCTAACTGCCAATACCACGGTGGACCGGCGGAGCAGCTGTCGGTGGTGACCTCGTACTTGGATCTCTCGCTGGTATATGGCAATTCCATTCAACAGAACAGCGATATCCGTGAGTTCCAAGGAGGCCGGATGATTGTGGAGGAGCGTAACGGAGCCAAGTGGCTGCCGCTCTCTCGAAATGTGACCGGCGATTGTGATGCCGTTGATGCCAGTGAGGTGTGCTACCGCTCCGGAGACGTGAGGGTCAACCAGAATCCGGGCCTGGCCATTCTCCAGACGATCCTGCTGCGTGAACACAATCGCATTGCGGACGCCCTGTCGGCTCTGAATCCACACTACGATGATCGCACGCTGTTCCAGGAGGCGCGAAAGATCAACATTGCCCAGTATCAGCAGATCAGTTACTACGAATGGCTGCCCATCTTTTTAGGAGGAGAGAACATGCTGAAGAACCAGTTGATCTATAAGGCTCCATCCGGAAGCTACATCAACGATTTCAATCCCAACATTGATCCATCGGTGCTAAATGAGCACGCGACGGCCGCTTTCAGATATTTCCATTCCCAGATTGAAGGTCGTTTGGAGTAAGTGCCTATTTACTATTATGCGTTAAGAATATTGATTTATTTTTAATATTTTTGAGCAGTCTTCTTTCCGAGCTGCGTCAAGTTCTCGGCTCCCTGACCCTCAGCGACTGGTTCAATCGTCCCGGTATTATTGAGGTGGGAGATAACTTTGATTCCCTGACCAGAGGACATGCCACACAGCCCGAGGAGCTAACTGATATCAACTTTGACCGACAGGTGGGTACACAAATAACAGAATGAGAACACCTTTTTAACCTGTCAACCTTTCCTGGCTCAGATCAAGCACTTCCTTTTCAGAAGAAACATGCCCTTCGGTTCTGATCTGCGTTCCCTGGACATTCAACGTAATCGCGATCACGGTCTGGCTTCCTACAATGACATGAGGGAATTCTGTGGACTGAGACGTGCCCACTCGTGGGAGGGATACGGTGATCTAATCAGTCCACCAATTCTGGAGAAACTAAAGTCGCTGTACCCGAGCCACGAAGACGTGGACCTGACTGTGGGCGCTTCCTTGGAGGCGCATGTGGCCGGAGCTTTGGCTGGACCCACCTTCCTGTGCATCCTCACGGAACAGTTCTACAGAACCAGAGTGGGCGATCGTTTCTTCTTCGAAAACGGAGACAAGCTCACTGGATTTACTCCCGGTAAGAACAACATTTCTTCTCTGACTAATTTAAATATTCATTTAATAATGTCTAATTTCGTAGATCAACTGGAGGAGCTGAGGAAGGCCAGTATGGCCCGTTTGCTGTGCGACAATGGCAACCACATTTCATCCATGCAGCCCGAAGCTTTCCGAACTGTTTCCCATTCGTAAGTTCAAATTGATGAAATGGGTTTTTCTGAAAGTTACTGAGCTCTGAAATTACAGGAATCCGATTATGCCGTGCTCAAATATTCCACAAGTCGACCTCACCAAATGGATTGATCAAAAGCCATATGCCACTGTAGATCCGTCTCACTACGGAAAGAAGTAATCCCCTGCTGTGGGATCTATGCTTAACTAGTTGAATACAAAATACCGTTAGCTTAATCAGTAACATAAACGTAAATGCGAAGCCCCTCCCCCCCTTGTATGATAATGTCCCAAACTGATGTACAGAAATAAAGCCCTTACCATTTAAACAATCAACTTTACTTTTCCCTGACCTATAATCTTTGTAAGGTTTCATGGAAATGAAAAGAAGTCAAGGGCAAAGAAGATCAAGAACTTCCAGACCCGACCCCTTCTTATGCAATAGGTCCGGATAATGAACCGCCGGGTCCGAAAACCTTTACACTTTCGTTGACTTTGGGTTCACCCCGATTCATCGGGATTAATCATATGGAGACGCGCGACCGAGGTGTGAACAAGTTGATAGAAAAGGCCAATTAAGAGACAAAACTATTTTTCTGCCGTTTTTGAATCATTGTTCAATTTGAATCGTAAAGCGAAACAATCGACAACAGAGAATGTGTTCTTTTTTGCATATGTCTTCTGTTTTCATATGGGAGTTAACATATTAATACTTCAGAGGCGGTCCACTTTTGGATTGGACATAAATTTACATGCATAAGTTTTAGAGAGAACCTAGGATGATAGCATCATCGCGAACAGGTTTGCATATTTTCCGAGAGATTTGGCGTGCTGATTTCTGAATGGACATGATATAACGGTTCTAGTGAATCTAGATTAATGAAAGTGATTTAAACAAAGTGTGCATACGAGATTAACAGTTCATAATGCGGTATAAAAGTGATCCGTCCGCCGGAGAAAGGCAGCAGATGCCATTTCGCCATGAGGCTGTTCGCAGTGATTTTTTGGATAGGTAAGGGATATGATTGAAATAGGATTGCTCGTACTTCTAATCGGGATTCATTTCCTTTCCAGGCTGGGCCTTCGGCCAAGCGAATTCTAAAAGCCCGAGTGCCGAGACGGGCAGACTGATAGCATCTCTTCAAGCTGCTCCGGCTCCGGCGCCAGCACAAAGTGTGATCTATAAGCTGCCACCACAGCACTACTATCCGCCACCACCGCCGCCGCCTCCGCCACAGCACTGTAATTGCCCGCCAGGTCCACCGGGTCCTCCTGGACCACCGGGCTTACCAGGAACCCCTGGTCCGCAAGGTCCCAAAGGACACACTGGGTCCAAGGGCGAGCGAGGAGAGAAGGGAGAGCGCGGTCACTACGGACTACCAGGCCAACCAGGTCAACCGGGACCCATTGGCCCACCGGGACTACCGGGCCCACCCGGTCACAAATCGGGACATGGTCATCATGATCATCATGATCACCACCATCATCATCCAGCGCCTCCACCGCCACCACCTCCGCCTCCGCCGCCTCCACCACCTCCACCTCCACCACCACCACCACCACACCCACACCCGCATCCACATCATCCGCACCCACCAATCGTGACGCCTCCAATTATAGTTCCCATTCCATTGCCACCGCAGAAAGGTGACCATGGTCACCATCATCACCACAAGGGATCCAAGGGTCCGCCCGGACCTCCAGGTCCACCAGGTAAGAGAAAATCGTTACTCATATATATCACAACGGTCCAATATTGATAATATTGAAAGGGTATCTAGTCGTTTTCGTTTTTCTTTACTGAGTATTTCATCTCTTGCAGGAACGGGACCACCGGGTCCTCCAGGACCTCCAGGCATTACGTATCCACCTCCACCACCACCACCACCACCACCACCACCACCACCATCGTACCCATACCCACCGTACCCGTATCCACCACCTGGTCCTTATCCAGGACCATGGATTCCTCTGCCAGTGCCAGTGCCCTGGCCCTCAAAGGGACATAAGGGAGACAAAGGTCACAAAGGAGGCCACAAGGGCGGACACCACCATCACTATTACCCGCCAGGACACGATAAGGGAGGCCACTATCCGTATCCACCCCACGGCGGCCATGGAGGCCATCACCATCCAGGTCATAACTATCCAGGACCCTATCCGCCACCCTATCCACCTTACCATCCACATAATGGCGGTGACAAGGGACATCACCATCATCCACCCCACAATCACGGAGGACACCATCACGGGGGACACAACAACCATCATCCACCTCACAACGGAGAGCACAACCATAATCATCCCCCACACAATCACGGAGGGCATAACCCACATAATACACACCACCAACACCCCCATCATTATCAACCAAAACCCACTAAGCCAGAGGGTAGTGGCGAACAAACTCCACGGGATGATCTGGACTTGCTGGATGAAAATGTGGAGATTGTCGAAAACATAATTGATGAAAATGAAAACGAAAATGATTTCATGGAGGGCGAGGAGGAAATGTCCCATGAGCACAATGACTTGGAAACTGAACCAGAGGATGCGGGCTACGGCCTTGAATATGCAGATAACACTGTGGAGAACCACGAATCTCCGAGTGGCACTGAAGAAATCGATGATGAGGATCCAGGCTATATGGTATCAGGAGGAGAAGATGCGATGGAAGAGGACCATATGATGGAGGACCAGATGGACCCAGAGAATATGACGGAGGATAACGCACCTATGGATGGAGATGCAATTGAGGAGCGAACCAACAAAGGTCCGATTATCCTGTCGATTGGAACTCCTCGAAATCCTTTTCACATTTACGCCTATGAACAGTATGATACATAAATAAGCCAACGCCACAACACCAACAAAATAAAAAATAACTTTAAAATATGAACATTTTTGGATTTTTCTTACAAATCAAAAATTCGATATTTTGGGTTTAATTTACAGATTTTGATACAGTTAATAAGATTTAAATGTTTAATAATTAGCAAAGAGCAGTGAACCTTTGTTGATTTTCGTATTAATAAGAGCATCTCGTAGAATTCGTATAGAAAAAAATTTAAATAAATAAAGAATGAACTGCGTTATTGTTAGCTGTCAAAATAGTTCCGTTGTTCTTGGAAATGTCTGTGGCTTTGTTCGATTTTCTATAAAATAACAATGGACAAAGATATGAAAAAAGTGAAATCATAATGAAATAAGCTATTAATTCAATGACAATCGAATGAAATTGCCAACTCAAATCATTTATCAAAATACAATGGTAAATTGTTGAATATCAGCTAGGCAAGTAAAAGTGGTTGTAGTTTATGTATTTCACTTTTGGCAGATATCATAATGATAAGGCAGATAAATTGCTTGCAGTTATTAGGTTAATTGAATTAAAAAAAAAATCGAACTCTATATATACTAAAATTATGAGATCACTAACAAATATATTTGTCTAAAAATATATTTTATACGACTTTTTAAAGCATGCGTGCATCAAATTGATCCAATGCCTTTAAGTCTAGAAGAATTTTGTGCGTCATTTTGAATTTCACTATTTAAAATCAATTTGTATGATAACGTGGCATCTATGAAAGCAGATATCATCCCAGATCGTCCCATTTTTGCGGTATTTTTATTTTATTGCCCCGTAAATAAAACAATGGGTGCAGAGATGGAACAATCAATAACGAAATGGAACCAAATAAATAACTAAAGAATGTTAATAAAACTTGTGCCATAATATAAATTTTAATTCTTAAATAATTACCACACATATAAGTCCTAATTGTGATAATCCATTTAATGATATATTAGCACATCGACAACCGGGAATAAATCATTTTTCTTGAGCATGCCTGTGTATCTGGACCAATCTTCTGTTAAATTTATGCAAAATCATTAGGCTGATCACATCTGAGATTTGCGATTTACATTTTATGTGTTTCGCATTAACCCATTAAAGTCTAGCCCAACTGTTCTTAAGGTCTATATAAGAGATGATCTAAGGCAGGCAGGTGTTCATTCACGAATGAGGCGTCTTGAAATGAGGCTACTCGCGGTTCTGCTGTTCACAGGTAAGCGGATTGAAGAAGATGGGACCTTAGAACATTACTTTACTTGGTTCTTGTATTTTAGCCATCTCAGCATTCTGCGAGGGATCATGGCTGCTCTCCGCAGTTCAGCCGGTCAAAGTAGAATCGCGGCCAAAGGCAAAGAAACCAAATTATAAAAACCACAATCTGTACTATTACAGTCCTGAAACGATAGGTTCCTCCATTTACCACGGATCTCAACCCAATTGCCAATGTCGACCCGGGCCGCCTGGACCTCCTGGGCCACCAGGAATTCCTGGTCTGCCAGGTGAGGAAGGAGCGCCAGGTGAAAAGGGGGATCGTGGTGACCGTGGAGAAAGTGGCAAAAGGGGTAGGCCGGGTTATACTGGATTTTCGGGACCCATTGGGCCACCAGGACTACCTGGCCCACCGGGCCGCCCTGGAAAATCTCCATCTCATGGACAGAAACAAGGTTCAACCATTATTTACTTGCCAGCAATTCCAGCGGACAAACCGCCAAAAACGGAAAACCCAAAGGGCAGCAATGAAAACCCACCATCGAAACCCGATAATAGAAACGTCATTAAAAAGGCAAACAAGCCCCGGGCACCGCTGCCTTTGAGGGCAAATTCCACTGAAATTAAGTATCTCAAAGTTAGTCCACAACTGACCCAAAACCCAAAACGAAATCGCAAGAGACCCACTACTTTCGCCCATTCCGATCGCAAGAAAATCAACCAGAGTAACAAGATAACAACTTTTACTAAGAACAAACAAACAGTAAACAATTCCCAAAAACATAAAACAAACGCTCCAATACGCCGAAAGCAGACTCCCAAGCGAAAGGTAATTAAAAATACAACTACTGATTTAAGCAGTTCAGATCGTCAGCCAGTTAGCAAAATCAAGGGCACCAATCTTGGCGAGAAAAACATATTAACCGATGCAAATAACAGCATGAATTTGAATATCAGGCACATCGGATCCCAACAAACGAAAAACGTAACTAAAAATGTTGTAAAAAGTAGTCAAATTGATGATATACCAATACCAGCGGATGTATCTGCAATAAATTCTTTAAATAAAGACCAAACCCCAATGAAAGCGGAGACAGTTAAAGTAAATTCACAGATATCTAATACTACATTGCAAGGTACCATCCTGGAAGAGACGACTCCACCGAATAGTATTAAAATAACAGATGAAATGCTAGATCTTAACAAATTAACAACAATTACCGAAGAGGCACCTGATGCGATTAATACAACAACAGTTCAAATTGAGATTTTAAAAAGTGAAAACGCTTCTGAAGCACAAACTACAGAAATTCCAACTGAGAAATTAGGAGAAACAACTACTTACAATATGTCCAATGATGAGATAAGTCAAGGTTTCACGACATTTGAACCCACATCGAGCACCGAAAGCCCAGCGACAACAGTAGCAACTGAAATTGGAGAAGCCACAACCCTTGTGCCCGATGATACATCCAAAATTAGGAACGATGAGGAACTAGGATCACCAAGCACTGAAACTACCACAACAGAAACGACAGAAGCATTCCCCACAGAGATCGACCTTTTCGAAAAAGAAGGTCAAAGGTTACCTTCCACACCCACTGAAACTGATTTCGCAATCCCAGTAGATGTTCTATTTGATAATACGCCTGAGGCGATAGAAACTACACAAGCAAACTCTACAGTCTAAATAATATAAATAAATAACATTAACTAAAAGAATGCGTTATCTTATTTAAACAGTCTTACCAAAAATATACCTTGCTAAATTAAAATTACAACTAAAGTGGCACACATTTTATAAAAATACTTTTTATTACCCCGAAACTTATTCGTAAACATCAAATAAATATTTTTAATGGTGTCGCATCTTTTTTAACTGCTGTCACTTGCTAAAAAACAAATTCAATTTCTTTGTTGCATTGTAAATTAATTAATACAAAAAATGATAAAAATGTAACTAAACAAAAATGTTTGCATCTTAAAGAACAAATTGAGCAGTCCAATTAGTTTCAGATACATTTGCTAGTGAAAACACTAGTGAACAAGCTGAGGCCTGAGATCCTGCCATTTGGTTAGATCGATTTGCGGGATAAAATTGCAGTTCAGTAGTAGATTACTAAAAAAAGGAAATAATTTTAAAATTATATATAAAGATATAGATATTTGTAAACTTACTGTGAATTCGGGAATACAAATACGTTTGGCTGGATTAAATGCAGGTAGTTGGCATTGCTGCAGAACAAACTGGCCAGGCTCACTTTACGGATCTCGGCCAATTGAGCTGTGAAAAACATAATTTTCATATATTATCTTATTAAATTTTTATAACTCTACTTACCGCGCGAAAAACCTCCCTCGTTCTCCCGCTCAAAGAAGAATCTATCGCCACGTCGCGTGTTGAGGAACTGTTTTCCAATCACACACAACAAAGTTGGTCCGAATAGAGCATCTGGGACATGGTACTCCAGGGTACCGCCTACACCAAGTTCCACGTCATCCGGAGTGGCATACAGTCGGCGCAACAGCGATATTTTCTACACTAATGGAAATTAAGTACATTGATCTACAATAATCATGATTTCAATAATTTACCTCTCCGGGAATTTCATGAGCGAAATCAGCCCAATCGACAGCTCGTCGCAGACCACAAAACTCTCGCACATCGTTGTAGGAAGCCAATCCGAAGTCTCGTGCCCTCTGAATATCTATAGACTTCAGATCCGAACCGTACTCCTCGAACTCCTTGCGGTTGAAGTAGTGCTTGATCTCCCGATCAATGTTCCCATCCGATCGCTTGTGCAACTGGGTAGCCAAGCCTCTCAGCAATGCATCGAAATTGTCGGATGTGTCCAGTAAACGAATAGTCTCTGTTCGGTCGAGGTAGTCGCTCAGGCGCATGGTCTGATTAGATCTCCGATTGGGGGCAACCAATCTGTGAACATTATATTATTGTAAACACATATACAATCAAGAATTAAGCCAAATACTTACGAGAACCATCCGGGAATTTGAGTGTGGGCGTATCTAAAGGCGGCAGCGGAAAACTCCGCATAGGCCGCAGGATTAACCGTCTCGTCGTAGTCGTTGGCGTACTCGGTGGGCTCCACTGGATAAATCAGACCGTTCAAGTAGGTATAGGTGCGACCAACGAACAGTGGAAGCCAGTCATAGTATGTGATCTTCTGGAACTGCGCAATGTTGATCTTGCGTGCCTCCTGGAAGATGCGCTCGTCACTATGATCGGGATTAATCAGCGCTAGATTTTCGGCCAGACGATTGTGCTCTCGGACCAACAGAGTCTGCAGCAGGGCGATGGTGGGCGTGAAACGATTCCGAGTGTCCGGTACGATGTAGCACTCACTCTTGGCACCGCACTCGCCATTCTCATTCTGGCTCACCGGTAGCCAGTGTTGACCGTTCGAGTAGCTGGTCTTCAGAAGTCCGCCCTTGAACAGGCGGACCTTTCTGTTTTGAGAGGGATTGTTGCCATAGATGGAGGAGAGATCCAGGTAAGCAGTTGCCACCGTTAGCTTCTCGGGTTGGGGTTCCTCAACCTTTGGGCATATGGCATCCGCATCCGACACACTGCGGGCAAAGTGCAGACAGGTCTTGCCCGTATGGTAGGCGATGGGACCACCACGGGGCAGGTTGATTGGCAGACAGCGAGGATGACGCGGCTCGGCACAGCAATCTTGAGGAGCGCCCTGTGTGCTCAATTGGCTGATGTCGTGGGCAACAAACTGGCCAAATTGCATGGCCGCCATGGTGCGGAACCTATCGTTCCTAGTCTGCTCGCCGTACAGCGACAAGGAGATTAAACGGGCATTTGGAGCCTGATCCACTTGGCGGGGAGGCAAAAGCCTACGATAACGCGAAACGGCAATTCCAAACTCCGGATACAACAGATTGTTGCAGGATCCATCCAAGGTTCGGTAGTGCAGATTTCGAGTATCATTCAAGCAGTTGCGGGGCGGAACTCCACATCTTAAAGGTTGTTGGGAGGCAGAAGGCTCGGCCCAACTATTGTGAACATTGTTGCCATTGTATTTGGGCATAAATTCTTTAATCAAGGCATCCAAACATCCGTCACTGACTCCTGGGCGAATGTCAAAAGAACTCCGTTTGGACCTGGACAAGGAGGGTTCCATTGCCGAATACGGACACTTGGTGGCCACCGCCACAGACAGCACACTCAAAACCACCAAAAACACTCTCATAGCACCGACGACACCACAAAGCACAATGCAGCACCAGCAGCTGGGTGCCCATATATAGATCTCCGCCAGTTGCTGACCCGCACGATCTTCGAGCTCTGGAGACGTGATAATACAACGCGAAATTCTTGGTATGATTGACCAGATTGAAGAACGTGCAGAAATATGCGAGCATAATTTTCAATATTCGGAAGCTCAAACTGTGGGCGAATTTTATAAACAAATAATGTCGACTGGAACGTGTTTACCGCTCGGACAAAAAAGGCAATGGTTCTTAATAAATGTGGCTGATATAAAAAGATTATCAGTAGTGCCATTTTTGCAGTAATCATGAAGAATGAAAACCCATAAAGATAAACCATTAAGAAGAACAGTAATAAATTCTGACTCATTTTAATTTTTTTTTTTTTTTTGAATAACTGAAAACCGCTTCTTACATAGGTATGCGTTTAAAATATGTTAAATTCTAAGCTTATAAAAATAGATTGGCTGTCTGAAACACAAATTAATAACCTGGAATGTTTTTCTGTTTCCTTATCCAAGAGTTAACAGAATTATATTAAACATAAAGCTTATAACATATAAACAAAAACTCCATTCGCATTAAAATAATCGGAAATAGTTAATTCACTTCTTCTATTTTACCAAAAAGTTTTTAAGGTCTGATGGCATTGTCAAAAATGAATTAAAGATTGTCTTCCATTTATAATGATGCGTACAATATTCCATGTATAAAGATGAAGCCTCTTCATCATCAATTAAAGCTTCTGTGTGTATGTGCAGTCTTTTTAAAATAAAGGAGGAGCTTACAAGAAGCATTTTGGGATAATCCGAGTCGACTTCTGGACGATCCACTCTGTTAAGATAATACATCTTTATACTGTTGTACAGCTACACATCTAAACTCACATGATATTAATATATTGTTCCATAATGCATCTGATTACACAAAGGCTTTGACGATAAATTTCGATATTTTTAAAATGAATATCATCCGTTTCAGTTAACTCAACGAAGTGCATAATATTATCGGTAGAGTGTTGTAAGAAGCCTATATTGAACGAAAAAAAAAAACATTTTCAAGCCAGAACGATTATAGTCTTAAATTTATACAAACCATTCAATGCTAGAAACATCGAAAACTTAAGTACTCCCAGAAAACGTGTCTCGTCCTTTTCTTCGCAATGCAAGGCGAGAAAACTATTGTACGTACCGTATAAGATGGTCAAATGAAGTTGCAGATTTGCATCTATAATATTATAGGACTGTAAATTAAAAGACAATAATTAGAATTTGTATAAGATAAGTCAAACCTAGTCGAGACTCTATCCAAGCTGAAAGGTTCTCCTTAATAGCGGCGATGAAGGCTTTATTGTGTCGCACAAACTCTGGGGAAGGCATTTTCTTAGGCTATGCGAGATAATTAAAAGAAAAAATAATTATTCGGTTTAAGAAGATATAAAATTACTAACATTTTCATTTTCGTTTTCAATACTTGTCGAAAAACTAAAATATTCGCTTCGTGCTAAATCCAATATTCTGTTTTGATCACGAAGTCTAGCAAAATCAGGGCATAGCACTAATTCCTCGCCTTTATGGACATTTTTAGCTGTCACTCCAACGACTTTTCCATTTGGTAAGAATCTAAAATTTTCATAAACATCTTAATGTGAACAAAATATGAAAAGATCAAAACTTACATGGCTTTAATATTTTTTGTCCCACAATTCTGCCTAAAAGCTTTTAATGTAACACAAAGCGTAGATTTTAGTTGGAGGGTACTTTCTATTTTGTGAAAATATTGATAAACAAATTGCTGAAAATATTTAGCAATATTCGTCAACAGCTGACAGCGTTGTGATGTGTTAAAAATTTGAAGAATTTCGTTTAAATCGTGTTCGGGAAAGGTCTCTGCACTTACGAGATCTTCAACAGCTTCAATTTCATATTTTTGAATGCAAATAGAATGTAGCCTATCAGCAAACCGAAATATCGGACTATCATTTAAGAACTTCTCTGGGTACTCATGTTCGACCTCAGCTATACTATCGTGAACGTTGTTATAGCAGTCTACGAAATCTGTAATCGCATTAACTCCATAGTAACTGAATACATTTGCGCTTATACGATCAGTTGGCATCGGAAGAATACCACAATTTTCGAATTCATTATTTTCATTCATGGCATTAAAACCTTCCCGGTGTGTGTAGCATAAGTTATCTCGCTGGGAATTCAATAGAACGTGGCCACCCAACCGTAAAAGTATAGCTGCCATTACATTAATTAAGTCTGTTTTCACAAGAGGCAGCAAATAAAAATATTTCTCTGCGAGGCGGGTGTCATTGTAAATGAAAACCGACAAACGAAATGCCGTTGTTACGATTTCTGTATACTTTTCCCTTGTCAGCAGGTTATAATCTGGAGCTGTAGCAAGGAGTTCTCCAACAAGATTATAAGTTTTCTCCTCTTCCTGGGCATGCTCCAGTATAAAGGTCCAAGCATCTCGGGGATTGCTTAATATTCTGAAATGGGAAAAAGAAAGTCATTTTTGATATATAAGCACGTGATTAAAATCTACTCGTTAGTTACCCGCCATCCATCGCAAAATCTACTATAGCCGGAAGAATATATTCTCCTGCTTCGCAAAACAATCGAAACAGCATGTTAGCCTCTAGCATTGGGATAAGTCCAATTTTGTATCCAGTGCACTCGTATTGGTGGACTTCTGCATCTGATTTCATACACGACATTGAGCAATAGGATCTATAACGACAGTTATCACAGCTGTATAGCTGTTGCTGATGCACTCCACACAACTCGCAGTTCAGAAATGGAGCACTAAACTGAAAGTACACAGGATTCTCCACAAGAACAATTTTTCCTTTAGGTACATCGCATGAAGCGAAAACTCCGCCAGATTTCTCAATGGATTTTTCGCTATAAGAGAATATATCGATTTACTAAATGTATTGTTTATCTAAAATTCTTTACCTACAAATAATCACAAGCTTGGCTGGCAAACGGAATTTTCCGAGTAAGCTTAAAACCCTTAAAAGGCGCAAAGTCCTGGGTTTGAACTTTCTTGCAAAACTCAACATTTTTTCTAGCTTGGTTAATTCTCTCTTCATGTTGTTCTATAAGAGCTAGAAAAGGACTGACTTCTAGAAAATATAAGAAAATAAATAAAATTAAAAAGAAAAATCAAAACAACTCTAGTAATACTTACCGCTTTGATCGGCTAGTGTCCCATTTTCTAAAATGGAAGAAAAACAGCGATTTATAGAAGACCATTCCAACATATTATGCAAATTACCAATGAGGCCTTTTACAACCGAAAGTTTATCTTTTGATGCTTCATACTCCCGATTCACAAAAAGGCATATACAGTGAAGTATCTGCGAGATTATCGTTCCCTCCGCTGTCTTGAGAGCTGGATCCAAAGACTCGTAATATAGTAAATCATTGCATGCAGTCTAAAGTCGAACAAAAGGGTTTTGAACATATGATGTAAATATATATGATGATGACATACCGCATTCTGGTTATTTTTTATGCAGAGAACACTTCTGGCCATAATAGCATCCACGCATGTAGGGGAGGCGCTGGGTGCGCGGCATATAATTTCGTCCAGACTCTGCAAAGTCTGAGTACTGGATTACAATAAGGTTATATATCAGATATAGTGCGGATATACCATCTTCAACACTGTAGGACTTTTCATATTCATACACTTCTTGGAAATGTTAAGACAACTTTCAGCAACTTCAGAAAAATTGAGAAAAACTGTGTCGGTTGTTTTGCGCAGTATCTTCAAGAACAGCTCGCATTCTCTGAAATCGTAAATTATTATCTATCTATCTGTGAACACTTGCAAGATGCTATTGCAGGACAACTAGGATTTTGCAATATTGCGAAACATGCGGGATCCCAGACCAAGTGGCCCTGTTACTCACATCAGGTTACGTGGACACATGACCTCGGACATCGTGATATATTCAGAGGCCTCGGGTCGAGGCTCCGACGCCATATACAATGGTATTCGGTGCATATTTACCACTTAATTTTGAAAAAAACTCCTCAAAGCGTGATTTTAAGATCTCGCGGTAAGAATGTGACCGCATTGCGCCGCCACTAAAATCCACAACTATTTGACATATATTTTAGTGTTACCAGAAATAAGCAATCCAACTTTCTTATCATCATATTAAATATAAAATATTAGCATAATTAGAATATTCTAGCGTCTTTGGTCCAACATAACTTAATGTCTTTATTCTGTACATTTCGGGATAACAAAAATATTTTACTTTTATTATGCACTTTTTTTTTACATATTTATTACTACCGATACCATAGGATAGTGGATGGAAAAATTGAAAATTAACAGACATACATTTTTAATTAATCAATCCATTTCATTTTCTTATTTTGGAACAATTAAACATAGAGGACAACCGAACGGGCCAACCAGCATTATTGTTTTGGGTTTATGCTTTCTTCGTAAAGCCTCCGTTCGCCCCGGAGCCATTATACTGAAAAGGAACCAGTTGGAAATGCCGAAGACTCGCTCTCATCCATTCCCTGTCGATATATCGATAGGCCGGCCAATCGTCTAACTTACAAAACATAAATAACAACTACTTTTTCTTACTCTTTGGCTAGTTTCTGCACATGACAACATATTTAAACAATTCTTTTCACTGTTTACGTACCTCAAAAAGAAAACCAGTTCTATTGTAGACCATATTATTATTTCTTATATTTATTTACAATGGGTAAAACCTCAAAGGACAAACGAGATATATATTACCGACTGGCCAAAGACGAAGGCTGGAGGGCCAGGAGTGCCTTCAAGTTGATCCACGTGGACGAAGCCTACGGAATTCTAAATGGTTAGATCATTGAAACTACTTAGGAGCAAAATATAACACACTTTTCCATATAAAGGTGTTCAGCGGGCAGTCGATCTGTGTGCTGCTCCTGGCAGCTGGTCCCAGGTGCTCTCTCGGAAACTCTACGATACCTGTGAAACGGACGATGAAAAGGCCGCTGTTAAGATCATAGCCGTTGATCTGCAGGCCATGGCCCCGATCCGAGGAATACTCCAGCTCCAGGGAGATATTACAAAGCAGTCGACCGCCGAAGCAATCATCGGTCACTTTGGTGGGAATGAGAAAGCCCAGCTGGTGGTCTGCGATGGAGCGCCCGATGTCACCGGTGTCCATGAAATGGACGAGTACATGCAGCACCAGTTACTTGTGGCTGCTCTCAGCATTGCCACCTGTGTACTGGAAACTGGCGGAACTTTTGTGGCCAAGATTTTCAAGGGTAATGCCACATCGTTATTGAGCTCCCAGATGCAGATATTTTTCAAAAAATTTGACATCTACAAGCCGCCGAGTTCGCGCCCTTCGAGCATTGAAGCGTTTGTAGTTTGCTCCGGCTTTTGCCTTCCCGAGGGCTACATTCCTCAAGTGATTAACCCTGCTCGCGACGATATACGGCTGCTGGCACAGAAATCAGGGTCGGAAGTAAACCGTCGTCTAGTTCCTTTTATAGCCTGTGGAGACTTAAATGGGTTGAGTGATCCCGAAGAGGACAAGACTTCCTCCTCAGATGAATCCAAATCAGTAAGTGATGTGCCTAATACTTTGCTTCGTTCTTTTATTCAACAATCTTTCCCACAGTGTTTAGAGTATGTTTACGATTCTGTTATGGACGACGCATCTTATCCCCTGGAATTTAAGGAGATTCTAATGCAAGTCTATGATGAACAACTCCATATCAAATAAATATTTATAAAATAAAACAAGAAAAATTAAATTAAATTTTTATATTAAGTGGGCTTGGGCCAAACAAGAAGAAATGTGATAATTTTAATCAAAATATTGAATCTTATATTATTTAAAGATTAGGGTCTTAAAACTACCATAATATTACTTGATTTTGTGTGTATCTCGTCATTTGAGCGACAACTTTTTTTGCTCGATTTCCAATAGTTTCTTTTTCAGTTCTATTTTCTCAGCCATTAACTGTTCAATTGCCAAGTGATGTCGCTTGTCCTCGTACAACTTCTGCTTGTACAGGACGAAAAATTCATTGAGTGCAAGTTGGACGCTGTTGGCGGTATCGTGAACCATTCCTAGGTTATTGCTAATCTTGTCAAGCAGCGTGGTCTCTTCCTCCTCCAGTCGACTGCTGGCCAATGCGGCCCGTTTGTTCGATTGCAGGTAAAGCGGGTCTATGTCCGTCTTGTTCTCCTCCGGTTCGTAAACGTACTCGGCGGAGGTCTGAAGGGCGTCACCATCTTCTTCCGGGACCACGTCCTCTACTTCGTCAACATCAAATTCCGTGGTGGAATTCTCATGCATTTCATCGTCGGAGACTTTCATAATAATCTGACTTACATCCTCGTTTAACCTACACAGCGTGGCTATTGTTTCCTCCGACGAACTAAGACTGGTGCCAAAAGGCATGTTCTGCATCTCATTCTTTTCCACCTTTCTCAGGATAAACCTCTTCCAGTCCTTTAAGGCCTACAAACAAATAAACTTTTAATGCAAGTGGTCAGGGAAAAACTAAGTCAGTATACCCTTCTCCAGGTGGCTATATCTTTTCGCGGCGGACCGTGGCTATTAAGTTCGTTTGAAAGTTCCTCCCACAGCGACTCCAGATTGCCCCGTGTTTCCCACGTCGGATTCTGAAGCAGGCGCGGATGTTTCTTCACGAATTCCAGCAATATCAGCTCTTGCGTTGAGTTGCGCGGCTTGGCCTTGTTCCGGTCGATGGCAATGGTGGTCTGCGGCTGGAATTTGTACTTGGAGTTCCGGTTGAGTCCCGATGTGGGATGCATCCTGTTCATGTGCTTGCTCAGATTCGTGGTGGTTGTCTTGTATGAGAGCTTCGCCTTGCAGATGTTGCACACCGCAAACGTGTCGTCCACCGCCCGGAAAAAGCACCAGATCTCGCTCGTTTTCCGCTTCATTTCGACTAAGTTGTTTTGGTAAGGAAACAGGCTCGCAGTTCCGTCCAAAGCAATAGTTCAAGAACTAGTAATTTAGGGATGAGCTTGCGGGCGCTGATTTCAAGTTTCGAACTAGTTCAAAATATCGAATGCATTGAAGGATTGCATATGGGCAGATTTTTCTTATAATTACTTAGATATGATTACTTATTACTTATAATTTACTTATAATTTACCAGTCATAGTAAGTCCAAACTGAATAAATAAATATGCAACATACAAAATCCGGCAGTGATTGAACCATCAATTGTTTCTAAAATTACTATACTATATATACTATATATATAAGACAAATTTTCAGTCGTGTACCTTCCTTAAAAAAGTATGAAACAATTTTTTTTAATTTGCTTATTAATTCCAACATTTGTAATATCATAATGGTAAAACAGTGTGATTAATAAACGATGCGAGCGAAATTCATGTATTATGTCGATAGTAAGAAGACCATCGATGTCAGACTATCGATAGTACCATCGATTGTTTGACAGCTCTACTGCTGAGGTGACAACTTGTCACTGACAAGTCATGATAATTTTTTGTAAAGCAATAGATTTATCGCCATGGATGACTCGTTTTTCGGATTTGACACGAATCTACCGGTAAGCAGCGGTCCCGGCATTGCGGCAGCAATATCGGGAATAGCGAGGCCGCACAAGGAGCGGCAAATGCTCAACGCACACTTTTCACTCGGCAAATAAGGGGGAATCGAAGGCCACCGGGGGCAGAAAAAGTAGGAATGTCTAATTTACTTGCTTCAATTGTTTCTCCAGGACGAAGATGGTGGCGATGGACGCATCGTCGAGGCGGAATACGATGCCCTCAATGACGAAACCTTTGGATCCGCGATAAATGGCGACTGGGAGGAAGCCCATGAGACGATGGTACGCCTGGGCGGGAATGGCGAAAGGGTGCGGAAGCGACCCGCGGAATGTAGTGGGAATACGGATTTTGCCGATCAGGGAAATGGTGCCTTCCTGCGATACGCTAATCCGCTATCATCGGCGCCCTCTTCAAGCGGCTCAACTCCGGCCCCTTTGAATGCCCCATTCCGACAGTCTCGTCACATAGGCGACTCGGACTTGGAGCTGAACATTTCCTCAATGAAGTTGGACGACATGGACCTGTCCTCTTTCACCACTGACAGCGAAGCCGGTGGCCTGAGCAACCGCATTAAGCTGGACTCCGGGGTTTGGGGATCACAGCCGTTTCCCAACAACCAAAATTTGTTCCGCGAGCCTATGCGCAGCGCCTTCAAGCAGCAGCAACATCAGCAGCACCACCCACAACAAATGAAGCCCCCACAGGAAGCGAATGCCAACTTTGCACTGACTCCACAGCCTTTTCCTAAAATAACAACTCTCGAGGATATAGAACGCAATATGATCATTCAGCAGGCCATTCCGAAACAACAGCAGCAAAGTCAGCAACAGGCGGAACGCAAAATGTTCGATGATTTTAGTCTGGGTAACAGGCAGCAGGTGCCGACACCAACCATGTTGCAGCAACAGATGTTGCAGCAGCAGCAGCATCAACAGAAACAACAGTCGCAGCAGCAGCCGCCACAACAAGCGCATCACAAGGGTAATTATATATTAAAACTAACAAGTATTGATGCATACAAAAGTATTTTAATACAGAAGACTTGTCCAACAAAAAGTATCATTATCATTATTATATCGTCAAAATATTACATTTATTTCTTACGAATCTATTATTATTTTTTGAGACAAATTTAAGTAACAATCTTCAAGTCCCTGATAGACTTCTGCGCCATATGAAAATAACACCATTTAATAATTCATTGCAGTACCCCCTGGCTTCTTGGGCACGCCGCACACCTCTCCACCGAGGCCAAATTTGGGTTTCCCCGGACCCCATCCACTGCCCGAGCTACTGCCCACGCCATCGTCGCAGCAACAACTGAACGGTATGGGTGGCAACCGAGTACCGCCCGGATTTATTTACCCGCAAGGTCTGCCTGGGAATATTCCGCAATTGCCTCAGCATCCTCTAATGCAGCAGCACATGCCGCCCAACTTTCCACTGCCCGGCGGCAACCAGCGACCTCTTCCCAATCCGCACGCTCTACCCACGGCCCTGAACAATTTTGCTATGCATCCGAGCTTCAATGCGATGCGTGCCGCTGGGATGCATCCAGGGGCTTTTATGCAACCACCCCATCCGCACCAGATGCAGCCACCGCGAATGCCGCCGCACCCGCTGCAAGCTGCCACAAGTCTATTAGGGCAGCAGCCACCGAACTCCATGTATAACATGTTCAACATGCGACTAGTGCAAGAGATCCAGCAGAACCATCCGCTGCTTCAACAGGCTGCTGTGGTACGCCAAATGCAACAGAGCAGAGCAGGATCCGTGGCCAGCGATCGACAGAGGTCGCAGGCGCAACAGCAGCAACAAGGACGACGTCCAGATGGTACAGGAAATTACCCGCTGGAAGAGTACGATGAATATGCCAACCTTATGAGCACGCGCGACAAACACTGGCTAATCGGAATCCAGCTTTCGCAGCTGAACACGGACACGCCGTATATCGACGACTATTACTACACGGTGTTCAGGGAGCGCAAGGCCCAACAGAACGGGCAAATGCGCAACAGTCAGGCGCACAAGGACAACCAGTTGAATCATCCGCTTACCCAGCCACGCGGCCATGCCCAGCTTATTCTCGTACAGTTGGGCAACAAGAATGGTACTCGCAATGGACATGGACGTGAGCGACGCAACTCGGAGAACGCCAACAGCACGTCAGGCAGCACGAACAATGGATTAGGTGGTAACAACAACAACCTTACAGGCTATATATTCTCACCGCTAAAGTTCGAGAACTCACTGGGAAAGCTACAGTACGGAAGTGTGACAGCTCCGCGAAAAATTATTGATGCTGACATTATGAGTGGTGAATCAAATACCGCCGCTGAAGCCAACGCAACTTCTTCATCAACTAGCTCGACTCCGCTGCCCATCTCCGCAAGCCATGATGTAAATCCCAGCAGCATGCGCAAGTCGCGTCACATTTTGCTTCTGATTGAAACGCTGTATCGCTATCTGCTAAAGTTAGAGGATTTGGAAAGCCCAGAAGTGATGGCCACCATTGAGCTGAAAAAGAAAAAGGAAGCCGAACGGATCGCAGCCCTTGAGCAGCTGGAAATGGCCAATAAAACGCCCGAAGAACGCGCTGCTGAAGCCGCCAATCCACAAACCATGAATCCGCAACTAAAGAACAAGTTCAACTATGAGGTGGAGACTAAAGCTGCGTTGGTCAATAAATTAAAGGCAGGTCTGGCCTTCGACAAGGTGATCGCCATGATGAATGTGCGCAAGGGAAAGGTGTGTACTTTTTTTTTTGCTATTTTTTGAACAAGTGCAACCAAATAGAACTCGATTTAAGTTCTAGTGCTATTCGCATGATGCTCATTATTATAACTAAATCAATCATTCCGTTGCAGATTCTTATTAGACGCATAATGCCCTTTATTGCCGATCAAAGCATTCGCTGGGTCGTATGGAGCGGCGTCTTCTGTTCCCTACAAACAGTGGTGAAAAAGGACAAGGACGACGTTGAGGGCGTCTTGTACGCTCTTTACCCAGAGTTTAAAAAACACGTTAACAAAGCTACTTTCGAACTCCTAGTGAGCATTTCATCTGCTATTACGCTGAATGACAAGAAACTGGCTGGAATTTTCTGCAGTCGCGTAAGTTAGCACCACTTTTAAGTAATAGATGCACGTACTAATTATTAAATTGACAGTTTGGGATTCTTTCGCTGGTTGCCCTGATACTTCGTGCCGAGGAAATCTACGTTTCGCGAACTGACGCTACTCTAAGCGAGGAGAACAGGCAAAAATGGCGGGAATTTTTGGCGCAGGTTGCATCCTGCCTCAATCGCACTATTCAAAACCAGACCATCTCGGCAGCCATTGAGTCGGATGCAATTCAGCCGCTTATGGACCACTTTGAAAGGTTTAAAGATCTTAAACTGGATGCACTCTTAGCATTAATAACTGAAGCCAGGCATCAAATTGATTAGGTTGCATTGACGGATTTTCATTTAACTTGATTGAAGCGTTTCAAATAATTGTGAAATTATATAGCCAGCCGAGTTCACTTTGCTTTGTATAGAATATGTATCCAAAACTTACATATGTATGATCGTTTTTACATTTACGCATACTACACAAAAATATTGATACAGGGTATATAAATCTCATACTGAAATTGAGAAAGTACTCGACTGTCAATAAATTTTGATAATAGTTTGTTAGAAACGTTCTTTTATCCAAAATTGTGTGCACTGTACAAGAAAGGTAGAGAGAGGAAATCATGTTTTATAAATATAATATCGAATGGTAGGTTTTGCTCATTGTACATACTTATATCATTTTATATTCGATAAGGAGTACTTTTCCGGCATTTTCTGTAGAGATTTATAAAGAATAATTCACCCCGCAAATTATTCTTTTTTTTTGTCATCGAATTAACAACTGGGCTTTCCTATATCTTGTAACCACGATTGTAAAAGAAATATCATAAATGCGTTAATTTAAAAGCACCGATCTAATGCGCGATCCATGCATACTCATTTAAATGTGCATCCTTAAGTATCTGCTTATTTTCTGGTAATTGTAAATATCGGTTTAATGAAATTTTTACTATAATACCTTTTGGGTTTCATTGAATCAAATTTGTGCAAGACCCATTAAATATAGTCGAGACATTCAGCATAAATGTGTACTAAATAATTAGCATTGTGACAGGTGCAGCCGTATTTATTATAACAAAATGATCAAAATTGTGATACATTTTGACTTTTAAACATAAACGAAATTCCGATGATCGGAAAGAATTAGTTTAACACGCAAATACAAATTTGAAATTAGAAAACAGCAATTTTCATAAAACTTCTGTAACGCAACGGATAGATATTTGTTGTAAGAATCCGTTGTGGAGCATTTTAATTTTATTTCGTTTTTAATTGTATCTACATCATCATGCAATGTTGTTAAATTCATTTTTTTTTTATTGAAATTTATGTTTTGTATCTGAAGAAAATTCTACTCGACTGCAAACGTTTTGCAAATACTTTAAAACTATGCTTTTTTAGCAAACAAGAGTCAAAATACGATAGCTGTCTAAGATTGCAAACACATATACAATAATTGTAGTTTAATTTGTATTTATCACATACAAACACTTCAAACCTTTTCCTATACTTATGTTCGCTGATTCAAAAGTAAATTTTTTTAAATTGATTTAATTTCCGAGAGTATAATAAATAAAACATACCATTTCACAGAACACACCGAAACTATGAAACCGTTTTTTTTTGGGATTTTGAAATATATTTTATTTAGTTTAGTAAAAAGCCTTATTAAATTTGGAGAAAATCATAAATATTACAAACAGATACTATGTCAATTACATTTTATTTATTTTTTTAGCTTTTTTTGAAAATAATTGATTTGCTTCCAATTAGGGTGGCCGCTTGTTTTATTATATGATTTTTCTTCTATAATGATATATTAATAATTTGATTTCTATAAACAATTGTGCTTAGAGGGGGGCATCATTAAGGGCGAACGTGTTTTGTGTCTGTCTGTTTTTGTTTTTGGCGCAGAATCAAGCGTCGAAGTGTCGGCAGTTGCCTGTCCGTGAGGGACATTTTGTTGTGCGGAGGCGCCAAAGTGCGTAACAAGTGGCGGCGGCGCGCTCGGGAATTGTTGCAAATTTCTGAGTCGGCGACGCCAACCACTGGCGACGGTCACCAAGACGACAACTTGTCGGCAGCAGTCCGCCCAGCGCGAAGGGATGCGAAGCCCACGCTCCCGTTCCCACCCCACACTGGCAGCGAGCATGCGGTACACTGGGAGAAATAATATGACTTCACGGTTATTTCTTACTCTGGGTTTCGAATGAGCTTTTAAGTTATTATGTTTTCCGTGGGAATTTAAATAATAATTAACTAATTATTTTTAACTGTTATGCATTTCTTTATAAAGCTAATTCATTAATAAAATATTACCCAAAATGGAGTTATTTATATATAATATAATATAAGCTATAAATAAGTTTCTCAAGTCAAAGTGTAAATTTTTATCCTTGCACTACACAAATATTCCGATTTCGCATAACCACCCCAATTTCTCCGAGTGCATCCAAAGGCTAGACTTAGACAGACGATTGTGGCGACCCGTTGCCCGTCGTTGCTTCTTCGGCGACGGCGACAATGGCCCGACGACAGGCAGGAGGACAGGACTCTGGCTCTGCCGTGGAGCGGAGCAGACAGTGCCGCAGTTCTGGGAAGGACCAGGACTCAGCGGATGCGGATACGCAGAACTTTGATTTGCGAACGGGCCAAGTGTGCGCCACTGGGCGCCGCTATTATTGCCATTGCCACCAATTGGCGCGCCAAACGCCGCTGTTCTCACAATTAGATGCGAAAATAGCCGGCGCGTCGATGATGACGAGTTATTGTCGCGTCTATCTGGTCGTTGTTTTTGTTGACAACCCGACAATTGATTCTCTGGCGGCGGGAGGGAATCGCCTTCAATACGCTTCTACCAGGGAACCCATTAATGTAATGTGCTGATTTAACTGATCCTGACATACAGGCATACAATTGGAGCGGGGAAAGAGCTGCGATCTGGACAACGTGCGGTATGAGTAATATGCCTACCATGGTCTATTATTTCATTTAGATTTATTACATATCGCATATCATCGTTTCATTTTGGGAGCTAACAAGATCGGCGACCTACGGTGCGACCTCGTTAAATTGGATTTAACCACTTAATTACCGGTTAATGAGCGTCGGTGTCTTGATTTCTCCTCTGGCTGCCATTAGGTCGTGCAAACTTTCCCATCGCAATCGGAGTGTCTAGGGCTCGCTGTGCGGTTTAGGCCAACTTCGGCCGCCAGTCGCCATCGTCGCCGTCGCCGGCAGCCAACATTTGAAAAACGAAATGGCGCGCAGATAGGTTTCAGCTTAGACCCCAGTGCGACTAGACCAGACGCCTAGTGACGCCAACTAAAAATTTATGTACTTACTACGTCGTGCTTTTTGCAGTCTCTAGACATCTTTCCATTTAATAGGGTTTCTTAATAGTGCGTACAGTTATTAATCCAGATGCGTTTGAACTGACAGCCACTTAATAACTTATTAATTCAGAACTTTCCATATACAAAATACATATGTATTTTGCTTATTTAAGTTTTCATATTCTATTTTATACAAATATGGCAAAAATAAACTTACTAGCCACGTAAATTATGCGTCCAACGAACATTTGCGAATTAATAATAAAAAGTCCTTCTCAAGTTGCCGCTTCGTCCGGTGGCCAAAAATCAAAACAAACAAAAACCAAAACATCTAATGTGCACGCCGCAAAAAAAATGGATTGAAAGACAATAAACTCGAATGTCCACAGCGACATACATCTGCATACAAGTGCCAGTGCCAGTTTGGTGCATGAATGGCTGGCGGGGACTGGCAATGAGTCAGAAGGATGAAGGACGAAGGACGAGTGGCGTCGGCGTCCAAGGAGGTGGACTGGCTAGCAAGCTCGATTCGGTTTCAAGCGGCGGCGGCGACGGCGCCTTGTCCAATGATTCTTCCGTGCCGACGCCGCCGTGGTGTCCGCATCCATATCCGTAGCACTGCGCAGTGGTCGCAGTCGCAGGATTCCCAGTGCGCACCAAACCGGCGGAGCCCACTAGCATCGCCTATAAAAGGACGAGTCCTGCTACGGCCGGCGCTTAGTTGGCTTAGAAATGCGCCATAGTACGCGTCCACCAAATCGAAACAGTCGAATGAAAACGCTCGCTATCCAAATCAAAATTTCAAAAGAAACATTTACACGCAGTTACAAATAATTGGAAATGACTAAAAATCCAGGAGGTAAGACGCGTTTTAGCCTGGGATTAATCATCAACAAGTTGTGAAACTGATTTTAAACTTGATACTAAATAAAATGTTGATAACATTATGCATTGTGTGCATGTTTTCTAACTATAGTTATATATTTTTTTAAAAGTGCAAACATATTTAAATCGTAGTTCTTAACAAAAACTAGCCTGTTATAAAAATATAAGACTATAGTTTCGTTGTATAGATAGTCAGTGAGTTTGTTATCTCTTTGCCAAAAACAAAGAACGCTGATCAAAATTAACAGGTAAGTCGATATGGCTTTCAAGAGCTCAAAGGCCAGACAAATTCTTCCGACTTCCCTTCAAGTCGCTACTCAGATTTATCTCCTTTGAATGAACTCTCGAAAATTAGCTTATGGAACTCAAAACCGTGGGCAAGAGGGACAGCAATGGGAATATCAATGGATAAAAAAGGCTGGAGCTCGTTAAGGGGCAAACAAATGCCAAGGAATTGCACAGGATAAGAAGATGATGAACGATGGCTAAACTGGTTTTCGGATCTGCGAAGAATTACTTCAGCTTTGAGTTTTGAGAGGACAGAGGAAGTCGGCTGCTGATAGTGGATTGCAGCAGATTCCCGGAGAATGCGAGTGAAGAGTTTTCAAGGATGAGTGGCCACCCAAGTGGACCCCTGTCAACTGAACAATCATTCAGACATTGCAGCAAGTCGGCAGATCAAGTACTTAACCAACTTATTAGCTTATTCTGACACGAATGTGGGAACTTTTCAAGAATAAGTTTCCGAAGGTTTTTACCTTTTTACGAATAAAGCGTTGTTTTTCAAAATTTCGTTGTGAGTAGCCAACAAAGTTCCGAGAATTCTTTAGATAGCAAATTAGAAAACCTTTTTGAATGGTCAAAATTCCACAAGTTCTGTCGGCATTTAAAAGAGTCGAATCGGTAACCCGATACTTTCCAAACAACAAAACTCGTAAACAACCGAGCCGGGCTAAGATTTCATAGGTGACCATCTACTATATCACCCAAACTATATACCATACCTCTTCCCACACAAAAAAAGCATATACATATTTGTGCTTATCCACGTTGTGCATTTGTTTATAGTTAAATGACGTAACTTTTAATAAGGCAGACTCTTGCGATAGACACGTGTAAAACTAGCCACAATGTGATATCTCCGATGTAGTTTTAAAAGAGTGAAAATACCATATAAAGGTAGCATTTAGTTTTTATGGAGCTACACATATTATATTTTATTATTTTCTACCAGACTTTTCGATGGCACGGTTAATCATGATCGCAAATCCCTAAATTCGAAATAACCTTTTCCCAATGTTATCCTTAAGAGCAATTGGCTTAGTAAAGTGTAGAATGTTGCATTTTTTATATTCTAAGAAAAGGGTTAACCATAACAAAGACACTGCTGAATAATTAAGGCCCTTTAAATAAGATGCTTTGTGGGACGCTACTCTTCGCTGTCGTATTATTTGTTTAGCATTTGCGGAATGTCTCTGGCCTCATAAGAAAATAATGTATTCAAACTCCTGCCGCCGTCCTTTCCGTAGGTAATACCCATGCCCCTCCACGGCGGGGCAAGTCAGGGGCCCGACTCTCGCTTATTTAACGCTCACGACGCGATCAAATTCCTCCTGCCAACATCGCCGGTTGCCGGTTTCGCTCCACAAGTGGCCTGTGTTCCCTGTTCCCGACCTGTTATTATCGTAATGACGGGAGCCTATTTGCTTTTGTGTTTTCGAGTCGTCCAAACGAGAGACAATTATGTATTTCTGCTGGAACTGACGAACCAGGGTTCCTGCTGGAGCGTCTGCTTGGCACTGCGAAAAACTTGGACGTGATCTTGTGGTCCTTACACGTTGAAGTAATACCGGCTTATAACTAATATAACTAACAATATAACAATAACTAACTTCGACTTTGCCACTGCATTGGACTGTACTGTAAGTCATAGATGAACTAAAGGAAAACTTATCTATATATTTTTTTTGGTAGGAGATCTAGTTTTAGTAATAACGTATGCTACAATTTTTAGCATAAATAATTCCATCGACTTTTCTCTCAGTGCGGTATGCGATCCTCGCCGCGCGCTTTAAATGTGTGTCTGTGTGTGTAGGGCCGCTGCAGGGGCGCCACTTTGTATGGGCGTGTGTGCGTCCGTGTGTTTGGCAGACATGGGCAAGGCAATGCAACTGATATGCCCTTGATCACAACCATTCATCACATTTTGCGGCAACCAAGACCGCGCTAAATGTCGATGTTGCTTCCTCAGGTTCTCCGCTCTCGATAGGATCAAGGGAGTTACGTTTTTTTGGCAACTTCAACAAACGTATTTATCAGGGGCTAATATGTACTGAGAGTTTTTAATTTGAGTCCAGTTAATTAAACTTTGTACGCCTTTTAAGCAGTTACCTTTTTGGCCATCTTGATTTTTAATTTAAATTCTTTTTATAAAATGCTCATACTGAAACACAGCGTTTCAATTATAAAAATAAGTTATAGATTTCTCCTATATTATACTCTTACGACAGCTCAGTTTATTTTTTTTAGAAAACTTATCAATTTTTGAAATTACCGCGTTAGCCAACACTATTTCCAACGGCACTGCCAGCATGAAGCGAAGTGTGGGTGTGCGTGCGCAGGTTGTATCTGTCCGCGGAAGCGAAACGAAACTCACCACACCATAGTAGCCATCCAACGGATGCTCTTCACTCTCAGATGTCTTCGATTCTTAGGTTCAGCACTCGCAATAGGAATGGAAATGTGAAAAATCTGAAGATATTTTAACAAATCTTTTCAAACTAATAATAAAATTGAAGTTCTTATACATTGTTACAACGGAAACTATATGTATGATTCTAATTTTCCTATATCTTGGTCACTTAATTTTTCTCTCTCTAAACCTCCCTCTCGCAACTAAACATTCGCTCTGCTCTCTCAGGCGCTGTTGGTAAACTCAACGTCCACGTTTATTCCCCACAGCTCCAAAGACTATCAATCCGCACAGTGTTTCGTTAGCGCTTCGCTCATTG
Source organism: Drosophila sechellia (assembly GCF_004382195.2). Taxonomy (NCBI): domain Eukaryota; kingdom Metazoa; phylum Arthropoda; class Insecta; order Diptera; family Drosophilidae; genus Drosophila; species Drosophila sechellia. Next base: position 11,575,783 of record NC_045952.1, on the reverse strand, counting down.
CCCCAACAATTTTCAACCGCGTCGCTTGTGTGTTCTTTTGCCGTTCGAGAAATCCGAATCCGAAAGATATCAACAAAAAGATGGATACTTGACGTATTGCTACGAGAAATTTTCCGAAATAACGTTATTTGTGTTCGGGACTGCTAAATGATTTTTGGGTTAATTGAATGACAACGAAACGCAGTTCCTGAATATCGGACTTTTTCGCCTTTTCCCGACACTTTTTTTCGCAACATTTACGGGTTTTGTTTTTGTTGTTGTAAACGCGGGCGTCGTAAACAACAAACAAGTGCAGTGAAGTTGTTGTGCGCTCTAGAACTGAAATGTGAAGAAGGAAATACATAGAAAAAGTGTGAGTGCAGCAGGCAAATCAATTGAATCGAAGGGGATTGGAAATCGTTAGGCGAAAATCTTTTATTTTTGCTGCTTGCTGTTATGAATTCTATGCATTTGTTTGTGCTTGTGTGTGCAAAGAAAGAGCGAGAATTCTCCGCCCGGATAACGGATCTTCGATCTCGTTTGCGTGCGTGTGTTTTGTGTGTGTGTTCGTGTGCGAATGTTTGCGCAAATTAAAAATCAATGAGCATCGGGGGAAAAATGCGGTCCAAATAATAAGTGTGTTCAAGCCTTAACTGAGCAAATAAGAAAAGAAAAGAAATGCAATTGTTCGCCAGCCACGTACACACATTGTACCTGCACTGGCCCATACAAACAAACATACGTATACGTATATAGCGGTGGTAGCGACGCCGGCAGAATCAAAGCAGAGCGCAAATCGCAAGCCAACAAAAAAACACCTTTTCCACCACGTTAAAATTGTTATTGTTTTCCGGCATTCGGATACTTCAACATAATATTCAACCGAAATCAACACATTACTCGCACCTTATTTATTTAATCCACACAAGCGTACATAAACATGTATAGGAAAAAGTGACTGACCAGCAGCAAAAAAAAAGAAAGGAAAAAATCGACTGCGATTACCAATCCCATAACAAAAACCCGTCGGCACGTGTTAAACAGATTCGAATTCGTTGCTAATAGTTTGTTTCTTCTGCAGTCAATGTAAATACAAATTATCAAGTGAACCTTTAAACATATCAAATACACCTACACATATCAAAAATTAATACTACATAAGGAAAGGATAAAACGGAAACGGCCTAAAAAACAAATTTAAAACAGTAAGTACCTATTTCCACTCCTTAGAATTCAAAATCCAGCCGACTTGATGAGGTGCACTCGTGATTATGCAAAATAGCTAAGTCAACAAACAAATGCTAATCACTCATTAGCGTTATTTAAGTATTGATATTCAATATTTTCTGATGCGGTTCGAAGCTGATTTGGTAACGCAACAATTCTTAAACCGATTTATGTTTATCTTCAGTTTGTACAATACCATTGTGGTAAAGAATCCTGTTGAACTCTGATATCAATAGGGCAAACTTTCAACGATCCCTCGTAAATAATATTTTATTTATTATGCCAAATCGCCATAGTTCCCAATTGGACTTGCAATTAGTCATGCTTTCATTATCAGAGTCCATAACTACGTATGTATGTATGTACATATAAATTTGTAAACGTGAATTTGGGAAAAATAATCACTCAGCGGGTTTGAATAAAAATTCTTGAGTATAGACTGTTTCCAATTGATTGTTAAATGTGCGATATATGGCTTTTAAAGTGTTGATGTGTAATTTTTTTGCTTATTGGACTTGCTCTAAATACTGAATTTTATGAACTTAAAGATCTCTCTTTATTGATCGCTGAATTACATATCTTTCATAGTATTCAATGGAGAAGGGGTTTTATTCAGGCTATCTCAGGCTAACACTCAGCAATTTTGAAGTAGAAAACTATGTGTACATATTTGTATATATCGCATATCATGCATAAGTTTAGATGTATGTATGTAAATAATTTCTTTCTGTCGCTTTTGATTATTGAAAAAAATTAATCGTGCAGTTGTTTTTTGTGGAAGGAATGAAGGAACTTATAAATTGATTCACATTTATGTTTCTGTTCTTGCTGAAATGAATGAAATGAGTCTCATAAGATAATGCTACTGTTTGAAACACACCTTTTTTTTTTGTTTCCGATTTAAAAACCCAGATGCATTCTTGGGCTGAGAATTTCTGACTCAAAGATAGACTTTAAGAACTCTAAGTTCTCGACTTGATGACTTTTCAGAAGAGTTTCGAGAGCGCCTTCCATTCTAATTCCCACCACACTCACACTCTCTGGTGGCTACTCACCTCAACCTTAAATTGTTGATTCTTCAACTTGTCAAACCGGCTGACAAACCGACCGTCGCGTCGCTCGTCCCTTTCCGTGTGTCTGTCTGAGGTGAGCGTGTGTTAGTGTGGCGCCATTCCGACGACGCCTCTGCCGCCGACATCGTTACTATTATTTCTTTTATTACGTCAGTGGCGCCAGGCACTTCCCTCTCGCTCGCACGCCCGCCGCCCTGCCTTTTTTTTACTCTGCACGCAAGCATTCCGTATGTGTGAGTGAGCGAGAGAGCCCGAGTGTGTGGTGTGGTGTGTTGGTGTTGGTGAGCGTGCTTGTGGGGCTGACTCGTAATTTTGTTCGTCGCTGCTGTGCTGTTGTTGCCGTCATGCCGGCGGCGCCACTTTTGTCGTCGATAAGGAGCACAAGAAATGCCAGCAACAAAATGGAAATGCTCGCATGGGCCACACACATACACAAACACAAGCGTATTTGGGCTGTTAATTTGCGGCGCTCCCCGTTCGTTCCCCCTTACCCATCGTTCACCCCCCACCATCGTCCGTCTCTTTCCCGCCGACAGCTGATGCTGCCGCACAGATCTTTGCATATGCACTGGCGTCGGCTCTCCGTCGGTGAAAGAGGGCGGGGAGGGGACATTACTCACTCAAGCGATCCACCACCAGATTCCTTGCCTGCCACCAGTCTGGAAATCGAAAACGGGAAATGTTTGCCTTTTTATAGGAAATGTGGCACATTCAAAAAACACTACACTCATTATTGATTTTATGTGTATTTATGTATGCACCTGCATATGTGTTCCCTTAAACTTTTCAAGGGTTAATACAGGGCTTAATTAAATACAATTCAGATTTATGATTTTGGTTTGAAAGACCAAATCATCTATTCAAAGAAAAGAACGAGTAGCAATATAAACACTGAATTAACAAGCCGATCGGCTTAACTATGTATGTTTTGGAATCTAAATAATATAGATTTAGGGATCAGTTTGATTAGGTTTTGAGGATTAGGTGCAGGCAAACCCCTCTCTAAACTCCACCCCCGCTTTACTTAAGCACGAGTGCATTTAACGATGCTCGGAAGACCAATTAGGCCAGTGACTAATCAACGTACTCCTCTTTTATTGCAGAGTGCACACCACTGGACAGTACATATCAAGCCCGTCGAAAGCATACATATCAACGAGTGATACGAGACGTATAAAAAAGTTTAACAAGTTCCCAACTCCCCTGAATCCCTCGCCCGCCTCGAAATAAGTCCAAGTTCCCAGACACCCACCCGTGCAACAGGAGTAGCTAAGAAGAATACAAAGTGAACTACCGTGACTAGCCGGCACCGTCGAGTCCGCGAACCAAGTTAGTCAACTACAAATAATGCGCATACAATAGGATCGATGTTACCGCAAAACTGTATGTCCCTCCATGATATTCCCAAGAGAAAAGAAGGTGTTATGGCGTTATGCGTCCAGCAACTATCGGAGCAATGGGGTGTCAGCAGCACCGCCCGCTCAGCCACCACGGCCGCCTCCCCCTCCACATCGACCCCGCCCTCATCAGTGTACGCCAAGCTTTGGTTATTCCTGCAACGAAGAGGACTCCTTGGCAATGCGACAGACACCGCTGCCGCCTTACAGTTCGATAGCCTGCGGGATGGACTGCTCCAGCTCAAACTCCAGCTCCTGTGGCCAGAGTTTGAGTCTGAGTCAGGGGCAAAGCCACAACAACAACAACAGCCATCCGTACCGCCGTCTGCCAAATCACATGGATGTGTTGCCGCCGCCTCCGTCAGCATGCGACCGCTGCTGTACCGTTCCTGGTTGCAGCTGCGTAAGCTCCTGCGACGATATGTTGATCGACGGAAGCGATCTGGATCAGGATCGGAGTCCGGATCAGGGACAGGATCAGCCGGTGGACCGCCGGATGATAAGTGCCACCACCTTTACGACCATGTTTCGGAAATGCTGCGGCGGCGCGACGGAGTCTACCAACGGATCCACACTCACGATTCCAGTCAGCACGGCCAGAGCCACCGCTTATCCCCCTCAAACGCAAGTCCAGAATGGCAAACGATTTCGCGAGGACTTCGAAGCGCTAATAAAGCAACTCAAGCGCAAGCAGAGAAACGAACTTATTCTCGCAGTCCAGAGTCGCGTGGATCCGCCGACCAAGACGCAGCGCAATGTCGTGGAACCCACCACCACCACCGCACCCACCTACCTGCAGTGCATCCTGATACCTTGCAAAACGCAAACGGTTTGGGAGCCGCACGTGACCGCCAGCCGTCTGTTTTTCTGGAAGGAATTGTGGAACGCCAAGGAACTGAAGCGACTGCCCATTTGTCCCGCCGCCCGCGACTGCATCTACATGTGCTGCAATCCGCTGCATTGGTTTCGCATCCTGCACCAGCCCGAAACAGGTAGGACCACTGTACTCCAGCCACAGGGATCTACTTCCATAAAGTATTCAAGCTCTGGACAAGATCCATGAACATGTTTGAACATAGATTAAATAATTAATACAATGGGACGTTTTAAATTATTTTAAGAAGCAGTTTCAGAACTTTAATGTATAATTCGGAATCAAATAGGTTAAAATTTGCGCATCCAGAACGCTAAAGAATGCTTTTACTTATGAACTTCGTTACATAGATAAAAGTATCGGAAACTTAAAATTTACCAATTCCGGTATCTAAACCGCAAAAGGGGGGAAATCGCGTTTACACTGGACTTATGTAGATCGATCGAAAATTCATTTGCAATTGGTTCCCCCCAATAAATTCGCACCTTATCCGAATCTTTATGGCGGTAGGCAAAGCAAATAGCAATCTAAGCGCCAGCTGTGCCAATACTCGCGCCCGCCACTGTATGTGAAGGCACACAGACACACACACCAATGCACTGGTTGTGTGGTGAGCATGTATTCGGTGGCGCCAGGGCACACAGACATGCAATGGCACTCACACATGCGAACTTTCGCTGCGGCATGCGAAATCCATGCGAACATGCCGCTCTGCTCGCCAAATTTGTTTTTTATTTTTCGCCAACAAGCATGGACTGCACTCTGCAGTTGTGTGGGTATTCGTACTTATGAGTGAGTGTTCTTCGGTCTGGAGAGCCAGAGCGTAGCCAAAAGAGCCAGATACAAGGTGCATCTGTATCTGTATCCGTATGCATTAAACTGAATTTCAAGTTTCTGCACAGAAAAGAAAGTGTAAAGAAAATGATAAGATTGCGGAGAAATACCTATATTTGCTTTTACATATCAGCTGTCATGTGATGAGTGTGATTTCTACATTTTTGCACGTACATTAACGTTACAAAACCACAATTAACATCGCTGTCCAATGCATTTGCTAGGTTTTCAGTTCCAAAAGACCAATTTTGAACATGCGCTGTTAATTTGAGAAGCAGGATGCAGCCTGCAGCCTGCACCATGGTTGAACCATAAAAGGCTAAAACCAGCTAGCACTGCATTATTATTTCTTTCTGTGTTGGCTCACTGTGCGCCGCCGCCTTGACTTTTGCCCAGACGCAAACATAGACACCGCTGCGCACTCACACACCCACCGGATCCACCGCTCTCCGGCTCATTTATTCCGCTTTATCACGGCCCACACACCACACTCGAGCACCAAAACACACACAGACACACACACGCATACACGTGGGGGAGCGGAGAGAGCGGCGCAGAATGTGCGTGAAAGCGCCACGCAAACGGTCGGCCCAACATGACGGCGACTAAATTCTTTTCAAAATAATTTGCGTAAATTTAGAAACTGGCGCCAGGAAATAATCAGGCGTCGTCGCCAACGCAAACGCAAAAGCTAAAGCAAAGTCGGAGGAGTCCGTTACCCATTGCCCAAACCCATTACCCATTACCCGTACTCGTCGCAGTACTCGAATCATTCGAAATACAGTCCAGCTGCCCTAAATCAAACGATCAAGGCAAATGAGCTAGAGGAGTTTAGGAACATAAAGAAATTCTCAGACCCACCATACATACAAAAAATTGTTTATTTCAAAATCATTGCTTAACTTGAGAAAAACATCTATTGTTAATGAAAAACTTTAGTAAGAACTTCAGTTCCATTATTTTGGTTACGAAAATAACTTCCTTTTGGATTTTGTATAAAAACGTTGCCTGCTTATGGGCGTTTGTCCAGACCGAAAAATCATATTCAAATTCTGACAAATTTTTGTAGGTTAAGATTGAGACATTAAAATTTTTTAATTATTCTTCGATGCATTTTCCATCGAAACTTGATTTGATTTGTTTGGGACGCTTCACTGTAGCTGGGGCCGCGGCATATCCGTCGCCACCAGCTAGTTGGCGCACCGTTTAGAGATCCCATTCGCACTATGTACATTCGGGCAAACATCGGAGCATGTGCATGTACATCGTACATATGTGCATTACATACATGTGCGCTTTCCGATTTGTTTGTTTTTATTTTTAGCACGCGCATGCACACACTTCGCTGGCGTATCAAAAATACGTAGAAATACCAATTGCATCTGTAGGCATTATACATACATCTTTGCATGCAGATTTAAAGATGCACCATGCACTTACATCGCAGTGCAAGCCTTTCATCACGGTTTAAAGCTATCGACGAGTGCCATTTATTTATAACCCAGTTGCCCGGGCAACAGATTTACTGGCCACACTGAACGTTATCTAGAACGTGCGTATCACTCGGCCGAGCTTACAACTGTATGGCCGCATGGATCGCCGTTCTAGTGCTAATCTAATCGCACTATTATATCAGCACTAAACTGCATGCCTGTAATACATCATCTGTGTGCGTTGTTTTCATCAATTGGCGATGATAGGCACCATCGCGGAGCTGGTCTAACCTCAAACCGCAAACAAAATCCCAATGTTGTGCCATGTGCAGAATGAAGAACTTCTGCTGAAGCTACAATAATTTCACCCATTTATTTATAATTAATTTTAACCCATCGAATTCATCAGAGGAATATTATATACATGGCAATAACAGAAGGAAGCACAAAATTAAGATCGATGAACGGCCATTCTTATCAATGTAGTAAAACTATGTGTACATTTTATTTGATGTTTACTGAATCATAAAAAAATAGTCCCAATTTGTATAAGAATAAAAACTTTTTTATGAGCCATTTAATAAATGTAAAAAACAAACCTTTAATTAGGAGAAGTCAACAGCAAAAGAAATCCAAGCGAGATTGTAAGATTGCGAACAAATTAATTAGGAAATTGCATACGTTTACTTGTTGATGTTTAACTTAATAGCGACTAAGATTAAGATCACCACTTTTTCGCCAGCAGCTTCAGAGTCTTCCCCTAACCGATAATCACTGTAGATGTGATGGCAAAAAGGCATGTCTATACCGACATTCCTGTGCACAAAACACAATCTTTTGGGAAACATGAAGACTCTGTTCGTGCCGGTCGCCAGATACATATACAGATACAGATACAGCCTCCCTTACCTGGCCGCTTACCTGTGCCACTTAACCAGTGTGCCTGTGCAACGGGCCTGTGAACTGGCAACTGGATGAAGGCAACGGGCAGCGGGCAGCAGGGCAACAGGGAACTGGCAATCGGCAACAGGCAACAGGCCGCTTTCTGGCTCTCTGGATTTCTGGCTGCCTTCTGCTGGCTGTGTCATCGTCGTCTGGCCGGCGGATGGACGACGTCCCGACAGTGACTGGTTTTTTAATGATGGCGCCGAACACATTAAACAAGTCGATAATGTTATTCCATCCGCATCGGTCGGGGAACACAATTCCAGGAATTGTAACGACGAGTGGTCCCGCGACCGGTGCTTTGGTCTTTGGACATCGCGGTTCCATTGGCTCTCCACCGACCCCAACGTCCCTGCCTCGCAGCGAGGCACCTATAAAAAAGGATCATTTTGCGTGCCTCTGCCCCATCCATCCATCCGATCCCATTCAGAGAGGTGCGGTTCTTGGCCATAAAGCTGCACTGCGCCGTTGAAGGTTTTTGTGTGTTCCTCTGGAGATCGTCTACAGATACATATTTATGCTGGCATATTTGCGCTGGTCGAAATCGTTTCGGGACTATTTAATGATTTCGATGGAGGGAACTTGACTAATTACGTTGTATGCCTGGAATAGCATGGAGTTCGGTTTTACGCTTATTTTAATCATTATGTCAGGTGTGCTGAAGTTGAGTCAACCCTGTATACTACAAGATATTACCTAGAACTTATGTATCGAACAATATACAGACATATATGTATGGTTTAAATGCCATATGAAAGATTCTTATCAGAACTGTTCGGCTGATAGATACTAAAATACCCCATACGTTTTAAAATCCATTCTAAATTGGCATGGAAATCTGGAGCATGGTCGACAAACAAAGCGGTGTCCACTTTGTGGTATCGCCTGGTTTAAATTTCAATTACTGGAATCTGACTCAATCGACTGGCACTGGCACTCTTTTGCCCAGAACCCAAAACCCAGAGCCGTAAATATTCAGTTGCCTATTCCGCCGACTGGTGGTCATACGATCCATCCATCAGCTTGTTGACGGCGTGCTGGAATGGTTGGTTCTCCCTTTGGTTTCAGTTTCGGTTTCGCTGCGGCGCTCGTGTTTTTGTTTTTAAGAATTGTTAGATTTTCGACGTTGGCGTCGATGACGCGGACGCTCGTAATCAGGTTTAACTGGTACATTGGGGCTTGGGGACCGGCGGCGATGGCGAATCGCCGCGATCTGGGTACATTTGAGGCGATTCGAGTCGCCAGGCGCCGTTGACGAGGCGCATCAAGCGATTTATGCGCCGTCAGAAGACCAAGAGCATTACTTACCGCAGATCTTTTACTCCCATCGAGATCTGGACTCACCTGTTGCACCTTGCTTGCCACTTTTGGACTTTTATGTGCACTTCTTTTATGGCGATTTTTGTTAGCTGAATATAAAATTCTTCCAAATGTATCGCATAGATAATGCAAAGCCGATTTGCTTTATGTCTAGTTTGATTTACATATTGCCGTGCCCCTTTAAAATAACCATTTAATCTAAGGGCTTGTATTTTGCTGTTATCTTAAAATGAAAAGCCTAAAAAATTGTTTAAAGCTTATTATTAACCCGAAGTGGATCCGTTGCATAACGATCTTTTAGAGTAAAAATAGGATAGGTTGTTAAACTTGTTCCATTTGTATGAAAGTTCTATCTGATATTATTAAAATATGTTATATTCATGGCGCTCTCGTCAAACAGTTTATTATTTTTTAAGTAATACATTAATGCAGCCCATAAAATGTTAATGCGACGCTTCATAAATAAGTTAATTTATTTAATTGAATGAGAGGTTCGAATCAGGCAGGTAATTCATTGAGGCCTTTGTCTGCGCCCATCATCTCAGCCACCAAAAACGACCTGTTCCGTTTGCTTTTTTGGGAGTGAATTGAAAGAATGGGAACGAAACGGAACGGAGTGGGATGTAGAATGTTAGCGAGATTAAATACAGCGCCATTGGAATCGGAGATGGGAGCTGGTATCTACCAGCGATCGGAGATCGCCGCACATCAAACGATTTCTGCGCCAATAAAAATAAAATGTCCCCCAGTGGGGCTGGCTGATATGCAAAGATTATTTATTTTTATATCGCCGCGCTGATGTTTGGCTTGCTTACGCTTACGACTGGGTTTGTTTCGACTGCCTTTTCTTTCTTCGTGGTTTTTAGTTTTTCTGACCTTTATTTTTGTTTTGCTTTGTTGCTCCTCTCTCTCTCTCTGTTTTTGTTTCGCTTTGATTTGCTGCTCAAATATTCAAACACTAGTATGTATTAGTTTTGCGAACCATGATCTCATCCTATATGCGCCCGACTAGAAGACGCGCATTTTTAACTCGAACTTTTGGTTAACTCGAAAGGGTTTGTAATCACGCACGGTGCTGTCCCAAATGAAACTTGGTAAAAGTGCACTAGGCCGATAAGGCTGAGATAAGAATTTTCATATGGTTTTGTTAGCCAAGTTATTTCATGAACTTGGTAAATTTACTTGATTACATTTCGAAGTTTTGAAATAACGCAAGTTCATGCATATCGAATTGGATCGGGTTATTGATAATGGCATTGTAGAGTTCTTTACCTTTACCTCTTTCTAGCAGGTTATGTTAGTGCGATCTTAAAAGAGTAATAAATAAATAGCTCGTTGTGCTGTTATACAAATTTGTTATATAAAATGTATCAGTATTCAACATGTTAAAGGTTACTGATATTTCTAAAACTATGGAGATTTTACTTGTTTATAATGCATATATTACAAAACTAATAATACTATTCATACAAGTACACCACAATGTATCTAAAACAATCTCCTCCCTTGTCTTCCATTTTAGAATCCCCAACGCCGCCGTACCAACGCTCAAAAATGCTGAGACTGAAAGATGCAGGTAAGCCGGCTCTTCCATATACATTTTCGATCCGGGCGTACTAATCATCCAAACCAAATCTTGCAGATTTCGAAGAAGACTCGCAGAACGATGCAAAGTCGGCAGCGCTGAGCACGTGGAGTGCCCAAAGCACCAGCATTTCGAGCATCTACAAGCCGGCTCTCTACGAGTCGGTTACCACTGATGGAAAAGGTGAGTTTTGTGCCCCAAAACACCTCTCTCTTCTAGCTCTCCCCCGCTTATCAGGTGATTGGGAGAGTGCACAGAAAAAAATTCCATGCTCATACATATGTATATATACATATACATACAAACACTGCCTCAATAACACAATCTATTTATGATGTTATAAAATAGTATATGAGCTTAAAACCCGATCTTAACCAAATAAAATGAAAATATATATCTAAATGATATTATTCTTTAACATGTAACGATATTTTTGTTCGGTGTAAGAAAGTGGAAGAGCGCGAAGTGTTGCGATTATTTTGCCATTTAGGTGTATTGCGGCTGGGGCCGTGTAGTAGTGTGTGTGAGCGGCGCTCTCTCTGGCTGGCAAGTTGTTGTTGTATCGTGGCGCCAGCTTGCCGCGTCAGGTCGTCACTTTCTATATTGATATTAACTTTTAAGCGAAAACAGCAAAAACGAAATGAAAATAAATAATGAGCGAAAAACAAACACGGACTGAGCGAGAGAGAGGGAGTGAGCGCGGAGAGCGAGGTGAGTTGGCGCTCTCGATGGCGCCACAATTTTAATGCTAACTTACAAGAGTGCTTGAAAGGGTGTGCAGAGGCGGCGGGGTACAAGGGGTCCTATGGGGGCTATGATATCATTCACGGCACTACCATTACCCGGCGACTGAGACGGCACCGTGAAACTGAAACTGGCCAGAACTCACAAATGCATGCATTCATTCGAGTGTGTGTGTGTGTGTGTATATACCATCGTCCATTTAGCTCTTTATGGCATTGTACTGGCGACGAAACGACGGAAAACTATTACATTTAAATGGACCGTTAAGTTGCGGCTTTACGACGATTGGGTGACAGGCCAGTTAAAAATAGATTGAAATTCCGATTTGATTGATTCCCATCACAGTTTTGTCAAATGGACATTGTTGGCAAAGTCTTTGAACTGCGAATGATAGACTCGAACGGCCTTCTCAAGAATTTTGTAATCAATGATGGAATGGTGTTTGAAATATTATGGCGGTTAATTAGGAAAACAAAGGTATTTAGATGCACCATCCATGTGGTACGTCAATAGGTATCATGAGATGGTTAAATCGTCGACATTTCTTTCAGCTTTCTTGGGCAATCGATTCAATTTCGTAATTGCATTACTGCAACTTCATCGCCGGTGGCACACACAAGTCGGGCATCCGTGTTTCCCCGAAGGCAACACATGTGTGCCACCAACAACAAACTTACAGGCCACTGCCTCGACCCACACATGCACACAGATTGAAGATAAAATATTCTAAATTTAAAGATGATGTAGCAGCCCGTGGATTCGGGCATCTAACACAAATGTATGTACATTTATGTACCTACTTACATAAATATTAGCAAGGGGAATCAGCAGCCATGAAGCGGCGCTACGAATTTACAAATGTGTAGTACAGGAAAAACTGCAGTAGGTAGATCTTTCAAGCAGAACCCTCCTCCAGCTTAGAGCGCTATCTTAAATTTAAATCACAATCTATCACAATTTTTCACGAAATACTTATGTAAATACAATTCAAATGAAATATCTCACTTTAACCATATTAAGACAACAATTCATAAAAATCATTGATCCATTAAAATTATTCAAATATTCCTATTTCCCATCTTCAATTGAAATGCCAAAATAATTTATTTATTCAAGGCCAATAATTCGAGAAATATGGCACGTTAAGTGTATTATATGAGGCAGAACCTGTTGAAATTTCTACGTAGATATATTCAATTTCATTTGAGGTTGCACAATGAGGGTGCCAAGCTGATTCCCCAATTTTCCGATTCACCTTTCGCCTGGATCAATTCAACTGGCCCACAATCTTGGCGAGCTGCTTGCTGCTCTCCCAGTTGAGCGAACGAGGTGGCGACGGCTGCCTGGTGGGGTAAACAATTTTTCGTGGCCATGGCGAGACGCGACGGAATCGCCGGCGTCGACCTAATTAGGTAAACATCGGACAGGCGCCACTTGCAGCGTCCAACGCCCCCGCTGCCCGCCGCTTGCCACCCCATTCGGCACATTCTTTGCCATGCAAAATTTTAAAAGCCGTCTACGGATTTATTGCGATATATTTTTACTTGGCGCCACTAGCCGCCCAGCTGGGCTTGGCCTTTAGCGCCTTTCGGCCTTTTCGTTTTCCCTGCGATTTTCCTCGATTTTCCTCTGAATCGCTCAGCGATTGTGTAGATTGTGTGTGCCGCCCAATGCGCACAGCACATTTCTCGAATCGGTTCTGGCCAACTGCACCGCCGCTGTAATCGACTATCGACCCGCTGGCATTGTTGCAATTGGCAATTTGGCCACCATGGCGTATGCGCGATATTTGCACTCTGTTGTCTGACAATGCTCTTTATGCCATTGTTGATTGATAAATTCCCAAGACGAGGGTGTGTTTATGCTGACAATGGTAATGGTGTCATCTGAAGTAGGTATTAACAAACAGGCATATGTATGTACATATATAAATAACTACAGATACGGTGGCGTATACGCAATGTTAGCATTGTCTCGCTTTACGACTGCAAACGTTTAAACTCAGCGCATTTTGTTTACTAATTCCGTGGCATTCATAGGTATATTCATTCAATTAAATATAAATTTTCAATTTTATGAATGGTTTGGTTTAATGTGGACATAAATTTCAAACAATTTGTACTCAAAGCCCACGCGTTTTCGAAAACTCTCGTCAGCAAGTATTTCAAATAAAGAGCGGCACTTGTTTCTCACTTTGTTATTGGCCCGACCGACACGCGTTCGAAATCGGAATATACAAATGAACCCATAAACAGACTCTGTGGGTTTGTGCACTATATATACATATATATACACATACAGCCGAGCGGGCAGATATACATACATATGCGCAAATGAATACCACACAAATACAGAATACGCGTCGCCGGTCTGTTTACGTAATGCCCTGGCGCCAAAATTATTACCATTTAAATGTCTGAGCACACAAGTGAGTGTGAACGTAATGTGAATGTGCCTGTTTGAATGCGCGACTCGCTGTATTCTGTATTTTCAAACGATATGGCGATATATAGCAACCCCGATATCGCTTGAATGTTATGGCAATTTTAAATCACATTTTATTGGCCGGCGAAAGAGTTATTACCGCTTTAGCTAACAATTTGTATGCGGGTTACAAGATTGCGATTTGAATAATAGTTATTAATGGGAATAACATTATCGCAGGCATCTTTATGAATTTAATGAGTTGACAATCTGACAAATACATAAGCAACTTAAACTTTAGACATTTAGAAACTTTAGGTGTGAAAGATATAAAAAGAAGGTGCAATTTGCATTAAGCTGTGTGCACTCCTTGTAAATTCATCCCTATCTAATCTTTGCAGTAGCAAGTACATAATTACAATTTCTTAAATTCATGTTGCACTTATTATTATCCAAATAGATACCTGCATCTACAGCGTGTGTGTTTCCCTTAAATTTCAGATCATAACATCAACAGCCAGGTCTGGTGCCAAATCGCCTACTGGGAGATGGCCCACCGCGTCGGGGAGTTCTTTCACGCCAAAACGAATGCAGTCAATATCTACACGGATGGGATTGTGGCCAGTGAGGTGGACAGCATGTGCCTACGTGACCTCACACCCGCAGGCAATCAGATCCACTCGGAGGTGGTGCCAACAGCGCGTCATACGGTCGGATTGGGTAAGAGAAAAGGTTTTATTAACGTGAAAAGATATTTTAATCGGAGTCCGGTCCGCCTCACAGGGGTCACATTGAGCCTGGAGAACGGCGATGTTTGGATCTACAACCGTGGGAATACAACCATTTTTGTCGATTCGCCCACCCTGGCCGAAAATCTCGACCGAGTGTGCAAAGTGATGCCGGGCTATTGTCTGAAGGCCTTTGAAACCAATAGGTAAGTTCCCTCAATAAAGTTGCCCAGTTGTCAAAGCCTCTTATGAAGTATATTTACTCCATTTCGCAGGGCTGAACTGCTGAGCATGAGAGAGCAAGGACATCACCCCATGGGACCCGTCGACTACTTCAGCATTAAGATCAGCTTTGGCAAGGGCTGGGGACGCGACTACAAAAGACAGGACATCATGGGCTGCCCCTGCTGGCTGGAGGTTCACTTTTGCCATCTGCGGTGACAGTACCTGATGCAGGCCCGTTCGGCAGGACCTCATTCGGAATCCCAGCACCTGGTTGAGCCTGGCTTGGGATGCGCCTGCGATCAGGTCAGCAGCTGGCGATCGCGACAACTGCTGCAGAAGGCGCAGAAGCTGCTGACCAGGCTGTGCAGGCAGGTGTGCGCACTGACGGATTATCGTCCGGCGAGGACGAGATGGCGGTGTCTGGCGGGCAGGAGATCGAGCCGCCAGTTAAACACTAAACAACCAATAATTTGGAACAACAAAGGACTGCAAAAGAAATCATTTTAAATGTTAATATACATAATTACGAAACAAGTTTCAATTACTGCTAGTAGACACATCGAAATTAATTTTAACGCATCTGAGTCGCATTAAGAGAGAGAGAGCAAAGAAAGAGAGAGAAAGCGGTGACGAGAAGTCGTAGCGAGTCGAGCCGAAATACATAGTAATTGATTGTTAAAAATACTTAGCAAAAATTGAAATCCTGTGATTCACTCTATATATATACACATGTAGTACGTACCGACGCAAGGGGCTAGAGCTCCATTGCCAGTAGCTATATGATATGTATAAATATTTAATCTAACATACATACTTAACAGAAGGCACATCAGGGTTAATAGTTTCGAGAATGGCGAACAGTCTAGTTACGATGCAATACATTCAAAAAGCCACTACCTTTTCTATGCGACGTTTTTAGAACAACCCAAGTCCATAATTTATACCCCACCCAAATGAAACCAAACATCACTGAAATACAAATCTGTTCAGTAGAATCTGCATAGATCCTAGGTTAACGAAAAAAACACCATTAACAAATTCTAGACGGTTATAGATTCCAGCGCATTAGGATCCAATTGGCTTTAGAAAGCACACGTCATGTTCGAACATTATTTGTTTTATGTTGATATTTTGACTGTTTTCGTTGTCATTATTACGTTCATTCATTGTTTAAATTAAAAAATCTGTCATTCGTCAAGTGTATAAAAAGATATCGCAACACGATACTTACATCAGCTGAATACCATAGAATAAATTCATTTAAATCTGTAATCATTTTATGTCCATTGACGAAGCACCAACTTCGTTTGCATTTCCATCTGTAGCAAATGCGAATTCGAGGAACTGGTGCTCTATTTTAAATCCGTGCGCTAGATATTTTAAGCCATTACCAAACCAAACTGCATGTAGGCCATCCTAGAATCCCAGCCTTGTATGTATTTCGTTCTAAGAATAAATGCGATCCACGTTAAACATTTACGATTTGTTCATTTTTCTTGAGGGAATAATGTTTTTGGGCCAAGCGGGGAGTACACTTTTCTTCGGCTTCCGCATGAGTAGAGCTCCGGTCGCCTTATTTATGACGAAGCTGGTTAATATATAAAAAGAAATCGGGTTCCTACAGTGAAATACCCAGTAAAAGGCATCACAATTGCGATTCTAAATTGAATGCAGCCATCTTTCCATCTTTTCAAAATAATAAAACGATATATTTGTTTTTCAGAGACATTACACCTTTCTATATTATAGTGTACTATCAACAGATTTATTTTATTATTAAAACTAAGGCAGAATTTATTCAATCACATAGTCCTCATCAAAATCGTATTTTTCTGCCTTGGACGAGGATGAACCTAAGCTAAAGCTATCCAGAACGTCTGTAATTTTGGATATTTTTTTCTCGTTGCGAACATTCTGTTTCTTTTTAAGCTTTTGCATCTGCTTGATGCCTTTATTCAGGGATTGGTTTTCTAGAATTTATAAATAACACATCGTTAATACATTTTAATGGTCCATTACCATATGGTTTTGATTTGCTTACCTTCTAGAAGTAAACTGGGATCAACCTTCTCCTTTTCCTCATCCAGCTTTCGTTTGCGACCCTTTGCGGGCTTTTCCTTCTCGTCTATGACCAAGCTGGCAGTTATTTTATCTGCAGGTTCGGCTTCCTCACGCGGCTGTCGAATCTCTAGAGGCCCGCTAGACGTTATCTCCATAATGTCATCCGTTTTCACAGCGCAATGCTCTAGGATTTCCGTCTCCATGGACTCAAAGTTCTCCACATCAAATTCGCGAGCGTCTGAGTGAACTATCGAGGCACTTATGTGCACACTTTGTCCTTCCTGAACTTCCGGAGGCTGTGTGCAGTATTTGATTTTGCCCGTGTTCCAATCGTTAAGCACGCTTCTTGCTGCAGCCACAACATCTGGCACTCCCTTCTTCAGAAATTTGCCTATAATTAGGGTAAATAAATGGATTATTATCATGTACGGCAGTTAGCAATTATAGTACTCACCCATTCTGGCTGCCTTTTTAGCGAAGAATTCCTCAAATGTGTCGTAGTTTGTAATATCGTACATCGTGCAGAAGTAATCCTTGCTGGCACGCTTCAATACGCTCTCGGCAATGGTGAAGGGATCCTTTACATCGCCCACACGCTGTGCATTCTTCAGAACTGCATGTGAGTTTTCACCTCCGCTAGTAAATACGATTCCAGGACAATCGATCAGTTTGATTTTCGAATCCAGCTCTACTTCTTGCATTGACCTGCAAAAATAAATATATTTCATAAGTCCGATGAACTATAAGGGATAAATATGAACTCACTTGGTCACTCCTGGCGTGCTGCCCACCATACAGGACCTGCCGCGGGTCAGCGAGTTTATGATGGAGCTCTTGCCTACATTTGGAATTCCAACAACGCCAACGCGAATCGAGGTCTTGATGCCCTTATTCCGGCAGTAGTTGCCCAACATGGACATGAGCAACTCAGCGCCAATGCAGACAGAACCCTGCATAGCCTTCTCGGTTTTCATTTCGCGCAGTTTGCGGCGTCCCAGCCGGTTGGCCTGATCCTGTGTGGAAGCCTTGAAGGCAGTGACAGGTCCGCTGCGACGGAAGTACTTGATCCAGTTGTTCAGATTCTCTCGCGGCACCAGGTCGGCTTTGTTGAGCACCAGGACCAGTCGCTTGTTGCCCGGAGCACCGCGAACGGCGCGCTCAACCTCATTGCAGCGGGTTCCCAGGGGGTCACGTGCATCAACCACCTCCAAGACGACGTCGGCGTTTTCTATCACCTTGCGGAATTCCTTGAAGTACTGCTTCAATGACTGCTCCTTGGTCACGGCGTTCTTGTACTTCTTTTCGTCCTGATCCTGGGCATCGTTTTCGTGCATTATTCCGTGCACGGTGCTCCGCATGTCTGCATCCTCGACCATGGACTCCAGCGTCTTGAACTTGTTCTGTTCGCGTTCCGCCTTAAAGGCTTCGCGACGAGCCAAACGTTCGGCCTCCTGACGTTGCTTGGCCTCCTCCACCTCCTTGAGGATGTCATCCTTGAAGGGACAGATGTTCGGGATCTGGATGAGCTTCTGTTTCTTGCTACCCTTCTTCGGATTCTTCTTGGCCGCGCGACGTTCCTTTTTGTTGTGGTCGCGCACCTTCTTTTCGATCTTGTGCTTCAAGCGACCGGTGAGCCTCTTGGATTTCTTGGCTGTGGATTTTGACAGTACATGTAGAGCTACATTTAATGTATATACATATATACTATTACTTACTCTTCAACCTTTTTAAAGCCATTTTACACGAGGATAACCGGAATCAAAACCAACTTAAAACAAGAACACGTGAAAATAGTCTTCTTCTTGACTTTTTGTCATTCACCACGAAGCGTGGCCACTTGTTGTGGCGTGCTAGCCAACACTGCCAGTGTTGCCAGACTGCCGGTGTGATGTAATTTGGTTTTTGTGCACCCTCTGCGAATTAAATTAATAATGTCACTGAAAACCGTATTTCTAAGTGCTCTTCGGAGTATTACTATGCCCGCTGTGCCGCTCCAGACTTCTAGGATACACACGAGCGCTTGCTGGCGGAAGGCGGAGGACCGCAAGGAAATGCTGGCATCTTTACCGGCCAAAGACGAAGGAACCGTGGGCGAAAAGACTGTGGACATCGACACACTTATCAACCGGTTGGAATTACATTATACACTTGTAAATAGTCATGAATTTAATTAATTTTCCTTTTAGCAAGGCTAAGTTTTTCCCGGATGCCAGCACCGCCACCACCTTATTCAATGGAACACCCTTCAACGAGCTGCCCATCTGCAACATTCGCGTTTCACCCAACAACACAATTATTTCCGTCACGGATCACAAAGGTGGGTCATCTGGAACTTAACTCTAACCGTGTACTAAAGTATGCCCTCTTTCCAGGAGTCCTCCGGCTGATACGATCCTGTGGAATTGAGGGATTCAAAAACACCCGCAAGGGAACAAACATAGCAGCTCAAGCAACAGCGGTTACCATTAGTGGAGTAAGTCACTTTCAGAAGAAATGGGTTTTACCAAAGTATGATGGTCAAAACTACAGAAGACAACGATAAATTCTTCAAAATTCTTCTTCTTCTTAACCATTTGCATTTGAATAGTATAATATGTACATAGAAATCTCTTAACAGAAATAACTTAAATTGTATTCCAGAAAGCCATTGAATTGGGTTGGAAGACCGTGCGAGTGAAGGTTCGTGGTCTTGGCCCGGGAAGAATGGTATGTTCAAAACTTATTGTCTCTCATGTCACTTAAAAATAATTAAATGTTCCGAATCAGTCGGCCATCAAGGGACTGCAAATGGGTGGTCTGAACATCGTTTCCATTACCGACAACACACATGTTTCCTTCAATCCTCCAAGACCCCGAAAGCAGAGGAGTCTTTAATGTGCAACTTGTTAAGACAACTTGTTTAAAAGCAAAATACACAAATAGTCGTTTACAAACAAATACGAAAACAGTTTATCTTTCAAACGGAATAAATAGCACAGTCACGGTGAGTTTTAATGGGAAGAAATTAAAATATGGCCTTTTTGTTGCCACGGAATAAACAAAACGTACACACAGACCAAAGGTTTGCACAAGATTAATAGCAGCGATTGAATAACTTTGTAAAATATGTTTTTGTTTTATTTTACTTAAATTATTTGTTTTGTTTTCTTAAAGACTTTGGTTGAGGCTCAGCGTGAGGCTCGGATTCGTATTGTCATGTGGCTGCACTCGTGAGTTTTCGCAGGCGACCTTCGATGTGATTGTGGAAAACTTTCGCTGCTGTGCTTAATAAACATTGTTTATGCGCTTTATAGAATTTTTGCCGCATATCATTAGCATTTCTCTCATCCTCTGAGAAAGACGCTGGTGGAGTTCTTCGAAATCTTTCTTCCATTCTGGACCAAGGACAGTTTGGATTGACTAGCTCCTCTGATCTGATGGCGGGAATTTGAAAACTATGGTGTTCTGCAGGAATATCTGGTTTTATATCCATATCCGAGTCACAATTGTTGCAGCCGCTCATTCCGTTTGAAGTATGAAACTGCATGTTGCACGCCGACCCAGGATAATTTGGACTCCCACTGCCGTACGAGTTTTGTGCTGTATGTACATCCCTTTCCCCGTTGTTACTTCCATCCGGCTGTGGGGCGTCACTATCTTCGTAGTCCATAAACGTGGTGGAACACGCCGGCTGATAAATAACCGCCGACGCATGTCCCGATCTACCCGATTTCAGTGGTGTTCCCGTTGTCCAGGTATTCGTTCGTGGATCGTAAACCTCGATTATGGACAAGAAGTTGTTGCCATCGAATCCACCAATAGCGTACAGTTTTTCGTCCAGCAGAGTCAGCGAGAGAGCACTGCGTGCGATTTGAATTGGCGCCACCATGTCCCAAGTATCATTTTCGGTATCATAACGCTCCACGGTGGCTAGTTGACGGGTGCCATCGAAACCGCCAACAACGTAGATGTACTGGTTAATTGCAGCAACACCTGATAGCAATTAAATCGGAATTTAGTTGGAAATTAGATAACAGGATGCGCCAGTCATTCTTACCCGCTCCACTGCGACCCGTTTGTAGTGGCGGCAGAAAGCTCCACTCGTTGTTCTCCGGATGGTAGCACTCCACGCTGGCCAAGCGCTCGTTTCCATCGAATCCTCCGATGGCATAAAGCAGACGGTTGACCACCACAACACCCACACCCAAGCGCTTGGCATGCATCGGCTGTACAAGAGTCCAGCGATCCAATTCCGGGTCATAGCTGCAAAAGATTCAAATAGTTATCGTTAAACTTTGTCGATAGTAAAATAAATATAATTTCACTGCGAAATATTAAAGCCCTAAATTAACAAGAATGTCTTATCAAATAATAAGCAATACTTACTATTCTACCGTGTTGTGGTACTCCATGCCGGCGGATCCGCCCACGGCGTACATCAGCTCGTCCATCACGGCCACGCCCACTCGATGGCGTGGCACGGACATGGGAGCGCAGGGACGCCATGTTTCGGTGACTGCACTATAGCGATCCACCCAATCCGAATCGTAGGAAGATCCAATGTTGTTATTTCGGCCTCCAACCGCATAGAACTTGCCCTTGAGAAAGGCGGCACCCAAACCAGATCTTGGAATGCGTAGATTTGGCAGTGTCGTCCACGTCTTGTCGTCTACATTGTAGGCCTCCAGAATGTCCAGTGAGTGACGGAAAAAGCCACCGGCGACAAATATCATCCGAGTGGTGTTGGGGGTTCGTTCCTTGACACCAGGACACTTGTGCAGCGTTAAGTCCTTGAAGATCTTGGCCAAATACTCCCGACAGGCGGGCACCTTTCGCAGAACGTCGCAGTTTTTCATCTGCTCCTTGAGGAAGTTGGGCGTAAGGAACTGGCAACGGACAGCGCCCAAAATGTGCTCCATTTTACAGTGTCGATTGTCCTCGTCGTATTTCACCCACTTTAGCACAGCGTTGTAAACCTCTCGCTCCTCCTGCACATTCAGTTCATCCCTTCGTATCAGGGCAATCAACTGATATGCCGAGAGCTGCAGAAACTCCTCCTCTTGGCACACCTAGAGGAAACTCAGTGGCTATAGTTTTGTGGACTATTTTCATATCGTAAATAGGTTACCTGAGTGAAATTCCGCTCAATAAACACATTGGCCTTCTTTTGCAGCTCAACACAGCCGTGTTGCTCAGCAAAGTGGGCGATGCCAATGGCGTTCGTGGGATCCAATTGGCGCTCCAGAAAGGCACAGCAGGCATCGATTACGTTTGGCACTTGGAACATGGTGGCCGCGGGCAGGAGTTGGCACACCGTTACCTCAGTCACACGTATTTGGCCGGTGTACATGAAGTAGAGGATGCGTGACATGGCCGTGGGACACACCTGTAAGAGCGAAACGGACGAACTGTTCATCCATTAAACCAACCAATTGAGGGCCGGGCTTGAGCTCAACTTACCCCTTGGAGCTGGACGCGCGACATCTCCGACTCCTTGAGTCCGCCCGTGAACATGGCCTTGAAATAGGGCGATGCCGCCGACAGCACCACTTTGTGGGCAGGAAAGAGCTCCTTCTTCACCTCCAGCACCACGTCCGTGAGCATGCCGTGCGAACGCATCATGTACATCATCTTCAGGGCCTCCTTAGCGTAGTTGGACATGCAGAAGGTCATGTCGTCATCCGTAGCATCGTGATCATCTAGAGTCGAGTGCGCCGATCCGAATCGACCACCGCATGAGATGGAACAACTTTCCGAAGTGTTGCTCATCTCAGCCTCTGGAAAATCGAGCAACAAAATATATTGTAATTGCAGGACATATTCCAGAACATATTCATTTAATTTTATTTCTTTTTAATCTAGCTAACAACTATAAATAATAATAACACTAACACACGCCCTACAGTTGAGCCCCGTAACCCTTGTACCTCGTACCTCATCCATCGCAAATAGATCGACAATCAGCGTGGGCTATTTATTCTATTATATTATCTAATCTGTTATGAATTTGCAAAAAGCCAAGATGGCACTTTAAAGAAATCCTCCAAGTGTGAAATGACGTACTATTCTGTGCATATCCAAGATAACCGAAAGGTTAGATACGACCGACCATTAATACGTTCTAGAAATTAAAGCGCTTATTAATTTTGTTTTTGAAGGCGAATAAGTTGGTAATTTCATAAATTGGGTTTAAAGATTTATAAGTTCTCGATTAGAAAAGATAAGATTAAGGTAAATTATCTGTTTACTATTAAAAAAAAAACACTGTTAGTGCTTCAAGTACACTCTTTCGAATGGATACTATATGGCCAACCGGAATTTGCATTGTCAACACAAACCACTTTCTTTCGCGATAATATTTCAACTGTCTCTAATTATTCAACCGTCCAAATCGAGCAATGCAACCTGGACAAATGCCGTTTCACTCCATTAATTTTTATCATCTCTCACATTCAACTACAGGTGACTTCACTGTAGCACAATCTGGAATCGTTTCAAACATTTTCGCCAATCATTGTGGGCTGTTTTAGAGAACTTGATTCGCAATGTGCACAGTCATGATCAGTGGTTTCTTTTTTTTTTACCAAAAGCACGAGTAACGAATCTGGCAAACTCGTTGCGAATTGAACTGTAGACCCATGGTAAAATCCAGAATGGAAAAAACACCAACCTTCTGGGCGGCAGGGGTAGCTCTTGTGTTTGGGCATGTCGGAGATGTGGGTCTCATATTGCATGGGCGAGTGCATTTGGGTTTGCATTTTGGCACTAATCTCGGATCGATAGGGAGGACGATCCTTATTCACAGCTTCGTCAGTTCGGTAGAGATAGTTCCAATAATCGGGCGCCTGTATGCGCACCACACACTCCACTCGAGATAATGATAATGGCGATTCGCGAACAAAGACTGAAAGTCCGTGTGAAAATGAAAGCGCGCGATCAGCTGCTGCTCCGCAAATCCGCTCCAGCGATCATGCGTGCGCCGTGGAGAGAGCCCGTCAACTGACTGCCATGGTCAGCGTGTGCTCCGGCCCATCGGGAATCCGAATCGAAAGCCCCAGAGCCCACAGAGACTTATCTCTCGCGGGGATAGCGGGGGTGGTGGGAGCGTTACAAAGAGCGTTATCATGCTTACATATGTGTGCACACATGTGACTGAGTTCTTCTTGGCTCTTCCAGGTGAATACACTCCGTGTTTTGACGAGAAACACTACATAATGCCATGAATGAAACGCACGGCCCGCGGGCGTGTTTTTGGTCCGTAACGATGATGCTTACAAATCGTAACCTATGGCAAACATAATTGTTTACCATGATTTTCAGTTTTCGGTGAGAAGTGCCCAACCCGACCAGCAGGTTTTTTTTATTTTTTTTTTATTTTTTGTATGGAGCCTCAGTTCATAATTAATTTGTAGGGTAGCTGCACGGCTACACAGCGTTTTCAAAAAAAATTTACGCGCGTCATGCAAGCAGTTAAGAATTTCGTTGTGTTCAAAAGATAGCTTAAATCTGTTCAAAGTCCGTGCCAAATGAACTATTGAATACAATCAAAACAAAAATAATCTAATTTCGTATGCATATTTCGGGGAATATGTTTAAAAAGAGACGGATACACATTGAAATAAACATTGCTCATTAAATGAAGTAACTAATTAACTAATGGATTGATTTAAATAAAAAATTAATTTTATTTCAAAAATAAAATATTATTTCTTCATATAAAGATAATCCTTAAATTAGTTAAATTAGTCCTTAGTTATTCTAGAAAAGAAATTTAAGTTCTTAAAAACAAAATTGCATCCGTATGTTTTTTTTTTATCTGAATCACCAAATTAAAACCACACAATCAGAAAATTGAAAAAAAAAAATCCCATTTAAGCAGTATGGGCGAATCGAACGCACTTTGGCAAATCCACGCCCGTTAGTAACATTAGTTTATCAAAGTGCGGCTTTAAATTTCCGCATAAAGTGACGCTGGGTTGGTTGTTGGTAAATGAATGATAAAGGCAAAAACTGGGCGAAATAGTGCCGAATCATGCTGAGGAGGCAAAACCTTACACACGGTCGCAGTGTACGAAGGTGTAGGTGAAAACAGCAGCGTAATCAGCACGTATGTTGGGGATGTGTGTGTGTGTGTGTGCAGGTACCGTTGAACTTTGCTTTCACATAAACAAATATTGACCTCCCTGGGGAGAAAGCTATCACCCTTGCACACACGTTCGTACTGTACTTACTATTTACATACATACACACACCCGCACTTCCAATGCCATGTGCCAAACAGCTGATAGAGGCTGTTTAGCTATTGAGCTTTTTCAATAGCTGTTGCGAAAAATAAAGAAAACCGAAGAAAGTTTGTTTATATTACGACACTGTTTATTTTGCGAATTGTTTAAGGCAGCTAAGGCCTAAGCTAAGTCTTTTCCGAAACACGACGAATTGGCAATTGGCGGGCCAGACAGCCGAAATGCAGCGCCCGAGCTTAACGTCGGTAGCTAACAACAACAAACAAGGAATGAGCGCCGTACAGATAAATGCGTGCGAGAACACCGGTTTGCACTATGGGCATCGCAACTGCAACCACTGACGACTAATTTGGCTATGAGATTAGTCTACTGCACAGTTTTGGCGGCTGCATGACCCAACAGAGGCCATGGAAATGGAACTCGAAAGAAGGTTTAAGTGAGCCACTTTGTTGTAAGAGATTACTGCAATGCAGGGCAAACATTTACATTTTATCACCAGGGTTTTCAAGATCTCACAGATACTTTATATATTTATGTATATAGCCACGTAAATAGGCTGGGCAAGTACACCGTTAATTTCTCCCTTTGTTTCATTGAGGTTTTCACTCGCAGATAAATGCACGCTCGTAGATAAATAAAAAGTTTTCAAGCTGGAAACTAAGCTATGCGAGGGTCAGGCACTTTTTGTGCAATTTTTTATTTCACTTTGTATGTTTTATTTACTGCTACTCACATCTGTATTTATTTATTTTGCCACTACACAATGATTTTTTTCTACTCTTCTTCTTGACGTAAACATGCAAGTGCTGGAAAACGCTCGACACTGGACGTATGTAGTGAGAGAGTTGCCAGATGCACAACCAGCTTGTATATATTTATTTAATAAATGGTATACAAGATATCAAACCACATTTAGAATCCATTTTAATTCTTACAACTTTAAAGTTGGTTGTACTATTTAACTATTCTAATCATTTTTTAACTTTTTACATATGGAAGTAGAAATTCCAAGACCTGAACCACCACGACCTATCGAAAGCAAAACGATGGTCGGCAGCACGTGGTATTTCTCCACGTGGTAGCTAAGGTCACACTAGCGCGTTGGTTGTAATTTGTTTGTATCGGCGTCAGTTGAATCGAATTCATTTAATTTGTCGCAAAGTATTTGCTGTTTAAGTATTAGTTGTGCTGCTAGAACTGGAACGCTACAAGGTGGGTGTGCATATGTTAATATTGAGTTACAAATAGCTAACAAGCTGCGGATTTTGCGAGGATTACCTGCGCATCCTTTATGTTGCGGTAGGATAGCGTGGCATACATACAGAAATTTGTGCGCGTACAAAGAAATAATTATAATATTGCAAAAAGTGCGCAAAATTAAAAGCATCAGGCGTTAGAAACATAGGTTTTATTGCCCCGCAAAAGGTCTTTATTGCACCCCTCGCGCCCACGAGCTCACATATTTTCCTTTTTCCAAACAAATTATCGCCAATTGCGGCTGTCGCGCCGCCATTTTAAAAAACGAACGCGGTATCGCTTCCTACAATTGCATGGTACAGTGGTGGCAAAGCATAGTGGACCAGGTCAAAAAACCTGGGATGTCGAAATATCAAACTATAGTTTATTTTTGTTTTCTAATTATAAGTAGCTTGATATGCTTTTCTATCAAACCATAATCTGAATATATAGTTATTGCAATATTATCTACTGCATCATTACATCTATGAATATCGTTATCTATATCCAAATAAATGAGCGATTCAAAAACAAAACGCTAGCTACCCAAATATGCCTATCAAAATAGTAATGTTTGTTTCAGATTTCTCTCTTGTCGAGTTTTTTATTTCTTTTGTGCTGTATACAATATTCTGGCGCGCACTGTATGCCTCCTTTTCTTGCCCACTCACAGACAGTTTGTCGCTGCACATGTGTGGGTTTCTGATTTTTTGTACTCTTCCTCTTGTTTATGTTTTTTGCCGATCCGATCGCAGCTCGTTCAAATTGATTAACTAGACTTAGAGCAGAACCGCCATTAACCACTCGACCATATAAACAGGCATTTATGCTCGAGTTTAGTCAACTCCGCGAAGCAAATATCAAAACAAACGACGAAAAGGGCACTGCAAGAACAATGATAATTCCCCATCAAAGAGGGCTTGGCTATAAATACATGTGTGCACACACACACTCGCATCTGCATGGCAAACCTCGCAAAAACACTCATTTTTGCTGTCTTTTGCTGCAATTGTGTGTATTATTTTTTATGTATTTTTCGCAGCATCGTTCGTTGTCCGCGATTTTGCAGCATTCGCATTTCCACTTTCTAAAAACAAAATAAAAAGAAAACTGCTCAATGCAATTTCTTTCTAAGCGAATTCCCCGTTCCCCCCCTGCCCAACGTGTCACCTAAATAAATGCACCTGGGTGCAACTAGTTTTGATACCCTTACAACAAGTATTGAGGTATACTGATCACAATGGTATACTGAAACAAAAAAAAAAATAAGGATACGACTTTATATGAAATTTATATATGTTTCACGCGCATTATTTGTTTGTACCCAAGACCAAATTTATTAGTTAAAGTTTTTTGGTCTTAAGTTAGTATTCAGTATTTCTACTTAACAAAACCCACAAAAGTATATTATCACAAAAAAATCGGATTTAAATGATTGCTTAGGGTATGCGGCAATCCTGTTAAAGTACTTTACTGAACTTTCGCATTTATCTGGCATCGAGCTGTCTGGGCAGTATACGTCAGCCTACGGCAAGGAAATTTCCCTCCCTTGGCATTTTAGACGAATTTCTTCACTTCAGCCGTTCTCAAAGCGAAAACGTAAAACACACTGGTGCAAACAGCTTTGCGTGTTGGTCAGTATTTGTTAAGTTTGTGTCTCAGTTTGTTTTGAATGCATTTAATAGAACGGAAGCCAGTTAAAAATATGGGGGAAGTGAAAGTCACTCAAGCAGAAAAAAAAAACAGCCAGCGGGCAGAGAAACCGAAAATACACACCCCAAAATGGAAAACCGAATTTTTTACACGAGTATTCTGAATTTCGAAATTTAGAGGTAGAAATTAGCATATGGGTGACCGTTTATTCCCGGTATTTAACGCATCCTAATCTCTGCACACATGTCCATCATAAATGGCAGCTGCATCGGCAGGTAGATTGTCCATACTTCACGTTGCAGGTAATGATTGCGATTCCTTGTCTAGCTACTTAAATCGGGTCAGGATGACAGTACCTTAGAGTTAAGCTTCAGACTTGAATCAGTGCGGACGTGCTAGAAAATCCGACAGAAAACGCTTAGCGTAGAAAATATCAGAAACTGTGATTACATTCTCATGCTGAACAGCAAATCTGTGGTAAGTGAGTGAGGGTATTGAGTTCAGAGCCGGTTCTCGCAAGGAATGTGGTGTAAACAAACCACAAATCAATTCCTGTTTACTTTAGGTTTTCGTTTTCACAGCACTCTGAAATCAACTTATAAAATATTCTCTTTGTTTGTTCTCCCTTGCAGAGATCGTGCAACGCATCGAAGGAAACCTAATCAATGTTAAGCAAAATGGCTAGCAACTCAAGCGGCGGGGGAGGTAGCACTGCAGGCACTGGATCGGGACGTCGTCTGCCACTCTCGCTGAGTGGCGGCTCCACCGTCACGCGCTTGCAGCAATCTTCTGGCAGCAACAGCCGCTCAAATAGCCCCCAGAATGGCAACAAAAAGATCACCGAGTCATTTTTGCCGGTAAAAAAGAGCAATCACCCGCGGTCCGCTTCGTCAGGATCGACCTCTTCGTCCGGATCCAGCCAGAACGGAGTAAGCAAGCCCGCAAATGGCAAAGATAAGGCTCAGAATGGCAGCTCAACAGGCAAAGACCAGAAGGTAGAGAAATCTAAAGATAAGTTGCCGGAAAAGAAGGCAAAGGAAGTGGGTGCCGAAAATAAGGATAAGGATGGCGCTGCCGAAAAGACAGATGTGGAGGTTGTGGTCGAAAATAAGCAAATGGAGGTGGTACCCGAAAATAAGGAGGTGGTATCCGAAAATAAGGAAGTGGTATCCGAAAATAAGGAGGTGGTATCCGAAAATAAGGAAGTGGTATCCGAAAATAAGGAGGAGGTGGTATCCGAAAATAAGGAAGTGGTATCCGAAAATAAGGAGGTGGTATCCGAAAATAAGGAAGTGGTATCCGAAAATAAGGAGGTAGCTGAAGTCGACAATGAAGAGACCAAAAAGGAAGCTGCTACCGTTGAGAGTACTGTTCCTGCTTCTCAAACGACTGCGGATGCTGCGGTCATCGACGATGAAGTAGTGTTTATTCCTGATCTCAGCACTCCTACTAAGGATCGCAAGTCTACACGCAAGTCGGGCAGCCAACAAACGTCACCCATCAGCAAGGCAAGCAACGCTTCGCCTGCCCAGAAGATGAAAACCGAATCAGTTTCTACATCGTCTTTGAACTCCTTGTCTCCACAAGAAGATGTCGATATGGAATCACTACAAGTGGATTCCTCTCCCATTCGCAGCGTCCACGGCAATTCGAATGCCCTGCCGACGGCTACATCTACGCCCGGACGCAGTCTCTTCAGCTTCCGCGGTAGCAACAAGCAAAGCAACGAGGTAGAGCTGGCTGCCCAGACTTCCAGCTCGCCGGTAGGAACTCCGGCTCGCACTTTCGCCCAGATCAGCGGCAGGCGTAGCATACGACCCGTCGACTCGCTGACGCCCTCGAAAATAGGCACCTACAGGTGCGGGAACAGCGATCTGGACACCTCGAACTGCACGAACGCAAGCATGAATGCCACAGTCGGATCAGAGATCCCCAACAGCTCGTCATTTTCGTTTTCATTCTTTGGCCGTGGCCGCAAGCGTGAGCGCACTCCCCCACCACTGGCGGCCTCTCAGTCGACCAGTGACCTGGGCCACGACGTGGATATGTCGTCGCCGCCAAAGCGCGCCCGCTTCGACTTGTTTAGCCTGAATTTGGCTTCTCCCTTCAGCTTGCTGCGCTCGAGATTCTCCAAGGCAACAATCGGTACTCCGACCCGTCTGCGTCTGGAGCCGAACAGTTCCGGCGTGGAGGAACAACATCTGAATACATCTTCGGCTGGCATGCCAGAAGAGGTTGAAGTGGAGGAGGAACAACCCGCCGAAGACGTGACTGTTGGCCAGGAGGCCGTCGCGGAGGATAGCTCCGCCAAGAAGGATGTCAAGGATAAGAACGTCGATGGCCAGGATGGCGACAAGGAGTCCAGCGATGGGGAAAACATTGCCCCTGTTGAAGAGGTGGCCGATGCTGCTGATGTAGCCGGGGTCGTAGCCGAGGGCCGATCCATCTGCTCAATTATGTAATACAGTAGGCCAGACCACACGATACCCTTCCCTTAGTTGATAAGATTATGTCTTAGCATATCTGTTCCACATTCTTTGGTAATTTGTGTTCTGACATAAAGTTACATGTTTAGAGAAAGCTTTATAGCCTGGACTGGTCGGGTAGTTTTTCGCCAGGAAAAACATCGATCTGGCACAGATTCCTTGCTGGTTGGCTCCTCGCGAACTTCCGGGTGCAGACAACCACCGACGAATCTGATTATCTGTACCCAGACAAAAGTGGGTACCAACCGTAGAAAACCCATACGTGTAGTAATCTGTTTAAGGAATTTTATATAAAACACATTCGTGAAAGTCTGTCATCTTTTCGCCGAGTTTATATATTGTTTAGCAATATCAAAAGAAAAAAAAAGAAAAATGTAACACATTTCATAAATAAAGTACATTAAAACGAAATATGTGAATTTTTTCGTGTATGCATGGGTATTAAAGACACTACGATTTTCTTTTTCAGCTATAAATGTGTTAACATAATGTTTATTTGTCAAGAAAATTATTTTGAATGGTGTGAAAATCGTCCTTAGTGGTGGGAAATAAATCATTTTAGTTGCATCGTTAGGAAACCAGATGTTTTTATTTATACTCCTACAACTACACTCATTTACAATAAACAAAAATTGAATATTTAAGCAGCGAGGAAATTCTGCAACGTTACGTTTTTAGCGGGTATCGATGCAACGCATTCCAATATTCAATATTATGTGGCAACGCTGCCAAATGGGTTTTGTAGTTACAGAAGTGGGTAAACAAATAAAATCGTTAACATCTTATGCAAGCATATATATATGTTTTAAGCTTTGGTCTCAGTCGAATAAGCAATAAATGAATAAGTAAGTGAACCGTTTTTAAGCTTTTCATAACTGCTAACGAGTTAAATAATTTAAGGGGAAATAAATACCTATTATTTTTGTGGAAGAATAAGAGTTGCTCTGCCAGACTTAAAAAAAATACTTACGAATCGTGAAATAAATTATATTATTACAATTATAATAAAACATTAATTTTAATATTTCTTTTGCGGTTGGCGGCTCTAATCAACAGCTGGAAAGATATCGATATCGGCATGAGAATATCGATATCCAATCGGTATTCGATACTGCTGCGATACAGCAAAAAAAAAGAGAGATTTCTCGGATTAGATGAGATACCAACGAAAAAATTATTTGTCAAGTGCCCCCGCAGCTTAGCTGAGCCACCAAATAGCCCGCAGAACAGTTCAGTCCAGTCGGGTCCAACACAAGCCAGTCGAGAGCCAGAGGAGTAGCAAGGGAATCCGTGAATCCAGAAGGAGGTGGAGAGCCAGAAGCCACGAAGTGGGAAGTAGAAACCAGATAGGAAACATGTCCTGGACGGAGAAAGTCGATCCCGAGCTCATCTTCACCAAGCAGGAGCGCATCGGTAAGGGCTCCTTCGGCGAGGTGTTCAAGGGCATCGACAACCGCACCCAGCAAGTTGTGGCCATCAAGATCATCGATCTGGAGGAGGCCGAAGATGAGATCGACGACATCCAGCAGGAGATCATGGTGCTGTCGCAGTGCGACTCGCCGTACGTGACCAAGTACTATGGCAGCTTTCTTAAGGGCACCAAGTTATGGATCATCATGGAGTACCTGGGCGGTGGATCCGCCTTGGACCTTATGAAGGCCGGCTCCTTCGAGGAAATGCACATCGGGATAATATTGCGCGAGGTGCTCAAGGGCCTGGACTACCTGCACTCGGAGCGCAAGCTGCATCGCGACATCAAGGCGGCCAATGTGCTGTTGAGCGAACAGGGCGATGTCAAGCTGGCGGACTTTGGAGTCGCTGGCCAGCTGACCAACACCACATCCAAGAGGAACACCTTCGTGGGCACCCCCTTTTGGATGGCGCCCGAGGTGATCAAGCAGTCGCAGTACGATGCCAAGGCGGACATCTGGTCGCTGGGCATCACGGCTATCGAACTGGCCAAGGGTGAGCCCCCCAATTCGGAGCTGCATCCGATGCGCGTGCTCTTCCTCATCCCCAAGAACAATCCGCCCCAACTGACGGGCAACTATACCAAGTCTTTTAAGGACTTTGTGGAGGCCTGCCTAAACAAGGACCCGGAGAACAGGCCCACGGCCAAGGAGCTGCTCAAGTACCCGTTCATCAAGAAGGCCAAGAAGAACTCCTATCTGATTGACCTGATCGACCGCTTCAAGAAGTGGAAGCTCTCCAAGGGCGACGAAAGTGAGACGGAGTCTGAGAACTCTGACTCGGACTCGGATGCCAAGCAGGGCGGCAGCAGCCAGGATGAGCCATGGATCATG
The DNA here is from genome assembly GCF_004382195.2 of Drosophila sechellia. NCBI lineage: Eukaryota > Metazoa > Arthropoda > Insecta > Diptera > Drosophilidae > Drosophila > Drosophila sechellia. The sequence goes on along the minus strand of NC_045952.1, from coordinate 11,543,034 downwards.
ACCGTCAAGGGACTGCACATCAACAGTGCTCCGCGGGCGGGTGTCAACAGCTTCCAGTTGCAGGAGCACGAGCTGACCATGCAGAAGCTGATGCAGACCACACACTCGCCAGCCGGCGGCGGTGGCGGGCAAGCGTCGCCTGGTGCAAATACATTATCGTCCTCTGTGTCCGCCGTGGCGGCGTCAGCTTCCTCCGTGTCGGTCATTACAGCCAACGAAGGTGTCTCCTCTGCATCCGCCCTGCCCCCCCAGAACAGCCACGTCCACAACCACAACAACATTAACAACAATAACATCAGCAACTTGAGCAACAAGCATGCCACCACCACCATGCTGAACGCAGCTCCTCCGCCGAGCAGCGTCACAAGCTCGTCGTCGGCCAGTGAGCTGCAGCAGAAGCGTTCCAGCTCGAAGCCGGAGCTGCGCCAGTCGCGATCCGCCGCCCCTCTGGATCAAGTGGAGGATCGCCGTGCCTCTTTGGGCCTGCCATTGCAGTCTTCGGTTCCGACTCCATCGACGGCTGAGCAGCAGCAACAGCGCCGCAGCAGCCAACGTGAATCATTCCATGCAACTAACGCCGCGCTGGCTGCCAGCTGCAGCAGCAGTAGCAACAACCACAGCCACGAGGAGCATGTGGCCACCAACCATGCCAGCCATGTCAAGCACTCTGGGGCGGGACAACGCCTAGTCCAGACGAACAGCGCCTGTCTGAACAACTTCCTCTTCCCCGTGCTAAGCGACATCCAGCGAAAGTACTCCGGCGGAGGATCTGCAGGAAGCGGAGGATCCGGGGGCCGTAACATAGGCGTCGGCAGCGACATTGGCGACCTGAAGTCTGTGTTCGAGCTGGCCGAACGTTCCAGTCCGGGAGTGAGCGACCTATTTATGAAAGAGTTGATCCACATGCTCGTTCCTGGTTACTCGGAGACGCGAATCAATACGATCATGGACCGCGCCATACGCAACCGCAAGTAGCTGGCGAAGACGTAGCCAATTCCGATTCCAAGCAGCCTACTTTAATATATACACAACTTTATTAACGACACTGAGACAACACAAACTGAAACGCTGGAGCAGACATATTCCGACATTTAGTGGCCAACAGAGCGGGAGCGATGTACATGTATTTCAATTGAACAGTTATTTAAGCATACAATATGTATTCGTTTGTTTATCTGCAATATTAATCTAATGTAAAACATATATAACTTCAAAATAAAAACCCCACAAAAAATAAACAATTCGAATTTGGCGCGCTAATGCGAACTTTGGCAGCATTGGTGACTTCATTTTATCTGGTAACGCTGGACGCTAGGGAAGAATGTAGTAAATACTTATTGAATAAACAGGATATCGTTAAATATTTTCAAAATGACTTGGTGATAGAACATCAAAACGATGTAAACACAGAATATTGGAAATGAGGAACCCAATTTTTCTATTTGTTTTATATAATAAAAATGGGCAATGTTTAGTTATGTAGCGTTTTGGTGTATTATTTGGCGCTCTGGAGACGGTAACACCAGTGGCAACGCCATTTTTGTTGGCCCTTTATTTTTGTGTTTTAAGATTTCATTTAGTTTTTTATAAATTTTAACAAATTATTTGGAGAACTGATAACTACATAGCTATGGCGAATGCAGTGGTGGACGAGGAAACGCTGGAGGCAATGGTCTACGAGCGCTCTAAGGCCTGGTCCAGTAAAATGGCGGTGAGTCCGTAGAAATCCAAGTGGCGTCTCTTCTTGATGGACGATATTATTTTGTAGGATTTTGTCAACTTGGAAGACGGCATGGAGATAGATGTGGCCGAGTTCGACAACTTGTTCCACGGCGAGGACGAGGACCCTGAACTGGATGACGTGGCAAAGGAGGCTGTGGAGGACAATGTGCCCGACGAGGCAAAGCTTGAAATGGGCCACATCAACGCCACCAGCGTTACTGAACTGACACTGATCCTTTGCGCCAGTGAGGACAACGAGGCAAAGGCGGAGATCGAGGAAATCCTTAATCAAACGGTGCCGGTGGTCGAGGAGCACAAGCGCAAGTGGCGGGAGGCGGGACTGGATCGCATTCTGGACACTTTTGATGAAAAGCAGATCGAACACCATGTGGGCCGCTGGATGCGAAGGCACAACAGCGTCTACTTGGAGGCCTCACCGCCAAAGTACCACCCACCGCACCACAACTCAATCTCAGGCGAAAGCGACGAATCGATGCACTCCATCGACACGGCTCGCTACATCCAGCAGAGTCGCCGGCGCAATGCTCACATGTCCAACAAGAACTCCAACATGACAACCATCAAGATGTACCGTAAACATTCTCACAAACGAGACGAGTTGCGGGCAAAGTACGCTTACGGTGACGAGCAGGAGCATCGTCACCACATGCAGACAGTGCTGCTTCGCCGACGTGAGAGGGAGCGCCAGCTGGCCTACCTGGCGTCGACGCCGATGCAATGCGTCTACTCCAGCGGCCATCATATGAGACGCAAGAATCTGCGTAAGCGGCGCATAAACTCCTGGATATTTGACTCGGCATCCAGCAGCGAGGAGGATACATCATTCGGCGGCTGCGACTGCCACTACTGCCGGAGGCATTACGCTCTGTCTAGAAGTGTTTACCAGTCCTGCCCGTACGGCAGGGATCAACGCGAGTACCACCGCAGCCAGATGGCATCTCGAACCATGCACACTATGCGCCGCCAACACACCTTCGATATGGAAATGGACTTGAGACCAAGGCTGCCGGAGAACGAGTGTAGTTGCTGCAATAGTGACCGCTTATGTTCCAATGTCATTCACATTGCCAATAGCTCAACCGAAGAGTGGGTGGTGGAGAACAGAAGTAATCATTTGACCCAGGAGTCACCGGAAAAGACTAGAAAGCAAAAGCACCATCCGATGGATGCCAGGAAAATTAGTCATCAATCCGTTCGCTCCAAGGGTCACGAACAAAAACCACTGAGTTCGAAAGCTACCTCTGCTTCCAAATTGGTCTTATCGAAAGAAAAGTATATGCAAATGTTTGATAGTGAGTCTTCCGATGAAGATAACTCGTTGGCAAAAAAAGGATTGCTATGCTGTTCGGATAAAAAAAAAGGAATTACATGTCCATCTTCAAAGGCCGCTGGTAAGATTACCCATGTTATTTCCTCGGCGAAGAAGGCTTTAAGAAAAGAAGCGCGTCCCAATGGTTTGGCACAAATCGAAGAAGAAGGGCCGACTGCAACGAAGGCTCCAATTGAATCCATTTATCTTCCAGTTGCTCATATGAAAAGCGTATCTGTTGACGGAGCAAGTGATACATCTGCAGCATTAGAATCTCCAGCAAAGAAAGCGCCTAAGAGGGCTATTAGGGAAACTTCACCACTTAAAGAAAAAGAATTGCAGCAGCATATAGCAACAATCCCTGTAGCTGACGGAAAGCCATTTAGTCTTATGGAAAAAGTGGATCATATTGGAAGAGTATCTTTCGACGACAGAAATGAGGAAGTCATGCACGTGGAGAAGTCATCGACTAAGACTGCCGTTGAAAAGTCTACCAAACAGAAAAGTGTTGCTGTCAAAAAGTCCGAAATTCCGAATAGTATTATTACTAACAACGAAGTCCTGGAAAAAAACATCACTGATATCGTATCTGAAAAACGAGTTGCAGCTAAGGGAAAAAAGAAGTTAGTTAGAAAGACAGGTGCGACCGGAAAACCGTCTACTCCGAGATTGAAAAAATCAGAAAAAACGAAAACAACTTCTACTGTGACTTCGACTTCGAAGTTAGAGCAAGTCATTGAAGAGACGGCCGATGTATCATCAGAAGTACTGGCAAAACCTAAACCAGGAGGTTCAACTACGGCAAGCATTTTAAGGCAAGGTGATGATGGGGCATCAAACTCGGAGGATGATCTGCAACGGGCCCTGGCTATGTCGAAGGCCACCTACAAGGAGGAACAACAGAAGCGCAGGAAAACAAAAAGGGAACCCTCTAATAAGCAGCCCCAATCACCTGCAGAGAAATCAATGCCGGTATTCAACAATCAGAGCGTAGCGTGCAACTCCACAGCTCTGGCCAACGACACTGCTTGTTACCGCGTGCTTCCCAAGAGACGAGGTGTCAAGAGGGCAGCCGCTGTAAGCACTACGGAGGAGAAGACAGCGACGAACAGCTCGAGCTCCCCAACGAGCAGTTTGGAAGAGATGGGCAGCCCCACGGGCGGGGATCCTGACTGCACTATAGTTACGTCTACAACTGGGTGCGAACCACCTGCAAGTGAACGGCAAGAGATTGCAGCGACCATCAAGATCACCAAGCGCGGCATTCTGCTGCACAGCCCTTCCACACCGGAAGGCGCCAACTTCACACTGACCGAGCAGGGACTCGGAAAGATTATTGGAGAACGTTGGGCACGCAAGTACCTGAAGTACCACATCGGCAGTCGGAGCTTTGATAGCCGACACTCGGTTTACTATCAGCCGACTCCCCAACTCGCCGCTGCTCTCAGTTCACCGCAGGATGCGCAGAACCTCGCGAACATATCGGGCTCCAGTGCCAGCGATGATGACATCTTCGATCAAATCAATCGATATGGAACGGTGTACAGCATACTCGAGAATAATTCCTGTGACAAGTGATTAAGTAGTTAAGTCTCACATTCAGACCTATTTTTTAAATATATTAAGTTCATGTTTTGGTTGTACATGACGGATTTCTTGGTGGTGTTAAACACATCCTTGCATAAGAAATTATATAAGAAAAGTTGTTTTTAGTTCATTTTTTGTGTTTTGATTTATTTCACGTAAATTACATGATCGATAGTGATAATAGAAAACATAATACGTCATAATCATTTTAATCATCATAAATTTTTCGCTTAAGTATTAAGTAATTGTTTAAGAGATTTATTCGCATTGCAATAGTAATTGTTGTGTGTCGAAGTTGTGCTTAAGTTCGTTTCCATGAAGTCTATCAAAATTCATATCGGCTATTGTTAATTTTATGTATTCACAAGAAAACAAATAAAACGTAAGATCAATTTAAAGAGTGAAAATGGCGCGTCGAAAAACAGAAGCTTCTTCCTTCCATGTATATACAAATAACAAAAACTTACCTAAAATATGATGATAAATCAAGAAATTAAAATTAAACAAAGAGCGTTATGATGAAAACAAGAAACACACGACTTTTGACCCTGGAACATGCGCGCCCACACACATACACATGCGAAGCATATATCTACACGTACACATATGCCTGGCCGGCTATATAGCGCCCTACACATCGATCTGGAATGGGGAGCCGGGTATATGCTCCTCGCCCCACTTGATTAGGAGCACGTACTGGCCGCGGTCGCGCACCAGGTACTGCACATTATAGTTGTTGTGGCCAGCGTGCTTCACGTGGAACTCCTCGCAGGGTCCCTTTGGTCCGTACATGCCCACGTACAGGATGTTGTTGCCTTGAAAGAAAAACCGAATAAATATTAACATCAAGTCTTATATGGGTGTGAATATAACTCACCCGCATCGGTGGCGCTGATGCTGAACTGGTTCTGCTTGCCAATGTAGGCCTTCTTCAGGCCCATACCCTTGGATACCACCTTGCTGGCATCCGACTTGAACGTGGGCAGATGGACGCCCGTGTTCTTGCCTCCCTTGGCCACCTTCTGCACTGTCTCCACGATCACCGTGGACGTCTCTTGGGCGCCCTCATCCGCCAACTTGTCGCCGGTAGCGTTCACCTTGAATGGCGAGCCCACGATGTGCATGTTGTTGTACTTGACCGTGATATAGTGCTCGCCCGGCAGGAGCGGGGTGTAGCGGACCTTGTAGCCCTCTTCAACCTCTGTGCAGTCCATGGCCACCTTGGAGGGTCCATCGATGGAGACGGCCAATGTGCCAACGCCGGCGTTGCAGGTATTGATGATGAAGTCGGCCTTGTGTCCAGTCTTCACTTCGTCCAATCCATTGCCGCTGGCGTGCACAGCAGCCGGATCGGCCACATCCTTGCCCACCTTGATCCTGAATGGAGAGTCGGGTATGTGGACGCCGTTGAACTTGACATGGATGGCATGGATTCCGTTCTCGCGTGGATAGAAGCGCACCGAGTACATCTCGCCGTCGATCACCTGGATGAAGCAATCATCGTCCGTTCCGGATGGAGCCACAATCTTGGCATCCAGCTCACCCTTGGCACCGTTCTTGCGGACCATGAATTGGTAGGGAGCGTCCGCCTGGATGTTACCTTGCGGGAACTGCTGAACCTCCAGCTTGTGGGCATCACCCGCATCCGGGGAGACGTACACCTTGAATGGTGAGTCGGGTATGTGGCGATCGTTGAATTTCAGGCCCACGCGGTACTCTCCCGGTTCGGTGACCTTGTAGGACACATCGCAACTGCCGTCCTTGCGGTCCTTAAACTCGATGTCAGCCTTGCTAGGGCCCTCCACGGAAATGGCCAGGGAACCACCGCCTGCCTCGCGGGTCCACACATTGAACTCGGCCGCCTCTCCGACAACACCTCGCTCCAGGCCAGAGCCTCCAGCCTTAACCAGATGGCTGCCGGAGTCGCGCAGTGGTCCCACGGTGAACTGGAACGGTGATCCGGGTATGTGCATCTCGGAATAGCGCACCGACACCGTGTGCACGCCCAACTCCTTGGGCACAAAGTGCACTGCGTAGAGGCCATCCTCTACCTCCTGGATCTCCGCATCCTCGGTCACGTTGCTAGGCGAGGTGACGCAGGCGGCCAGATCGAACGAGGTAATGCCGGGCATCTTGAATGTCAGCTTGCACTGGCTTCCGATTTCCGTGATTGGAACAGCATCGCGCTCACGCTGGATCTTCTCGCGCTTGCGGTTGCTGCCCTCGCCGGCAACCTTGACGGTGAAAGGAGAACCCTCCACGTGGTGATCGGCGAACTTCAAATTAACAATGTAGTAGCCCGGCTCCGTGGGCTTGTACGAGATGTTGAGAGTACCGTCATCCTTATCCGTGCACTGGATCTCAGCCTTGCTGGGACCCTCAATTGAGACCGAAAGACCACCGAAGCCGGCGTTCCTCGTGTCCACGGAGAAGATGTTGTCGGCATGGGTTTGACCCTCCTTGAGGCCAGTTCCGCTAACCTTGACCTTCTTGGCGTCGCCCACCTCGCGCTCGCAGACAGTCACCTTAAATGGTGAGTTGTTGATGTGCTTGCCCAGACGCTTTACCGACACCAGGTGCTCGCCAATCTCGCGGGGAGTGAACGAGATGCCAATGTTGCCAGTGGGCATGCGCTTCAGGAAGCAGGGCTCCTCCAGGCCACTGGGCGCCTGGATCGAGGCGTTCAAAGCGCGCAGATCGTCATCGGTAATGTCGCCGGGCATGGTAACTTCGGAGCAGGAGCCAACCGAGATCTGGTTGCGCTTGCGACCCTCGCCGGTGATCTTGGCGAAGTACGGCGATCCCTTGATGTGCTTATCGCCGAAGCGAACGGACACCTGGTACTCGCCAGGAGCAGTGGGCAGGTATTGCACGGAGACAGTGCCGTCTTTGTTGTCATGGTAGTTGATCTGCAAAGTTGGTATTTATAAGTAAAATGTTTGTGTCCTGGCAAGGATATCTCTTACGTCAGCCTTGCTGGGTCCTTCGACGGCCATGGTCAGGCCACCGGCGCTGGCTCCCTTGGTGGAGATGGTAAAGTTGGCCGGCTCACCGGTGACTCCGTGGGTCAGGCCGGGTCCATAGGCAGTCACATAGCCGGAGGTGATCGAGTCAACGTGGAATTTGAAGGGAGATCCTGTTGGCAAACGAAAGTTAGCGGATCTAAAATGTTATTACCTTGGATTTACTCTCTATTTACCTTGCACAGGCTCTCCGTTGTATTTGACCACCAGCTCGTGGGATCCCTCCTCGCGGGGATCGTACTTCACCGAGACGGTACCATCACGGTTGTCTTGGATCACGGGTTTGTCTACTTTACCGCTAGGCATTCTGACTTCAGCTAAAAGGGAATAATTAAATTATTGTTAGTTATTTTCGTATTCTTAATTAAAATTATTTTATTAAAATGTTATATTTTAAAAAAATAGGTATACGTTTTATAATCTATAATAATAAATCGGAGAAAGATGATTTTCTACTAGGAAAACTACTAAACTACTAGGATAATTTACGAAGAGCTTTCCAACACTTCCATTATTCCAAGGAATTTTGGGTTTTCCCCTGGCTTTCTAAAAAAGTACAGTACCCTTAAAAATACAGCCGATCAAAAACTGTATTGGATATAATTTAATGGATGTGTTTTGTATACTCTGAATTATGTCACTGAAACATTTTTTAAATAACTTGCGTGGGCGAGCGCCACAAGTTTGAAAAAATCATAATTTCATTTTTATGTTCGAATATGTGTGCCATTTTTTATTCCACAAAGTCTATTTCTGTTTTCTGCACAGATCGAAGATCGTGTTGTTCTTGTTGCCGTTGTCCCAGCGAAAAGTAAATTAATTGGACCGAATGTTCTTTTCCTCGAGAAATTCCAAAAGTTTTTATAAGTTTTCAAGCAGGATATCATATAACTATGGAACGTTCTAGCGTATTAGCCGATTAATCATTCGTATTTTCACAACACTCCACATACTTTTCCTCTGCTAGAGAGACACACCCACAAATATAGATGTAAGGGAAATTCTCGGTTGGATGAGTATCCTTGTTAAAAATCCTTTTGCAATTGGGTAGGAACTGGAGTCCAAATCACTTCTCAACTGAACGAATGCTGCGCATCGACTGAGTGGCCAGTAATATTTTGGCTTTCCAAAGAAATTTCCACCAACGCCTACAATTGCTTTTATACTTTCCCACGCCATCAAGCTAGAAAAATAAAAACAACATCGTTCCCGAATTCCGCTGAGGTCAAATATAGGACACTCTTCTTATGTATTTCATATGTATGGGATCCACATAGAACATCGTATACCACATCCATTAGTTTTCACATCTCCCTTACCCATCCAGAAGTATATGTCACAAATGCATAAAACCTATTTATATATCCATATCTACCTATGTGCTGGAACTATCAATATGGACGGACTTTATAGTGGCGCTCGTGTCTGAATTTATATTTAATTCTCGATGTTTTTAAAATCGGGAAGATGTCTTATATACAAACGAAATTCCAACGGTTTCTTGCTGTCAAAATGTCATCAAGTAGTATGTATATACTAGGGATCATTAGTTAGAAGAGAAGAGTTTGTTGTTGACAAATAAACAATTTACTTAAGCGAATAAAGAATACAGTGAGTCACCTGAATTATTTAAAGTACAATCAAATTTATTATCAGTTAATTATAGATATTTCCTGACACCCCACATAAACATTGTCGTATTTTAGGTTTTATTTAAAGAGCATTTGATTTTTCCTAGAACATATGTTGTAGAAACGTTCATAAATATGTTCAAAGAGCCCACTAAGCCTCAAATTTTCAACCGAATTATATTTCGCTTTGCTTTGATCAATCAGAATTAATGCGTTTTTTTTGCGGCCAAAAGCCTTATCAAAAACAATGACGCAAAACACAGATAAATCAGAGAAAAGTGTCGCGTGCCTGGCGAAAATTTAGTTCAAGGCACTATACATATGTGAAGCAAACTAAACATCTCAAAAAACACAAAACAATGGCTGCCAAGGAAAAATGTGGGCATGTCTTTGAAGAATCTGCCAAGTGAAAAATCTGCAAGTTATAGCCAACTTATGGGCGACGAAAGGTAAAGAATGCAGAACAACTATGGAAAATATGCAAAAAACGCATATTCTAATCAAGTAGATACTTTGAATAATTACTCAAGCATTCGTACTCAGCTGTTGTTCGCCTTTTTGAATTTAATGACTTGTAAAATTGAAAAAGGAAACGCAAAATAGTTCAAATCAACGATAAAATATAGTGTCGAGTGCGGGCATTTAATAAAAAGAAATTCCTTTCGAATATAATGTATTAAATAGTGGCTGCCAAGACAACTTTATTCACTCACGAGCCCCCCGATCCCACGAAAAAAAAATATGAAAATATGATTATTTATGTTTGAACATTTGCTGCTGTCCGTCGTCCAACGCAACTCGCCTCCTCCTCTGCCCTCGATCGGATCACCTGCCAGCGCCGCCCATTGAAGCATGAGATACGACTGCGACAGAGGATGGGAATCAGAATCGGAATGGGAATGGTTGGATGAGGATGTGGCGGTGACCACAGCGACTCGCACATCTTTCGCATCTAATGGACGCTGGCAATACAAATGAAAGATTTAATGACTCTCGGGCCGCAACGGGCAGGCCAACGATATTTTCGATACATCAGCGAGAGTTTGCCATTTGCGCATAGCAAATAACACTTGTACACAGGGCAAGAGGCAACTAATACTCCCAGAATCCATAAGATTCCGAATATCGAACTATGAACTCAAAATCTATAAAGAAGGACTTGCAAAGCCCGAATCCTTTGAAGATATAATTTTAGATTAAGAAACCTAGATCTTGTTTAATTATTATATTACCACAGTATTATTACTACATTTTAAAAAAATTAATTTATAATTTAAGTCAATATTTTCGGCACTTTTTAATCTCCGATTAAAATATCTAACGAATTGGAGAGTTCACTTTTTTTGGAGTTTTGGGTTTGCTTTTATTCGATATCAATTGAATATACATCTATATTAAATCTTTAAGAAAGTTGCATATAACCACTTGATATCTATTAACAACCCAAGACGAGGTGAACCAAACTTGGCAACTGAAAACCCGCGATGATCAGTGTAAGCCATCATCATCGCGATGACTTCGACTCGTACGCAACCATTGAGAAATTGCATGTGGAGGAGCCAAACGAATTTTACGCTTTGTTGCATTTTCTGATAATAAATCATAGAAAATAATTTGCAGACAAATGCCTGCGGGGCCGTGGGGCCACCGAGGAGGACGACATCCATCCGGGGGACTTTTGGGTAATAATTCAAATTCTTTGCCCAGCCCGCAAGTGATTTCTGTGTGGGCCCGCCTGGCGCTTGACCGCGCTTTGAATTGAATTGAATAGAAAATATGAATGTGAATGCGATTGCGAATGCGAGTTTGAATAAAAATTTGGTGTCAGTTTTGTCATTAGCACAAATGAAAAATTCTTGGGGATGTAGTCAGGATCTGGCGTTGGCTGCATGTGACATCATGAACGTCATTTCGTTTGGCAAAGCGTCAAGAAACACAGGGGGCTCCCTTTGAGCTCCAGGAATGATGAACGTTCTCTTACTAGCGGCATTTACCTTGATGTGTTACAATTGAAAACGATGATTTGAAATTCAATGGCATAAAGTCTGAACCATTTAGTCCTTGGTTCTCCGGTATGATCGTCTCATTGAAGTACACGTGCGTCCGCTCCGGGTGATCGCGCTCGGATACGGTCACCTTATAGTACTGCGGCCGGAAGAAGTACGAGTGATCGGCCCAGGTGGCTGGCGGCGTGGGCGCTTTCTCTGACAGCCAACTGAAGTGCATTTTCCCGTTATTCGGTGTGAGTTGGACAAGTATCAAGTGTTTCGATTTAATCGGCAAGCGCACGCGTTTGGTTTTGCAAAAAAAGACACTTAAAATTTATAACAATTTAATTTAACAACGAAACAAAAACTTTCTGTTCGACTTTTGGTTGAGCAAACAGCAAGGATATGCCGGAAATTATCATATGACAAGCTATTTTCGCATCAAATTCGTTACATATCCTTGCTGGCCAAGAGTTGGAAGACTGAGATATTCGAATTGAATTGGAAAATTATTGATTTTGGACACTCACACTTGGGCTAGAAGGGTTATATAATTGTATTTACAAGCGAAATTGCGAACGATCTTGGGGCTCTTTGAGCGAATGTCCTGCACTGCTAAAAGAGAGAGTCCTGCCAATCGATTGCTGTGCACTTAAGTTATTCGATTTATTAATTCGATGTCATTCGACTGCGAACGGATTGTGTTTTCTTTTGCTGTTTTAATTGGTCAGCGACGGTTTGTAGGTCCACGCGTCTCCACGTCCCGATTTCAAGTGAACATCGACAGTTCCAAATCGAAATTAAGGCCAAAATATGAAAGCACATCGGTTCCTACCACCGAGATGCGTCTGCTGCCGTGGCCCAAAAGCAGCGCAGCCGCAGCGCAGCATCCCACACACATACCAATATTTTTGGGGGATTTTCGAAAATATGGCCGACTGCTATGGGGCGGCAGGAGAGATCGGACCAATGGACGACATATGAAAGATAAAAAGATAGAAAATTGGAAATATTTGCTATGCGCCCGAATCTATGTGGCGTAAATACATATTTCATATACAAGTATTAGCATAAATTTCTGCTCGATCTTGGTGTGAGTTTAACAGTTGCCACTTCGAACGATTCGAACTCGAAAGGTGCAAAAAAACAGGGGGACTTTGGGTCAAAATCATAGGTATACCCAGCACCTATAGCTCTTTGGATGTGAATGTGCATGGAAGATCGCTGGCGAAATGAAATTTATTACTTATTGCAGCTCAGACGACATAGAATTTATTAATATTTTACCATTAAATCGGCGGGAAGCATTTAAAAATAAAACGAACAAACATATAGACAGATCTATATTTTATTTTATTGGCGTGAAAGCAGCGATCCGGCCATAAAACCCATAGAATACAAATATAGTCTTGTTGGTATGCCGAAAATGTGTTAATCATTTCGATTCTATATCCGTATTATGTCGTATTAATCGTTAAAGTGCAAAACATTCCTTTCGATGCGCCGCACGCGTTTATCCAATACTTATGTAATGGCTGTTGGCAATGGCAAATCGATTTGAAATTGCAAATGGCCAGCTAGCCAGCTAGGGACACGAACTGAAGCAATTGCCCAAAATCAATCAAATTTCTGTTGATCTTTCAGATGACTACTTGGCAGCGATTATTGACTAATCAAAACCTACATACACACGCTAGCGAAAATAAGTGTGCGATTGGCCAAATACCAGAAAGCGATACAAATTTCCAGTTTATACGAACTGTCGATTTCGAATCAACCTGGTCGTTAGCTGTTAATTAAAAATACTCTTGCCCCTTTCATTTGACGGGCAATGAAAAATCAATGCAACAAATGCGCAACAAATCTATGTCATTTGGCCAAAACGAATCATTTACAATAAACCATCTTCAAAGCAAATGGAGCGCGGCATAGAAAGCTAAAACCCACAACGAGGCGTGGTCCAGATTCGCATGGTACAGGGCAAGAGCCACCACCAAATGAAACGTGGCGCTGCTTGTGATCTTAATGATGATCGGGAGGAGCCACTGCCCCCCAGTTGCTCATCCTAGCCCAGCCTAGCCAAGCGACCAAAATGCTTGAGAATTGCATGGAAGCGTGAAAAATCGACCAAATATTTGCACGGAGAGGAAAGTGCAAAGTGATGTTCATTGATTTGCATGCAGAGGGTGGAAACCTCATTAATCATGTTGAAAATGTTCATTAAATTGCGGTGCAGCGATTTGCAACTCGTAAATCGCTCGTGGGTACAAAAATGGCCAAATAAATTTAGGTAATTACCAGACTTATATACACAAGTTGAATACCCAATTACTTTCCCACGAGTCACAAGTGGCCAAGTCAATGAACGTGTCGGAATGGAAAACAAAAGAAAATCCCCCCTGAAAAGTGAGATGAAAAATTGCCAAGAAATGCAGCCGAAATACGAAAGACCTCCCAGAATTCAGAGATCTGCGCTCAGTGAAGGGGTATTGTCTAATTAAGTTGTCGCCTGTCAGCGTTTAGCCTGATAAGCCGTCACTCGCCCGTCCATTTTCCCCGCATCCAAGACATGGGTGCGTTGCCACTTGTCCATGGTGTCCCATCCAAATGCGCCGCATCGCAAATATATAGTTGGGTATTTATATTTCTGTATACATTTCAGAGATTTACGACACACGAATATTTTTGTCTGACAATAGCACCTATCTGATATGCATACGTATTTTCCTTGGTTGCGCTAGATTCTTGCAAATATGAGATACATGTTGCTCGCCTAAATGGCGCATAAATGCTTTTTAGATTAAATAAACTAATATACATTGTGGTTTAATTAAATGCATGGCTATGCACGGCTAGGTGTCTCTGCTCGCAAGGCTTTAGTTTATTATTTCAATTATACTTTAAAGATACATTCAGTTTGCTTTTGGATTGCACATACCTGTAACGTTGCCGCCTGTTGTGGGTAGTGGTAATTTCTCAAATGCTACACTGCGATAGGTGATCTCAGATTTTCCGTTGACAAGCTCGCTCTGAAAATGTTAGTATTATGCTATTATATTGAAGTATTAAAGCTTTATAAAGTATGTATGATTTTATGCAAATAAAGCTGATTGTCCGTCATGATGAAGTAATGCTTAATTCCAGATAAGATTTTTAATTTAATATTCATTAACATTTAAGTTATTTAAAAACGTAGAAATCTAGCAATGTACAATACTGATTGTGCTTTAAAAGCAGAAATTAAAATCCCTATAAACTTTGAGACTTATACTAAGTTTAAACACTTACCTGCGTAGTTTGCTGCACCACTTTGGTCGTGTGCTCCTCGATGTATTCAGAATGCGAGTATTGCTCGATACTTTCGACAGCCTGAGGTCAATGAAAATAAAATTGAATATTAAGATCGCCGAGTCTTGTTTCGATGGAAAACTCGAAATATCTAAAACAAACACACACGCAAAACCAGCAGCCAATAGATCATTAGCGTGGCAGTCTGAAGAATGAGAACAATGTCCGAAATGGGTTACTACTTCGGGTCCATTTACTTTGCACTTGTGAATATTGAAGAACTACCGCATATAGGGGAGATCTGCTTATTATTAAAACTGGACGCACTGAGTGATATGGGGAAACTTGAAAGTGTGAAACTATGGGAGCAATACACAAACGAAATTATTGGAGAGGAAGTGAAATTGATTGACGCGGGCACGATTGTGCAAAAGAATTTCCACAATTGCAGCTATTACATAAGCAAATAATTATATTTATATACGTTGTATATATCGAAATCATTTCGTATCCGTGGCCAAATCGAAAAAGTCAAAGATACAAATCGCTATAAAATATTTGAGCTATTAATAAGAAGTACGCCAATGCACGGCCAATCAATAGACCAGCAAGGAAAATCGAATGGCCAGTGGGCGACAGTTTGCGCCTCCTCCTCAACATCTGTATATGAATAAGATTCTGAATCCATCTATCCACATAGTATAGTGTAGTATATGTAACCCATTGACGGGAAATCCATCTTTGCCATCAATTCGTTTGTGCTCTAGGGAATGAGGTGGCCTCACTGAGTTTTCCACTTCCAGTTACCGATGCGACACGATCACGACAACGACCAGTACAGGACAATCTATGACTAAGACTAGACTAGATCGGCTAGCTAGCTGCTGCCACTAGTGTCGTGCCTCCGGTCTTCTTCTAGCCACACTTTATGGCGCTTCCACTGGCGTTGGCAGCAGAAATCAGCACAGCACACTTTGCGCCATTTTCATTATACATAATTTTATTTTCCTATTTTAATTACTTGCGATATTTGTGCGCGCTGGTTGGGCTGGCTATACAAAATTTCATTTTCATATGCATATATGCAGTCGTGGTGCCAGGCGGCGTATACTTGATTTTGTTGCAACCTGCCGAAAGCATCAACGGCCGACCAGAGCAACTATCACAGAAACAGCGGGTAGAACATGCTGATTCAGCGTGGGATGTCATCGTCGCCCCTCGTCCCGAGATCATTTGGATGCTGCTTTTATAGACTGCAGTGGCGTAGATGAAAAGGCATTGGTACGCTTTCGTCGCCACAATCTAAATTTAAGCCTTACGGAACACCCTGTATCAACAAAGATGTCTTAGATGTTTTGGAATTGCTTATTCTCTCTAAATACCTTAAAAGACTGCTATTTTTAGGGCTACTTTGGAATGAATTCTGAGCTATTTCAATATTGCAGACAAATGTAGAGCTAGAACACAACAATCTAGAATATACCAACAATACAATTTCAACACTGACATTTATAAATCATTTCTAGATTAATAAAAACACATAACACTACCGTGTCGCCACATTTTATACTAAATTTCTTACGGCTAGGAAAACATGTGTGTTTTTAATTGCATTCTAGCAAACACGTCAGGATTTAATAGCAAGTGCGGTTTCGAAAGTCTAAAACCAACAAACAATAAAGTTCTTTTGTGTGCCTCAAAAAAAGGTGACATATTCCATAAAGAAGTTGCTTTTGGCGGAACTAGACGCTAACAAAGTTGCCCTTCTAACAAATTGAACAATGTGGGAAAAAATTAATTTTGCAGCCAGCTAATTGTGCAAATCTGTTAAACATAAATTCTGCGCGAAAACAACAGACAACTCAATTAATCTTGGGTTCACGACTCGACCAACATTATTTCATTTTGGGCACCATGCCCGAAATCCCCGACCATTTCAATGCCATTGGGAGGCGCGCATTGTTCTTGTGGATGTCAGGTCCCATGATTTTGGCCCAGTATTTATGACACTTCATTTTTCAGGTTGTCAACGCAGATGGCGCATGGTGAATGGATTCAGCATTTTACTTACAGAACAAACCACTTCTGGCTGAAAGAAAATTGTAGGCAAGTGCAAAGTATAGGCTCTACGTTGGTTAGGAATATTGTTGTTAAATTAGCAATTATTCAGAGATTAATTAACATTTTTTTTTTTTTTGGTAAATTTGTGCTCAAGCGTCAAGTTGAAGTACGTGGTGTTCAAGACGTTGTCGTTTTGTTTTTCGCTGTGTTAAGTGCATTCGGATCAGTCTTCAATGAAATACAGAAACACACAAACAACTTACATAGACTATGGCTAGCTAGCTTACAAACAAAGAAGCATTAAGAATAATTGTTCATTAAATGCATAATGTAAAACAAAGCGCATTTGGCAGTGCAGCATAGCAGAAATAATTTTGGGAACGAAACAATTTTCATGCAATTAATTTAAAATTATTTTTATGCCATAAGGATTTTTGAGCGTAATTGGCGGGCAAACCAAAAGTTGTTTCTTTCGTTTTAGTTATTTTTTTATTATTTTGGAAGTCATGTTTTACAATGTTGCACTTAAATCGTATTCTCTTGTTTCTTTTTCTGATCACTCTTAATTCTTATGTGAAATTTGTTTGTGTGTTTTTCGGGGAAGCCCAATTAAAATTTACACAAAAATTTAAAGACGATTTGAGGAGTCGCACGAAACACAAACACAAAACAATGACAATGGACTTGACTAGAATATAATTATTAAAAGGCGGCTGAGCTCTAAACAGCTTCAGCCTGACTTAAATGACTAGAAAAACGTTAAACGTATATATGTATAACGTATATATGTATTAGAATTAAAATAATTGCTAATTTTCAACAAATCCCATTTGTGACTAGACTAGATTTGGCTGTGTCTGTTTTGGTTTGATTAAATCAAGAGTTTCGAAAGAAAATGTAGTTCAGGCTACCTTGATGGAGAAACTGCCATTCGGGATGTCCTTGCCGCCGAACTTCACGTTGATGTCATAATCTCCGGGATCGTTAAGTGCGTACAGAATGTCGAAGAAACCATCCTTTTCGATCACATCAATGTCCACAATTTCGCTAGAGTCAATGGACTTACGTTAGGCAAATGGACATATAACACCATAACCAAATGCAATCCTTACCTGCCCGCCTTGTTGGTGATCTTGCAGGTCACTGCTCCATCTCCGGCCTCGCGGGCATCCACTTTCAGGTGCGATTGACTGCCCGAGGACTGAATCTTGGGCGCCTGCTCCACCAGTTTGCACTTCTTGGCTTCGCCGGTGGGGAATGCTTCGAGTTTGAAGGGCGAGCCCTCGATCTCCTTGTCGCCGTACTTGATGCTGCACTGGTAGGTGCCGCATTCATCTGGCACAAAGGAAACCACGTACGTGCCGGTGGACACCTCCTCCAAGCGCGGCTGCATCGCCTTGCCCTTGGGGTTCTTAATGGCCACATTGATATCAGCCTGGCCGGCTTGTTTTGTATCGATTTCAAACTCGGCGGGAAGGGAAGCAGGCGTTTTCTTCTTCTCATTGACACCCTTTACCTTAACCTTGGTGGGTTCTGATTTGGGGAAAACGGTCATCACAAATGGACTGAAGGAAAAAAGTCATTTAACAAATTGAATTTAATTGTTCTTCGGAATATATTAGTCTACTAATTCATATAAAACCTAGCTTGATTAGCAACTCACCTGCATGGCACTTCAACCTCGGAGAACTTCACCTGGCAGGTGAGCACGGAGCCAGCCTTGGGCGGCACATAGTGAACAGCGTAAATGCAATTGCCCTTGTCTTCCACACGTAGATTGTCCACGGGAATACCCTCGGAGTTGGTCAGCTTAACTGCAATGCGGCCAGGACCAGCCTCGCCCACATCCACGTTGAAGAAGGTGGGCACACTCTCGCGCACCTGGCCGTGCTCGATGCCCGGACCGTACACCTTCACCTTGCTGGGATCCACAGTCTCCTCGACGAGCACGCGGAACGGAGAGCCGGGTATGTGCTTGTCCGCAAACCGAATGGTAATGTCATACTCTCCTGGATCAGTGGCCAAATAGTCCACGTCGCAGCTACCGTCACGATTGTCCGTGCACGTCATTTTCGCCTCCGAAGGACCCTCGATGGCAAGCGAAAGGCCACCATTTCCTGCACCCTTGGTCTCCACGGTGAATTTGTTCTTCTGGTTGGTCAGTCCTTTTTCGAGGCCTGGTCCGTAGGCCTTGCAGCGAGCGGGATCGCAGCCGCTCTTCACATTCACAACAAACGGAGATCCTGGCACTGGGATGTTGTCGTACATCAGCTCAATGGTGTGGCGGCCAGCCTCGAATGGAGTGTACATGATGCGGAAGATGTCGTCGGTTGGACCATGCACAATCTTGCTTGGCAACACATGACCCATTGGGTCGAAGATCGCACAGGATAGCTTTCCTGAGTCGATGTTGCTGCCTACCTTGCTCATATCAACCATGAAGTCCGTGGCCGCATTCATGATCACACCTAAGGAATATCGAAAATTAGAAAGGTCCAATAGGTTGCAAAATTGTATACATTAAGATATAACATCAACAACAATAATATGCAGTTAGTTATGATGGAGATCAAGGTATATCTATTTACCTTTACGTAAGAAAATAGAAAAGGTACATTTTCCCAATTGATAAATCAGCATTCATTAATTTTTCTTTTGGGTCAAATAATATTCTAACTTAAATTTGTTTGATAGGAAAAAGGAGGATCTTTCGATCCTTAGGCACTCCCCATCATTTCAGATTAGTGGCTTATGGTTTTAGTTCAAATCAAACAAACACAAGGGACAGCACAACAACAAAAAGGCATGGCGAGGCGATGGCAACAGGCAACCTTGATCAGGTTGTGAGTAGAGCGGAGAGGATTAGAGATGTTCGGCAGCGGAAACACTCGGAATTGGCTGTTGGCAACTGGTAACTGGCAATTGGAACTCCTCATAGCCTACCATGCGGCTGGATGCCGATGCCGCTGACGCGGGTATTCTTCAGATTCGGAACCGGAACTATTAGTGGCTGGAAGGGCGAGCCTGTTATGTGCCGCTCGTTGAACGTTATGTTGACGGTATAGTCGCCCGCCTCAGTCGGTAAATAGGCGACGTTGCAAGTACCATCTCCATTATCGCGGCAATTGATGGCCGCCTCGCAGGGACCTTCCACCGTCACTCCCAATCCGCCCTGTCCGGCGCCACGCGTATCAATCATAAACTCGGCCGGCTGGCCCACAATGCCACGTTCCAGGCCAGGTCCAAAGGCTTGCACCTTATTCGAATCACTGCCCGTGAGGCACTGCAGCCGGAAGGGACGTGGAGTGATCGGGGTGCCCCCAAAGCAGATGCTTAACAGATACTCGCCCAGTTGGGTTGGCGTAAAATTAACCAGAAATCCCTCTGCGGTCGGTATGATGTGGGCCTTTATGCGATTGCCCGATGGACTGGTGATGGTTACCGCCAAGTCCGCTTTCGGCAGGCCATGTGTAATAATCCGAAACTGCTGCAAACTGTTCAAGGGCGCGGCTTTGTTTTTTGGGTGAATGAAATTATGATATGGACTTAGACCATGACGCACTCCAGACGTACACTTTTGTATATATTAATTTAGGTTCCTATCCTACGAGTACTTACTTGGCTCAAGTCCGTCCACCTTGATCTTGGATACATCCACCGTTTGTTCCACGACCACCTTCTCTCCCAGGGGAACCCTTTGGCCACCGTACGTCATTGTAGTGGTGTAGGCACCTTTGGAAGGCGGAATCACTTCCACGGAGTAGGTGTTGTCCTCGTTATCGATGATGCGGCACGGTACCTCGATCTTAGTTTCCTCATGAATGATCTTTACCTTCAGCTCGGCGTCTCCAGCCTCACGGGCGTCTACATTAAAGTGTGTGGCTGCGTTGGGGCGCACTCCAGGCTGCAACCAGGGTCCAAAGGCCTGTACCTTTGCTGCATCGACCGGAACTCCGACATAAACACGATGGGGTGAATTGGGTGTAGAAACTCCGCCATAGTTAACTGAAATGTTTATAATTCGTTTGGCTATTGCTCACTACTAGCTTTTACCAAGTCTTACCTTCGACGGTGTGCGGAACTCCAGAAGTAGCCGTATAGGTGACCTTCTTGGTGCCATCTGGGTTGTTCTTTAGCTCCACGGGCAACTTGGTGCCGAACACATCCTGAACGACAACGTCCAACGGAGCATTGCCTGCCTTGCTGGGGTCCACGGTGAAGCTGGTCGGCTGGTTAATGGTCACGCCATTCTTCTCCAGTCCAGGACCACTAGCCTTGACCAGCTCGGGATGGAAATCGGTGCGTGGAAGGATCTGAGCGATAAACGGAGACTTTGGGATGTCCTCATTGTCGCACAAAATATGCACGGCGTACTCTCCCACAGCGGTGGGATGATACTTGACCAGGGCAGAACCATCGCCGTTGTCGTGGCACTCGATCTCGGCCTGCGAGGGACCGGCCACGGTGAACCCGAGGGCGCCAGTCTCGCCATTGGTTTCCACTACAAAAGCAGCCGGGTAGCCAATAACGCCGCTGCTCAGTCCGGGCCCATAGGCCACAATCGATGACTCCTTCTTGGGACCCACCTTCACCTCAAACGGAGACTTGGCAACTTCTTGGCCAGCAAAGGTCACCATGATGACGTAGCGGCCTTCCTTGGTGGGATAGTAGTGGCACTCGTAGGTATTGCCGTCTACCTTCGATTGCATGACGTTCTGGTTCATGCCTCCAGGACCAATGACGCGCACCTCTGGCTCACCCTCGCCGGCTCCCTCGGTATAGATCTTGAAGTCGGCATCGTCACCGACGCGAACGCCTGTTGCCTGGAGACCGCGACCGGAAGCGCGAACTTTACGCGCATCGGACAACGGAGCTACCTTCACAGGAAACGGACTGTTGGGGATCGGTGTGCCAGCATAGAAGACATTCACCGAGTGCAATCCCTGTAGAGCGGTCACGTACTCGCATCGCCAAGTATCGTTTTCCAGCTGACGCACTTTGGCAGCCACAGAAGTCTTGTGGTTAGCCGGATCGATGATAATCACTTCGGGCACTCCGCGACCCGCATCCTTGGCAAGAATATCGAAGAAGGTTGGCTTCTTGATGGTAACACCGTTGGGCTGTATTCCGGGCCCGGTAACCTTCACCTTAGAGGCGTCACCAGCATGACCTTCCACCTTGACGGGGAACGGCGACTTGGGAATGTCGCGGCCGGAGAACTTAACGGCCACTTTGTGCGAACCTTCGGATTTGGGTATGTACGAAACTGTATACGTGAGGTTCTTGTCATTGTTGAAGCGCACATCAGCCTTCTCGATCTCTCCATTGGGTCCCTGGATGTCAACATCCACAGAACCTGCAGATAAATTATTTTTTAAATGTTGTAAATCAATTCGAATTCTGAAAACTTACCCTTGCCAGCAGAGAAGGTTTCGACGGTGAAATTGGCTGGGGCTCCCACCACAGGACCAATAGGCTCAATACCAGGACCATAGGCACGCACTCTGTGGAATGAGAATGAGTTTGGTTATTATTTTATTTACTAGTTCTGTAAAGAGCTCTACATAGCCAATTATGATACACTGGACCATTGAATAGCGTTTAAAGGCTTTAGCAGAATAAGTATTAACGTCATTGAGCAAGGGCAAATAATCTTATTAAGGAACAACACTAGCAAACACAGTTTTATAAATATTTTGAAAACATTCTTTTGGGTGGCGCCACTGTCTTCTACAAGCGGTATAGTACAGAACTAATTTCAAAAATGTTTTTTAAAGTATACTTTTTGGATGTAGTTGTTTTTGAAGCCATATATCATAGCTCTTTTTAAAAATAATATATTTGGACTCATCTTTATATTGCTTTATTGTATTGTATATATTTTATAACACAAATTTAAATGGGTTAATTACAAGAAGCCAAAACTATTTACAATACCCAAAACTGTAATTAATAAAAAACTAGTTTGGGAAAATTATAGAATTTCAAGTCTGATCACCACACAGCTTCCCGACTTGTAATCAAAAATCATGGTAGCTTAACAAAGCAGTAAATTAAATCAGCGTCGGCCAAGATGAATGCGTTTAGTGAGCGCTAATTGTAGAGAGCAATAAAAGCCGGCAGCCAGAACAAGAAAAATACAAACAGGAAAGCAGCGGCGTTGAAGTATCCATTAGATACGGATCGCTCTGGGCTAGCGCAAAAAGCGGAGAGCAACACAACAAAAGTAACCGAAACTGGTGGAACATTTAAATCACAAATACCACAAGAAGTCAATAAATTAAAAACCGACAATCAAGCGGATAACAACGTTGGCCAAAAAGAAGTGGCAAAACAGATCGGAACGGAAAAGAAAAGAACGAGAGGAGACATGCCGAAGAAACTTACCGCGGCGGAGGAATGCTGAGTTTTGCATTTTGAGGCGTTTAATAAATATATATATATATATGGGTAGGTAGTTTATATACATTATATGTATACGGTGCGGATAGGGAAAACAAGAACAATATCCATACATTAATAATGTTGCTCAATAATACACGGAGAAAAAAGATATAAAAAGATAAAGAGAAAGAAGAAAGATAGATAGAGTCGAGAACAGATCCAGATAGATGCATTAGCCTTAAGAACATTCGGAGATAGTATAAGGTACAACTTGAATTTGGAATAGAGTTTGGAATAAGTATAACGCTGGACTTATAGATCAAACAAGGAAGTACAACTTTTCTAGCTCGAACCGTAACCTGACACATTTTGGATACACAGAACCACTTTGATATAGTTTTCTGAATTAACTTCGTTTGAAGGAATCATGTGCAACGTTTTTTGAAATAAGTCAGAGCAAATAGTTCAAGCTAGAGAAGTACCGATCTAAAAAGCACTCGCACTCACCTGTTGGGATTCGTTTTCGGCCTCAAGGGAGCTCCAGTCTTGAGCTTGGAGTTGGGGTACTGAGACAGATACGTCATCATAGACTGCTCATCCACGTTGGGGTTGACCAGCTCCTCGGGCTTGATCAGCTGGCGCACGTTGAGCCAGTCGTCGGCCAGGCCCATGGCCTCGGAGGCGTTCTGCACGGCATCCTTGGGATCCCACAGCTCCCAATCGGGACAGAGACCCGGAGCACAGGCGTCGACAAGGGCGCCCACCGCCTTGCCCGTGGTCCAGTCGTTGGTAAAGTTGTTGATGGGCAAGTCGGGTATCTTGGCGTGTATCCAGTTCAGCAGGCTGCCAGCGGAAGAGTGATTTAGTACTGGGCAATAAACCAAGTGGGTAGGCGTCACTTACCGCTGCTTGGGCGTGTGGCCCGAGCCGTTGAGCTGCTTGTCGTCCTCGCCATCCCACATGGGCATCGATATCGAGTAGTGAAGAATCAGTGTCCATATCAGACCCAGTATCAGTTTCAGCTTACAGTCCACAATGTCCGACGAGTCTGCGGAACGGAGGCAAGAACAGAGATTGGATTACTTTGTTGTTCGGGAGGAAAAACCAGAACGGGCACCGGTACCAGTCGCATGTACCTAATGTGTCTATTAATTGTCCCGACAACCTGTGGCAGCCACTGCAACGACTACATGCCTCATCTGTCACTGGCAACACATTGATGGGGCTGCTGCAAACCTGTTGCCATTCGACAAGTCGCCAATTATGGTCAGAGATGTCCGCTAACTGTTACAACTACTTTGCCTCCTGGTCAAGTTCAGGGCTTATTAAACACGCAATCAACAGGTCTTGCCGGTTTTCTTAAACACCGCCATCGACCTTAAACTTGGCCAACAAAGCCTGCGCTTCGAACGGCTCTTCTTTTGTCATGCTAAACCATTCAGAGATAGTCGGAGTTTATTGAACCTACGATAATGGGATCTTTTTAATAGCGTAACACCGCAAGGTGAAAGGCGTGGGGATCGTTCTGATTACCTATCACCGATTAGTCAACACCTGGGCCCTCGGCAAATGCATTTGGCACGCACTGAACCATGACGCGAATGGAATTCCTCCTCCATCGTGGGGAAAGTTGCCGCAGGGAAAACTCGGTGGCCAGCAATGGTAACCGAATATGCCAAGTGACGACGGGCAACTACGTCGTTAACTGACGTACTAGATGTTCTACATTTCTTTGTCTTTGCCCGCTGGGGCTTTCTAGTAGACTCCGGGATCGTTTCGTGCTTTTTGGCCTGCTCAACGAGCCGTTAAACGATTGCTGATAGAGCCAGCTCGCTTACCACTTACTGCCCAACACCCGCAACAGCAATAACCACTTTTTGCTAAAAATTTGCAATTTGGCTTTGTTTACTTGAGTAGCCGACCACTTGAGGCCGGTGGACAGGGAAACCGGCTGGATGGGTTGTTGGCAAGCAAAATGGTCAAATGACTTTGCTTTGTTGGTCGCTCGGTCTCTCCTAAAAGCCATCAAATTGCCAGGCCATCTTTGCGTTTGGCCGTTTAAAATACTTTTACGGTCGACTGATGCCTTGACAAATGAATTAGCTGCCAATCTGTTGGCCCAGCCCGATGACATATTTATGAAAAATACATCGAAGACACTGGCGCAGCAACTCCATTTGCAAGGCGAAAGAAAGCAGCAATTAAAACGGCATGGAAAAACTAAATAGCCAGAAATGATTTGGCTAATTAGGCAGCAGCCGGCGTGCCGATTGGCTAGCCTCGCTAACTGTCTTGGCCAAAACTCCACATCAACTGGATGTCTTTGTGGAGCTCAAACTGGTTGCTTGTCAACTCCAAGAGCCAAACGTTTGTTTTTGGCACGGCAGCGCGAACAAGAAAATGTGGTGTAAATTATATAGAAATATGCTAATGTCTGGAGAGGAGAACGAGATGGCATAACTGTGATAGGAATATGCAATGCATATTAACCAGACAAACTCCAGTCGAGGGAATTTCAAATCCATACATATGCATAAGTGTGAAGATCGCCGAGAACGAGCAAAGAGATTCTACGAACAGTATTCATTCGAATGGGGAAATGAAATCCATCTTTGAAAAAGAAAATAGCTCTTGGGATTCTGAATGGGCGCATGATCTGGCTAATATGGTTAAGGCGGCTCACATGAAGCAAGCATTCTTGGATTCCGTTAAAGGCAACTAATTTTGCATTGTATACTGAGATTTTTAGCTGCAGTAACAATATTTCTAAGATACTTTTCGATTTAGGTGTTATTTTTAGACTATAGACTATAATTTAGTTTATACAAAATACTTTAGCTTAGAAATTTCTTCCTAGATTCTCAAGTTAGAGAGCACTTATATTTGTTAATCATCTAAACTGATTTTACTCTTCAAGTGTCACTAAATATGATCGAACGTAGTCATACTCGACTTGGGTCTTTTATACAACTGACACATATTTCTCCATTTTAATCTTATCTGACAAGAGATTTTGTCGCAAAAACATTATATGACGAAGTTATTATTCTTTGTTTATAAATTTCTGCTGAATATTAAGAATTCTTGTGTTCAATATAAAATGATGAGTCAATCTTAATTGTGTCTTGAGCTTGTTGTTCTGCACAAATAAGAGATCATCTTTGAGTAAATAATCTGGATAATTAGACTCAAAGCAACAAAGATAGCCCTATAAGATAACTTTATCTATTGATAGTGTAGACGGTGTTGCTCTGCTTCAAACGAAGAAGATGCATTAAATTTCATTGAATTACAGAAGTAAAGAGTGGAAATTTCTGCAATCTCCCGTTTACAATCCATCATAATTTTGCTGTCACTGTGCACAGCAATCGGATATGTCCACCCAAAAACCAGAGGCAGAATCTGGAACCCAGAGCTGCTGCTTCAGAAGCCACCAATCGTTTGGCCATGTCGAATGATGACTTGACATGATTTATGTGCAACGATTCTCGCTTCGATGCGGCCACAGAGTTATTATGATGTTAAGTGCAACGGCAGAGAAGTATTTAACATTCAGATAACAAGAATGCTGAGGCTGCAGCACCGAGTCC
This sequence comes from Drosophila sechellia, assembly GCF_004382195.2. Classification (NCBI taxonomy): domain Eukaryota; kingdom Metazoa; phylum Arthropoda; class Insecta; order Diptera; family Drosophilidae; genus Drosophila; species Drosophila sechellia. The sequence continues at coordinate 11,516,430 of NC_045952.1, read as the reverse complement.
GCCGAGGCCACAATTCCCGGGTAACCGGCTTGGGTCACCAGACACGTTCTCCGAGCGGCACGCGCATACCAGAAAGCCGAGTTGGAGTCGGAAAAGCAGCCACGATACAATGGAGCGTCTGGAAAGATTTTCCGAACGGAACGGAAAAACCAGTTTCCGTTCGCTCCGAGGCTAATCATCCAGACGCCTAACTGTTGCTCGGCTAATTAAATTAGAGCCAGGGCAGGGCTAAGCCGCAAAAAATCGTTGACATCGCTTGGAAAGTGGGAGCCTGAGCATGTCTGGCTCGGAGTTTTTAAGCCGCTCGAAAAGCTCCATTTTGGGCGCATTTCTGATGTGGGTTGTCCCACATTCGGTTGCTTAATTTTCACTTGTTTGAGGGTAATTGAGTCGGGGTCTCACCAACTCTCTAACGGCCAGCTTTTGCTAATTTAAATAATTGACTGACTGCCCGCTCAGGGAATCTACGCAAACATTCCGCCGAGTAAGTAATGATGTTCATAACACCTTAATCTTATCATAAGTGCCTCTGAAGTGTGACGAGGAATGGGCATCATTGCTATTTCCAGTCCATGTATCAGAGGGTTAGCCTCGGCTCAACGGTGACGTGTCCGGATCGATGGCGTCATTTTGAGACTTTGCAAATGATTTATAAAAAACACCGGTGAAGTACGTGCCAGGTGATCAGGGCTAGTATTGATGTTTGGTCGTGTCATTTTATGAGCAATTCAGCTGAAATTCAACGGAAATTTAGCTGACACTATGGACTTGGCATATTTCCTAACCATGGGCTGAATCACAGGCTTAAGCATTTTGACTTAGGAACCGGAAGCTGTTAGCACGACCCAGAACAAAGTGCCTGACTAATTTTAAATAATCTTTATTTTGCGGTCTAACCATCGCAATCTAATTAAAAACAAAATATTGTTAGCTCGAATGATTACAACGTTCATGAGCAATTTATCAAGAATGTTTTTTTTGGCAATTTTTTATAAATTGTTGAGCATATCAATTATGCCTCCATGGTAATCAACACATCATGTGTGAAATCACAAAAATATGAACAAATTATTAACAAGCATACAACAGCAGTGAAATTGGGTCAAATGGATGATCAAGGGGCTTCCATTAAGTGAAATATGCATTTATGTGCTTGACTCATTGCCTGGAAAAATCTTCGACGCCATCCATAGATGATTTTAATGATGTTCGAATGATGATGGCGTCATCAATAACAATCAATTGGCTGTGACAAATTGAGCCTGAGTTTATAGGAAACATTAGGTTGCGCTGCTGCTGAAAACCGAAGTAATACGGTTCCTAAAAACTTCAGCCAAAACCCAAATTAAGCCCGATACCCAAAAACCAGATGATGTCATCTGGAGAGTCAACTCTGAGCGACTTTATCTCCACTCTATCCGGCACGTATTAGGTTTGTTCTTCCCTCTGTTTTGTACTTTTAATTTTGTTATTTTTATTTGTTTTTTTTCGCTGCTTTTATTTTTGCTTTTTTTGCAGTTTATTGCGACCGCCCGAGAGGCTTTATTATTGTTTTTGTGGATTTTTTAGCGCAAACATTTGTAGATACGAACGGCGGCGCTCCATGGAAATCTACATGCCCCCACTTGGAGCCGGGGCTCTGGACTGAAAGACAAGCTCTTGAGCCCGCAGCTGCGTGGTTTTGGGCACAAAAGTCGACGCACACATAACTCCACGAAATTTCGCGCTAATTCAATTGACAGCACAAAAGAGGAAAAATAGCCGAACAGAAATGATCTGTGCTGATACAGTGGGAACCCGAAAATGTTGGTCTGCCAATGCTTTCAAACGCCGAGAACAGAAATTTCACACGGAAGCTTTCACTGTACCCAATTTAAATCGATTAAAAACCACATAATTGGACAGCAGGAAGAGGTGGGGCTCGTTAAATCAATTTACTATGTTTTCTTATAAGTTTCGAATTTTTGTGCAACGATAATGGCCGAAATTGGATGCGTTATCTGTTTTGGGTATGTTTGCCAAAATAAACGGCTAATTAATGTTTGCATTCCCGTGAATAATGCCATTTAGGCAGAATTTAGTTAATGACTAAGCTGAGTGCCAAATCAGATGAATCACCTATCCTTGCAATTAAGTTTTGGCAAGCACGAAATTAAATCGCGAAATTTGAGTTGCTAGCGCTAAAATTTTGGAGGATAGATATGAAAGCGCCTTATCGCTATAACCCAAGTCCAGAATGGATGATTTTTTATCGCAAGAAAACGAAAGTGCTGATAGCTATAAAAATAACTTCGAAACTGGCGATTGTACTGCAAAAAAAAGTACGTGAACTGAAATTCGCTGAAAAATGTCTCCGAGTTGCATTTGCTTTGCTCACAGTTAACGAACGCGTTTGTTTGGCTTTCTTTATTTTTTGTATCTGTATATTTAAGGCAGCTCCCCTTTGGGTCGATAAAAAGTGTCTGTAAACATATCTGTAAACATTATTTACCTAGCTGTCAATTATTGACAAACTGTGTTTTTTTTTCTGGAACGAGTTAAGATACTGAAGTTGTTTATCTGTTTTATATGGGGCAGTAAGTCCTCACTGGGTGATTTAACTACGAGTATGTGTATCAAACGTTCCGAGATTGTTGGTCTTATCAATAACGTCACGGGGTCATTAGAAGGCGCACAGGTGATTACATTGTGAATGAAATGTAATACCCGTACTCGATGGAATCATTCATCCACTGAATGCCTCAATGACCGACGGATGCTTGAGTTAAGGCCGCAATGTGAGTCATAAAATCCCTCATCACATGCTCCTACAGCTGTATAGTTTCTAAATCAAACTAATTAGCATGATGCAGTTAGGTGACCATTGATATCGGGTTCTGTGTTACGCTCGTGATTTGGCAATGGAAACGGTCTTTGAAAGCGATAGTGCTCTAATGAAATTAACCTTCCCAATTGTCCACGCTTCGCTGGTGTTCTCTTGTTTAAAGGTATATCAACTTTAAGGTTTATCAAAATCTGCTTGGACTCTAATATAGAAATACTTCTAATATCAGATCAAGATAACTTTTTGAGCTCTGAACTAGCCGAATATACCCATCCTAAGGGGTACTCAATTCAGTAGATTACGTACCGTGCAGGTACTGCAAATTGGTGAACACAATCTTGAATTATGCATACAAATGAAAGTAAAACTCGCATGAAGCTGGCGCTTTGAATAAGCGCGGCAATGACATCATTTTGTTTTGTAGTCTGGAAGCGAATCGTTAAAGGCACACATTTCATATAAATAATACAACGGATCCACATGGGATCGTGAGGGATTCAGCGGGGATCAGGGGATCTGGGTATCTGGTGTTAACCCGAGACTCTTGAGGCGTTGGCGGCACATCTTTAGTTGACTTATCTCTCCCCCCATTGAAAGAGCAAATTATGCAATTTTCAATGGAAACATTTTCGATGGCCAACGATGCGAGCGCATCTAATTAATGCATAAAGTTGCTTCACGACCGCAATTGTGCGGTTGCTAAAACTATTAGAGATACGTGGGATCCAACCCAAGCTTAATCCAAGAATTCTGGGAATTTCAAATACATACATACACAAGGGTGTCTCACTTACCAATGTTAACGATTTTGATACCCTCATCCTGAAGGAATTTCAGGGCCACCGAGACGTTTTCCAGTTTCTGGCTGCGGAATGTTGGGCGTTTGTTGTATTTGGGCATTCGCTTCTGGGACAGCACCTCGATCAGGGCGATCAGTCGTAGGCCGTCGGACAGGTCCGTCTCCAGGTTGTTGATCGACCGATCGATGGTCTTCAGGTGCTCGTTGGCCCACCGGGTGAAGGTGTTCTGTTGGATCTTCTTCCACTGCGCATCCTCGGCGAGATCGCGTTCGGCCTCCATATCTTCGTCGAAGTTCTCCTCGTACTGATCCGCCTGCTGGCCCTCCTGTCTGGCTGGCTGGTAGTAGTCGTTCGTCTGTGGGTTAGCGATTACGCAAAGATCAAGTTAGCCGGGTATACTAGGTTTGGATGGGTGTGCCGCTAAATGGGTGTCTTGATGACTGCGTGTGGGACGTCGTTACTTCGAAAATCACTTAGCGACTATGCAAGAGCGATCTCCATTAAAAAGCGTCAAACTCCACTCCTGGTGCCAAGAAACAAATTGATTCGAATGGCTTCGGATCGGATCTGATCGGATCCCACTAGGTGTGGCGTAGGCCAAGACTTGTTCCAGTTGCAGAACTTCACTGGAGTGGACTGTCCACTTTCCACACATGTCGCACAACCAAGCGGCTATTTAGAATCAGTGAATTTTCGAGAGCAGGCGACTTCTGAATACGCTTCTCGGTGGTAATTCTGAACTCGGCTTTTTTTATGAACTCAAACTTTTCTATGACTTTCAGCACGTTAGGGTTCTTCATGAATAATTTTTATTTTGAGGCTGAAATATCTTTTTCTGGGTAACGAGTCTGGTATCTTTTAGATTGTCTTTCGATTTTATTGAAATTTTGTATATTTTAGAACGTTTGTTAAGTGATGAAATGATGAAGATAATATGTAAATGAATATTTGAGTGGTTCGGGTTGAAGAACTCCGTATTTCTGTCGAGCTTGCGAGTTGCCCTTATCTCTTAGCCGGCGAAACAAGTTCCCAGGTAACTCCGCCTAATTCATTGTTTACCAACTTTCCCGAAAAGTTCCCGAAAAGGGTATACAGACAGAAACGCCGCGAAGACCGAGCACAAAGCGGAGTGATCGTAAGGCGACGGACAAGGGAGCAAAGCGGAGTTCGCGTGCCACACACAAACCGAGGAAACCACCGAAAAACCAACAGAAATAGAGAAGTAGAGCCCCCCCTCACAACCGTCTGTCTGGGCCGGGCCAACAAGGGAATACGGCTAGAAGAAGAAATTGGAGTGAAGTGCTCGAGTGCGCAGCGTGTGAAGTTCATTAACATTTTCATTAATTGCGAAATGCCGCGACAAAACGCAGTGTGAACTGCAGCACTTACAGAAACTACAGTGAAACGGTGCTTAGATAAATCATATATCATATATCTATTATAATTACGAAGTCTGCACATATGTATGTAGTTGGTTGAAAAAATTAACTACGCAATTATCATTAAATTTGAAATGTCCAGTTCTGCATTTATAGCTTTCAATTCATCCTAAAAAAAGGTCTTCCTGAGAATGATAAATTCCTAGGAATTCCTAAAAAACTACAGTTATCTTCCATTCTTTTCAAACGTAAAATAAGCGAATATTTCAATGTTTGGCTTGGTTTTAGGGAATTTGATTTTTGAACTTCTTCGCGACAATCAATTTTTGTATGACCGTGAGTTTCCTGTAACTTCATCATAGGGAAGTTCGCCTGTGGCACACGCACACTGGCGCACTCAATTCGCACACACACACACACACACCTGTTGATGGCAAACGTCGTAGTGTGCGGCTGGTTGTTGGGCGTAGAAATGTAAGTTGCTAAAGTTGTGCTCCAAATTGTTATTGTTGCTATTGCCGGTCGTATAAACACACGCGTTCTGCTGATTTTGCTGCGAATTTGGCGGGTTCTTTCTGCCGTGACTGTTGTTGTTGTAGTAGTGGTTGCCCGTATTGCTGTTGTTGTTATTGTTGCTGAGGAATATGGTCGCCTGCGTCGTTTGACCGTTTGTATAATTCGCGTTTTGCACCAATTCACCGCCGTGCGTTAAAGTTAAATTTGCCGTTCCGGGACCGTCAGCGTTGTTACTCGAGCGCGTACCACCGTTAAATAAATTCTTATTTTTAAACGTTGAAGTTTGTCGCCGATCACCGGCATTCGGATCCGCCATATCAGCTGATTTGCTGAATAAAGAGAGGGGCGAGAGAGCGGCAAACAAAATGAAACAAGAGAGCATTTTCCTTCTCTTTAACGTTCTGTTCTCTTAAAAAAGTCATTTTCTCAGCCAGCACAAAACCAGTTTTCGAAAAAATATTATCAACAGATTCAAGTTCAGTTTCAGTGTGAGAGCGTAAAGTTAAATATTTATATTTTATAAGTAATAAGTACTTCCATAAGCCCCAAAGTATGCACTAATAATAAGACCGTTGCGAATAATCGCCTTTTCATAGAATGGTTACCAAAAATAAATAGTATTTCTAAATATAACTGATTTTTGCGACATTAAATTGTTCGAAAAAAACAGTTTTTTTTATATATATGGTTTTTACGACATTAAATTGTACGAATTCCATTTTTGAGAGATTATGATTTGATTTCCAACCGCATGCTGTTTATATAAGTCATAAAAAATGACTAAGTGCTTTATTTTTATTGCACTATAAATAATTACTAGTGTGTTATTTATTTAAAATTTTAAAAAACACCTAATAGAAGTCACAATAAAAACATTAGTAACATAGCGTAAGCTCGGAGTGAAAATATTATTCTTCAGTGAATCAATGACTAACAAACCTGTCATCGATTCATTTCATTCGTTTTACTTCACAATAGCTATTGGAAATGTTTAAAAATATTTGCTATTTAGTCGGCAGTATTATTATGCGTATATATGTAGTTATTATTCGTATGTTGGGGGGCCAAGCCCTGGAATTCTCAAATCCCGACCTTTTTCAGAACGGGAACCCAAAAAAGTGACTCATGATCCCCTTGCAACCCCACACCCACGAATCCCATGACCGGGGAAGAGCAAATAATTCTGGTAAATATTTGGCATATTTGAGGATTGCTTTTGGCAGTGCCTTTTAATTTAATTCCACTCCCCCTTTTTCCGCCTGATCAAATGCAAAAACGAAAGGCAGAAGCAAATGCACGGCGTCGGCCAGACAAGTGAATGAGCCAAGCAAATGGGGCTGACAACCAGCGACCTTCTCGATATGGTTAGGAATCGTTAATTTTAGCCAAATGAGTCAAAGTCAAAACTGGTAGCTATATATGCATGTATGATCGATGGCAGATCGATGCCCGGAAACTGAGTATTGTTGTTTTTTGGCACTGTGGAGTCCTTCGCCGAATTCCCCAAGGGAGCTATCCAGTGCCTTCCCTATAAGGCACTCAATTTCCTAACCACATTACTCGCTGGAAAAAATCTACAATATATGTAGACAATCACCGAATAAAATAATTCCATGATTACGTGCTCTGATGTTTGCCCAATTGTTTCTTTTCTTGAGATTTTTTACCCTCGCCATGGAAAAGAAATTTTTCGCAATTGTGATAATATTTGACTGGCCAAAAGGGAAAAGTATATAATCGCGAAGTCTTGCCACCAAATTATCACTGCAGCTACGGAGTTACCAAAATGAAGTTCTTCGCTGTTCTCTTCCTCTTTTGCGCCATTGTAGGATTCGCCTTGGCTGCTTCTTCGACATCCTCTGCGGACTATGATTCAACTACGGAAGAGGACTACACTACCACCGCTGCCTCTGACACTACACTAGCTCCCTCGGCTCAGCCTCCATGTGGAAGCGGTCCCCAAGGACCCTGTGGACAGGTCCCTCCACCACTGCCGCCCTGCGTGGGAGGTCCTGGTGGCCTTTGCGGCAAGAAACTGTACTTCTTCTATTAAATGAATTCTAACTAGGTTAATTATTTTGACTCAATAAAGTGTAAAAAGTTGTAGACCTATCAATCAGCCCTTTCTTATGATATACGCAGACTTTAAACTATGGTTTAACAAACGGTGGGCGATCAAGGGAGTTCTATAATAAAACCGACGACTACATTTTGCAATATAACTATAATTATACACAAAACAAAGAAGAGGAATTTTATAGTCGATTTCCTGGACTATTTGATACCCATTACTCAACTCTCGATAGTTTTTGATATTAGAGTGGGCGAGGGATTATTTTAAAACCAACTTGCGCGGCGTATACGTCTATAGAATCAGCATAATTAATAATAATATTGCATATAATATATATTAATATATATATTATATATATATAATATAGTAATATTAATAATAACACTGTTAACTTTTAGCGTTATTGTTTCTGAGATCTATAGGATTTATAAGTTCGAAAACGATTTCTTCTAGCTGTTAGATACTTTTAAACGAACCTAGTATACCCTTTTACTCTACGATTAACGGGTATAATCAGGATTAATTTGTTAGGAGATAAATAACTAAATCTAGCTAATGCTACAGTTCCTGTTTCAGCTCATAAATAAAGTTTACGATTAAAAACATTTTAAAAAAGAAATATAAAGTTCTTGTTTACGAAAATCATAACCACTCCGATTAAAACGGGTACTGTCTATTTTCGCATGCCAAACATTTGTAAACTTATTTTTGGAAAAGCAAGTTAGAGTATTTACTTAACTGTCCTAATCCATCACTCCATCCACCATTCCATAAAATTCCATCAAATCTTGCAAACACTTGTGTTAACAATTGTTCTAAAGTATTATAAGTATATAAGGGCAAAATATGTTAAGTGAAATATTAATTTCGATTTAAAGTTAGCAACATGAAGTTATTTGCCATTCTCCTTCTTTTGTGCACCATAACCGCTGTTGCAATTGCCTCAACAACAACAACATCAACGGAGTACAACTATTGGGGTTCTGCAACTACAACGGAAAGATCTGCAATAACTACAGCACCTCCATGTGGAGCAACTGGCGCCAAGAAATTATATTTCTTTTATAAATAATATGGCTTCAAAATGTTTATATTTTCGAGTAAAATAAAAAGATAGAACAATCCCAAAAATCAAACACAAAAATAGCACTTCTACAAGGATCATTGGGTTTAACATTCGTATTTTTTGGACTCGAAACCTTCACTACATTCCACAAGGGAGTGGAACTGCGCGGGGACAGCTGGCCATATGGAGCAAGTGCGTCTGGCTGAGGATTCCCATATATGGAAATAAACTTTTCAAATCGGGCCAAAAACGGCGGCCAAATGACGGCGAATACGTGAGGCGCCACTTGCATCGCTGGGGAATCGCATGAATCAGCGTCGCCGAACACGCCGCCAATGAAATGCTAAATAAATTTGCACTTCCATTTTAATTAATTTGAATTTATTTGAAACTTAAATTACACCCAACATTTGCACAACGAAGGCGCGCAAGTGAGCAAATTTCGTCCGCCCGTTTGACTAAAAATAAATTGACAAATATTTAGTTTTTATGAAAAGGTAATGAGAAGCACATGTCCTCCATTTTCGTCGTGAATATATCGTGGAAAATCGTGTGGGTGAAATGCAACGATTGCCGATCGAATAAGGGCCACCCTAGCACCACAATGAGAAAAAAACTCACTTTTCTGGACGCCATATCGTTGGATTTTCTGTTGATAGGAATCGCTGCCGTCTAATGATATCGAGTTGTAATACTTTAGTGGGTGCGCTTAATACTGATCACTTGATGGCCCGCTAATTACACAATTTCTGGCGTGGCGAGCACGTTTCTCTCAAAAACACAACACAAACAGACTGGGCAAATCCTTCTTTTTTTTCGTAAACAAATTTCACAATTTCTTTCTTTTGGTTTTGAAAATGTGTGCACGAGATGCGCGCGTTGCTTTCGCGTTCTTTGCTACTCGTACTCGTACTGGCCGCGACAATTTCTCAACTCGACTGAGTTGTGTGCGCCTCCTTGCTCAAAGTTTTTATGCAGCCAAATGCTCGCCGCTTATTTCTCAATTTCTTTATTATTATTTTCTCAGATAAATCATACAGACGAGGGTCATCTTAAATAACTCCTTGCATTATATTTAATCCATTATTATTTCAAGTTGGAAATGATATTAGAATACAATATTATTATATATATCATAGTAATATTAAGAAGATTAAATAACTTCATTTGTAATTTTAATTTTTATATTTTTGCATAATTTTAATTAAGTATGGACATCTCTCACAAGTTTCTAAAAGTGCATCCTCGTCTGTAAAAGGTCTTCAATACATAATTTGTTCAATATTTATTTCGCTTCATGTTTTGTGTTGTGTTTTTGGTATTGCGAGTGACGTTGACTCGCCGTCGCAGTCGCAGTCGACGTCGACTGCACTCTTGACTCTGTTTGGCAGGTTTTTGGCGACGCTACTACATGAGCCCCCCAGTCCCCACCCACTGCTTCCAACACACTCCCCCCTCCCCCATGCAACTCATCACAAATGTGATTTTCGACGCGCAGCTGATTTTGTTGTTATTCTATTCATAGAACTGGTTGCCGTCTTTTGTGTTTTATGCTTTCGCTTCAATCTTCTCTGCTGCTGGCCACAATTGAAAGTGCCTCCTGCGAAAATGATTGGCTTTTGGCCATCTCTGGCGGTCGCCCCAAGTACATTCCGCATTCCTCATTCCGTGATCCCCCATCATTTGACTCAATCCCAAATCGGTGGATCGTAGAACCAATAAAACTCTTAAATTAAAATCATATGTTGTTTAGTCTTGTGATGACTAACTCGCTTCGGCCAAATCAGCTGTCATAAATTCCTTGATTTTATTTGGCTTGGATGTTTATGCTCGTATAAATATATCAAACAATTTTATTTTGATTACCTGATTTCAGTGCTATCAAGGCGCTTTTAGGAAATTTAAAGTGATCCCCCAAAATCACTCCGTAAAATAAAATTAAGAAAACGTTTAATTAAAGTTGTTTTGAATTTGGAGAATATTCGTAAAATAATTAAGAAAATAACCAAGATGTTCGTTCTTAAAATATCTAGGAAAAAACCCAAGATATTATGATTAACTTCATCAAAGAAGTAATTAAATATAAGATGAAATTATACATATGGTAGATATGAAACAACATACATTATTATACGTCATTCATAACAACTCTGTACTAACATTTCTCAAAACCTATGCGAACGCGAAGCGCGTGTACTTTTAAACAAATCTTATTTTTATTGGCCATCATTATTCATGGCGTTTGAATTAATTCAACAGCTGCTTGGGCTGTTAAAATCTCTTGTTGCGCATACGCCCCGTTGCCGTCAAGTAATTTCACGTGCCAACGCTTTATTTAGCCTTTTCCCGCTTCGGCATTGTTACTTGGATATTTAGAAAATAATTGGAATATAATAAACAATGGCACAGTGGGCTGTCAAATGAAATATACAAAGTTTACAAAGGTGGTTGCCTCTTCTAGAATTTTTAATATTTCACATACAACAGCTGGTGATTAATTTGGCAATAGAATATGAAAAATAAATATTAGTCAGACCAATATGACTTTTCATAGGAAATTTGGCATTTGCCCAACTGTTTCAGGGTATTATTTCGTTAAACAATTGAAAATAAATAAGATAAGAAGTATATAATTGATAAAATTGTATCTATCATTTATTAGTTTGTGTTAAAGCCGACTAAGATGAGGTTATTAACTATTATTGCGTTCTTTTGCGTCTTGGCAGGCTGCTCTTGCTCAGATTCAACTACGTCATCTGGATATTATTGGGACCCATACTCATCATCTTGGGTTGCTTACGGAGATTCTACCACTTCGTATCCCTACGGGGAGGATGCAACTATATCTGCACCTGTTGCTCCGTCAACTTCCAGGTCTCCATGTGATGGAAAAGCCCAAAGACCTTGCGCAAATCTACTGAAGGGTGCACAAAAGCTTTATGTGTTCTATTAAAAAATCACTCAAACTTGTACGCCTTGTTAAATAAATCATTTTGGGAAATACATATGCCGGTTCCCCTTGGGTACTATATCCCGAAGATACCCCAGGTGCGGCAGAGCATGCGATTGAGGCTAAATAAAGATCAGAGGCTCTATTAACATCTGGTGCCCGACAGATAAATGCACTTTACGCTCTCACAACTGAACATTTAATGGCTCTTTCTTTGCGATCCAGCAAAGAGACCTTTCATCGTCTGAATATATCACGAAATGGCAACGCCTTGTACGCAATATTTCAAACTGAAATTCACATAACACAAAATATTCAGAATCTATTTTATTTTTGGTAATATATTTATTCGAACGTTTTTTTTTGTTGGCCGTATACTTTTAGCGCAATTATTCATCACTCTTGGTAAGAATGTAAAATACATTGCAGCACAGTCGGTTTGCCTTAATTGGGAAAACTATTTCACATACTTTGGCATTTTCACTGGATTTAACATAATTTTCCCTCGACTTTGCACTAGTTGCGAAATTTCACTTGTTATATATTGCTGTATATATAAAAATATGAGCAAGACACGCGTCTACATATAGCCCACGGATTGCGTATACGCCGCGTATTCCAAGAAAATTCGAGACCCGCACTGCACACGTCCAAGTCAATACAGCAACTGAAAATCTTTTTCAAAATGCCAAGATACAACCCACAACTGAGAGTTTTCCCGGTTCTTTTTCCCCCATCTGAACAGCGAGTGCCGATAGAAATATTTTCAGAATTTCCATGCGCCGTGAGCGATTTGTGTCGAAATTTTTCTCACAACTCAAATCATGACTAAGACCACGTCTGTCTGGGTCTACCTGCTTCCAATTAGATTTGAACGACACGTGCGACCAGTGCGACACTTCTCTTCTTCCGAAATAAATCAGAAAACGGCGGGTGGCTGAATCACTAAGACATTCCGGCTGTCCGTCTGAACGGCCTCCTGGCTGTGGGCCAAGAATATCACTTGCCTCCAGAAACATCAAAATAATTCACCACTCCCGCCAAAATACAAGTGAACTATGCCCCGTACAGGTTGACCCCTAACGAGTGACCCGTAAAGGATAATGTCCTGCCCTTCGTTTTAAGTGCGACTTGGACGAGATTTGCTTGCGGTTTGTGTGCGGTTTGGTGGCGATTTGTGTGCGGCTTGGGTGCGAGTTTTTGGCGGTTTTAGTGCGTGTTTGGTGATATATGATACAAGTCAGTTTGAAAGACATCTTATGTTTTAATGGTTTAATAAATTAATAAATTATGCACAGCATTAAGGAATTACGTTAGGAATTCAGGTTCTTTAATGAGTTCAAATGTTTTTATCCATCTATTGCCTGCTGGTTGACCTGTGCACATTTGCCATTGCCACTCATCGTTTGTCGCATCCAGTCGCGGTAGTACATTACATCCATGAATATATCCGGCACTCCCTGAGCGCAGGGTACAAAGAAGTTGAGTATGCCGACCAGAGTGCCCTGATGAACTAGAGGACCTCCAGAGTCTCCGTGGCAGGCTCCAATATTTGCCTGACGATATGCACAAATATGGCAAGTTCCCAGTTCCAGATCCTCGTAGGCGGACATCATGGACTCACAAGCTGAAGAGCTGAGGTGTTGCTGCTGGACGCGCTGCAGCTGGGATGGCAACGACCCCGCCGCTGACTGAGATCCCCATCCGGTGAAAACCAGCTCCGAAGCTCCTCTGGGAAAGGAGGATGTGGGTAGTTCAACCGCCTGAGTTAGGGCGTTAAAGCTGATGCTCTCGTTCAGGTGAAGCAGGCCAATATCATTCTGGTACTTGGGACTGTCATAGTTGCAGTGCAGGTAGATGGCGTCTGGGTAATGCACAGCTCCTGGTTCCGCATAACGAATTGTTCCAGTGGCCACTTGAAGTCTGCTGGCCGGGTATCCTTTGACACAGTGACCAGCCGTTATTATCCATCGGTCCGATATGATGGCACCACCGCATAGGTGACTACCCAAAAGAGTTTGGAGCGACACCTGGTAGGGGGCATCTCCTTCAGCTGCATTCTGGCCACCCACAATAAAGTACTCAATTGCCAATAGGTCACAGTAGAGTAAACTGAACAGGAGAATATAAAATAGGAAACGTGCAAACGCCATGGCTGAAATGCAATCGCGGACTGAGCTAGTCTGGTTTTACCCTTAGCGGTTTTGATTGAACTATAGTAAAGTCAAAATGGCCTGACCAAAGGTTCCACCAATCGCGCCATAAACTGATTTTTTATCAGATTCCGATAAATGGTCAAGAAGGCAGCCTGTTCGGTTGAAAACTTCATTAGCTGACCGGGGCCAGAAACAAGATGTCGGCAGCGGTTTTACTTATTTTGTTGGGACTTTCGGGACTCATATCCATAACAGCCATAGGAATCAAAGGAAACTACACGGATGGGCGGTTTTATAAGGATCAACGGATCATTGGTGGTCAGGCGGCTGAGGATGGCTTCGCTCCCTATCAGATATCATTGCAGGGAATCTCCGGCGCCCACTCTTGTGGTGGTGCCATAATAAACGAGACATTCGTCCTGACCGCAACTCACTGTGTCGAAAATGCCTATATTCCATGGCTGGTTGTCGTCACGGGCACCAATAAGTATAACCAACCGGGAGGCAGGTATTTCCTAAAAGCCATCCATAGCCATTGTAACTACGATAATCCGAAGATGCTCAATGATATTGCCTTGCTGAAATTAGTTGAGCCGATTGCTTGGGACGAGCGCACTCAGCCGATCCCGGGCCGGGTGATGAAGTGATCCTCACTGGTTGGGGATCCACGGTGCTCTGGGGCACCAGTCCCATCGATCTGCGGGTTCTATACCTTCAGTACGTTCCCCATCGCGAGTGCAAAGCCCTGCTGAGCAACGATGACGATTGTGATGTGGGTCACATCTGTACCTTTTCGCGGCTGGGCGAAGGTGCCTGCCATGGAGATTCCGGTGGACCTCTGGTTAGCAATGGTTACCTGGTGGGGCTGGTCAACTGGGGATGGCCCTGCGCGACAGGAGTTCTGGTAAGTGATCGGAAATCTTTTTGTTAAGGCAATGAGCGGCAGAATTTTGTAGCTGAATTTCAAAAAAATACTTTTCCATGCCTCTTGGAAAACATAAAGATTCTTAGAACCCAATCAGAACTTTTTTTATATTTTCAGGACGTTCATGCCATTGTTTATTTCTATCGTGATTGGATACGCAATGTCATGAGTGGGAATTCAAAGTGCACTGGCTTCAGCTCCAACCACTCCTAAAGGTTCCGTTTACTGTGACTATCATAATCCATAAAAAATACTAATTTATAAGGCAACGATAAAATTGCCTCGATAAGCAGGGGCCAGTTAATAAAGTTTTGATAGCGAAGAAGTTGGCGTTTAGTCTTCAGTACTTGGTCAAACCTTCGAGATGAAGCTGCTCCGTCTAAGCCTTTTGTTTCTCCTAGCTGCAAAGCCCCAAAATCACTGTGAATCAAAGCGCTTAGTTGGACCTTTTCCGGCGGGTCCATCTGGCAGGATTAAGGGTGGCGAGGAGGCTGAGATCGGATTTGCTCCGTACCAGGTCTCCCTGCAACCCATAGTGGGCTCCCATAAATGCGGTGGTGCCATTCTAAACGAAAACTGGATCATAACCGCCGGACACTGCGTGGAAAATTTCATTCCCGCCCTGGTCAATGTGATCACGGGCACCAATAAGTGGGCAGAACCGGGAGCCGTCTACTACACCGCCGAGATCCACAGACACTGTATGTACGACCAGCCTTACATGCATAACGACATCGCCCTGGTGAAGCTTACCCAGAACATCACCTTCAATGAGCTGACCCAGCCGATCGCTCTGCCCACTAGGCCGGTTGAACTCAGTGACGAGATCGTCCTCACGGGCTGGGGCTCCGATGTGGCCTACGGGAGTTCC
This sequence comes from Drosophila sechellia, assembly GCF_004382195.2. Taxonomy (NCBI): domain Eukaryota; kingdom Metazoa; phylum Arthropoda; class Insecta; order Diptera; family Drosophilidae; genus Drosophila; species Drosophila sechellia. The sequence goes on along the minus strand of NC_045952.1, from coordinate 11,500,869 downwards.
ATGGAGGACCTGCACAAGCTGACCGTGGGCCTTGTTCCTCTGGATGAGTGCTACGAGACCTTCAACCGAACCAGCAGCATGGGTGTGGGTCACATCTGCACCTATTCGCGTGAGGGTGAGGGCGCCTGTCACGGCGATTCCGGTGGTCCGCTGGTGAGCAATGGCCATGTGGTGGGTGTGGTCAATTGGGGACGACCCTGCGGGGTCGGACTGCCCGATGTGCAGGCCAATGTGTACTACTACCTGGACTGGATTCGCAGCAAGATCAGCGGCAACAGCAAATGCTACTACTAATTTACTTACCAAATTTAAATAGTCAATTGTTAGAAAGATTTCAGAGGAAAATAAAGAAAAATTAACACTATTATAAAAGTGCCTGATGAAATGGTGTTACGTTATTATCAAGTCTTAAATATCTTAAAATCACTCCACTTTTTTTAACGCCTTCCTTTATCGAGGTTTATATTGAAAACACAATTAACAAGAAAATATAGACACCTAATCTAGGCAAAATTACATACACATATGAAATTATAGATATATTATTATTATATGAACAATATAAACACACTCGGAAGTAGATATAGAAATCTATATAAATTGATATCGAAGTAATATACTAACACGATTTTCTTATTGTTAATCTGCCGTTGATTTTATTTCCACAAGTTAGTCACCGTGCATTCTTACCTAATCAAAATTGTATATGGTATCTTGCTCAGCATATCGTCCCCTTGGATCACAGATTAGGATAGTTACTAGCATAGCAGTGACAGTTGCTACATGGTCCCGAGATCATGCTCCTGATCCATTCCAGATAATAGTAGACGTTGGCGTGACTATCGGGAGTTCCAATTGCACAGGGATGACCCCAATTGACCAGGCCGTAGAGTACTCCGTTGTGCGTCAGCGGACCGCCGGAATCGGCATGGCAGGCTCCCTGTCCACCAGTCGTCAGTGTGCAGATATGGCATGGACCGTTCCACGGATCGTTGTTCATTATCTCCTGGCAAGTCGAGTAGACGACATGCGTGAGATAAGCCTTTTGGAGTATATCGGGCGTATCGCCCCAGAGTTCCGTTGAGCCCCAGCCCGTGAGGAGCAACTGCGTCCCATTTGCCAGCGGAGCTGTGGGCAGCTCAGCCGGTTGAGTGTACTCATTGAACTTGATCGTATCGTTCAGCCGAATCAAGGCAATATCATTGTGGTAGGCGGGACTGTCGTAGTTGCAGTGAATCCAATGCTCCTCCACGAAGTAGATGGCATCCGGCTTTTTCCACTGCACAGTTCCTGTGATCACTCGCAGGTTGGTGGGGTTATAGCGATATACGCAGTGGGCTGCCGTCAGGACATGGCGTTCGTCGATGATGCATCCGCCACATGTGTGGTCTCCGTACATTCCCTGCAACGATATCTGGTACTTGGCCTCGCCCAACTGCGCATCCTCGCCATTGATAACGCGATTCTGGAAGTTGACTCCTTCCGCCTTCGAGATCCACTCCAGCTGATCCTCACTAAGCTGCGCCAAACGCACGGCGCTAATGGGGTTATAGCAACTGCAGGCTAGGAAGATCACCAGGATCTGCGAAACACCCTGTCGAACCATCATGGTGGTGGGTGCTTGACTTTCAATGCGACAATTAAACCTGCATATGGGCAGTGATTTTTCTTTTATACTCGAACGTTTTATCGTAAGTTCTGGGGTTTTATCGTAAATCGGTAATGTATCTATGCCATAAAGTCTGATATCGTAACACACTGATTATCATTTTGCGACAGGGCAATCAATGTCAGCGTCGTCATTGCATAAGAATAATACCTAGAATGGTCAATTGGTGGATATCACCACTGGACTTTGTAAAAACGAGGGTTGCATCTATTACCAGCTACATCATATATCTAAAGGATATATATTGTATCTGGTCAAGAATGTCTAATATAAAATTTACAAAAGAAACCACCAGTTCAGTTTATAGGACTTCTACGTAAAATCGGTTCGAATTGAATATCTTTTCAATGAGGTTTCAAAATAACTCCCTGCCCACTAATAGTAATTGAAAATTTTAAACAATATATTAATTTTTGGAGATGCCAGAGGTTGCTTGCAATCAGAAAATCTCTTTTTAGACTTCAAAATTAACTGAAATCAAAAGAATTTAATAACAAAAGTATTCTTAGCAAACGGGGTGAATCCATTTTAAACGCACTAAAATGATTAACATATAATTCATTACTTATTTTCACCATTTATTATAGTAAATCTTGGCCTAATCATTTCACGTATAACATATGGTACAATTTTTCAGCCCTAGCTTGGCATTATCTTATGCTATAACATGTTAGCAAACAGATCTATAAAAGTGTTGATTGCCCATCTAAAAGCAGGCAATGACCACATGAGTAGGGGTAAAAGTTATCAGCGTTGCTTTAGTCAATACATTTATTTCACATATTTATACCAAAATACATCATAGTGATACCAGTTAATCTGTATCCCTTTTAGTTAACACGATTCTTGCATCCTGAGCGAGTCCTGCGGATCCAATCCTGATAGTAAACTGTGTTGGCATACCTGAAAGGATTGGCAATTCATTAATTCCCACCTTATAAGGCGATTCTATAGACACCATCTTACATGTCTGGCATGCCGACGCCGCAGGCTCTTCCCCAGTTGACCAGGCCCACCAGCTTGCCCTCCCACATCAGTGGACCACCGGAGTCTCCGGAGCAGGCTCCCTCGCCCTCCCGCGTAAAGGTGCAAATATGACCGACGTCGATGCCATCGTGAAAGTCCCATCTCTCTCTGCACTCCTCGTGTGCGATGATGGTCAGGTTGAGGGTCTGCAGATATTGCACCGTGGGATAGCTACTTTCCGGAGCACCCCATCCCGTCAGAGTGACCGTGGAACCTGCCGGAGGTTGCTCTCTGCTCAACTCAACGATCTGGGTGCGATCATTGAATATTATCGACTCGTTGACATGGATCAACGCAATGTCATTATTGTAGACATAGGGAATGTCGTACAAGCAATGGACTAGGGCCTCGTCCGGAAATAAGGTCTGTCCTGGCTCCAGACGATCATTCGTACCCACGATAATCCTCAGATCCTCGATGCTAAAGTCTAGTGCACAATGGCCCGCTGTGAGGATCCACTGTTTGTTGAGAATGACTCCGCTGCAGATGTGGGTTTTCCAGGTGGTCTGAATGGACACCTGATAAGGAGCCACTCCGTCCTCCGCCTCCTGGCCACCCACAATGCGATTGTCCAAAAGTTTACGATCCAAACGCTTTCCGCGCGTGACGTCAATGGAAGTGCCCAGCAGAAGCAGCCAAATCAGAGACAAACGGACAGCCATCACCCAAAACAAATATTTCCGAGTGGACGGACAGCGCGAATTAATGACCAGCAATGGAAAATTGTATGACCCAACTGAGCGTTTTTATATGCATTCCATATAAACCGATTTTATCGCACATCGGGAGTTGGTTCACTTGGGTTTTTTTCGCGGCCAACTGACCACTGGCCAGTAATCTTTATGGCCATTAACAGCCAGGTATCTTTACGGCTACAAGGATAAAACGCAATTGGTAAAGGCGGAACGTCCAATTAGACCTAGTTGCTGATAAACCAATGGACTTGTGTGACACTGCAAATCTCGGCACTCTATAAATGCACCGGTCGAACTAGCCAGTCAGCTCATAATGACCACGGCCGCATTGCCGCATATGCCACTTATCGCCATGTCCAGACCTATAAACTTCCTATTATCCAAAAATCGACCAAACTGGGCGATAAGATCCGCCATATGAAGTGTAATTTTAAGGTGGCCCGGCTGAGGGGTTTTAGTTTCGATTTTACCGCGCATATACCAACCATGAGAAATAGGTGGAACCTTACGGTGCTGCTGGGTCTGACTCTGCTGGCTCTTCAGGGGCCAACGGAAGCCATGAGGATGCGAGGTGACCCACTTCCGGGTTTGGCCAATATCGAGAGGCATCGCTCCACCGAAGCTGTGCCCCAAGGTCGTGTGGCCGGTGGCAGCACCGCCGCCGAGGGCAAATGGCCCTGGATAGCAAGTATCCAAAATGCATACTCGTATCACCTGTGTGGAGGCCTCATACTCAACGAATACTGGGTGCTCACAGCGGCCAGTTGCGTGGCGGGATTGAGGACTTCAAGCCTGCTCGTTGTGACTGGAACTGTGGACTGGTGGGATCTATATGCTGCGTACTACTCTGTGAGCCGGATCCGTGTGCACTGCAACTACGACAAGCCGCTGTATCACAATGACATAGCCCTGCTGCAGTTGTCATCCAAAATCGAATTCAACGATGCGACAACGAATATAACCTTGGCGGATATCGATGAATTGGAAGAAGGGGAAAAGTTGACCTTCGCCGGTTGGGGCAGCTCCGAGGCCATGGGCACCTATGGTCGCTATCTGCAGGAGGCATCCGGCACATATCTGCCGGTGGACGCGTGCCGGGAGAAGTTGCAGAACCAAGATGATGTGGACCTGGGTCATGTGTGCGTCCAAATGGACGCGGGCAAGGGCGCCTGTCATGGGGACACTGGCGGACCGCTTATCGACGAGCAGGAGCGCTTGGTAGGCATCGGTAATTGGGGTGTGCCATGCGGACGTGGTTATCCGGTGAGTATTCCGCCTATATCGGAGGGTAATATATGTATTTATTGCCACCTATTATTATCCACTAGGATGTGTATGCGCGTATTGCCTTCTACAACGATTGGATCCGCACCACCATGAATGGATGTACGATCGCCTAGTCATTGTCACCTCTTATCTGTGCACTGAGGGAAATGCGGCTTATCAATTTGGCCAGAGATTTAATATGACAAATATATTTCAAAAGCACTATTAAATATGATTTCATCATTAAAGAATGCATCTTTTTTCTTACCACTAATACGCTTTCGAGTTCTATCTTAGTTTTATCTGGGCAAAGTTATCTTTAGTATGGGGTATTAAAGTTCAGTTCTACTTGCTTAAAATTATTTTTTTTCAACGTTGATGTTTGAAAAAATAAAGTTCTTGCAAGTTTAGATTACTAAAACGTTCACCTTTGTAGATTTAAAAAAAATGCTTACTTAAATTTGAAATTTATTTTAATATTTGTTACCTTATGTAACTGAAAACTAAAATTTATAATTTCACAGGATTTATTAGCACTATATATGTAGTTCGATAAGATGTGTAAATAATAAACCATTATATGCCAGTCATTTGAAATCATTTTGAAGTCATTTTTTGACCAAGTGTAGGAAACATGATTTGTGTTGATTTGCTGATTTATAAAAAGATATGGGATTTTTACGAGGGGAGAATTTGTGGGTTTTGTTCAGGCTGACCATGATTGAGATTGCAATACCTTTATGGCGGTTCATTAATATCACGCCAAATATCTAATATCGTATACTGAATATCGTTTATTGTAGTTTAGTTTCTTTTTAGCTGCACTGCTTTGCAATTAGTCCAACTTCAGCTGTTCGTTCAAGATGTCATACCAAATCGGAGCGGTCTCTATACTCGCCCTCGTCCTGTTGGCGTTATCCTTTTCGGAGGCAAGTCTACGCCGTCGGGCCTTCACCTCAGAAACATCCGAAGCCGCGAATAAATTTAGCTCCCGAATCATCGGAGGAGTAGAGTCCGATGTCCTGGCGGCACCCTATCTAGTATCGGTACAAAACGCTTATGGGTAATTAACTTATCCTTATTTATCCTATCCTAGTTATCCGATTGGTAACATTTACTAACGTAATTATACTATTTTTTAAAGCAATATATCGTTTTAGTGTCTTAAGTAACATTTTATTTTGAAGTCTCAATAGTGAATTATGCTACTCTTTTAAGTAACCACTTTTGTGCTGGCGCCATCATCCACGATCAGTGGATCCTAACCGCGGCTAGTTGCTTAGCTGGATTGCAAAAAAACAACGTGAAGGTGGTGACCACCACTTATAATAACTGGGGATCGGCGGGCTGGATATACTCCGTGGAGGATATCGTCATGCACTGCAACTTCGACAGCCCCATGTACCATAATGACATTGCCTTGATCAAGACACATACACTATTCGATTACGATGATGTGACCCAGAATATCACAATCGCTCCGTTGGAGGATTTGATAGATGGTGAAAAGCTAACCATATACGGATACGGCAGCACGGATATCGGAGGAGATTTCTCATGGGAGCTGCGGCAGTTGGATGTGACCTATGTCGCCCCGGAAAAGTGCAATGCCACCTACGGCGGTACTCCAGATCTGGATGTGGGTCATCTTTGTGCCGTGGGAAAGGTGGGAGCCGGAGCCTGTCATGGGGATACCGGAGGACCCATCGTGGACAGTCGTGGTCGCTTGGTGGGCGTTGGTAACTGGGGCGTTCCCTGCGGCTATGGATTCCCCGATGTTTTCGCCCGCATTAGCTTTTACTACAGCTGGATTATATCCACGATTAACGGATGTGCTATTTCCTAATTGCAAGTAGTCATATCAATTATTTTTGTCCTGGAAAGATACCTTTATTCAATAAAATACTGTAAAAATTGTGGTCCGCTTTTCAGTATCGCCAGACGAATATTTTTATTATGCCTATCTTATTACGGATGTTCCAAAAGATACATTGTCTCCTAAATTATGTCAAAGTCCAAAATCCAGTATGTGAAACAATTGATTAACTTGAAATCTTGATAATCCCTACCTCCAGACGTCTACCAATTGTTGTAATTGCGGGTGATAAGTGAAACGTCAAAACTTCATTGAAGCCATAAAAATCAACTGGTTTTTCATAAACAATATAATACACTACCAAACCTTGACACACCGAACCATGTCTATACAACTTATATTTTTTTAGTGTTTGATAAAAAACAAAATAAGTAGGGTTTTCCTTATCGAAGCTATCTGATTTATTTTTATAAATCCTTTAATATTTGTTTAAGACTGTCCTATCTATTTTTTTACTTACGACTTCAGTATCTTCAATGGGGCATTCAATCATTTCGCCATTATTCCAGGTGAATTTTGAGTAAACTTCCATCCGATTACGACCCTATCAACCGACGACGTCTTAACATCTGCCAAGCACAACTCGAGTCAGCACAAAGTCCGCCCCCGTTGTGTATGAGTAATCTTATTACGGTCGTGTGCTAGTTGTCTATCACTCCCAGTCCAAATGGCTATAGAATTCCCCCCTATCAGGTACTATATACTATGGCTATGGAAATTTTCATTATCGAAGCTTCCCCCGAACTGAGCCGCTTATCGCGAAAAAATATTTAAAAGAAACTCTTCGAGAGATAAGGAAATTTCGCACAGCGCTATAAAAGCGATTTCAGCGCCAAAAAATGAGCAAACCGCTTACGGAAGTTGAACACAACACAACATTAAAAAACTCATACAATTAATTGAAACAGATATTTGAAGCAAAATGAAGTGGCTAGTACTGATCAGTGTTTTGGTGATCCTGTCTCAATGCTCGGCGAAAAGCGTTACGATCCATCGTCGACATCAGTTAAATCATCATCTGGGCCATGTGAAGCCCGAGACCCGGGTGATTGGAGGTGTCGATTCCCCCACTGGATTTGCTCCATACCAGGTGTCCATCATGAACACCTTTGGCGAGCATGTGTGTGGCGGCAGTATCATCGCGCCACAGTGGATCCTTACCGCCGCCCATTGCATGGAGTGGCCCATTCAGTACCTGAAGATTGTCACCGGCACATTGGACTATACGAAGCCAGGAGCGGAGTATCTGGTAGATGGATCGAAGATCCATTGCAGTCACGACAAACCAGCCTATCACAATGACATAGCGTTGATCCACACGGCTAAGCCCATTGTTTACGACGCCCTGACTCAACCTATTAAACTGGCCAGCAAGGGATCACTGCCGAAGGTGGGAGATAAGCTAACGCTGACGGGATGGGGCAGCACCAAGACCTGGGGAAGGTACTCCACCCAGCTGCAGAAGATCGATCTGAACTACATCGAGCACGACAACTGCCTCTCCCGAGTGCGAAACGCCAACTGGCTGAGCGAAGGACACGTGTGCACCTTCACCCAGGAGGGCGAGGGATCCTGCCATGGAGACTCCGGCGGTCCTTTGGTGGACGCCAACCAAACCCTCGTCGGCGTTGTCAACTGGGGCGAGGCCTGTGCCATTGGCTATCCGGATGTCTTCGGTTCGGTCGCCTACTACCACGATTGGATCGAAAAGATGATGACAGACGCTGGAACCGCGTGTTAGAGGTCCAAAAGTCACCCGAGGGGGTACAAAAGCCAAAACCGAACAAAAATAGCAGCTGCCATTTAATGGCTTCTGCAAATTGATCAAATTAGACTGTAAATTTTATCACTAAGATATCAAAGATATCATAAAATATTTATGAACAAATAAATGAACAATTGCGTTTCAGTTTAAATAAAAACTTTTACGTATGTCATGTTTTTTAAGGCGGTTATTCAATTTTAGCACTTTTAAAAACTGCCGTTTCGTTAGATCCTCTGAAAGAAATCCCCCACTTCGTACTGTCCAGATAACTCCAAAGCCCAGTCATTCGCATGATCCATCATGATATTCAGTTCTCAGAACTGAGTCAATAAACAAACAAGCGCCAGTTAGGAAGAAGTGGGATATCAGGAAGTATTGGCTATCACCTGTGGCATTACTTAATGTTCAGATTAGACTCGAGTATGATTGGCTATGGAAATAAACAATACCTAAGTAGTTTTCCAGCAGGTTCTCAAATTATAAGATAATTAAATAGAACTGATTGAGAATTGTTTCCATTGTTTCCACATATGTCAGAACACCAAAAATATTGAGTAGGGATAATGACACTTAATTGTGACCTAGATAGTTTAAATATTTGTTTATAGCCTTTTAATGTAGTTTAATTATCGCCTTGTTTCAAGTTCCTGTTATGTAAATTTAGAGTGAATCGTAGTTATCAGAACAACCTTGTTTGTGCTGAGTGGTTAGTTGCCTAGAATGAAGGGTTCTCCACTCAGCTGGACTTTTGCAACCAGATATTGGCTGTGGAACGTGACTGAACTCGTAATTGTAAAGCGCAATTTACCTATAAGATACATTTACCGAGGTGTTACGATATTCAGTAATTCAAAAGACAAGAAGTCGTTATGTTGCTCATTTGGTTACCACTTGTTCTGTTCACTTCCAGTGCCACAAGTCAGATCCTATATCCTCCACAGTATACCAATAATCGCATTGTGGGCGGGGAGGAGGCCACCGATGGCCTGGCACCTTACCAGATATCCCTTCAGGGAATCGGCAGTGGTGCTCATTCCTGTGGTGGTGCTATCATCGATGAACGGTGGATTATAACGGCGGCTCACTGTACAAGAGGCAGACAGGCGACGGCATTTCGAGTCCTAACAGGCACACAGGATCTGCATCAAAATGGGTCCAAGTATTACTATCCCGACAGGATTGTGGAGCATAGCAACTATGCACCACGCAAGTATCGCAACGATATAGCTTTGCTGCATCTGAATGAATCTATTGTGTTTGACAATGCCACTCAACCGGTGGAACTGGATCACGAGGCCTTGGTTCCAGGATCCCGTCTCCTATTGACGGGTTGGGGAACCCTCTCCTTGGGCGGAGATGTTCCCGCCCGTCTGCAGAGTCTGGAGGTCAACTATGTGCCCTTCGAGCAGTGTCGAGCTGCCCACGACAATAGCACTCGGGTGGACATTGGCCACGTTTGCACCTTCAATGACAAGGGACGCGGAGCGTGTCATGGAGATTCCGGTGGTCCCCTGGTGCACAATGGCAAGCTGGTGGCTCTGGTCAACTGGGGACTGCCATGTGCTAAAGGATATCCAGGTAAGAGTTACTTAATATGCGTTAAATACATATTACAGCTCATTTACTATATTCTACAGATGCTCACGCTTCAATATCTTATTATCACGACTTTATACGCACTCACCTAAGTCTATCCAAAACGGACAGCTCTGAGGATATCCAGGAGGAAATGATTGCTCTACAGGATTAGTGACAAGATAGACATTATAAAAACATTATAAAAATCATTCAAATTCTGAAAATATAAATGAAAACTATTAAATGAAGCACATCTATTATTATTAAATTATTAAATTTTTAAACATTTTAGAAGTACGTATAGTGCTGGTAACTTTAACATTTATAGTTCGAATTAAATTATTTTAAATAATGTAACTGATCAATGCAAACTGGAAATTTACTGTAACAATGCGGCTATTTTTGTAAAAAATCGTAAAAATTATACATATATTTGGAACACAAGTGAAGTGCGAATCGCACTTTTCAGGGTAAATTTTGAGAACCGCCAAGGGCGAGATGAAGTTTCGTGACAATGGAAAGGTCCTTTGGAATTTCGCAAGGATATCGGCTGTGCAACAGACTCGACATACGTTCGGCAAACGAATGCTTATTGCCAGCTTTAGCACTGACAAGGATAAGCCCAAGTCCGATCAGCCCAACCTTCTGAAGTATCATGTCTTACCTCTTGAAGAAATCCTGAAACGCTTCATGATAACCGTACAACCATTGCTGACACTCGAGGAGTTCAAAAAGCAAGAGAAGATTACTAACGAATTCCAGAGGAAGGAGGGCGCTAAGCTACAAAAGCTCCTGGAGGAAGCTGGTGATCAGGAGAGGAACTGGTTAGCCCATCGCTGGCTGAAGGTTGCCTACTTGCAGTTTCGGTCGCCAGTGACTTGCTTCTCCAGTCCCGGCATGACCTTTCCCAAACAGAACTTTGAAAGTGCCCATGAGTTTGTGGACTACACATCGAGAGTTATCTTCGGTTTGGGTGAGTTCAATGACTTGGTGCACGCCAAGAAGATTCCGATTGTGAAAATGGGCAAGAACGAGTTGGACAACAGTCAGTTTGGCAAAGTTTTCGGCACATGCCGGATACCGAGAAGGGGTACCGACGATATCGTCTACAATCCGTGCTCTGATTATGTGGTGGTTATCTACCGGAATCACTTCTATCAACTGAAAATATACGACAAGCAAGGAAAACTTATAATTGCACCATGTCTGGCTGTTCAACTGGAGGAAATAATGGCAAAGGAAAAGGAACCGGGAGTGCCTTATGGAATCTTGACCACCGATTCGAGGGACAACTGGGCCGAGGCATACGAACACCTGTCAAATACGCCCCGTAATAGACATGCCCTGAGAACCATTCAGAATGCTATGTTCACAGTGTCCCTCGACGAGTGCACCAGTCCAAAAGAAGGTCGAGATGCCGAAGAACTGATCCTCACGCTGATCCATGGAAAGGGCAGCAAGTGCAACAGTGCCAACCGCTGGATGGATAAAACGATTCAGTTGGTGGTGAACCCAAATGGACACGTTGGATTCACCTACGAGCACTCGCCAGCCGAGGGCCAACCGATCGCCATGATGATGGACTATGTGGTGAAGAAGATGAAGGATGACCCTAGTTACGGGGAATGCGGATCGGAGGACTTTATTCCAGCGAAGAAAATAATGTTCTGTGATCTAAGCAAGTGCGTGGAGCAATGGTTGATAATCGCGCAAAAAAACGTGGACAAACTTGTCCAGGATCTGCAAATGAAGGTTCTTAAGTTCGATTGCTACGGCAAGGATTTCATCAAGAAACAGCGACTTGGTCCCGATAGCTTTGTTCAGATGGCATTGCAGTTGGCATTCTTCAAATTGCACTACGAGCCAGCTGCTCAATATGAATCGGCGCATTTGCGCATCTTCGATGGCGGCAGAACCGAAACCATCCGTTCGTGCTCCAATGAATCCCTGGCCTTTTGTCACGCCATGGATGACGTGAGTGCCTCAGCTCAGGAGCGGGCTGGTAAGATTCGCGAGGCAGTGATGTGCCATCAGATGTATGCCAAGCTGGCGCTTCTGGGAAAGGGAGTCGATCGACACCTCTTTGGACTTAAACTAATGGCGCTGGAGAACTGCCTACCGGTTCCGGAGTTCTTCGCTTCGCCTGGATATGTGAAGTCCACGCACTTTCGAATGTCCACTTCGCAGGTGGCCACCAAATATGATGCCTTCATGGGATATGGACCTTCTGTAGAAGATGGATATGCCTGTTGCTACAATCCCCGTGAGCATGACATCATTTTGGCCATATCTGCATGGCGACATTGTCAGGCAACTGATCACCAAAAGATCGCCAAGGCGCTTGCGCAGTCCTTTGCTGAAATGAAGGATGTACTTGAAGATTGTCCAGTTTCAAACGACAAGCCGCCCGAGCTTAAGTGCAAATATTGAAATTGTTTTTCTAGAACATAATTTGGATCGAAAAAAATTTAATTCCTCCTATTAATACGTTCGTTCAGTTCGAAGAGCTAAATTAATGCAAGCCCACTTAGTGGGACCAATTAAAGTATTACTAATCAATTGTTTTTTTACAATTATATTTTAATACGGATTTGGGTAACATTGGCAAGCAGTTAAACCTAAGTGGTGTTGATGACAGCTAACTAGATCTGAATGTGGACGAGCAATGAAGAATACTTAGAACTGGTTCGGTGGCAGATAATGATTGCCGATGGGACCGACGCCAGAGTTTCCGGCACCGTTCTCCGCAAAGTGTCCCTCTGAATGTTGCTGCTGTTGCTGCTCCTCCTCCTCCTCCTCTGGGGGATCCAGGGAGCCAACCACCGAGGTGATGGGGGCCACACCCTCGTCGGTAATGGTGGAACTGCCTCCCAAAGTATCGTACTGCGACTGAATCTGCCGCTGGGCATTCAGGGCCTCCTCTGGAGTGCGGTACTTGATGAAGAACACCTCCGGCTTGTTGATGTGCTGTGGCGCCTCGGCAATGGCATCCTGCAGATCGGAGGCGGTCGTCTTCTTGGCCAGCACATAGACCACGGTCTTCTCCTGCTTGAGGGTCTTGGCCAAGTTGAGAGCCGCCGCGCGATTGGTCTGAGCCGGCGTCTTGACGAACAGCACATTGTAGTGGTTACGGGGCTGCTGGGCCAACTGGTTCAGCTCGTCCTGGACCTCATCCTCGGACTCCTCAGGCGCCGAGTGGATGAAAAAGTTCTTGGTCACAATGGGACGCTTGGGAATCCTCACACGCGGACGAGCACGTCGCTGCTGCTGGATGGGAGCGGTCTGGAAGTTGACGGGAAAGCCGGCGGGCATGGGGAACGATCCGGTTGTGGGACGAACGGCAGGCTGGGCAGAATGGAACTGGCCAGCGGGCGGGAGGTAGGGCAGTGGGAGAGGTGGAAGCACCGGGTGCGAGGAATGCTGGGTCTGGAGCTGCTGCTGCTGCTGCAGCTGCTGGTTCAACAGGTGGGCCACAATGGGCGGTTGCTGCTGCTGCTGCTGGATGCGGTAGTTGTAACCCGCCTGGGTCAAGCTGATGTCAGCCTGGCTGAGGCTCAGGCACAGGGCGCCCATCAGAACCGTCTGAAAGAGAAGCAATCATTATAATCCCTTGTAATCCATTTGGCATAGAGGTAGTCCAAGTTCCAACGCACCACAAATATCTTCATTCTGCCGCTTGGGTGGGTGTCTCTCTGCTGGTTAGCTGTCTTTAGCCGGATGCTCCCTCGCTGTCCGAGTTTCTTAGTGTTGTGATGATGGGTCAACCGGGCACCCGGCCTTTTATACCAATCCACGGGCCCAACTTGTTTATAATCGGAAACAAGTCGTGAAACAGCAGCCAACACAGTTGCACCAGTCGGAGGGGTCATAAAACATTTGTTATGCGTGGCGAAGAGGTGGTTCGGATTCATTTGGCTGGGTGGCAAGTGGGCTTTTGTATTGACTTTACATGGGGTTCCACAAAAGTCGAGCGAGAGGAAGCCCCAACAATGGGTGCTGATACAGATACGACAAAAAAAATCTGCAGTCGTTGTAAACAAGTTAGTTGAGCTGTAACAATATCATTTCGAACATTTGCCTTATAAATATAAAATATTTGATGTGAGTGATAGACTTCTTGAATAGATAGTATATGCAGGTTTTAAAACGTTCACTCCAATTAAGCTAATACTAGTTCCCTAGTAACTATACTACCTCCAGTCTTAATATTGAAAATAATTCATTGAATTTGATCTTATATTTATATTAAGATTTTTTCATACACGCAGCAATAACATTTCATTGTGAAACTAGTTAATCATTTAATTGTAAATATAATTAAAATATCCAAGCAAATCCATGGCTGCCAAGTGGACAATCAAATCGTCGTTTAAAATAATACAAAAGTTGTTGTTTATCTTGGTAGTTTTTGCAGATCAGTTGAATGTCCCAGAGTAATATGTAAATATTGATGACGAAGATAGGCGACGAGGTTACTGGTCCAACTTAAAATGCACTTTTGTCTACGGGACCATTGTCTATATTTTGTTTTATTGTTCGAAACCTGAGCTATCAAATGGAAATTGAAAATTGTGTATTCGGGGACTTCAGTATTTCGCATCTGTTTTGGTCTCAGCCAAGGTCTAGGTTTTTGTGTCCATTCTATGGGGCGTAAGTGTTGGGCGATTTATTGTCAGCTTTAAATGTGCCAAATTGAGACAAAATGATCGTATATTTCGAATTGGTTTTCAAACTAAAAAGTGAAGGTAAATAACCCGATCAAATCAATTGGATATGCCAGCTTCCAGCGGAAATTAGTTGTCATAACAAGCAGATGCATACGAAATGAGCCTAGATATAGACCTTATAGGGCTAATTGGCAGGTCTATTGGTAATGGAGTGAATGTGCAAATGGTGTAATATCACTGCTTCCTTTCCAATTTGGTCTTATACGCCACTTGCCACTTTGCCACCGACAGGGTGCATCTCATTAGCCGGGTGAAATTCTGCCCACAAATCAAAATAAACCAGCCAAGGGCAACTTGGCCACCAGATAATGAGTTAGCCCACATCTTAACGGGTGTTTTTTCTGGTCGATGCCAAAAAAAACTGGTTTTCAACTTTCTCACGCCAATTTCGTGAGCCATGAAAAACAGTGAAATGGAACCGAAACTATGTTTCCTTTTTTAGCCATTAAAGATGCAAAGATCTGTCAAAGAAATATACGATAAGTTGTTTCTGTTTGTAATGGGAAACCAAAATTACTTTGTAATTAATTAATAGATCCAAATGCAGTGGCTCGAAAGTAGCAACAACAGAAAATTACAAATTTAAATGGAAATGGAAATAAAATGCGACCATGATTAATGGGTGCCAACTATTGCCGCACTTTGCATATTTTATGCAAAATGAATAAGTTGCCAAAATCTATTGAATGCAAAACACTCGGTGCGCAGATTAGTCAAAGCATAAAAGTGAATGTTGACGGGACACAAATTATGATTTGCGTAACAAAACTATTTTATTTTAATTTATTAATTCACACCATGAGAGATTTTGACATAGGCTGCTTTTGTCCATTCCTATGCGGTTGCATTAGCAACCGAATCCGAGCTCAAACTCCATCCACCTGCGAATCCGTATCCCAAATCCATCACATCGAATTGATTGGGCGATAAATGCCCCTGCGAAGCCTACTATCCATCCGTTCGTAATAAATGCATTTTTAATTATTGGCCTAAAAATGGTTAAAAATTATTTATGGAACACCGCGAGCTCAAAACTATTTTCGGATGAGCACAAAACCAAAGAAAATAAAATATTTTTTTTTTCTCAATAAGCTTGTGAATCGAATCGTGTTTTGTTTTTTCTGCGCTTAAACTGACAGTTTTACATGGGCTGTTGAACAAATACTGACAAATGATTGAGGATCGATTTCCGACATATCTTAATAGGATAGTTTCTTATTCGTTTCAAGTATAATATATATATATGACATTTTCCTCGGTATTTATGGATCCTTTAGGCTAGCACCCAATTAAACAATGTAAATCAATTT
Source organism: Drosophila sechellia (assembly GCF_004382195.2). Lineage (NCBI taxonomy): Eukaryota > Metazoa > Arthropoda > Insecta > Diptera > Drosophilidae > Drosophila > Drosophila sechellia. The sequence goes on along the minus strand of NC_045952.1, from coordinate 11,484,957 downwards.
ATTGGCAGTAAACTGTAAACTATTCAAATTATTGATTAGACTGGCGTTTTACACAAAATTAGGTAGATAATTATTCGATCGGGCTTATGCAACACGCGTGCTAAACGAACTCAAGCCATCGGTCTCACAGAAATGATTGTTAAAATACTTGCTGTGGGCCAAGACAATAATGTTAAGTATGATGGCCCACACATAGTAGTAGTACATAGGTCTAGAAAGCGTGGCATTCATAAGAAGTTAAGGGACAAATGCTGTCGAACAGATTGGGTGACTTTGGCCCTCTCACAAATTGCAATTCACATTCAGCTATCGAGTTCGATATTAGTGGTTCAACAAGTGTTCAATTAGTTATTCTAGTTGCGTGTATATATTACGTTTATAGTATGTTTAGTTTATGTTTCAGGCGTAATTTTGTGTATGTAGATAATGTGTAAACTGTATTGGCGTTATAATGAGTTGCTCTCTTTCTCTAGGATCTAATAATCAAACGGCAGAGCAGAGTTTGTTAAGTACAAAAATCCGCCATCCGCTTTGTAAGTTCTCTAAAAAATTAATATTTCCGATACACTCTATATATATATAGTTTTTAATATCACGTTCATCGTTTACACTTTTTGCTTGTTCTGTTACAATGTTTGTTCTGATTTTGCATCTATATCTTCTGAACTCAATTAGAGTATTAAACTACGTAGAGCCGATTTAACAATAGGTATAGATATCTGTATATATGTATTTAATATATAGAGCGAAACAAAGTTGCCGCGACACTGGTGAAATTTTGAAAATTCCATAATGGGGTAATCATCCTAGGTTGAAACGCCTTTAATTTAGACAAGACATAGACATTAAACACATATCCGGCTTCGATTCAGCTTCTTTTCCAGCTAAACTATCTCCTTACGGTTCGTGGCTTCGCACGAACTTCTCGAGCTGCCTGTGAAGCTGATTGTGGTAGGGTATCCGGTGTTTGCTTATCGCCGTGGCCGCCAAACACTGCAGGGTAACAAAGTTGAGCAGTGGAATGGTGCTGGTGGGATTGGAGGCTATTAAGTCGTAGGGCCGCTTGTCAGCGCGATTCGGCTGATCGATGTCACCTCCGCACTTGAGCAAAAGGTGAACAATCTGCGGGGAAAAATTGGCTTTAGCATTAAATAATTGCATTAATCAAAGAGGTATTACCTCATTGTCATAGTTATAGGGCTGGCAGGCCACATGCAGAGGAGTGGATTTGGCTTCGTTCTTTGTGTTGACATCGACGCCGCACTGGATGAGCAGTTTGATGACATCCGCATTGGGGAACACAGTCTTCTGCGAATGATAAAGAGGATGTTCAATAAGAATGTCGAATGGCAATTGGTAGCATCTACGCACATCGGCAAAGTTGTCATCAGTGATGTAGCCGCTCTTAATTACATTTAGCCGAGAGGCGCAGAGATGGAGCATGGTGTCGGCGGTGCTGGCACTTCGCAAGTTTCCCACCACCACCGCTTCGTGGACCGCCTGGCAGATGAGTTTGTTCTGCGCCTCCGTGTGGACGGTATTGATCAGCAAATAGATAAGGTGAGCCAAGCACCTCATCACCCGGTCGTAATTCTCCTGCTGTCTCCTGAAAACAGGCCTCAAGAGCAGCAGATGCTTCACGACAATGGCGCTTTCCGACAGTGTTCGAAATACACCAAGCACATCCTCGAACCTGGGCAGCACTTTATCCTGATGGACAAACCTTGCTCTGGCATCGCTCCTTATATGACTTGTGTTTTGGACATGCAAGTCCAACATTAAACGCACCAGCGCCTGTGCCGCAAAACAAGTTTCAAAGTGCAGGATAGACCAGTTGGATACGCGCACTTCGAGCAGAAAACGCCAGAGATCAATGCAGCGTTGAAGCTGGAGTGAGTCCGCATACGAAGCACCCCTGAATTAAGAGATTTGAAGTTGGGAGTATTACGGAAAATAATTGATTTGTAATCACCTGAAAGTTAAGCGGAAGAGCATATCCTTATGGGTCAGTCCCAGAACACGCTCGCAAATAAGTAGGCTCTGCGTCCGCATTGCATCCATGTCGGTGGCAATGTTATCCAGCTCCTCCAGCGTACTAAACTCCACTGCGTTCTCGTAGGCAGTGCGCAGAGGAACCTGCGGCTTTTTCTCTATATACGGTGAATAAGCTGCCCGGATGTGGTGCGCCATGCGCCAGTGCAGGATGCACACCCTCGACTCGTTGTGCTCATCGAGGAACGTCGATCCCATCAGCTCGTGGGCCTCTGCCAGCCTTGCAGGCGTGTAGTGCAGTTGCTTTTTCAAAAAGTCGAAGATGTGATGTGCCCCCTTAAGGCAGGCAGTTCGAAGGGCATCGTCACCGTACCGACTCCTGGCATATGGGTCTGCGCCTTGCTCAATCAACAGTTTCGTCGTATCCAGCCGGTGCTCCTGGATTGCGTAGTGAAGCGCCGTCTTGTCTTGAATGTCCCTCGCATTAATGTCTGCCCCCTTGCGCACTAGATACAAGCACAAGTGCACCGACTGCACCGAGTTAATCAGGCAGGTACCGCCATTGATGTTGGGTCGCTTGATGTCTGCTCCGTTTTCAACCAGGAACTTGACTGCAAGGTTAGGTAATGCATATTGATTATGTTTGATTAGCTTTAATATTGTAAACGTCTCACCGATATCAACGTGGGTCATGTAGCAAGCACTTCGCACCGGCGTCGATCCCGAATCGGATGTGGCATTGATGTCGCAACCGATACGTACCAGGTACTTGACCATGGATAACTTCCCCGAAACGACGGCCGCCCAAAGTGGCGACACATAGTGAAAGCTATTGTCCTCCGGCACTTCGAAGTGGCCCCTTTGCTCGATGTTCGCCTCGCAAATGGTGATCAGATACTCAGCGATGTCCACGGCACCTCGTTTGCAGGCGATAAAGAGGGGCGCGCAGCCATTTCGCTGCTTCCGCACCAACTCGCGACGAGAATCGCGCGGTAACCTGAAATGAGATAACAAATCGATGTGAATAAACTTTTTAAATTATTATTATTCTTTCTGTGCACGGTAGGGTAGAGAATCGGAAGCTCTTGATCAGCCAGCACGTGCAGGGACAATGATTTTGTGAGCATTTGTAGATAAGATCGAGCATTCGACGACGTCAACACATTCTGTGCTTTCAGCCGAGAATTCACACATTTGAATTTGACTAGGTATTTGTGATTGCAGAAATATTTGGATGTTTACAAAAGCCTTAAATTGGAACGAAGCTTGCAATTTATCATTTGTCATTTATCTATTATAAAATCTGCTTAATGAGGCAATCAAATTTCGAGAACGATTATAACATGTATTATACGCAGTTTTCGTAAAGGTCTATACAGAAAGATTAATTTATGAGGTGCGTTGTATTGAAGAAGGTGGCTTCCCTATAATTTTAATACTTTATTTATCAGTAAAGTCAGGCGATTCGATTAGTTCTATTTGTCCGTCTGTTTAATATAGGTGTTTAGAGGCAATCAAAACAACACTGCCCAAAATCTTTTGTAGAAAAAACATCGTTAATTTCTTAACGATTAAGAAATAAATACTTTTAAATTCCTTTTATCCCTGCAGGATGAATTATTAAATAGTTTCTACTTATGGATCAGTTCGTGCAAGGGAACTCCGTCTAGGGACACAAAAACAGATGGTGTCCTTGTAAATTATTAATTATACTTTTCACCCTTATGTTGTTACTTTCAAATAGCAGGAATTAATGGACTGTATCCCTGAGATGGAAATATATACTTGTTTAATAAAACCTAAATGGTTGGCTTGTGTAAGTATTTCACTGCAGACACTATTATTATTGATTTAGGTAAACCTGGTGGTCATTGGTCATTGAAATGAAGAGTGTTATGGAATGGAGCCACGGAACCAATTAAAGGACCTGTTCATTACGAAACTCTCTATACGTGAAAGCCAATTACAGGGACATACTTTTCCAGTTCGTGGCGCAGGTGGCGCGACAGCAGCGAGTCCTCCTGGCTGCGTTTACATTCCTCGATCAAGTCGTGACTGAGCTTTGTTAGCTCCACCTTGGGACTGCTCTGCTTGCGTTCGTTGGCCATCGATGGCCCTGCGTCTGACTGCTCCTGCTCCTTATCCTGATCCTCGGCTTCCAGCACCAGCTGCAGCTGCTCGACCTGTCGACGACGGCTGCCTTCAAGTGAGCGCATTGCCAGTGCACCGTCTCATTGCCAATTGATGGGTGGCTGGCTCTATATCCTTTGGAGTGTGTGTAGATGTGTGGGTGGTGAATGGCCTCCTCCCGGATGTCCTTGGGCCACTGCCCCCTTGCGAAAACGGTGCGGCAGTGACCTACTGAACCCACCAGCCTGGGCTACTTAATTGGGTTGCCTCTCGCTGCTCCCGTTTTTCAGCCCAAGGCCGTCCGAACACTTTCTTTTTCTCTCTCTGTATCTCCGCTTGGTTGCCTTTCCTTCTTCTCTTCGAATCAATTTCTATGCAGCGTGAAACTCGGGTGCCTAATCTATGGAGTACCGGAGGCGATACTCGCAGTTCGCAATTGCCAAATGCAAAACAACAAAAACGTGGGCGGTGTGTGTTTGTGTCTCGATCACGGTCTACACCATGTTTTTCCGTGTTTCTGTTTATAAATAAAAAGTCAGCAAAAATCTTAACGTCAAAATAGTGTGTACACAACTGGAGTATGACAATAACTGAAACAGCTGCTGTAACAGACGACTGTAGGCCATAACAGAGGGGCAGTGCTGCCACCCCTGCGCATGAAAAGCCTGGCGCTCATTTTACATGAAGTATTGTTTAAAAGTAACCGTGTTAATGGAGCAACGAAACATTTTTGGAGTACTATCCGTACTGTAGAGAAACTATGAGTGGCATAAAACAACCTTTTTATATTTTATGTCTTACTCGGATTCGATAAAAACAGGGCTTACAAACTATCGATTATTTTTGGTTTATATGGCAACCCTGTTTTTGAAGGCACAGCAACAACGACGCGCTGTTTGCGATAAAAAACCTAAAATCATTATTTCGCTTTAAAACTGTTAATTAATAGAATATGGAATCGCCGACGGTGAACGAAGTTGCAGCCAGTTTGGGTGGTGACAAGCTGGAGGTGTTTCGCAAGCTGAATCTCCTGGAACAACATCGCGTGGAGAGCTATAAGAGTTGGCCCTTTCCGGAGACCGCATCCTGCAGCATTTCGAAGGCAAGCAAGTCGCTGAGATCTCTTGACAATCTATATTGACTGGATCTTTATTCCATGTACCACAGATGGCCGAGGCGGGATTCTATTGGACGGGCACCAAGCGGGAAAACGACACCGCCACTTGCTTTGTGTGCGGAAAGACCCTGGATGGCTGGGAACCCGAGGATGATCCGTGGAAGGAACACGTGAAACATGCACCACAATGCGAGTTCGCGAAGCTATCGTGTCCCGAAAGGAATTTAACCGTATGTTCCCCAAGACTTTGAACCCAGCTGGCATCCTAAACTTGTATATATTTCTTGTAGGTATCACAATTTCTGGAAATTCTTGGAACCGTCGTTAAAGGCAGCATAGAGAAAACGTGCAAAGCCTTCAAATCGAGCTTCGTTCGGGAGAACGAGAAGCGTCTAGATGAGTTTACGCGTAATCAAAAATAAAGCGCTAATTTTTAAACCTTAAATATACATATATAAAACTCGCTATTTATCAAGATTTTTAATAAAACGCAATGTTAGTACCATCGAATGTAACAAAACAAGAGTATGTCTATCTACAAACTAAGCATTCTCATTTTAAATTGCTTATTTTAAACAAATCTGGTTCGCCTTCTATTTAAAAATTTTAAGGTTGTACGGTCATACTAAGTCTTCTATGTGTAACAGCTGGTTAAAACCAAATCCAAAGCAGCTTTTAAATTTGAAGCAAACATAATGCTGAAGCGCAAACTGAACCAGCAAAAAGGCAATCTGGAGATTGGGGAGCCTAGCAAGACAATCCCAAGGCAGGACAGTACATCGGAATTCTTCGATAAGCCGCTGTGGCTTAAATTCTACGAAACCGAAGTCGGGTTAAATGAGGCGTTGGAAAAACTACCTCCTCCTGAGCGCACCCCGTTCATCTACAACCCGATAGTATATGCGTCTCAGCTGCACCGCGACTATTTGCGTCGTTATATTGACGGTCCAAAGAAGCTGGTATTTGTTGGCATGAATCCAGGGCCCAATGGAATGGCCCAAACCGGAGTAAAACTTAATCATATAGATTATCCGAATACATTGATACATTGACGCGCTCTTATTCAGATTCCCTTTGGCAATGTGCGCACAGTAAAGGTCTTAATGCAGCTGGTGGGTTCGGTGGACCAACCTCCAGTCGTGCATCCCAAACGTCCCGTCGTTGGCTTGGATTGTCGGATTGAGGAGCCCAGTGGTGTACGTCTGTGGGAGCTGTTCCTCCGACTGGCTGGCAACATGCAGACCTTCTCCCAGCAGTGTTTCGTCCACAATTTCTGTCCGCTAGCTTTCTTCGGCGCAGATGGCAGGAACATAACGCCCAGTGAAATCAGAGGAACTTACAAAAAGCAGCTAGGAGACCTGTGCTTGCAAACCCTGGAGGAACAACTAAAGCTCCTCAAACCCGAAGTAATTGTGGCCGTTGGGGAGTATGTTCACAGCGCACTAAAGCGTTCAGGATATGGCAAAACCAGTTCTGTTTCGGTGTTCCGACTGCCGCATCCTAGTCCGCGTTCACCTAATAATACCAATTGGCCCGAGAAGGCCCAAGCGTTTTTGGAGGAGCACAACCTAATCCGTTTCATGCGGAATGAGGCTTGAAGCACAAATGAGCAATTATTTAGAATGTTTTGACATATCTGTATCTGTATAAATAGATTCAATGTATATATGTACATATATGAATATTATTGCATATTCAATAACTTTACGGCTTCATATCAAAAGAGAATATCGAAAGAGAATATATTTTTGATAATTTCAGTATTCTATTCAAACAGAATTCCCTAGTTTATTTTGAAAGATTATTTATTTGGGGAATACCCAAAATACAAAGGGTGACTTCGCTTTCTCACCGTGACCGCTCGTACAGTGACCGCTCACCGTCACCGCCAGCTGTTTCGCAGTGCTGTAAAGCGCCGCCAGAGTGCGAGCTATCCATTGTTTTTGTTGACCTGGTCATTTCATCTCATCTGTGTGCGGCTTTTCACCCAGTTCGCCCGAGTCTATTTCCATGCCAAATGGCCGCCTTCATGGAGGAAGCGTTAGTGGAGGCGAGGCGGGCACGTGACGCCGGCGAGGTGCCCGTGGGCTGTGTGTTCGTTCATGGGGGCAAGGTGGTCGCACGTGGCGGGAACGAGGTGAACGTCCACCGGAACGCCACTCGCCACGCGGAATTCATTTGCATCGACGCTATCCTCGCCACCTGCCGCGAGAAACGTCTGCCGGCCCGCCAGCTGTTCAGCGAGATCACTGTGGTGGTCACGGTGGAGCCCTGCATTATGTGTTCCGCCGCCCTGCACACTCTGGGCGTCAAGGAGATCATCTACGGCTGTGAGAACGATCGTTTCGGAGGAAAGACGGTGGTGGACGTGGCCGCCGTCGTTGGCCATAGGATCGAGATCACGGGCGGCGTGCGGGCGGATGAGGCGATGGCTCTGCTAAAGGAATTCTACAAGGGCGACAATCCGGCGGCACCGCCGCAGGCAAAGAAGAAAAAGTAGGATCAATCGGTGAGGCCAACAGCGTGCGTGGAAAAGGGGTAATTATAAACGTGAAGAATTTGCTAGAGAAAACGATACAGTATTCGTTTTTCAGGAGCATGAATGGAGTCAACCGCTGATCCTCAAAGAAGTAGGAAGCTATTACAGTCATTGAATTAATATTTAAAATATGATAAAACTATAGAAGAATAGTAGAATGCAAAAATCTACGTTTTCGGAAAATTCAATTAGTTGCAAGCCTTCCAAACTCCGGAAACGAACAGATGACCGAAAATCAGAAGGCAAACCTCTAGTTTACTCATTATTCCAGAGGGAACAAGCCAAGAAACGTATTTATCTTAGAAAAGGAAAAGTATTCCGTCGATAGCATCGTGAAATAGAGAATTTCAAAGGCACACAACCAGAAATGAAAGTAGTTAGAATACATAAAACTACAATCCCATGAAGAAGGAAAACATTATTGCTTTAGTTATCTGCATCCTGGAGACATATATCCGAAAGTAAAATAAGTACCACTGCATCATTCTTCGACGATTTCTGTATATGATTCAATTTATTATAATCTTTAAGCATAGTCTAAGATACATTGTATATGGCGTTCAGAACGTATGTTTCAACTCTAAACATAAATACAATTACTGCATAAAAGCTACAGCATTTACGTGTGTGTAGTGAAGGCTGTGCCTGTTTCCACTATAGGAAGACTACTCAAAACCTTTTGTTTCCTTTTCAAATGCGTAAAGTGCAGTCTCGCTCGCAGTCCGACACCAAGAATTTAGTTTACCCTCCAACGATCGAAGCAATATATTATAGAAATATATGGTTGTATTCTAGGCTAACTTGTTTTAAGTTCCCACTTGTCGGAGGGCTGCACCCGTGCTTAACCTAATGTAATTTCCCTACGTCCTAAGCTAACTCTTCTGTTCGATCGTTTGCTGCGCGTCAGCTTATTGCCTCGATCGCAATCAGCTAGTTAAGCTGGCCATCAAGTGCTGGCGCAGCAAACGAACAATGGCGGGCGACTAAGTGAATCTAGACTAAATCTAATTAAATGCGCATGCTGCGGCGCCTATGGCCAATGTTGAGCCACTCCAGCGGCACGTTTCCGCCCACATTGTAGGTGGTGGGCGTGCAGTTGGGCAGCTTGCGGGCGGGCTCGCATCGTCGGCTGACGTTCCAGTAGGCGAATCCCTGCGGACAGCGGTGGATCTGGCCCTCAATGCGACCAGTCAGCTCCGAGAATCCACACTTGACGAACAGCTGGCCGCACTGGTCGTTGTTGAGCGCGAAGTGACCCTCATCCGGGCAGAGAGGATCCGTCGTGCTTATTTGAACCTGTTGATGATAAAATAATTAAATTGTATTTTTTTTTTTTAATTATGGAATGTAGACTAGACTTTACAATTATATATCTTACCACATTCTGAAGTTTCGTTTCCTCTTCAAACAAATTGGTGGTCCTCTTCATGTCCTTGGAACACTTGTCACCTGCCGGCGGCTTGCCACAGCTGCAGGACTTGTCTTGGTAGACGGTTCCGTTGGGGCATTGGAATACCACGATGTTAAGATCATTGCTATCCGCACTTTCACTGCACTGGTAGAACATGCCGCACTTCTCCGGATGCCGGCGGAATCCAGTGGGGCAGACGTACACATTCTGACCTGGACCGGTTTCGGGGCAAGGAGCTGAGGTGTTGGTACCGGGAGCAGGACTCTCTGTGGTGGTAGGCGACTCCGTCGTTGAGGTTTCTTCCGCAGCTATGGTAGTGGTTTCAGGCTTGGGTGGTTTTTTAGTGGTTTCAGGTGTGGCTGTGGTGGTGATTGTGCCAGAAGTAGTGGATTCTGTGCTCCATGAAGTAGTGGTTTCGGAGGCTACTGTGGTGGTTGTTTCAGGAGCCGATGTGGTGGTGGTTTCAGGAGCTCCTGTTGTGGTGTTTTCAGGGACCTTTGAGGTGGTTTCAGGTTTTCCAGAGCTGGTTGTGCTCTCCGTCGTACCAGGTTCCGTAGTCGTTCCCGGCGTGGTCGTCTGTCCCGATGAGCAATTACCAGACACCTGATCGGCGTAATTGCAGGTCTCGGTGGAGGTGTCCCAAACAGTTCCCTTGCCGCACTTGAAGGCATAAACCTGATACTTGCCATTTTTGGCCGCATCCACACAACGGTAATAGCGACTACAGTCCTCGGGATCTGGGAAGAATCCCTCCGAAGAGCAGTTATAGTTCGGCTGTGGCTCCGGCTGAAGAGTGGTTACTGAACCTTCAGGTGTGCTGGATTCTGGACTTTCTGTGGTTGTTGTGGGTTCAGGTTTTTTTGAGGTTGTGGGCTCTTGAATGGCATCGGTGGTTGTGGGAGGTAATGTGGTCGTGGTAATAGGTTCGCCGGTGGTAGTTGGCTTATAGCCAGGAGTAGAGGTTGTAGTTTCTACCGGAACTGTCGTTGTTGTTGGATTATAGCCCGGAACAGACGTTGTTGTTGGATTGTACCCCGGAATACTTGTGGTGGTGGGTTCCTGAGTGGTCGGCTTCTGAGGATATTCGGTTGTAGTGGGTTTTTGGGGCTTCTCTGGAGTAGGTTCTTCCGTGGTGGTTGGCTTCTGAGGATACTCGGTTGTAGTCGGCTTCTGGGGCTTTTCTGGTTCCTCTGTGGTGGTTGGCTTCTCCGGATATTGAGTCGTCGGCTTTTGCGGTTTTTCGGTTGAAGGTTCTTCGGTTGGTTTTGTAATGGGTTTTGTCACTGTGGTGGGCTCATCCGTTGACTGCGGAGTGGTACTTCCGGGATCCTTAGACTCCTCACTTGGTGTCGTAGTGATTGGTTCAGCGGAAAACTTCGAGCACCTCGGTATGTTCTCCATGTAGTCACAGGTCTGAACTTCTTCATTCCATCCCGTGCCCTTGGGACACGTAAAGTTGTACTTTCTGTAGGAGGCTCCAGCGTTGATGCATCGATAGTATTTCCTGCAGTCTTCGGGATCGGCCATGTAACCCTCACCCGTGCATTCCGTGCCAGCTGGTAGGGGTTTCATAGTGGTTGTAGACGGTGGTTGCGTGGTGCTTTCCGGACTTGTGGTTACCGTTGATGTTTCATTTTCCGAACTCATTGTTGTTGTAGTGGGTTGAGCTCCTGTGGTCGTGGTGGGCGGCAGCCTAGTTGTTGTAGTCGGAGGTAGCCCTGTTGTTGTCGTGGGAGGCAACCTAGTAGTTGTTGTAGGAGGTAAGTCTGTGGTTGTAGTTGGAGGCAATTCGGTTGTTGTAGTTGGCGGCAATCCTGTTGTTGAAGAGGATGGTAAATCAGTCGTGGTGGGTGGAGGTGTGGTGGTCGATGTTCCATTTGTTGCTGGCTCACAAGGTGGTTTTGAAGTGGTACTTTCAGTGCCAGTACTGCAATTGTTAAAGTTGTGGTTGCAGGTCTGCAGATCCTGATCCCAAACGGTACCAGCTCCACATTGGAATGGAATTTGGGTGAAGCCACCTTTGTTGTTCCTTACGCAGCGGTAGAATTTGGAGCAGTTGTTGGGATCAGCCATAAAGCCTTCCGACCGACACTTGCCATCCGTATTGGGTACCTGAGTAACAGGAGATGTTGTTTGAGATGATGAAGCTGTTGTTGGGGAAGAAGTCGTTGGTCTGGTAGTCACTGGACGTGTGGTAGTGGGCGGACCTGAGGGTCTCGATGTTGAAGTTTGGTCAGAAGGTCTGGAAGTGCTTGCGGATGTTGGCCTGGAGGTCGTCGGCGTAGAAGTTGTAGGTGGAGCAATACCACCGCATTCCTTCACTGCCCACGCATGATTACAGGCCTGCATCTGGGCATCCCAAACAGTGCCAGGACCGCAGCTAAAGGGTACCATATTGAAGCCACCTCTGTCATTATCGACGCAGCGATAGAATTTGGCACAATCCGACCGATCGCCAATAAATTGTCCATTAACCTTGCAGGTTTCAGAGGGATTTGGTTTTGTTGAAGTCGAGCTGCTGCTGGAGGAGGACGATGAGGATGAACCTTGATTATTGTTATTGCTTGAAGAGGATGAAGACGATGATGACGAAGATGTCGATTGATTTCCAGACGAGTTCGAGCCGGAAGAGGAGCCACTATTGGAGGAGGATGAGCCTTGATTCGATGAGCCACCGCTGGAAGAAGTGCCACTGTTTGACGATGAACCTGTATTGGAGGAGGAGTCACTGTTGGAGGATGAGCTGGAAGATGATCCACTGTTCGAAGAGGAACCACTGTTGTTTGAGCTACTTGAGGAGTTGCTGGTGCTGTTAGAGGAACTTCCGCCTTGGCTAACCACCTTTTTGCATTTGAGCGGCTTGGTCTGGATCTGATCAGGATGGTTGCAGCTGTTGGCCTCAGGATCCCATAGAGTGTTTGGTGGGCAGGTGAATGATACTTTTGTAAAACCTCCCTTACCATTATCCACGCATCGATAAAACTTCGAGCAGTTCTCGTTGTCAGCCAAGAAAGTTTCCTCACTTTCACATTTCTCTGCCGGTTTGAAGGGTTTTTGTGTAGTGGATGATGATGTCTGGTTAGACGACGACTGATTGGAGGAGGATTGATTCGAGGCCGATTGGTTGGATGAAGAACTTTGATTTGAAGATGATCCCTGATTTGAGGAAGATCCTTGAGTCGATGATGATCCCTGGTTAGAAGATGAGCCCTGATTGGAGGATGATCCTTGGTTCGAAGATGAACCCTGGTTAGAGGATGATCCTTGGTTCGAGGATGATCCCTGATTGGAAGATGATCCTTCGTTGGAGGAAGATTCCTGGCTAGATGAGGATCCTTGGTTAGATGACGATCCCTGATTGGAAGATGATCCTTGGTTGGAAGAGGAACCCTGATTGGATGATGATCCCTGGTTGGATGAAGAACCCTGGCTGGAAGATGATCCCTGGTTTGATGAAGAACTCTGGCTGGAAGATGATCCCTGGTTAGATGAGGAACCCTGATTTGAAGATGATCCTTGGTTGGAAGAGGAACCCTGATTGGATGATGATCCCTGATTGGAAGAAGATCCCTGGCTTGAGGATGATCCCTGGTTAGAAGAGGAGCCTTGGCTGGATGATGATCCACTTCCATTGGCCATAGCCTTGCATTGCTCCTTTTGCACATCTGTTGGATGGTTACATCCCTTCGTATCTGGATCCCAGACCGTTCCAGGGGAGCAATCGAAAGGAACAGTATTGAAGCCACCGCTACCATTCTCTACGCATCGATAGAATCGGGCACAGTCCTTCTTATCAGCCAAATATGTTTCCGTATCTTGGCATTCACCATCGGGATTGGATGGCTTTGTTTGAGTGCTCGTGGAATTGTTGTTTGAGCTTGAGGAGCTCTGATTGCTAGAAGATGAACTTGAGCTTTGATTGGAGGACTGATTGCTTGAGGATTCTTGATTGCTGGATGAGCCTTGATTGCTAGAAGATCCTTGATTGCTGGATGAGCCTTGATTGCTGGATGAGCCTTGATTGCTAGACGATTCTTGATTGCTAGAAGATCCTTGATTGCTGGATGAGCTCTGATTGCTGGAAGATTGATTGCTAGATGAGCCTTGATTGCTAGACGATCCTTGATTGCTGGATGAACCTTGATTGCTAGACGATCCTTGATTGTTAGATGAGCTCTGGTTGTTGGAGGAGCTTCCACTAGATTGCTGTCCAGAGATGTTACTACCACTCGATGAAGCCGATTGAATGTTGCACTTCTTCTTTTGATCCTCAGTGGGCAGATCGCAGACCTTGTCCATTTGGTTCCAAACCGTACCGGGACCACAGGTGAAAGGCACTTGCTCTAATTTTCCGTCTTTATCTTGGCGGCATCTGTAGAATTTAGCACAGTCTTCTTTATCCGGGATATAAGTATTTTCATCCTCGCACTCGGTGGGCACGGGTTTATTAGATCCACTGTTGTTTTGTTGTTGTTGACTGCTGCCAGAGCTTTGGTTTTGGTTGCTGCTGCCAGCATTTTGAGAGCTTGAGCCTTGAATGCTGCTGGAAGTCGTGCTAGATTCATGATTGCTGCTAGATCCCGAATTGGACTCCTGGTTGTTGCTGGATTCCGAGCTGGACTCCTGATGGTTGCTAGACGTGGAGCTCGACTGATTACTGCTACTGGATGTAGAGGACTCTTGACTTGAGGTGGAATTGGATGTAGAGCTGGATGTGGAACTGGAACTTTGAGAGGAGTTGGAGGAACTGGTGGACGAGCTCTGTTGACTGCTTGTGGTTGAGTTCTGGTAACTGGTCTGCGAGGACTGTGTTGACGTTTGGCCGGCGTAATAACCGTCGTTCTGTGGAACAGCTTGATTGCGGCATCCTCCGTTGGCACGTACGTCGAACATATGGTTACAGGACTGAAGGGACTCGTCCCACGCCGTGCCATCTGAGCACCGGAAGCCGATTTTGTTATAGCCCCGGCCGTTCGAGATGCAGCGATAAAACACGGTGCAGTCGCTGGGATCGGTCATGAAGCCATCATCCTGGCATATTATGCCGTCCTCCTCCGCTGATCCAACAGCTCGCAGGGATGAGGAGCTGGAGAAGGATATGACAGAGACACCGTTGAGACCAGCCAGACCGTAATTTGTGGGCAGACGGTGGGTGGACGCATAGGTTCGCAGCTCATTGGCCGCAGGTGTGACGGCCAGGTTAAGCATCGCATTATGGTCATCCTGTCCGTAGTCGTCCTGCTCCCACTTCTCCATGCTGCCGCCATCCACCTCGTTCGCCTGGTCAACGCACTCATCCCGCCCAGCCATCGCTGGTGGCAGACACATGCGCAGGGTGCGGGAGAAGACCGCGTCCTCTGGACAGGCCAGCAGATAGGGTTGGATGTACTGCCCGGAACGCCGCTCGCAGCGGTAATAAATCCGGCAATCGTAGTCGTCCGCAAACAAACCCTCTCCAGGGCAGTAGAAGGCCACGTCTGTCTGGTCCATCGGCGATCGAATGTCTGCAATTAAAAGGAAGTGAGACGTCCTTAATTTTTGGGATTTTAAAACATGGTGGTACTAAATTGTCAAGTTTTAAAAACAAGAAAAAAATGTCCTAAAATGGTCTAATATAATTCAAAGAATATAGAAATAAAGAATATAAAAAATATGAAAATATAGTATGTCATTGCACACCATAAAGATATCAATTTTATGTTGCACTTACAACAGTTTGATTGTATTTCAAATTGAAACATTAAACGAATCGATTTGACACCTTCGATTATACAATAAATTGAATAAACCTTCATATTCTTTCAATGAAACATTTTGTAAAGTGCAAAATGCACTTCTGGTCCTTTCCCTAATTTGTTTTCGAAACGAAGAGTATCAATCTGCAAATTAGCATACTTTTTTTTTTAAATATATGGGCAGGCAATTTGAAATCGCCCGCTGGAACAAACCATTGAACTGAAACTTCCTGTCACAAATTCTGTCGGCTGCATATATTACATATATATTACATATATGGGTATATAGTACTTGGATGTCGGACACAGCTATCTACATATATTTTGCTCAATTTCGTTTGACATTTTCCGCGCTCGTCTTTCGTTTTTCGTTGCGGGATTTTTCGCGATGTCAAAATAAAATTGATAATTTATTGTCATTCAATGTGCGAGAGTCCTCTTTTTCAATTTTTTTGTCCTGGTTTTCTTGTTGCTGTTGTTTGGTGGTGGCATACGCAGACTTTGCCTTCCAATAAATTTAAATGCATTTATGGCCGTTACAGCGGAACAAATTCATTTTGAAAATGAATTGTGAGTATGTGTTTTTCCTTCTGCATGCTTTTTTTTTACAGATTTTTCCTGCTCTTTTTCCAAAGTGTTTTGGTAATAAAGAAGGCCAGCGGACTGTGAACATGGTAAATGCGCGGCTTAAAATTAGAGCGTTTCTAGGCATAAATTCCCATCAGTCAGTGCCTAATATATTTGATTTCTTTTTTCCTGCCTCTCCCTCCCCGCCACGATTATCAGAGTGTGTAAGCCATTGGCCAATGCTTTATGGCCAGAATGGTCGGAGGCCATATATTTCTTATGAAAATTGCCAAATTTAATGGCCATAAAATTTAATTATAGCAAATGTGGTTTGCCAGCAAAGGGCGAGAATATTTATTGCAGCAAAAGTGTGTCAGATTGACGAAACATTTCGTGTTAGGAAAATTGTTAGAAAATTAATTTGAAATAAATTGATTGGTAAGAATTCGCTGGTCAATACAAATTAAATCTGAAATATTGAATCAAATTTTAGATAGAATAATGGGTAACCATATTCATTAAAGTAATTATATCTTCAAAAACACTTCCAGGAAGTGTTTAAATAATTAGGTTCCACTTAATTCCTTATGTATTCCCAGTATTTACACGCCCATTTGCAACATTGGTAAAGCGTTTAAATTTTAAATGTAACCTTTTTGCCCGACTGCAGCCGAAAATCCAGAAAACTAATTTAATAGAACGCCTCACAGCACACGGCTCTTGGTCCGCAGCCCCCTTGGCAAACAAACATAAAGTTTCAATTTGTACACGAAAGCCCAAAAATGCTAAACCCATTACCCAGATGTCGGAGAAAGTTGGGGCACGGGGCATGGGGCATGGGGCATGGAGCGCTGAAGATGTGTGTGCCACCAAGGATCCGCCGTCCTACAGCGTTGAGGGAAAATTGACCGTTTTACGATTTTAATTATATATGATGTGTACTTTAGAACTTATGCAAAATGAAACGAAAGAAGGGGGCGCGGCAATGCGACCGCAAAGTTATGCGTGCCACCTCCCACACCGGAAACCCCTCTGCCCAAATCTATATATATATATATATATATATATATATATATATATATATATATATATATATATATATGTACACCGTGTACAGTGTTCCCTGGCATCTGCCAACCGGGAGCAGGCGTAACATGGTTAGCCACAATCTGACCGCAGAGCATGGCCGCAAATAGTTTCGGATATGCCATTGCCATTGCCAGCACCCAACACCCACCACCCACAAAACACCCATTAAGCCGCCCAAAAACAGGCACCATGCCCCGCCCCCTCCCGCTTCCATGTTCCATGCTCCCCTTGCATTAAAATTTCAATTTTCAACATTTAAGCACGTTACGGTTTACGAAAATTTAGTTATAAAAGCATGCATAAGCACACGTGGTGAACTGTGTGCAATTCGCTCATTTCTCCATGTCCTTTACTTTTTTGGCATTTTTTTTGCCCAGTGTAGGCATAATTTTCGGGGAATATGACAAATAGTGAATCGCGTTTTTCACTCTATTTTTCCATAATAATTACATATTTAGTGAGCGGTTTTATGCTTCCATCCTCGATTGAGTTTGCTTCGCTGAGCAGCAGAAATGTCTGCAATTTCCATTTTCATTTGATAAATAGAAGTCCTTCTAAATAAGCAACTGTAGTCCTTATTTTTAATAGTTGACTGTTTTTCGGGGGTTTTCACAAATTGTCAACCGGGGCCGTTTGAGCGTTACATTGTCGCTTTGGGCCGTTTTGTGGTCGTGTGTATATGTTGCAAGGAGTCGCAATGGTGCTTAATTAGTCATTAAAAGTTTACTCATTATATTCAGTGCCCGATGCTGCGGCCTTGTTTTGATACCACTGCCGCAGGGTTTTGCAATTTAACTGACTTAGATATGAACTGAAGGTGTGAAAAGGGAGTAGTTGCTGAAAATGTAAATACAATTTGGGCGAAATTATCGAAAACAAATAATGTTGAAAAACAGCTTTTTATGCCTTTTTGTATATTCATACATTTTATATAATTTTTAGAGCTAAGATGTAATTTTTACTTAAGTTCTTTAAGTTCCCTACTGAGCATGTATTTACTGTTTTTCGATCCGAACTCTAAAGCTCACCATCTGGCTAAATGATTTTACTGACTTGATCCCATTACTTGGCTTAGAGAGAGTGCCACAAAAAGGGGTAATTCGAATGTCAGTTAACAGTCTGACATTAGAATCCTTGTCGCATCCTTTAATATCCTTAACTCCATGTCTGTTTTTCTCCATCTGCTCTATCGCTATCGCTATCCCTGTCCTGTCCTGTCCCGCTCCATCTGGAAAACTCCCGAGGGCTTAGTAGTTGCAAGTTGTAAATATGATATTTGGATTTTTGAGCTCTCGCCCATCGTCGGGAACTGGTAACTGGCAACTCGGTAATTTCATTTGCTTCTGGTGGCATTTTACGCCTGTGCCTTCGTGTTGAAACGAGCGAGTGGACGTACGTGTTGGCCGAATTGTCCGGATGGTCAGGATTCCGGAATAGGGATATAGTGGAAGAGCCGTATTTTCATTTCAAGTACATGTTTATGCCACGCCCATTTCATTCAGTTCCGCCTGCTCCGCTCAAATTTCATGGTAGCAAATGACCAGCTACAGGAAATTCAATTTATTATGCAGCCTGACAGTTTTTAGCCATTCTCTCTCTAAGATGACAGCTTTTTCTACAGCTCCAGCTAATGCACTGTGAAAAAATTCCCTACTAAGCCTTTGCTAGAGAAGCTGAGCAAGCTAATGAAGTACTGTTGTATTTTTTTAATAAAACATTATAATAATAATGTTAGTTTCAAAAACACAAATTTTGTTGTATCGATTTAAGACAACAATTTAATAAATTTATATCGATTTTTTTCTCAGTGCTCTACGGCTGCTTTTCCCGATCCTGTGCTACTGCTTTCTGACAGCTTCAGCGGATGAAAATGAAACAGAAAATAAAAATGAGTGAACTTCTCGCTAATTCTGGCATCTGTCGGGCTTCATTTTGGAGTCTCCTTTGAGTTTTTTTTCTACTTCGGCACCGATTTCGAATGCGATGCGCCAGATGCATTTGAATTTCGCGCTGCGCTGCGCTCGAGCAAATTTTAATATTGGCAACGTCCTTGAGGACATCGATTGTTCGCTAGGATTTTCGCTTTGGCCAGCAGTTCCAGTCATTACTCATACGCAGCGTGTGACACAATCGCCACTATGCATTATTCATGGCGATGCGGCTGCGCTGGATAAACTTGTCGGAGAAGCTGACGACAGCTGGCAGGAAAATGTTAAATATTTAAATGCCTTTTACCACCCGAAAGCGACTCCCCATCTCGCAACCATCTCGCTGGGAATTGCCTTTAACTAGGAGCAATTAATTTGAATTTGAACTATTTAGAGGCGCCCGCACTCATGCCGAGGAGGCGTTGCAAATGGGAGGGTGGGTATCTGGACTCCCAGGACCTGCCATCCTGCCGGTAAATTAAGCATAAAGCGCTTTTAGTAACAATCACGTTCGTCTCAATTAAACTACATTAAATTCAATTAGCAGGCAACAGGAAAACGAAATGAAAGCAACATTGTCATTACGGTTTCAGGCAAAAGCATCTAAGGTGCACTTGAAGAAGTGTTTTAATGAATAGGATTCACTAAATAAGTTATATAAGACTTATGAATCGATTGATCACTATGGCAAGTCTTGAACTATATACCCTTTCTTAGCCAGACAACTTCTTATTCAATACTTATTTAAATATTACATTTTGTATAAATCGGCATTAAATCTGTTTCCAATCTTTCCTTTCAGTGCAGCAACGATAAGAGCATCGTCTTCTGGCCAGGAAGAAAGGACCCAAGACGCAGGACATCCAAGAAGGTGGAGGCAAAAATCTAGCGATGGCTTGACTGACAATTGACTTTCATTATTTCTTACATTCCTGGCTGCATTATTGAGGCCTGGTGCTGGGCATATTTGACAGGACGAAGGAGGTCCTTTGTGGAGCGCTCTCCGGGCCCTCTCAGGCACTGCTGCCGTACCGTGTTAGTTTCCCAGTGTAATTAAGTTTAATATTTAATTTAATTGCATAAGGATACACGCACACGACTACTACGAAAACGGTCCACATAAAAGCACACGCGCAGAGACAATGTTGGCCATTTCGCTACTGCTGCTAACTGAAATTATGATGAAAGCAGCAGCAAAGGCTTTTACAGCGCTAAGTGGGCGACGCAGTGGGCGGAGCCACAAAACCCTTAAGGTGAAGGTCAGTCCATGGCTTCCTCGAAAGTGGAAC